>NW_013532703.1:8144519-8221724 GCF_000836235.2 Papilio xuthus | reverse complement strand
AAATTTATATGTAGATAGTGTATCAAAATACTCGACCAAGTGTACACCTATGCACACTTTACGTCTTAAAAAACATGTTTGCGGAAGAACGTAAATAAGTTGATTGTTTGAATGTTTTGGTGACAAAGTAATAATCATTATAATAAGTTTGATTATATTTTATATGTAGACGTCCTTCATATTGATTTCTTTATTGATAATGCAGTGAATGTGCGGCAAAATACATACGTTTTATGTTGTGTTGTGTAAACAATGGAAGTACAAAGAAACGGATTGTTTAATGTAAGTAATATCATTATCTGATCTGATCTGTTGATTCTTCTTTTTTTATACAGAAACATTTGTGATGGATTAGTCAAAAAGAAATATTTCATTTGGTCATTGGAATATTTGCTTGTGAGTTGAAATGTTGGTACAAAATCAAAAATTAGCGCGTCAATTGTCATGACTGTCATGATTGTGATGATGATTTTAAAATGTTTATCATTTAATCTAAAAGATATTGAATATCATTGTACCAAAATATCTAGTAACGGTAAGTTTCCACTGATGTCCAAAAATATTATGTCTGTTTTTTCCGAAGATGATAACAGGCTGGATAATATTTTTGTACATGTGTAATGGTAGTGAAAACCGACGTTAAGATACATATAAATAAGTATATTTTATATAGTTTTATTTTTGGCTTAAATATATAAAGGCGTTCTAAACATTTTTTTTATATCTCTAAATTGTTTGTTTTCGGTGGCCATTTCCGACGCTTCGCCCTAATCTAATCTGATACATGTTTACTCATCAAATATGACGTAATATTTTCGATTTGTTAAACATATGGTGACGCATTCATATAAAATTTCTTACGATTTTGGACTTAGTTCAGTTTTTGCAATCTGCATCCGCGTCTTAATAAACTCTATGTTTGGAATTTAAATTTATGTATTCACTATTATTTTTATGTATTTTTTAAATCAATTTCTGCTACTGTGTTATTTATCTATATGCACTATATTTATTTGAACGTTTACTTTGTCTTAAGGCCTCTACTTATACAGGGCCAAATTTAGTATTTCATTAAAGTAGTTAAATAACGTAACAAGTAGCCTAATCGAATGGTGGTATAACAATTTTTCTAGTGTTTGTATCAAATTGCTATTATATTATGTGTAGGCGCCGAAATAATTTAAATTATGTGTTTTAAAGATTGAGAACACATACTCATGTAGTATAAACGTATAAGACGTGTTGATATATGTTTTATTTTATATCTCGAATATTCCATTTTTCGAGGGAGTAAGATGTACATACATTTTAGGTATCAATTAAGATGATTCACAATAAATAATATTTTATCCCTTTCGCACCCAATTCTATTTATATTTGCTACTTTCTCATACTTTACTCAACAATTAAGAAAGCTGGTATTTTTAATATACACTAGCGGTCGCCCGTAACTCCGGTTGTGCAGAATTAAAAAAAAAACTTAATAAGCCTATGTTCAACATCTGTGCCAAATTTCATTATGATCCGTTCAGCGGTTTCGGAGATATACCTTCAAACAAACATCCATCCATCCATCCAAAATTCCGCCTTATAGCATTAGTAAGATAATTTATTTATTTTTATAAATTCCTGCTGTTTTTATTATTTGTTAATAATTGTTTGACATTAACCTGTCTTGTGCAATAAACTCTCGAATGATCGTCATTACTGACTTGTTTATTGCCACACTACGTAATCGATATGAACAAACTCAGCGTCAAACATTTTGTTGTTTATATTGTTTGGTTTTATTTTTGTATCTTATATTTCCGCATACGAATTTTTTAAGATAAAATGCAGAAATTATTGTTTTTTTTACGAATATATTATATTAAAAGAGTTATCGCAACTTTCTAGAACATATCTTATAGTGGCCTAGAAAGTGAGAACTAAAGCTTTTAGTTTTTATTTTTACGTCCAATTTAGTTTCTTTTTTATGTTTTATAATCAATAAACATTTCTAGGAAGCTGGCAAAATAGAAGTAGATTTAAATAGTAAAAGAGATGTTAAATTTTAGTGTGGAAAATAGTCTTTATCATTTAAATAACTGCTAGAATATTAATGAAAACCAATGGAAAAAATATCTTTGATAAATATTATCAAACAGTTAAGTAAGTTGGTACGGATATGATACTGAAATATTTTGATTGTGGCCAATTTGTAAACTGTCCAGATTATTATAATTTAAATTGTCAGCATAATACAAACAAAAAAAAATTGAAATGGTTTTTAAACAACCGAAGTCAAAGCATCAAGTTTAGTACTTACATTCTAAATCGTCGAAAGCATATTGTAAGCAAAATAAAATATATCTTAAGTTTTTATTTCATCCTATCTATCCGGTTTTGGACTTCTATTATATTCAGTCTATTGTGAAATAACTTTTAAATTAGTCTAAAAAATAATTATGACGCATTAAAACTACTTACCAAATTAGTTAGCTGGAAATATTTGAACATTCGAAGGTCTAACAGGCTTGTGCTATTAAAAAACAGTTTTATATCTTATCTATATTTCGAACATTAATTTACATTTTAACGAGCAACCAAAACTAACTTCAACTTAATTATTATTAAGCAATACTTCTGAATTAAAGTTATTTATGTAATGGGTATTTTGGTAAGGTTTTTTCAGCGTTGTTTTAACGCAAACTTTTTGTTACTTATAATAAAAAAACATGTCTAATATATATTTGTTAAAGATCGTGTCTTTTAAATGGCCATAAAATTATTCCCAGTTAACTCTTAACATTCGAGACTTTTTTTTTATATTTAAGTATGAAAATGATTGTATTTCCACATTAAGTAAATGTTAAACCAAAGACGTTGAATATTCGTGCAAGTTTTTAATAATCTCGAGTCTATAATATTCATAATAATCGTTTACTAAAGGTTGAAATTCTTCAATAATGGCTTATTATTACAGAGGGCGGTCAATTTTATGGTCGCTTGCATCCGCTATTGGTTGGAACTGTGCCACTATTGCATACCACATCCAATAGTAAACATTATCGCAACAAACATTTATACAAAAGTTTGGAGTGTATATTATGTATATGTTACGACAAAATTATAAACATAGGTAATTCATAATTTAACTGGCAATTTTATTCTTACAATTCTGATTGAACAAAACATTCGCAATTGAGTTATTTTTCTCAATAGTTTGTAATCTATCGGACACAGATTGTCAAAATGTGAATTTATATTTTATAATATAACCCAATGCAATCTGTGACAAATTTAGAATGTAAGTATATCAGATAAGGCTCGTTTGCCTAGCCATAACATCATGATCAGTTCACTGTACGTCCACACTGAGGGGCTCGAAGCTTACCCTAACTTAGAGGTCACTAGGCTATAGTCAACCACGCTGGACAGGTACAGGTTTATTGACTTCACACATACATATCTTTGAATTTCTTCTCAGATATGTCCAGGTTGCATTACGTTGTTTTCTTTACGTAAGAACGTCGGTAAATGCACATATGTAAATCGAAAATTGAAAAACACATAGGTACATAGCTGGATTCTAACCCAGGTCCTGCAGGCGACGCTCTTGAGACATAATAGTTTTGTTAATAATATTTTAAAAAGGCGTTAAAATATTTTGTTTAATGCGTTGCATGTAATATTAATAACCAGGTAACATTTGTAAGTAAAGTCAGTAACTAACGTTATTCACAATTTTAATGTGACACATTATATATAATACGCGTATTAACAAACTGTTCTTAATATTAACGGTATAATATTACAATATAATATTCATATCCCATTATTTAGTGTAATTATTCCATATTGGTTGTGCTGCTAAGATACATTTTATTTAACGGATTTTAAACCCGTTAATACAAGAAATTGAGCCAGATCAAGGATTTTATGATATTATAGCAAATATTGGAACACTTAATAACTGAAATTATCTTTGCTACCTTTTGCAGTTATCTTTTATTGCATACATTGTCCCAAGTCGTTGAGAAATCAACTAAGTACGTAAGCCAATCTTACATCTTATTAATATAAATGCGAATGTTGGGATGGATTGGTGGATGTTTGTTATTAGGTATCTCCAGAACAATTAAACGAATGTCGCTGAAACTCGGCATAGACGTAGAACATAGTCTAGAAGAACGTAGTCTACATATTATATTTTTTTATACGTATTTTTTAATTACGTATGTACGGAGTCTTTTTGTCATCTGATAATATAAAAATATCCCATTGAAAACATCCAAATGTAGAACGTTCTATATTTGAAATTGTTTTTTTTTTATTTCATGGCATTAGTTCTAATCAACGCGCGTGATTCTTCCAGCCAGTATTTAAAATGACGGTCGATATCAAAACTAACAGCCTCGCTTGCGGGGCTTCCCTTTCGTTTTAAAGGAGTCCCTACAAATGCTTGTATTTACTAATTATGGTTCAACAGCTCGCCATTGGGTCACTTGGCAATGACGAAGACCAATGTTGATGTACGCTTACAGATTTTTGGACCGACGATTCTAAGATCGAGTTACTAAACACGGCTTAGTATTGTTTCTAGGTCGAATTGTTAGTAAATCCAATTATAATTATCTATATGTATTTTTATCAATGAATTCCTATGTGACAAGTAATATAACAGACACGTAACTATAATTGATAACATATTAATTTTAGGGTTAAACCGAATTAATACAAATGGTAAAAAAAATAAAATAATTTATATTATTTTATAATTGGAACAAAAATGAACGGAAAAATAAACAAAGAATGCTTGTAAAGAATATAAAAAGAAAATCGTTTTTTTTAATACCTTAAATTACCTCTTTACATTTTCTTGTAGTAAGTCAGCATTTTATATATACGGTCATAACACTGTATATGCTTAAAATAACATTTTAAATATATATTATAAAGGAAGTCGTTATCGTTGTATGGGAACCGCCTTGGCCTAAAGAAGTTTTGAAAGATATTCAGCAACATAGCTAAGAATTGTACAATGACTAGACTTTTAATCATCATCATCTTCTCCCTGACCTTACCCTACTTACCTGTTGTCAAACCTTAATGTTTTGGCTTAATTTTTATGACCGGTGCCTGCCTATACATTTATATACATGGGAAGAATAAATTATAATTGAAAAAGTAATTATAAACTAAATAATTATACCTATTTCAAAATTACTTCTAAAAATACTCCAAAAATAAGTAACGGTAAATGTAATTATGGTAGACCTTGATTCGTTCAATTTTTTCATAAACAAATAAATAGAATATTCTCATTATGGAGAAAAGACCAAAAATAAAACATTCCGTAGCTATAACTTGGTGCACATTTCTTAGAAAAGGTTTTGTTCCTAAATTTATGACCATATAAAAGTCTGGTTTATTAAAGTATATTGTGATTACTTATTTTTTAAAATTACATATGTAATACATCGGTTGTAAATTATAACATTTTTCGCTGTTATTGGTTCACCTATTATTGCGAGAGTGAATTGGATTCGAGATGACTTATTGAATCGTTTGCACGGGCTTCTTAATATCAGAGACGCAGGGCTTGTCGAAATGTTATCCAAGATTCATGCTCGGGCGATCAGGAGCGAGGCCGGCGCGAGCGGCAGCGGGAGCGGGCCGCCGGCGCAACGCGCGGCAGTCTGCGCCCCGCGCTCGCCACAAAGCGATCGCCTCCGCCGCAGCTATGGACACGGCCCGCTCCCCCGTACTACGCGAGTCCGCTCCCCCGTGCGCGCCCGCCACCGCCGCCGCTCCCGCGTGCGCGCCTGCGCCCGCGCCCTTCCCCGCCTCACCGTCGCACCTCCGCCGCACGCTGCACTCGCTGCGCTCGCCGTTCCGCTCAGGCTCGCCCTTCCACATCGGTTCGATCAAACGCTCGGGCTCTACCAAATCCTCCGCCTCAGACGGCGATATCGCGCGCGACGAACGCACGATGCGTAAGAAAATAAAAAAACAACGCGCCGACACGTCCAGCGACGCCTCGCGCAGCACCGACAGCTCGCCGAGTATCGATAAAAAGAAAAAGGAGGGCGGTTTCATGCGGCGGATGGGCACTATCGGTAAGAAACGAGCGGAGGAATCTTCCCCGACGCCACCTCGAGACGACTCCTCGCCTTCTACATCCCAGATAGATGAATCTCCATCGTCTCTCCCGCCGCAATTTATAGACGTTTCTTCCTCGTCGTCCCAGGCGGATAACTTTTCTCCAACCGAAATAGAAGATAAAATAATGACGCCCCCGCAATCGAAAGAATCAACACCCCCGCCGCCGTCGCTACCCCCACCGCCGCAATTAGAAGAACCGAAAACCTCTATCGAGGAACAAACTACAACACATTCCGGTGAACAAAACGAAAACAATTCTCTGGATAATGAAACTACAACAGAACCCGTTCCTCTAACGCCGTCGCCAGAGCCTTTACTCAGTCCCATCGCCGTGGAACATGCGGTCGCCACGCGGCCATTCACGAAGGAAGCTTGGAAACGTAAAACAAAACCTCTTGAAATTCCAAAGCCAGTGGAGGAGCCGAGCCCGGGTAACGCATTAAAGCGGCGTATAGCGTTCGTTACGCAGGGCTCCGTAGGCGTCTCCGAAGATCACGACGATGACGACGACGACGACGACGATGACGACGAAGAGGACACGAAGGGCAAGGTGGGGGGCGGGGAGGAGGTGGGGACGTTGGAAGAGGCGGTGGCGCTGGCGCGCGCGCGCCTGGCCGCCGCCGCCGCCGCGCCCTCACCCTCGCCGCCGCGCACGCCACGCTCGCCGCGCTCGCCGCCGCAGTCGCGTGACAACGACGATACCGAAGAGGAGGGGTCCGCGGACACGATGCCGGCATACGGAGACCTCATCGAGCCGGACAGCAAGGCGGGCAATGGCGCGGGACCGGTGAGTGGTAGTGAGTAGCGAGTGGCGGTCAGTGGGCGCGCGCTGGCCGTGCGACGCGCGCGCCATGACCTTCGAGGAGAGCGCCGACGAGTGCTACCTCACGGTGTGCGAGTGCTGCGGCTTCAGCGCCGAGACGTCGCTCTTGTTCCCTGTACGTTTCCTTTACGGTAGTTTATCGGACGCCGCGACGCGATGCCCTTCGTGAGTACACGCTGATAGTTTGCCTGCTCTCGTGTGCTTAAAGTCAATTTAGAAATTATTGCATTGCTCAGTCCATTTGAATTCAATATATGCCTGAGGTCACGTGCAATTGTTGTTGCTGTTATCAATAAACAACATTAGAATAAATAGTTATTAACTTTGGCGCTTGAGTGCGAATTAAATTCAGTTTTATATTTGACAATATAATGCTTTTGCTGCTTACAACAGCACAAAACTAACGTTTTAAATTTAGACATTTAAATGTTTTATAATTAAAGTATTTCAAATATATTTAAGTAAACTTTTACATAATCAAAATCCAAAAGCGAAGTTTTATAAACTTTTTATTTAAATATATTCGTATTTATTATATATGTACATAATTGGCAAAAGCTTACGTAAAGCTGTATATCAAGCTTATTATCAATTACAGTGGACAATCTTATCATCGCTAATAGCAATTATAATATCCAAACATATGGCCTTCTTGTCTTAATATGCAATAAAGTCTAAAATTGCGGACACAATTTGGAGTATAGACGACATTATAAACGACAAAAAAATATACAGTTAAAAGCATTTTATTAATCAAATAAATTGAATCCGAGGCAGAACATTCACTCGATAGTATTTCTTATATGCTGTAGGCGCCTAAAAGCTTTTTTTTGTGTATAAATCGTGTATCAACGGATATTGGGTTAACCGGTCGCATTATACTTGTCAAACCGGTGAAGTTATTTTAATGACTATTTCGGAAATATTCGTCCGCTCCTCTCCATTTCAATTTTAAAAGAGTTTTTTTTGTTTAATTTCTAGAGCTAAAAGCATTTTGGAAACTAGGCAACTTGTTGTAAATAAATTGCAACATTCAAATTCATTGCGAAAAAAGTTTAACTTTTCTAAAGTATGGTTAACAATAATTAGTTTATTTCCAGTATTCGACGATAATTCAATATTATATATATTTAATAGTTTTTTAGAAGAGTTATGTATTATTAAAATACTTCTTATTATACAAAAATTATAAATACCAAAGTTTGGATTTATGAATGGATGGATGTTTGTCAGAAGATACGTCCAGAACGACACAATGGATCTTGATGAAATTTGGCATGGATGTAGAACATAATTTGGAAGAACACATTGGCCACTATTTTTTTTGTAGAATATTACTAATAGTACATACTAGAGGCCATTTTATGTGATTTCTAGTAATTAATAGTACCATATGTCCTTTCAAGTTTTTTCGGCTATAGCTTATCACCTCATGTAACAATTTTTAAGTAATATGTTTCAAACATTAATGCAGAGTTTTTTTTATCTTTTCATTCATCTCACATTCAAATGCAAATCTATATTATCGTGTTTCGTTTTACGTGAATAATAAAATACGAAAGAGGTTTATTACTTAAAAAAATTATGTTATCTAGATTATTCAATCCAAACAAGTTCTAGGAGAACCTTGACTTTTAGATTTTACTTTATTCAATTTTCTACAACAATTCTACGTCATTGATATCATTTACCGTTGGTTTCTGAGACCAAATTCTCTTGTGTAAAAAATATCGTCATCTCTCTCATTATCGTTGACAAAACAAAGAGATAACAATATGTTTCAAACGGTTATTTTGGTCTCAGAAACTCACGGTTATTTATATTTAGGTTTTATATAACTATATAATTTGAAAGGGGATCTCGCAGTCATGTCTTGTATTTCAATAAATCGTCTAAATTATTAATTTTTCACGTAAAGCTGGCACAAAAGCTAAAACGTTATAAAAAAAACATTCGGAAAGTTAAATAGTAATATTGTACAGTAACCTCTTTGTAAATTTGTGATAAGTTATCATGTTTGAAAACGGTTACAGAAAATATATTAATGTTGGTACATACAAGCTCTATTATCTTGTCTTTCAGAGACTCTTTCATCCAAATAGCTTCCATTCATTTAAATCAAATGCCATTGTTTTAATTCATCCGTAGGGGACAAACTTCGCTTATATCTTTTAATTATCGGCCGCAGGCGATTCCGTCCGCACGGAATTTAAAAAAATAATGTGTGTTCCTATGTGTTCTTCCCGACTATGAATTATACTCATATGTATGCCAAATTTCATCGAGATCCGTTCAGCCTTTCTGCGGATACCTTCAAATATTCGCATTTATAATATTAGTAAAATTATTGAAAGTAAATTATATGTTTTGAGGGGATAAAATGTTAAGTTTTAAGATTTACAGCGTGTGCATTCCACAGTTACATTTTTGTCTTACAACTTTTACTAATCCGTCATTTTAAACGATTTTATTTTTTTGTAGTATGTCCTGGTAGGCTAGTTTTATAATACTTGCCTGGCTTGGTTGAAATTTCACATTAAATCTGGGTTAGCCTCACACATATAAAAATAGAAAGTGCTCGACTTTACGATAAGTCCGTCGAAAATCAGTGGAACCTTACTATGTAAGGACTGCTCTTAAAACCTGCCACCCTTACGGTGAAAAAGAAAGTTACAATCGCTTGGTGTTATTTTGCTTATATAATGTAAATAATTATTATCAAAGAAAATTACTTATTAATAATATTAATTTGATTAAATGTGACGTCAAAAAATGAAATAAAATCTAATAATTTTACGATTATGTACAGATGTTAGTAAAGTTAAATAATAGTGACTTCATAATGTTCATATTTTTCTGTCTTTGTAATGTCCTTTATTATTGACAACACGTAAGTTTAACATTTATTCGCCATTAATTTAATATTGTGTCAAATTGCCAGAGTTTCGAACACCTTGCAAATTGATTTTGAATGTTGCGATAAAGTAAAAAGTATTTGCAATAAGATATCTATTTATTGCAGTTTCTTTATGCAATGTATCGATTTCAATTGTGGTAGATTTTTTTATATCAGTTTCATAAATTGATTGTGTTAAGCAAGATTTTTTATTAGAAAGTTATATCACAAATAAAATACAGTACCTCGATGACCGAGCTTTGCTCGGTATTTTTTTTTTAAATTGTGTTATTTATAAATCATATTTAAGTACGAATTACTAATAAAATGATGAAATATGAATAATATTTTTCGATCTTACCGATAGAGAAAGTTAAGTTTATGTTTAAGTTGATTATCGATAACACACGAATAAAATGACATTTTCTAAAAATGATTCCTATTATGATACTAAATTTTATGAAAAATCGTTGGAGCCGATTCCGAGATTCCAATTAATATATATTGCTCATTTAAAGATATAAGATAAATAGTTTTTAGTATAATACATTAATATTATATTGTAAATAGCGATGGAAACACAAATAAATTATAATTGACTAACTAAATTAATTTGAATGTAATTAGTGATTGCATTTTTTGATTCATTGTTAAAGAATGTTTAAATGACACTTTATGAGTTCCTAAATATTAATTTAATTACTTAATTTATTAATGAATGACGATGTTATTTCTTGTAAAAAAAATTGCAACGGATATATTTAATCACTCTGACATCAATTAAAAACAACGCAATCTTTTTATATTAAGGTTTTTAAGTTAGGCTCAAACAGAAAATATTAGATCCAAGTTTATACTAACTCGTAGGCTATTTGTACTGTATTTTCATGTGCTATCAATGATCGTATCATTAGGTACTACTATAGATAGGAGTGTTCAAATATTTATTGTAAATTGACCTTACTGGTTTGTGAAAGTTAGACAAATAACTAATATGATATCGTTGCTTAATCTGACTAACATTCGTGGTGATTGGTTTGAGGCCGTCGTTGATCCGTGTACGGTAACCCTAACCTAAGTGTCGTGTTACTCGCGGTTAATGATATATAATGTTCATATTCATAACCGTTGTTCATCGTCTATGAATTTTAAGAGACAGGATCTGCAAATGAACAATAAGTTCTAATTGGCTTACTTGTGTGTAAATTTTTGATTCAGTATGCGTTGATAAAGTCTTGCTAATTTTACGTGTGAGCATAATTTGGTGAACTTTTGTGATTATCACCAATCTTACGCTTCGAAAAGTGATAGAATTAATTTCGTACAATGGGCACGGCTTGCCTAGTCCGTTTCTCTTTAGGCAAAACTCATTATGAGCGATTGAATTCGTTAATAACTTGAATTATTATCGTGGGATATATAATATAAAAATTATTCGCAGATAACAATTCTAGATGACTTTATAATATGGAATCGCGATAAAGAATTGCGTCATTTAATAAATTAATAATAGAAAATACGTCATTTAAATGAAGCATTTTTCCGTGAGAATTTTAGCTTTAACGATAAATAAATATAGGTCATTTTACCTAAAACACAGTTAAAATAGAGTAAACTACTATTATTTTCATTACACCAAACAGATAATAAAAACGTAAGTGTTTATTTAGGCTTTTTAGGAAATTGTGTTGTTCCGCCAGCATTGAACGACTCATGTAATATGAACTAATTTATTAATTAGCAGTACACGATATGTACTTAATAAGGCTTCAGCGAGGAAATTCGATTATGAAAGTAGCACCAATAATCTCTATTATTCCACCTACGCTACAAATCCTTAATATCGTATCATATGTTAGGGGGCTAGGAAGGGTTAGACAGGACATAACCTACAACTATATTTAATATTTTACTTATATGAAAATAGATTACCAAAGTTTTAGATTCGACTTTCTTAATCCTTGCAAATATATCTGTAATGTCTGTTTATTATATAATTACTAACTATTGGAATAGATCCATCGAGGGAAATAAATCATAAGAAAATTATTAAGATGATGCCACAACTCATTAGTTGGTGAGCGTATGGTCGAGGTTTTATAACTGTCAGATTGTGGTAATAAAGTACATTGGATATTAATTAAATTGGATTATAGTAATAATATTACATTGTAGTAATAGAATAAGTTAATATATAGATGTTATAGAATTGAAGTATTTATTTTATTTATTTATTTAAGCTTTGTACACAATTTAAAGTACATAGTGTAACATTATATAGAAATACAGTGATGTACAGATGAGCTTAACTCTAAAAGAGTTCTCTTACATCTCGTATTGTCCAGCTTGTAAAGTTACCAAAAAAAACATTTTATTAAATATTGAGTTAATTTTTTTTCTTATTAACACTGACTAACCTGTTTGAAACCGTCGTGATTATATTCTACTTAGGCCTAAATTCGTAGATATAAAATTGAATCCTCAAATGTCGTAGAATAATCGAGTGGTAAGGAAAAGTTGTAATAAACACTCGTCTGTTATCAAACGTCCGATAAGAAATCGTGCACCCACTTCAACTCACTTAATAAAATGGCCTGTCTTCGGTACATCACTATAGTATGACTGCAGCCGCCATTGTGAATCTAACTGTTGTTTTTAAATGTGTAATTTTTATTTAAACAAAAAATAAGCACCTTTTTGTGTTCAATTTTTAAAGTTGTTTATTTTGTTTACGTTAATAAAAGTGTGACGTTATTAAAGACGATAAACTTGTATTCCTTTTTTAAAAATAATTTGAAAAATTAAAAGGAAAATGTGCACAAAGCCGTAAGCGTCCGCAGAAATGTGCGAGTTTATAATCGAGAATATTCTATATCATTCACGTATCTTGCTCCATTGGAATTATACTAGAGTTTCTTGACGAACCGATATCTCGATCACGCCGGTCGTGAACAAAGATGTCGCCCAAACCGAAGCCGAATACACGCGTAAGTTTTTTTTCAATACCGTCCAAGTACGTTGGTAATAATTCTGTTGAGCCACGTTTTTATACAATAGGAATGTTGACAAAATTTAAACTTTTATCTTATAAAGTATTTTTCGTGATGTACCTAATTTATTACTTATTTGATTAAATATCTTTCTTCTCCGTTTTTTACGTTACGGAATTTGAAGGTTGTTCGGTTGTAAAACATGACTAGTACGTGTCAATAGTTTTTTTTTAATATAAAATATGCCATAGACGTTTTACTAAGTTTTTTTTAATCTTGTTTTTGTAAATACCTGTTTTAATGCAAGTTAGAATTCCACTCAACTAATATTCTTTATTAAAATTTATCCGAAAGTAAAAATTTTGAACTGTGGTTATTGTTATTAAAAATCATGTTTATTTTTTTAAGATATGACTAAAATTTATTTCATATTTTTTAATCCGTTGATAACAAACTCAATACTTATGTAATGTATTATCTGAGATGGACCATTTATTTTCTGATAGTGAAATATTGTAAACATCACTAACAATGTAAACTGATACTTCGTTATTAATTTATTTACTTTGTTGTTGCTAATGTACATTATTGTGAGTCTTCTCTTCTACTTCAGATTTTATCATTACAAGTAATTTTTGTCGCCTAACCTATATATACATTTTTTTAATAACAACTAATTGGTAATCAAAAAAGTTTCTACTGACACATTTATTGTTCTAAATTTGAATTGAATCTATACCTTTTGAAAGTAAAACGACTTGATTAGGCATAAAATATGTCATTCTCATGAAAATGCTACGGGTTTTTTTAATAATTATCTGGAGTTTAATGGTCGGCAAAGAAAATCAAATAAAAATTAATATAATTATGCGAAATTAATAATTATGATAAATATATAATTTTTATTAGGTACTTTAGTAAAATGATATCTAATATTATTTCATAGTTCTACAAATTATGTTAACATTATTCTTGCTTTATTTTAGTACGAAATTAATTTTGCCTTTTTTATTATTCATGATGTATCGTGGGAAATTATTATTTTATTAATATGTTATTCCTCATACATAAATAACATATATATATATTATAATTTTATCTGTATGTTACTTTTTTATGTTTTAAATAAAGATTTTGTTCTAATTATCTGTAAAGATATACGCACAATATAACGGATCAAAAGATCAATGGACTTTTCGTTAAAAATAAATTTATATGTATTTGACACGAATTCTAGTTTATTTAATTCTCGTTCAGATAATAGCTGTTGTCTACGATTTCGTACCAATGAAAATAAAAAACACTTAGCGTTTATTTAGTTTCGTATTTAGCAAATAATTATGTAAAAAAATAACAATTTTTCGGACTCTATTCCAAATTATTTTTTATCTGTGCAAAATCCAGATCCGATCCATAGTAAAATTAGTACGATAGATTAATAAAGCTATATTTGTGTGCGATCAAGGTATTTATGTCATTAAATACGTCCTTAAGTCCATGTCTTTAATTGACACTAATTAGAAGATAGTCTTGTCAGCCGGAGGCCGCGGTAAACAAAACGTTTGCGTGTCCCCACGTCCATGCGTACCGACAATATGTCCATGTGTTGTGAAGGGATTATGTATTTATCGTCTAGTACTTTGACCGTCTCGGTTGCGGCTTTGTTCTAGAATGCGGCATTTTAGTACAGTTATTCCTGTAAATTAAGAAGGTTCATATTGTATAAGAGCGATAAATATATTACATTTCTATACAATTGTAAGAAAAAATAACAATAGACTTCAATTAATTTAAAAAATCCGATTAATTGAGTTTGAAAAATAAATCGAATATATTTCATCCAATTAGTCGTCTTTGCTTCGAGCAAAATCAATTTAAAAAAAAACAACATTCTATAATAATAATATTGTTACAGTCGCACGCGACCCCTAGCGCCGAACGGCGGGAGCATCTGTACAAGATCCTGGTGATAGGCGAATTGGGTACTGGAAAGACGTCCATAATCAAGCGCTATGTGCACCAGTTCTTCAGCCAACACTACCGCGCTACAATCGGCGTTGACTTCGCCCTGAAAGTTCTTAATTGGGACTCGAATACAATTATTCGCTTGCAGCTATGGGATATCGCAGGTAAGTACATTGAAGCATCGTTTAATAACTAATGCGGAACTTAAGTCTCTGCTTTCTCTTTCCCATTTCTTTAGATCAAGTGATATAATAGTCAAACATTGCTACATTTCTTGAATTTTATAATAAAGTTATCTTCTCTCTATACCTACTCTTAACTCCTCAGAAGTTTATTATGATTGTTAGAAAAAAGTTTTTATGCGTAATTCAAGAGAACCTGTTTTTTTTTTGTTTTTGTGCCGGTGCAAGAAGTTTTTATACTTATTTTTTTTGGGACAGTCACTTTTGACAATCTAATAATTGAAGTCAATGAAATATGGATGAACTTAGTCTCAATTTTGCTTGGATGTTTTTTGTGTTAATGTGTATTTATTCTATGTTATTTCTTGCGTTGTTAATCATGGTTCCAAATTAATTTAATTTATGTATGAACGTTTTTTGAAGTTATGTAAGTATATTACTTACTATATTGCAAAAATAGGGCACAAGCTCATATTAGTTTATTTTAAAAAGTTAATACTTTCTTCCGAGACAAAAGATTTAGAAGTCAAGATATTTGAAAATCTTAATACAATGATAAATAATGTTTATTGTATTCAAGGTCAAGAACGTTTCGGCAACATGACGCGTGTGTACTACAAGGAGGCTGTGGGCGCGTTCATCGTGTTCGACGTGTCGCGGGTGGCCACATTCGATGCTGTGGTCAAATGGAAGAACGACCTCGACACCAAGGTGCAGCTGCCCGATGGAACGCCCATACCCTGTATACTACTGGCTAATAAGGTATCTATTTATTGGGATGTTAAACGCTTCTTCTTCGTAGGCAAGTTGTTGTTTAGTTGTCTTTTATTTCCTATTATTATATATAAAATAAAGAAACTTTCAAACAGCACTAACTGGTCATCTTATCTTTTATAAAATATGTTTTCTTTTTAAAGGGAAATTTTATGAGGTCTTTTCGCCCCTCTTATAGATTCGTAACAGTAACCAAAAGATTTGTTGGACAAAATGTGACAAAAAGAACGTTGAAAGGACTTCCATCTCTTAACGGTTTAATCCATGATACTTAAGCCCTCTTAGGCCTCTGACTTTAAAAACGGTCACCGATACTGAATTAATGTTTTTGTTTGCAGTGTGATCAACAAAAAGAAGGTATCGTGAATTCTTCAGCCAAGATGGAGGAGTATTGCCGCGAGAAAGGCTTCGCTGGCTGGTTTGAGACATCCGCTAAAGAGAACATTAACATCGAAGAGGCTGCCCGCTCTTTAGTCAATAAGGTAATAATTATTTCCTCAATAACGTAGCATAAGGACGACAAAACGACAAACCAATTTTGAGATGTTATTCGATTTGTATTCTTGGACATCTTATGCGGAGAGTTGATAATCACAAAAAGCAAAAGTGTTGAAATTGAATGTAGATGGCTATAAAGGTAGAGGAAGACCAATGAAAGTATATTGAATTCAGATATGAATGCTAATAGACATGTATGGAGAAGTAGTACACATTGCCAACTTTCCGTTGGGATAAGGGCAGGTTGATGATGAATCGATTTGTATGTGTTTGAGAGTCATTGGGGTCAGTGGGATTTTTTGGTTTTATTAAGTGATAAAAATTAAACCCTATTAAACTGGAAAATAATCAAAGAGAACGGAAATTCTTTACTGATTGTAATAAATGTTTTTTTGCTTATGTTAATATGATAAATATTGTGCAAGCGATATTTAATATTTCCGATAGATTATATCTCAACATAATATCATGTTTTATTGCAACGACCTCGAATGACGCTTGTACCCATGCATATGTTATTTGTACCATTGGCATTCAAATATAATAATTATTTTAATTTTATTAATAACTAGCTATCGCCCGCGAGTCCGTTCGCACAAAATTAAAAAAACAAACAAAATTACTATACTATGCGTTCTTCCGGACTATGTTCTTTATGTGTGCCAAATTTCATTGAGATCCGTTCAGCCGTTTAGAAGGTACCTTCAGACAAACATCCATCCATCTAAACATTTACATTTATAATATTAGTAAGATTAATTGTAATAAATAGAGATCAGTTATCAAAATGTCCGTCCGTCCGTCACAATTGTCCGATATATTGATTTTAATTAAAAAATACAATTAAATTTGTTACTAGGTAGTTTACAAAACTTTGATAAAGTTATGTTTATATTTGTGTGAGTAAAATTTCGAAAAGGATAATGTCTCAATTTTTATTTTGAATTTTTATTTCCAAATTAACATAATCGTAAAAAAATTTAACTTTGAAATTAACATAAAAGAAACGTTAAGAGGGTCTTTAGGGTTTTTGAATTGTTTTAAACTTGCGTAATGATTATTTTGAATCGATTCAAATTGCGGTCAAATGGTTTTTACATTTAAATAATGTGTGTAATTTTAGGCGCGAAAATAAGGTCATTTTTAAATGAAACTTCTGTAGCTGTTGATTTATTAAACAACAGTATTTAATTTATGTTTGTTTTCATTAGATCCTTCTAAACGACAAGCTGCTACACAATAATGACAAGGACGGCGAAAGATTCGCTCTCGATCACAAGATCGCTAACGGCGAGAACAGCAGAAGCGGCGGCGGCGGCAAGTCATGTGCCTGCTGACCCAATCGTTAGCCGCCTCCATGCTGCAGTCTGCAACCGACCAATCAAAACTCTGCAAAACGATGCTGGACCAATGGAAAAGCCATCAAAATATGTTTTCAGGGACAAATGTCAAACTTGGAACAAATCAAAATGTAGAATCGATGTAAATTTGTACATTTGTAACAAGAAATAATAAGTACAACTGTATTGTTCTATTTGATTTTCTCTAAAATTCTAATTTTACAATTTCGACTACGACCTTACAAAATATATGTCTTCATAAATATAATATCTAGATTGTTCCTTAAAAACTGAGAGACCTTAAGTAATAATGAGTTATCGTGTGTTTTTTGGTTTGATTCTTAAGAGGATATTTAGAGAGATAAATATTATTTAAAGTGCCTACTCTGATCGAATTTATGACATGTTAATTATTGTAATTTTGACTCCTAATTATTGTTTTTGTCTATTATTGATACGTAAATAGTTGTTAATGATAAGTGTGGTTATCTATAAGATGGATTTTATGCGGTACAGTTATCTGTTGTAATGTTAAGTGGCTATATTTATGTTATTTTCATTTTTCTTATAAATAAAAACGTTAAGTTTAATCTAGCAATTGCTGTGTATATTTTTATAATCTGTCCGTTTTTTTTTGTTTTTAAATTTGTAACGACCGCGTAATTTCCATCAATTGTCGAAGCACTAATGTGCATTTATTCATGGATTTATTGTGTGCCATGTGCGGCTAAAGTCATAAGCAATTATAAAGTACATTATTGTAAGAGTGTATAAAAAGTACATCTGTAACGTTGTGTTATAAGTATTACTTATTTTACAAGCGAGAGAGAAATTTATTGTAATTTATTGTAATATTAATAAAAGCGTTTAACAGAAATGTGTGTTTGATTTTTTACAGGAATATCTATTTTATTAATTTTACAAGATTTTATTTGTGCCTGTCCCTATTTTTATCTAATCTCGCAAATAAAATTTTATTCACTTTTCATACATTTCTAAATCGAACACAAAGGCTTGTTTTCATTTTTTTTTAATTATTTGAGAAGACACTTCATCAAAATTATACTTTCTTACATAGTAAAATTAACAAAATAATTTGAGAATAATGGAGAAATTTCGATTGCTTGGAAATATGGTAACTTAAAATAAAATCTTTTTTATAAAAAAAAAACTGGAGACATATGTTCCATTGTAACTGATCTAGAAATACTGGGTAATAAAAATATAAATGCTAAAAACAACGTCCACACTTTTGCTACTAACCTACTTGAATAACACGTTTAAGTATTTTGGCATTTACAAATGTTTTCTGCATTGTTTGTTATTTTATAAGGTCAGCGTAACATAAACTGAATTTGGGTAATTAGCGAGTTTCTTATGCTTCACTTTAAATTTTAAAATAAGAAGGTATATCTTTTAAAAGGATGATAAGCAATAGTTGCGTAATAACTGTTAAACTTTTCTAGGACCTCAGGAATGTTACATCGAATGATAACTCTTCGTTGTTAGAAAGGAATGAGTAACTTTAGGAGTTTTTATAGGAAAAGGCACGGTACACGCGCAGCGGATAGCCAAATATTAATTGATCCGACGCTACTGGATATTCACGCGAGCAAAAACGCAGATGCCTTACCGGCTTTAAGGAAGAGGAGTAGAGGTAGTTGCAAAATGTTTTAACGTAATTTAGAATGGAGATAACAATGTTTGAGGCAGATGATCTATTGTGCGAACTTGGAGCAGTATTTATTTTTAGCACTAAAGTATTATTTAGATGAAAAATAATTCAGATTTAATTAGATTAAAAATCAACCTATTACAAATTTAGTAGCGGTTTATTAGTAAATGTGCCTTTACTAACGATATAAAAGCAAAAGATATAAATATTTTTATTCGTGCATAATTTTGAAAAAATGTCAGTTAATTAACTTGTAAACAAAGAAGTTTCCGTGGTGTAGCGGTTATCACATCTGCCTAACACGCAGAAGGCCCCCGGTTCGATCCCGGGCGGAAACATAGTTTTGTTAATTTTGCAAAAGATATACCGGACTGTTGTATAATACAATTTGGAAACTGTTCGAATTAAAAAATTTATGTGCTTTTATTGTAAAGATCACCAATTTTACTTATATTATAAATGAGTATGTTTAGATGCATGTTTGTTAAAGGTATCTTCGGAACGGCTCATTAGATCTCGCTGAAATTTGGCATAGTTGTAGAACATAGTCTGGAAGAACACATAGGTTACTCGTTAGTATTTTTTAATTCCGTGCCGACGGTGTCACGCGCGACATCTAGTGAATAAATATTTTTTTTTTTATTAAAAGAAGGCAACAAGAAAACTAGACATAATTATCGATGTAATCGTTTGTGTTTGTTGTTGCTTTATCTAATAGTAGTAATTTGTTTAATGTTCGCGTTACCTCATATTTTTATTACGGGATATCTCTTCATCAATTCCTTTGTATTGTCAAAAGCACTACAATCTGACTGGTTTACTAAATGTTAAACTATTGTTCATAAAAATAAATTAAATAAAATGAAATGCGAAAGCGAATCAAGCGAATGAAATAAATCATATTTACTCAGTATCCGAGCGACGGGACAAACTACATTAACGTCAAGTTAATATAAATAAAGCAATCTGTTATCTGTTTGAACAACAATCTCATTGTGAGATATGTCGCCGGCAGTTCTTTCTCAACCTCATCTTGTTTATTGCTGTGCTGGATTTTCGGATTGGCTCCCGTAACGTCTTCTTACCGTTTGCTGTTGTCAAATGTAGTGCAGTTTGTGAGGTGTTGTCAATTATAAATGGAGTTACCAAAGGTATCAAAGGTAGGTAATTACCTTGAACAATTTTATTTATTTATAGTATCGTTTGACTGTTCCTAAAGTGTGAAACACTCTGTAATTTTTAATGTTGCAATATTTGACTATGGTTTCGTGAATAATGCGGTATGTAGATAATTACATCTAAGTTTTTGTTCCCAACTGAAGGTCATTTAAAAATTGTAAGGTACACTGCATAAGTTTGCTTTTCTCGTAAATCTAACGTTAAGACAAAGAAATTTCAGTCTTCTCCGTAATAATTTTATAATATTGGTACATTTAATTAAGTTTTTTCTAAGAAGCCTTGCTCTAGTTGTTGTATATAAGTTTCGGGTAGGCGCCTTATGAACTTTGGTAACTTACATGTTGCAAAATCTTAAATCGAAACTAACCAATTTTAATTGAACTTGTTAATTTCTTTCGAATTAAAAGTTATCTTAAGAAAAGCAACATAACAAATATCAATTACTAGCAAAATTAAAAAAAAAAATTAAGAGCCTGTTCTTGTACATGATGTTCTATTTCTATGCCAAATTTTAGGAAGATCCGTTGAGCTGTTCTTGAGATACCTTCTAACAACAACTATCCATTTAAACATTCGTATTTATAATATTAGTAAGATTAGGTAACAGCAAACCAAAAAAACCGTTTAATATAACTCGGCAATGTCCATCGAAGTCAATAGTCGTAAACACCGGGTTCATTGGCAATTATAAAGTGTTCTCATATCAAACCTCCTTGGGTCCGGATGTACGTTATAACCAGAAAAAAAATTAAAACAAAAATATTCCTTTCGAATACGTTCGCCTCGTAAACGTAATTACCAACAGTGAAATTACGTTGCATCTTCTGATTTGATCCAAACGGAAGGTAAACAGGGCGACATCTCGTGTTTTATTAATGTAATATAAAATGTAATAAACGGATCGACCTGCACGATTAAAAAAACTTTCCACAAAACTTGTAATTAGCTGACTGCGAACCTTATGCGTATAGGTTGAGGACATTTATTTCCTACCCATATAGGTGAAACATTTAGTGGTCACAATGTACTTAGTTATGCTACATAAATATTGAGAGAGCAGACATACATAGTATAAAACACGGTATAATTCATATTTGAACTTGTCTTTTTTAGAGAAATGACGATACTTTGGGCATAGTTGACGTAGTTCTGAAGGTAAGAGAGCTCAAAGTGTGGACTCCAGAAGAGAAGTCATTGTGGAGGAAGAAATCAAGCAAACCAAAAACGCTTATACTAAATAACGGTAATAAGAAATGTCTCTTAGTTTTAAAATATATAATCGAAAAATATAAATTAATAAACCCTTTTTTATGATTCGTTGAACCCGCGCGATAATACCAAAGGGTCACATTTTGTCATTATCATCACGACCACCTGTTCTGTTTCCTTTCAATTCAATTAGTAAATTCTCTACCTGCGGCATCCTTTTTTATTTCATCCCAGGTAAAGATTTTCAAATAAAAACACAATAGGGGTCAAATTACGACCAGTTCCTTATGTTAAATTATGTCATAGTTTGTATGAGGATACGATTATTAACTTTTAATTATGTAAGTGTGACTTTACATACATATTTTGTTTATTCCAAATAGCTTATTTTTTTACATGTTCATTTTTTTAATTTCAGTCACCGACTGCATTAAATCTGGAGAATTTTTAGCAATCCTAGGCCCAAGGTAATATATCAATATTATAATAGTAAACAACAACACAACTCATGCCCGTAACCCAAAACAGCAGCGACCTCAGGCTTTAATGTTTCCCCACACACCTTTCTTCTACAGTGTAATCTATACCTTATTCCACTAATCTTTATAATTGGATAGGTCATTGCTTGAATATTCCAGCTTTTGCTTCGTTCTGACGTTTAAACAACCTATTTTAGTTCTTGACAATTCTATTTCTTAGTTCTTATTAGTTCAAATTCTCTTCGACGCTACCAATGGTATCCCTCAGCACCAAAATGGTGAAAATCAAATAGGCACAAAATATTACGGTTTATAATGTATATAGGTTAGTGAGTACCTTTTTCTGTTTTTAGTGGTGCAGGAAAGACGACGTACTTAGTGTCATTGTGTGGGAAATGTACCCTGCCGTCAGAGGGCGTGGTGACCGTGAACGGCCGAAATGTCAGGGAGTTACCACCAGGCGAAGTGGAGATACTGCCCCAGTTCGATGTCTTCATGGATTGCCTTAGTGTTAAGGAGCATCTGGTATTTATGGTAAACGAATTTTTAAGTTTTTGGGCTATTTTTAGAACTTTAAAATGTTATCCGTAGATCCTTAAATGATAGGGACAATATTTGTTTACTTTAGCATAATTTTTGTCTTTAATATATTTCAGACAGAAATGAAAATTGGCAGCGCCCAAAACTCAAGGAATGACACAGTTTTAAATGCAATTATGGATATGTTAAAATTAAAAGCTCACGAAAATACTTTGATCAAGTCACTATCGGGTGGAGAGCGAAGGTTGTTGTCGTTAGCTTCATCTGTAAGTATTAGAAAATAATTAATTAAAAAAAATTACTCCCATACACTGATATAAGAAGACCACGAGCAGTCTGAGAAGACTTGGCATAGAATATTTAGTTCTTCTTCTATGCAAATTGTCCTAACTACATAAAGCAACATAGAAATTTACATTAAATGTACGAGTATTGTTGTAATAAAATCTTCTTATACAAAAAAATCGCGTGTCACAATTTTCGTTCTCATACTTCTCCGAAACGGCCTGACCTATTCCCATGAAATTTTATGAGCATATTGAGTAGGTCTGAGAATCGGCCAACATCTATTTTTAATCCCGCGCGGACGGAGTCGCGGGCGACAGCTAGTAATAATATATAATTTATTTATACTTACACATATGTATATCATATTGCCTATAAATAAATTGATATTAAATACATAAAAAGCAGACAAAGGTCCAATAGGTTTCCGAAGATAAATTTAAATTTAGTAATCAAATTATCATCAATGTTGAAATATTAACGCTTTGTTTGAAATAATTTAAAACTCCAAAAGAAATTAGTCTCTAATAATATGGAAATAAGCTTCCACAATTTTACTTTGTTATAAAATTGTATCGTTCATTGTAACACTCCGTCCCACGGCCATTAGAGACGGATCGACACTATTATTATATCGTTTGTATGGTTCAGGGCTATTTATTCCATCGTTAAGCTGTTGAATAGCTTCATAGGTTAATACCATGATTTGTTACCTCAAATAACCGGCTCACAATTGACTTGAATGTGGATAAATCTACGAATATCTTTTAAATTATAATGTTTAACAAGTTATATATTATTTTAAAATGTTGTTTATCACCATTACGACAAATTAATTTTGTTATTTATTACATTATGATGTGAAGTTATAAATTGTTTTTATAGTTTTATTAAAAAAGAAAAACATGAAAAATATATAATATAATATTCATGTTTTTAAGTTAAAGATTTTAACGATTATTATTGTGGTAAGACTGATCGACAGTCTTCTTTTAGTATTAAATATATTTTTAACTTAGTTTTTTTTATCTCAAAAGCCGAGTGGTTGGCAAACCACATTACATTACACTCGGTCAATCTCAGATCAAATTTCGATCGGAGAGTATCAGTTGCACATTTACCGAAAATTGTGACCTATTCTAGAAGGATAATGACGTCACGTATAAGCTTAACGGCCATATTTAATATTATGTACCTTTGGACCTTTGTTTAAAAATTAAAAAATGCAATAATAAATTGCATTAATATTTCCAGCTGTTATCGAATCCACAAATCCTAATATGCGACGAGCCAACAACCGGCCTGGACAGTTACAATGCATCTCTAGTGGTGGGTCTGCTGAAAGGTCTCTCGCTCACTGGCAAGATTGTTATATGCTCCGTACACCAGCCATCGTCAGATCTATTCAAAGAGTTTAACTCCATCTCTTTAATGTCAGACGGCAAGTTACTGTTTCACGGCACACATGAAGACTGTCGGAATCTATTTGAAAGGCAAGTTTAAAAGTACAATAATTTGTAACTAAGAAAAACATAGATTTAAAATGTGAAGTTGTACAAGTTTGTTCCTGTGTTATGTCTAAGTTTAATTTTAACACTTTCACTGCCCTTAACCTTTAAGTATAACAAAATTTATTTCAAATAAAATTATCTCGTACCATGCAGGGAGGGTCGGTGGCATTTATAGTGTTAAAATATGTTTCTTTAATCTTACTGGCAAGGTGTACTATCTCTTAAGCAATGAAGTCGAACTAAAAATTTAAATAAGATACTGTAACTCCTACCCATGGTTAAGGTGAACGGCCTTATAACTGAACTTTCAAGCCTCTTATTTTGGACATGTATTGTCATTAAAGCGCAATCTTACGACAATGTTTACGTCGAATTGGTCGTAATTGGATAAAATAAGAGTAATATGTGTTTTGAATTGAAAATAATATTTTTTTACACAACTCCTTTTATGGATATTGTTCATAATACTATAAACACAGGTAAAAGTAATTTGCAAGAGTGTTGTGTGATTTTTATTATATATTTTATTTTAATTTTACTAGAGTAATAGATATCATCCAACCCAATAAGGAAATTTGGGCCAAGGAAATATGTAAATACGCTGTAGATAATCTGTTTATTTTAATAATCTTATTTTACATAAATAATTTAAATTAATTATTTTATTGTGCCTACAAACAATTAAATATTGGCTGATTTAATTGAGAACTTTTACTAAAAGGGGAAATTACAATATTAAAGTATTATGTTACTTCTAACTAATATTATAAATGCGAATGTTTAGAAGGATGGATGTTTCAATGTATCTTCAGAACGGCTGAACGGATTACGATGAAATTTTACTTAAACATAGAACATAGTCTGGAAGAATACATAGGCTACTAATTATATATTTTTTAATTCCGCGCAGACGGAGACGCGGGCGAGAGTTAGTAATTTTATAAATAAACGTTGACATAAGCTTGATCTCAACAGCATCTACGATCATTTACAGGTTACAAGGATTTCTGTACCCAGTATTTTAAATAAATATTTCTCAAAACTGCTTACCTGGTAGTCGCATTAGCTCCGTAATTTTATTTAACTGCAGCGCCGTTAGCTATGTATCTTTAACTACGGAAAAGGAAACTCTATAAGTAATCGAGTTCGGTGAAACCTCAAACTGGATAATTTAGTTCGGTTATCCGCCCCTTGTCATACTTGTCTAATAGCTTAGTTAAAAAGGTGATTACCACTGTAACTTGTCTATTTAATATAACATTGTAATTCGAAGCGGTTAAAAGCATTGGAAACTAGTTAAGTTACTTTTTAATTAAGAGTGGATCTCGTTTTAATCTGTCACATGTTCCGCGTATTTACATAGGCGATTTTAGTTCGGTCGTATGTGTTTACATAATACCGAACTCAGAGTGTTTAATTGGTCACTTAAGCAAGTCCTAAGTCTACATAGTCTTTTAGTGTGACCACACTTTGAGTACGGGGAAGAATATATCAAAGATTTTTTTTTTGTCACTGGCTTATAATGTATCGTATATGTACACATAACTATGTAAATTAAAATATATTATAGTAATAAGTAAACTATAAAATAAGTCTTTTATCATTTATAAATAATTAGCTGTCGCCTGCGACTCGGTCCGCGCGGAATTAAAAAATAAGAATTACTAGCCTATGTGTTCTTTCAGACTATATTCTATATGTATTCCAAATCTCATCAAAATCCGTTCAGTTCAGAAGAAAACACTACTAACAAATCCATACATCATCCATCCATCCAAACATTCGCATTTATAATATTAGTAAGATTATCTAGCTCCTGATTCATAAAACTTGTTTCCCACCATTCACATTCTTTTTTTAAGTGTAAGTATGTAAAATTTATCATCCTTCATCTCTTAGTGTATCCAAATTTTTAATGATATCGTTTATATTTATTACGGTATTCCTTATGTACGATACTTCGTACCTTCATTACTTCCTTCTAAAACAATGTTGGGTGGTCAAATAAATTTTATCGTACAATCTCAACGGGTGACGGGTCTACGCAAGAAAAAACTTTATATGATTCTTATCTTAACATTAAAATCCTCTTCCTCACTTTATTTTTAAAATATTTAACTTAAAATCTGCTTATGAAGTAATTGGATTTTCGTATTTTAATCATATGATTTTGTTATATTTAGTTATTATCTGCAATTTGTTATAAAATAAAGTAAGTAAATGACAATAATTGTAATTTAAGGTTTTTTAATTTTCAGCCTTAACCTACGTTGCCCGAAGAACTACAACCCGGCTGAGTTCTACATCAAGGCCGTGTCTCCCTCACCGGCTACTGACGTTAACTATGTGGATAGGATCTTGGAAAATAACCGGAACCGGTTCCACCAGTGCGACGAAACATGTTGCGAGACACACACGACGCCGCGTCCGCCAGTGTGAGTGATACGACAAAACTTACATGAAACGCCCACATAGCTTTCGACCCATTTATTTATTGTTTTTAATCTGTTAGAAAATCTTAACTGCCTTCAACGGACTTTGATAAATTTAAATTTTAACCGATTGACGTCAGTATCACTTGGTGTGGATTAACATTGCTGTAGGATTTTTAGTAGGTGTTTTTTTTTATTTAAAATTTTATTCTAATGAGTATTTTAATAGAATTGGTAATTTATACATTTTAGCTCTGAGAAGGCCTTTCCAGTGTCTTTATAATAAATGTATTTATAATTATATCGTCAAGGTGATGATGTTAACGAATTTATAATACAGACTGTCTGTCTATTCCACAATGTTTAGAGTGCATATTTAGACTGGACTTTGTAGAACTTATTTGACCTTACTATTGACTTTGTATTGACTTCCTAGACATTTCTTGTCACAATTAATTTGTTGTATTGATTAAAATAACGGTAACAAACAAAAAAAACTTCTGTGTAATTAAATATAAAAGGTTATCTGAAGTGATACATATTAACAAAAACTTTATCGACATTCTTAACATTGATAAATGTATCAAATATTTTACTATCATCAAACATAGAGCCGCTGACAACGAATATTTCAAAGTTAATTTTAAACGTGGGTTTACATTGTCATGTTTGGAAAATAGTTTAAAACATGCATAATTATTTTTGTTCGGACGTTTCGTAGTAGTCCCACGGTTTACAATCAACGTGTCACGTCCACCATGTTGAGGCCCATTAAAGTTGCGCAACATTGTGAAATAAAAGTTAAGTTTATGCTTCGTTAATTTATGCATGTTTACAATAGCTCAACATTCTTACTGTATGTGTAATATTTTTTTATTCTATTTTATAGTCTTTTTTAGTACACCGCAAATCTCGCTCGAAACACTTGTACCAAGATGTACTGTCATACAAATCGTCAAAGATAATTCTTCGAAAAAAACACCTTGAGATAATGTTTGGTTTTAGGTACACATTTTTAGCATATTATAGTTGAACTAGCTATCGCCCGCGACTCCGTCCGCATGTTTGTCAAAAAAATAAAAATTTCGGGGTACCCTTAACATTTAGGGGGACGAAAAATAGATGTTGGCCGATTCTCAGACCTACTCAATATGCTCACAAAATTTCATGAGAATCGGTCAAGCCGTTTCAGATAAGTATGGGAACGAAAATTGTGACACGAGAATTTTATATATAAGATTAACATGAATGAACTTAGTGAATGACACTAGAAAATATTCATAAGAATATCTGACAAATATTTTTGGTATAAAATTATATGACTAACATCTCCGGAAGGCATAAAAAACGTGTGCCTCCAACCAAAATTACATAGCCTACAAATTACACGTCTGGCACGCAAGGTCTTAAGTAAAGATAAAAGCTCTCACGTTATTAACTGAACTAAAATAGACGTAACAATGTTCTTAGTTTTTGTTACTAAGATTTTGAAATACGCAAACTGACCATTACAAATAGCTTGATGTTACCCTAGTACAAAAAGTATTCGTAAAACAACTACATTTGTTAAATTACTACCGGATTATGTATTACTACGGATTATTTATTGCTATAAATTACCATTAGGCGTAAGTTAATCAGAAATATGTATTTTAAATTTAAATACTTCTTTTCCAATCACATATTACGTTTTTTTTAAATAGAACTAATGACATATTTGATTGTATTACAGATGCAATAGAAGTTGGTTAAAACAAGTACAATTACTTATGTGGAGGTTTTCAATACGGATCAAAAGAAGTTATAAAGGACTCGCAGTATCACTACTATTATCTACGGTACGATATTCAATTGACTTATATTAGTCAACACACGTACAGTACCAATTGACTTGGCTCATCGGTAACAAGAAGACACATCTGCCAAACGTGCCATCTCTTGCGCAAGCTATTTACGACATAGGGTTATAGATGGCATTAATGCCTAGTACAATAAAAATGGATTTTTTATTTTTATTTTTAGAATTATAAATTAAGTGTTGCTTATTAATTCTTATAAGCAGATATAGCTAAGCATTAAACGAATCTTTTTGATCAAAAGCGTAAAAGTTTCGAGCCGTATTTACAATAATTTCGCTTAGTTATCGCAGTTTTGCAATAACTTTTATGTTTATGAATGCAATTTACGACGACTGATAAATGAAGCATCAAAAGGATTTTGAACTGAATTAAGAATTCGATGGTGCACGTTATTTATGAAATCTTAAAAAATATTTCGTTTAAATTATTTAACAGCAGCAGTAAAACATAACCGTGGGTTTCCACACCCGAAATACACGCTAAAGCATACAAATATCACATTCCTATAACATCACATTATTCTGACTAAAAACGGTAAGATAATATAATATTTTTATACGTGTATTTTGATTTAAAAACACACTCAGTAATAAAATATTCAAAAGATGAATCTCGAGTTGTTTTTACTTTGATGGACGTCACTCAAAACTTTGACCTTGACATTGAAATACTTCTAAGCATATCTTCTATGAGGTAGTAATATTGGTGGAGTCAGCCCCTTTGCGACAAATGTAGCAGACTCATCATCATCGTCTGCGTGTGTCAGTCCAAAGTAGACAAAGCATTCTCCAATGTCTTTCACAGAATACCGTCGTCCGTTCACCACATAAAGAGACTTACTTTCGTCTGCACTAGACCATCTACTGCTGACTCTACCATAGTTAAAGTGTTAATTAAAATAATATTGTCAAAATGTATATTACTGTTGTACCATCGACACATATCATTGGGTTTTTTGCTGGTGTAAAAATAATGACCGAAGGTATCCATAAATTTATTTCTTTACGTTTCTCTTCGGTTTTATATGTCCCTTGCTAATGTGTAAACAGGTTGTGTTGTTTGAATGCTTATACAATGTGTTTAATCTAAGATTAGGTCGTTGCCGTGCATTACTTATCTTACGTTCATTTTAAATTTTGCATTGACGAGTAAGTTGAGTTTAAAATTAGGAATTTACACAATTTTATTTTTAGCTTTTCTTTGTATTGAATACAGAATATATAAAAAAGGAATTTAATTTATAATAATATTGTTAACCAACCTCTTAGGATATATCTAAATACTGGCGTCATGCATTTTGAATTTCATAAAAATAATTCAATGCTTTATAAAAACCTTTTATTGATTTAGACAACAAAAGTTGTACAAATATACATTTAACTTTTATTATAATTGAGGAGATAAGTAGCCCGATCTTAGTTCCTCTTAGGATCTACAAGATAAAAAAAAACGAATTAAATAACGGCTTATTATTTAGAAAATCCCCGACGTCGAACCTAGTAGATACATACTCCGCGACTACACGTGACTTTACCCGTTGTTAATTTTTTTAATATCTCACGAAATTTTAAGTAGCAATGAAAAAGGTTTTTTTGGTATGTTCTAGGTGATAGGTGCAGTTGTGATCGGTATATGCTTCGCTGGCAGCAAAGGGACTACACAGAGAGGGGTACAGAATTTACGAGGTCTCCTGTGGCTGATCTGCAGCGAAGTGTCCTTCAGTTTGTCCTACGCCGCGCTCTACGCGTTTGAAACAGATCTTTCCTTGTTCAAGAGAGAAGTTGGCATGTACCGAGTTTCTGCTTACTTCATCGCAAGATTTCTAAATGAAGTAAGTTATTGATTACCTTAGTGACAAAAGGATGTTTTTTCTATGTAATTATAACGGAAGAGCGTAGATCAGGGGTTAAGCACTTGACTTGTAATCTGCAGGCTTTGGGTTCGAATCCCGCCATATACCTATGCGTTATTCGATTTACGTATGTAGATTTTTCCGAAGTTATTACGGTGAAGGAAAACAATGTGATGCACATATGTGCGAAGAAATTCAAATATGTAATTAAATCAACCAACCCGGACGTGGCTTGCGCGGTATACTATGGCATAATCACCCCTAAATTAGGGAAGGCTCCGAGCCTCTCAGTGAGGACGTATTAAGCTGTTGATGATTTTTTTATGTCTGTGGTTTTGTATGTAAATTACTTCTATTGTGACCATTAGTAGCCAGAACGATATAACTGATCGTATTCCTTCGCTGAATATGTTAAGTATACAGTCTTTTGTTTCTTAATCATCGTCATAAAATTGGAGGTGGGTCTGTACAGAAATTTGATACAAGCACAAACTCAAAAACGTTTCCATGACGCATTAACTTTCGTTTTTTCCTTAAACAACGGAAACAAGCTCTTTTAAGCTTGAAACTGCGCCCTTGACTTACTCCGACATAAATTGTACTTATTTCATATTTTAATTGCTTTAAACGAAATAAATAAATGTGGTAATGACATAATTACCGGCATCAGTAATATGGTAAAAGGACACTATACTACTTTTACTGTAGACCAGTTTATTTACATATCTTTATTGGAAACGTTATTTTATTGATCTACAAATAACAAGAAGGTCGATCGTAACCAATTTGGAGAGAAACAAGAGATGTCTATGCGATAGTATAATGTAAAACATCTTGATAAAATATTTGAATTAAATTATTTAGATTAGAATATTTTAGTGATAGTTTTTTTTTTATATCATAAGGTGGCAAACGAGCGAGCGGCCACCTGAAATCGCCGATATAGCGAAGTGACCGTTGCCCATAGACATACGCAATTGCATATGCGTTGCCTACCTTTAATCGACGGAGGAGAAGATGCACATAAAGAAAATATATTCCCTTTACATGTATCCTCTCATTCGGAAAGTCCACTTCCACTTTCCATCCTTTCCTTATAAGAAATAGGGTGGGAAGGGAAAGAAGATACTAAGAAATTCTTGTTAGGCAATTGCTATAATTAAAGTATCTTAATCGTTTAAGTCTATTAGCAGAAATATATAGCCTTAGCGACGGTAATAATTTGTTTTAATCTATATTAATAGATTGTCACACAAATTATTATCTGTGTAATAGATTGCGAGACAATTTATTGGTACATGTTTTAAATCGGCATCGATATTTTCTATCATGTAATTTTTTTAATATTTTTTCAATGTTCCAAACAAAATATTATCATGAATATAATTTACTGCACACAATAATGTAAAACAAAAGAGTTCTTAATCACGCCTTTTGAACAAACCAAGGACATGAAATTATAAGGCAGAACGCAGCTATTAAGCTAGCCGTGGTTACGTTATTTTTCTACTAAAAATCATATAAATTAAGTAAATAAAAGTCATAATAAGTTGCGATAAAACATAATTTATATGTACAGATTGTTTATGTAAATGTTATGATCAAAATAGAAATATAATTTTTATTTTTGTTGCTTTGTTAGTGTTATCTATAAAATCTTATTTAAATATTTGTTATTATTCATTATATGTTTAGTTATATACAATAATATAAATATTGTTACATTAGTAATTTATGTGTAGACTAGTTGTCGCCCGCTACTCTGTCCGGGCGGAATTAAAAAAACATAATAAGTAGTCTATGTGTTCTTTAAGACTAGGTTCTATATGTTTACCAAATTCGTTCCATCGAGATCCGTTCAGCCGTTCTGGAGATACCTTCAAACAAACATCCATCCATCTAAACATTTGTATTTATAATATTAGTAAGATTAAAATGAATTCATATTAATTATTGATAGGAACGAGTATACATATTTGGCTTCACAAAGCATTTTAATTGGTTCCAAATGACAGCTAGATAATTAGAAAAAACTGGTGTAAGGAATGTTTCCAAATTACTTATTATAATGTTACACAGTTAGTAATTAATAATAAAAACTTTTCAAACATATAAACCTGAGTATTCAATTAATTAGAAATTATGTTAAGCAGTCAAACGTAACTGTAATATTCAATATGTTTTAATAATTTCATCACCGCAACAAATAAACATTGTTCGGAATTATTCATTTGCGAGGCATTCATCAGCTCACTACACGTCCCAACTGAGGGGCTCGGAGCCTACCCTAAGTTAGGGATTAGGTCATAGTCAACAAAACTGGCTCAGTGCGGGTTGACTACACACATATCTTTGAATTTCTTCGCAGATATGTCCAGGTTGTATCGCGACGTTCACTCACCGTAAGAACGTTGGATTAGAATTAAATCGACATTAATAAATTATTAATTTTGTAGTCTCAGCAACGTAAAATACTATTTTTAAACCTGACCATATTGCATCGTTTGTTTAGTGTAGATAAATAAGGATTACAGATAATGTCATAAATATAATTTGCATTTTAATATATTATACAAAATCAATAACCATCAATATTCAACGCATTATATATAGTTAATAAATTACTTGATAGTTATCATTATTAACTACGCTATAGTTGTAATGCAACATCTTCGTGGAATGTAAATAAAGATTTACTATTACAAAGGTTAAGGGTTATAGGTTGCCATTTGCTTCTATTTGAAACGGTGTACAATATTGCTATTTACACCTTTACAAGAACGTAATTTATAGGCGAGGTTGTTAATAAATTGTATATCTGTAGTGTAAATTATTATAAAATAATCATTTAATTTCGAAAATTTGTTGAATTACTAGCCTTTGCCTGCGACTCCATCCGCGTGGAATTAGAAACACTAAGTAAGCCTATGTCTTGTTTCAAGCTATATTTTACATGTATGCCAAATTTCAGCGAGATCCATGCAGCCGTTCTGAAGATACACACAAACATTCATACATCCAAACATTACGCATTTATAATATTAGTAACATCTTAGTAAAATAATAATATTGAAACTCAAACTCACTGATAAATAAATGAATACGAAAATTGAAACTTAATAATTTAATTTTTAAAATTAACTTTTGTAACCTTCAGGTATATTGTACCTCTCTTTTTTGGAACTTAAAATTATTAATTCTTTTTTTCAGTCGTAAAAATATGTAACCTTAATTCAAATTTCATAAATGCACATTTCCTTTCAGGTGCCTCGTTGCATCATTTGGCCAATTCCATTTCTTACCATAACAGCATCAGCTGTTGAGTTACCAAACCATTCTCTGACAATTCTAGAACTTTATCTCGCTCTTATTATATCTGGACTTGCGTCTACTGCATATGGTAAGTAGGATTTGCTTACAACATATGTAGTTGTTTTTACTCGCAAAAAGTTTTAGGTGCAAATAGGTGCACCTATATATACCTCTTTATATTCAGCCAGTACGCCCACGCGTATGTGAAATAAAAAAAATCGTGTAAACTCGTAATATGCTATCATAGAATGTAGTTTTGAATGTGGAATTTGTCGTGTTTTAGCGATACGATAATTTCAAGGACGTTTATTTCCTAAGCTTTAAGATTTCCTCTGCTGAATCACATGTAAAAACATATGTAAAAAAAACTGAACTGTCAAAACACTGCATAGAAATCCAAGGTTTTGTGATATTAGGTTAGATGAGACTGAAGAAAGATGCAGAAAATAGTTTTTTTTTTCAGGTCTTGGTATGGGAGCATTGTTTATATCAACTGGCATGATGGCTGACGTCATGCCGTGTGCAGATTTACCTTTATTCCTGATGTCTGGTGCCTTTCTACGAATATCATCATTGCCATTTTGGTTATATCCATTCAAATTTATTTCGCATTTCTACTACGCTATGGACGCTATTAGTAATATCTATTGGAGACAAATCGGAGATATTGGTAAGATTATATTAATATATGCACAAGAAATAAATCTAACGGCTTAAAACTACAGTTACTTGATTTAAGACTAAATAAGATCTAATACTGAGATATAACAAACCTCTTTTGTTACATAATTGATAGTTAACGCATTGTTTACGGTATTTATCCAATACTTTAATAGTAATTTTTGTATTTTCGATCAGCCACATTAAAAAAATGCTTAAAAGTTTGCTCTAATAACGTTCATACTGAGTTTTAGACATCTTAGTTAGAATCCTAAGGCCCGAATGGCGCGCTTTCCTTACAAAGTCAAATGTCAAAATAATTAGTGAGGTGACATAAAGATCGACATTTTAGTAAGGCTAGTGTTGTGCTTACACCGGCACAGTGTCAGAATTTCTTCCTAACATGAGTTATTCAGTAATGTGAAATATTGTGAAATCAATAACTAGTGCGTCAACGAAGGAGGCGTTTCCGTCTGTCGTCTATAAAGTCTATAAATTATTATTTAACGCAGACTGTAACCGGTTGAATAGCTCACTCAATTTACTAATAAAAAAATATATGCCGCGCTATCACTACCCACGAAGGCCCGGCCATAACAAGATTGTACTCTTATGAATATGTGAAAAATACATACCTACATTAATTGGAATAGAAGATAATTTTAATCGAGTAGTAGTACTGCTATGATGACTTTTATGGTTACACTTAAGCAGTCCCTTAGTGTGGATTTCTAATTGTAAATTCATAACAATCTTAGTAACCATGTAATTAAGTCTAGATATATTTAAGAATTCTATTTTATAATATAATTATAACTGTTTCATAAGCAAGAAAGTAATGAGATTGAATTTGTATAGCCAAAGGTACAGGAAGACAGTAGAAAGCTGACTTTCTTGGAACGTATGAAAGAAGAGAGTGAATTCATATATGACTGCTGATAGAGGTGTATAGAAGAGTAGTACATACTGAGCAGATCTTCTGTCTGGACAAGGACAAATTGATGATGATAATGATTAAACTATTTAAAAAAATACAAGCTTTCTTATGATTGCACGGAATTGAATTCGAAGTTGAAAAGATTAATTTTCTTTACAATGATGTGAAAGCGATGTGTATCTCCCATTTGAAGAGATTTTGGGTATTTTCCTAACAACATTGGAGTAAAATAAAACAAACACAAGTTAATATTGTAGGCGTTTTCCCACACTTCAAGATTAGCATACAAAATAAATGGCTTATCTGACGGAATCACGACGATCGCGGATCGAATTTGCGTTGCTAAGTGGCTTTTTTTTTGTTTATGGATGAATAAATTTGGATAGAAATTTAATTCCACTAAACCATTAAACATCGCTTTATATTGTTTTCTTAGTTTTTCAAGCAGAATAAGAGTGAGAGGGAAGATAAAAGACACAGTTAGAGATGGAAGATTAGGGATTATTAAAAACAACATCATTGACGTCGTTAAGTCTTTAAGAATTATGATGTTGATATAAGATGGAAGTGGCTAATAAAATAATTAATACAAAAAAATTAAAAATAAAGAATATTGTTAAAGTGTGAATCGTACTCGAATATGTTTGTGATAGAAATCTCATAGACACTACTATTACTTTTTTGTTTTTTAAGTGTTATGAATTTATGAAAAAAGAGTTTCTATCAACATCAGTGTTTTTTTTCAACATTTTTTATTATAAACCCACATAGTATGTGAACGTCACAGGGGCCAATTACTTATCGCAATTGTTGATTCTTATAATGCCCGGTTTACGTTATGCCAGTACAGTAAAACAGTAGGGCTATCTTGGCGTGCATTGTACGTGCTCACTGGTGCTAGGTAGTGATTTTTAGCGCTACTATCCTAGTATATTGTCATAATGTAAACCAGGCGTATAAAAAGTCCCCGATATTCTTCAAAGATTCGTTACCCCTACAAAGGCTACGTGATTGCACGGCGACCCACAGGTTGAAAACCACTGCTCTACATTTTAAAGTGAATTCGTTAGATTTATTATAATAGCATATATTTGAATAATTAATGTTTATTATATTTCTTATACATATATTCTAATGGTATCAAACTTCGTAGAGAATATTTATGTTAATTAGAAATTAGCAAGTAAAATTTTATACCTTCTGACACTTATGTTCGGTCCTATAACACAAAACATGTTGATAGCCCGACCACCGTAGAATGTTATTTTATTTTATAACATCGTGAATAACTTAACGTGTAATTACGTACGAGTAATTGCATTGAAATAAATTATAAAATAACTTTAAACGCAACTTTGGTTGATGAGACTGTCTGTTAATTAAGACATTTATATCTTTCCTTATGGTTATAACTAGGTAGTTTAGGTTTGTTAGGTACGAAGTGAGAATTTAAACCAATATTACAAACTAACAATTAGGTAAATAGTTACCCATTCAGATGATCATTAATCTTACTAATATTATAAATGCGAATGTTTGTATGGATGGGTCTTCGTTTTAATTTTTTTTAATGCCGCGCGGTCAGCGTCCCTGACGTCAGCTAGTTTCCGATATAGTCGTCTAAAATTATATAAAACTTGACATTAAGAAAAGTTATTTAATATTAAAAAACGGTGTTAAGTGAATTATATTTGTATTGCTATATGTACTTTTATTCTTTTAATCTTGTCAATTATAATGAATTGTATTTTCAGAATGTCCAACAAACACAACTACAGTTTGTGTGAAGGACGGTGCTGCAGTTTTGTTGGAGAATGGATATTCAGATAACTTCGTGCTAGAAGATACAATAGGTCTTCTGTTTGTGGCTACTTTGTGGAGTATACTGGGATACTGGGGACTGAAGAGAGAAGAGAGAAAAGGTTACGCTTATTAGAGGCTTCAAATATAGGTTACGAATTATACTTATATGTTGTATTTCATTTTGTATATTGTATTCAATCTGTGTATTATTACAATAAACATTTTATATTTTAGAAATATAACACAGAAATAAAATTTATTTAATGACTGTTTTTGTTAATCTAAGTTTACTTTACGACTATCAATAACGAAATTAATGAATAGATGAGCAAATATTTAGTTTATATCTAAGCTTTTAGTTCCACTAACATTTAATAATAAATAAAACACTTAGCGAAAATTGTATTTTATTTAAAAAATTAAAAATGAACTGAACAATTTAAGGGTTTACAATATTTCCTATTATATCTAAATTATCGAGTAAATTCTCATTTTTGATCAAGAGCAAACATGCAATGTTAAAATGTATAGTCAAAAAGTTGCAAAATTTAAATCAAGTAAAAACATTATACAAAGCTTAATTTTACATTAACGTTGATCTTATTTTAAATTATAATGGACAAGTCATTTTGCATTTACATTTAAAATACCCTGTTAGTAAAACGGACATCACTAGAACAAAATAAGAATGTCACGCTTTACAATATCTCAGATCTACATTTCCATAACTTTCCATAACATGTCGTTTAATAAACAGGTGTTCCTCTGCTTCTCTTTACTACCATAATAAAAGCCGTGACATGAGCTACGCAGTACATAATTACCAAACAGACACAATTCCTCCAGAAGTTCTCTTCGGAGAAACCAAATTTCCTCAAAACTTCGGGTCCAGTCTTTATACACGGTGATCCTGGAGACTTACACTCTATCGTTTGAATTGAATCCCATTGAAGTATGGAAATGCTTTCGACTCCGTAGTAGAAACCTGAGATGTAACGCAGCCAGGAAACATAAGGAGACGCGCTGGCCAGGTTGAGGTAGATCCCAGAAAACATAGTGCCTACCAGTTCGAAGGGAACGGACACTAAAGCTGCAGTCTCCATTTTGTCGAAGACGGAGGAGAGGAATGAACCTAAGAACAATTAAATAATTATTAATAACATCGCAATGATTTCACACAGAATTTGACAAAGATATTAAGTAAGACTTAAGAAATAGATACCAAGACACATAGCTAGTATTTTAGACGTCTTATTTCAATTGTTAAATGCGATAATAAAACAATAACTACATTAATTCATATAGAAAGCCTACATTCAGAAGACAAACATGAGTATACCCTGCAAGTACGTAAATGTACGAAGGTGTTTTTTTTCTTAATACATACCGTAAGCATTTGCGTAGTTTGCGCACAAGATGCAGACGAAGCAGAAGCCGAGCCAGTTCATAAAGCCACCTTGAAGACCAGCCACAGTGAACACCAATGAAGCAAAAAGCACTGGCGCGATTACAGCTCGTGGCATCTGAAAAAAAAAGCTCGTGTTATTCTCAATGTAAACGAATTTGCATAATTGATAATTCGTGTGTAATTAATCGATTGGTCATAAAATAATAAAACATATAATAAACTAGTTTGCAGCTACCAATCAAAAGGTGTCGATGCAGATGTCTGATTTTTTTTTATGAAAAATATATCATTTTATCACATTCTTTTTGTTTGAATAAAATATATTCAATAAATTTTCGAAATTTTATTTACTACGGCACTATCTTTTATCAGCAGTAAAGTGCAAATAATTATACCATTCAGTCTAAAGATAAAGGTAAGTAAAGCAGAGGAGATAGGTAATAAAATGTAGATTTTACAATCTGAAGAACGGCATTTCTACGGGAAAAAACAAAAAGTAATAAGAGAAATATTTAAGGTATTAATTATCAAAGGGTTGTTTTCAATATACAATAAAGATTAATGTTCTTAAATCAATCCCTCGCATTTCCCTGTAGTTAACCGTGCACGTCAACTTGCGAGTTTTAATTAACTGAATAAACACATTTTAAACACTTGTATTCAGACAAAAACATTGGTATGCTCATCAGAGGTACGCATCAACGCGTGAATCAACCATACAGTAGGCATTCACTACCAAAAAAGTCAAATTAAAAACAGTCTGGGATTTGTTTTGTAGTCTCTTGATTTGGAGACAACGATCACTCATGGTCATTGCATATTTTATTAAAATAAGCTCTGATATCAGTGAATAAATTGCATAAACAACCAAAGAAACTGACGTTAATGAAGTTATTACCATAACAATTAATGATTTCGATAAGTTTTTAGCAATTACGTGTTAATTATAGTTACGAAAAAAGCAAACACGAAATTTAAATCAAGCTTATGCATGGAATGATTTAATATTTTCATTCATCATAGAATAGATATAGATATTGTTCATTCTTTGATCGCATTCTTCACTTAAGTTCTACTTACCCAAAATATAACTTTCGACAGATAGTAAGGTAAAGGAGAATAGAGTCCACTGGCTGTCTCTCTCAGTAACACCGGCACTTCGCTAGGGAATGTCACGAAGACAGCATAGATGGAGAGGAAGATGGTCTCAGTGATGGTGAGGTACAAAAGACCTTCCGCGTTCTGGATATCTCGCTGGTCCAAGTCTTTGAATAGACCAGCATAAGGCACCGATATTATAAGACCTACGAACTGTAAGAAAAGAAATATGTTACAATCTCAAAAGCTTCTGGAAAAGAATAATTCCTCAAATACTGACGTAGTTGAGTACATTTTGGACTTTCTTCTTCGTTGCATTGAAGATCTGCATACATCTCACTTTGATTGGGTACATTTACTAATAGGACGTCAGTTTACACGGATTATTGCTAATCAGTCACAAAGATTCGTCAAATCTAGATATTGTCTTTAATTTGTTCGTCAACTCATAGACGTATAATATCAGAATCGTATATCTGCCTCTGAATGGTACGGAAGAATTATCTTTCTTCTATGTATTATAGTAGAGAATGACATTTATATTATTCCTGGAACATGTCTCAACTTCTCAGTACAGCATGTTCATATCTGTCAGAAGTCATCAAACGCAGAATTACGAAATACTTAATACGGATATTCTGTAAGGTCATTGTACTTCCCGTTTAGTCCGGTTCAGCGTGCAACGGTCGACTTTACCACTATTCTGGACCTGCCTTGAGTGAACTCGTTTCAACCCTATAACTTCTCTTATAGTAGTTCTTTTAATTTTTGAATATGTATGAATAAATGTTGCTTCTTAAAGGTCATAGACTATTTTGTTATGTGCCGATGCAATGTATCGTCGGTCAATGTCGTTACAATTTACGATATCCAATGCAGCATGCATAATTAATTTTTGTTTTTTTGATAAACATTGTAGCTATTAAATATTACATTTTTGGCTCGTAAATTTTATATCTTTGTTAACTTAAGTGCCTTTTTTTAAAAGTAAAATAAGATAGAAATTTATTCTTAATTTTTTAAATTTTTTATTTTTATAAACCTTAACTTACCATTAGAAGTAAGAATTCAGCCAGCCACACGGAATTATTATGTTTTAAAGCGAGAAAATTCCTCCACAACAGCCAATAGAACTGGACGAAATAGTTTACTTTGACTCTGTAAAATACGGTTGATATTAATATTTAAGAAAAAACATTTATCAGTTTATTGAAAAAATAGAAAAATATTGTAAAAATGTACTTACAGTGTTAAATATCGCTCGAAGTAGACATTCTAAAATAAATAAAATATATTTAATTTTATGCTATAAACACACAACGCAAAAAATATTCACTTAATTACAGTTGTTTCATCAATCATAATATTTACAGTTATTATGGTGCTGTAAAATAATATCAAAAGGAAAGAAATTTATTTATTTCTTTTTCAATAATTAAATTTAATTTCTTCTTACTACAAAATTCATTAACGAACTCCTAAAAAGAGGAAATAGCACATTACGAGCAAGCATACTCGTAAGTTAACTTTTTGTTCGAATCTTCTGCTTGTTTTATTTTATCGGCGTCCAGAATTGTTTAATTGGACATCCAAAGATATCGTGAAACAAAGGCGATTGACTCATGTGACTATTTGAAGAATAAAAACAAAGCTGTATTTATTTACAGATGGCCAGTTAGTTTAATAAGAAATCGTATTTTTAAATAAAAAGCCCTTATCTCTTCATTATAGAACATTGTTAGAATAATTGTTAATAATTAACATTAAGGAATACTGATAAAGCAATAAACTTTATTACATATTTGAAGCGCTTATCAAAATTTACGAAACATAATATCATTCAATAAAAAAAGCATTAAAATAGTAAACTAATAAAAATAAAAGGCGATCACAGCATGACTTTTAAAAAATAAAAAAGATGAATTATACATTCTAACGCTCACCTTCGGATCTAAAGTACCGTTGAAGTATTCAATCTCGTCTTTAACATCACCGATTTTATTTTCAATGGCGGTCGCGAAGTCCGACCTTTGGTATTCATTGCAAATGCGACGTATTCTTTCCCGGCTTTCCATTTCCTTTTCCACGTCCACGCCAAGTAAAGTCACATAGTACTCCGCAGCATTAAACCCAACAGGACATTTGAAGTTCAAGCTGTATAATATAATAGAGATTTAATCCTAAGACGCCTTAAAATATTACAAGCACTGAACGTCATAACAAGGTTTGGTAAAATAGCCAAAGTTGGTCCTTCGATGTTTTAGGGCAAATACTTATTAGATCAACCAAGGACAGATGGCAGAAACTATTATAAAGGCAACTTGGAGTAGAGTCAACGGCGTTATCCAATTAACCCCGAATCACATAAGGGTTTCTTGACATTTGACAGTGATCTCCATCACACATCAACACAAAGAATTTTATTTAGCGGAATTGTAAAGTTAAAGAATAAGATAATTTGATGAAATGTGCAATGTACACACAAAAATGTAATACAAATTTTAACGGTAAACTCCTCAGTTCAACCTAAAAAATGTCAGGCAAAAGATGTATCGGCAAAAAGTTCATTATCACTGCTATAAGTAATTCGAAAAAGAGTAACTAAAACGATTACTGCAGGTGAACCCGTTATAAATAAAACAGGTTTTGCAACTGGAAATATACTCTGAGCTTGTGTTAATTATCGTGGAAAGTGGATACGCGGATCGCATCTTTGCTACTCAACTATGTTAATTAATTTTTCATAATCTTAAAAAAATAATACGGAGTCATTTGAGAGATGAAATTTGAATGTTTCTTAATCGTGTTGTCTTTTTTTTTGCCTGGTTGCTTCTACTTGTGCATTTAATATTAACCTTATTATATGACTCGGGAAAACATACACCATTGCTTTTTAATATTGTATCTTCATAACGAAAGCTGTATGTTTACTTGGCACTTAATACCAGCATATAATAAGTTCTAAAAAAAATAGATATTTTATTTGGTTTCGAATTTCAAATTATTCAAATGTTTGAATACATTGTAACATTATATTTAGTTAATTAAATGTAACATTGATTTTCATTCAGGCGGAGTGGAAAATTTACAATGCACTTAAATAAATAAATATATTAAAAAGTTGATCTAAAATCTAGATAAATCATTAGTTTCTGTTCCATTTATAATGCATCATCATACTGGCAAGTAAGAAAGGTTTAATTTTTTTTAAATTACGAATTTAATATTCAAATTCTAAAAAAATATTAGTGATGGCTGAAAACAAAATAAAAGCAAAAAACATTGTTTAAAGATAGCTAGAAAGGAAAAGCATTAATTACCTACGTTTTACAATGCGAGAAATTAAATTTTCCAACATGGTTTTGACTTATAATCTCCTTATGATTACTCAATCTTTGTCGGCTAGTTTCATGACTGACGTTTGATTATCTTGTCAAAATATAACATGGGATTAGAGTTTTTTTTATATCACGCTACAATGAAAGGCCGTAAAACAAAAAACGAAAAGGTTAATAGGGTTATGTTAGAGTTAAAAGTATAAAAGAGAGTATGGTCGTTGAGGAATCCGTATTTTTTAAGTTGCCGAGTTCATTATAAGAAACAAAGGGTCCATAAAGAAGGAAACAAAGATTTTCAAAAAAGATTTGCTGTCCCAATAAACATCATACGTATAGTACATATATCGCTGTAAAGAATAAAAGAAAGGGAGTAGGTAAATTGGAATGTGGAATAATTATTATTTTAAAAAAATATTTACATTTAAAAATTAGGAGAAAATACGTATGATGAGATGATGGTGGATGTTTTGTGGTTTAGATTACACGCTAAAGAATTTAACGGACAAAAAAAAATTTGGGTTGTCAGTGCACTAAACAGGTCAATTAGGTACACGTTTTTGCTCCCACTACCTAAAACAAGATCTTTTTGTAAACAAGATTCTGCTTAATCAATATATGTGATTTCATAAGAGGTTTTATGTTCTTTTTCTTTAACGGCATCTAAGTGTTTCGGTCACAGAACTTTTCGATTCCCTTTTTTAGTTTTTTTATCTGCGCATTAGGGATTTGGAATGTTTTAACGTGTAACTGTCTTATGGGAGATAATTTTAACCTTTTTTATGAGACAAAAGGCAGGCCACTAACCCGATCGTAGGCGATTGCCCCCGCCCACGAAATTGTATGTCACAAAAACTAAGTGCAGTATAAAAGAAAAGTTGTTGATAAAAAAAAAAATTGGGTACAGAAATTGTGTTGGGAATCTAACTACCTTTATGTTTGACATTAACGTTGTCACCATAAAGATCTTAATCGTCAGTTTCTTTCGATATGTTTATTCTATAGAGAACTGCTGCTCAATAACGTGATAAATTCTTAAAATATACTTACGAAGCGAAGAATTGGTCCGCTTGTTCGATACTTCCGTGGAATGCTATTCTTCCGTTAGCCAGGAGTACAACTTGATGGAACAACTCGAACACACCAGACGCGGGTTGGTGTACAGAGCATATCACAAGTTTCCCTCCAATAGCCAGCCTTCTTAGTCTACTAACGACTGCACTTGCTGCAGAACTGTCCAGGCCAGTTGTTGGTTCGTCGCAGAACAGAATTGGTGGATCGTTAAGTAACTAAAACAAACATTAATGTTATGCGATTGGTTCGCTTGTACAGTATTCATTCTTCGGGGGTTTGGAAATTAAATTCTTTGACTGTTCACACGATACGAATTTTCATAATACGTTTCGCCAATATCCGTATGCATGTCTTGTTAGTTAGTATAGTACATAATAAGCTTCTACTTGTGTATAGTTCAACGTTAGACATCTAGATATAAAAATCAGTTTCTAGATAAGCCACCAATGATTTAAACATCTAAAGATCGTAAGAGTCATGCTAACTAATAATAATTTTAAACGTAATGCAACAAGCTGAATAAGATTTGAGTAATACACAAAATATAAAGTCTGCATTCGAGACAACTAAAAGAAATTGGAGACACTTTGTAATATAAGTGTCTATATTTAATTATATAATTGATGACAAGATACCTACCGCCAGAGTAACGTGATCTGTATTAATAATATACATTCGACATTTGATGTTCATATTAATAGTAAGGAGATTCAAATGTCTTAGATTTTCTATAATTTTTTTAAAAAGATCGTGCGTCTTACGCACTTCGTAGTGTCTTATTAATGTAAGGTACCATCATCAGTATTTAATAGATGTATGAAACTTTCACGTGTATTTGAATAAATTCAATCTTATATCTGTCAGTCAGGCGGTAGATAAAAAAGCCAAGTCACATCGACATGGAATCTTTCTACGGAATATAATTATGTAAATCATACCAGTTTCTAAATCTAATCTTCTAAAACGCCTCTCAGTCACTTTTAATATCGTTGTTATTAATTTATCGGGTTGTTTGTCTACTGTATAGAATTGCTTTGTTAAGGAGCTGACATTTATAATAATATTTAACGACTTCTCATTCTGTATAAATCTTATTTAAATATCTGATGTAAGATGATGTATTACATAACAGGTTATGTTCGCGATGCATAAGAATTAACGATGACAAAATATCAAGCACATCAAACGTTTTTAATATTTCAATCTTACTAATATTATACTTTTATAACTCAAAAAACTATTAATAGGTGTATAGGGGGACTATAACCAAATACTTCAAACGATCTACGAGGATAGAGTTCTCCATTCTCTATGTCAATTATTTATACTCTTAACTTTCTTTCATAAAGGTTAACATTTATCAAAACATCTGAATGTAGTCTGGTTATTAAAGTAGTCACGTAATAGTCACACATTTGCGCACTTCTTTCTTCCGTCAACACGTTCACTGCCACTCGATTCGTCTTATTACGTGTCAGTAGATTGAATGTTAAAAATAACTTAACTCACCTGAACTGCTAAAGCGACTCTCTTCCTTTCGCCTCCGGATAATGCTTTCAGTTTGGTGCGGGTGCAATTCGTGACACCGAGTTCGCCCAGCAGCTGTTGAACTCGACGCGCCCTGACTGCTGCACTAGATCGCTTGTCCATCATCATGCGTGCCTTTAAAATATGTTCTTTTGTATTTACAAAGCATAGGGATAGGTGAGGCATATTGAGCTTGTGTTAAATATTAACCGGCGTTGAATATCTAACTAGGAGATTTCCGTTAGGTTTGTTCAATGTTTCTCTCATATTTCACAAGCGTTTGTCTCAAACTTTAGTAACTTTTTCTTTATATCCTATTACGTATATTAGTAAAATTTAATTTTGTAACCTTATACAGTGTCGACAACTTATAAAAAAACTTGACTTTACTTAAGGTTTACGTCATTTGAGTTTTGTGCTATTAATAGCCATCATTTGTATGGGAAATTGTAGATACATTAATGAATATTTATTAGGAGAACAAGATACACTTTGATAAATTAGTAACGTAATTAAGCATATCTGATATTTCAATCGTTCATTTTCACCCACACGACTAGTCATAAGACATAATTTTACACATAAGAACACAATTTTACACCTTAGAACAGGGGTCGTCAACTTGATAACACCAGAGATCTACTGTTTACCGAAGTAAATCTGTGCGATCTACCAATTACAAGCTTAATGAAATTATAAATTAATCACCATAGTTATGTAGATTAAAAAAAAAAGAAATGATTAAACTGACAATTTTAAAAGCGTCAATAGCCTAATGGTTAAGGGTACGGATTTCCGATCACGAGGTCGGGAGTTCGAATCCCTCCATTGGACTATTGTCGTAAACCATATCCTAGCACAAGCCTAGAGCTTAGTTGGAATGGTAAAAGAAATATTAGTAAATTTACTAAAAAAATCTGCTAATATTTTACTAAAAAAAAAATATTGTGAAGTTAGATAAATAACTTTATCCATATGCTAATTTTTATGATTAGATTACTTAGTAATAAAAAGAGCAAGTAAATAAATTAATACTGAATTTTAAAAAAATAATGAATCATTACAAATGCGCAAATATAGAAAAACTATAGATTAACGATGATAAATCTCAAAAATCAAAATAATAAATTAAAAAAATTATGACTTATTTATGTTTAATCTATTCCATAGCATCATGGATGCAAATCAGCTTAGCTAACGATCTCCAAAATCTGGTTTTAAATATTTAATGCATAGGTTAATCTGTTTAGACAAACTGGATTAATTCAACAATATTATATATCAAAGATAAATAACAAGATAGTAAAATAATAAAATTTAATATTATTTATATATATATATTGTATTCGAAATAATCGCCAAACATCTGATAGAGAAAAAATAACAGAAATAACACACACATTTATGTATCCGTATCATTTCCTTTTTATACAAATTACATGGGGAAATGGTAGAGGCTAAAAATAACGCATTTTTAATCTTAGGGTACGTCCACAGACCAAGCGTATTAACCATGTATACGTTCCAGATTGTTTAATTAAAGTGAATAATTCCTACACTTACCATAAATTCCATGTGTTCGCTGACACTGAGGTCGCCAATGGACAGATCTTCTTGGGGTACAAACCCTGATATACGGGATATGAGGTCAGCGCCGGCTAAACGGCCGTTCAGCATGAGATAGCCGGTGATCGCACTTTTATCTCTCCGACTGATCGCCGCCAGTAACGTTGTCTTACCCGCTCCACTATAAATAAACCATTCATTTAGAACAAACCATCATTCATATAGCCCAATAATATAAAAAAGATTACAGTATTTTTAAAGACTGACAACTTAATTATGTTTAATAAGTACGTATGGCACAGCGTAGTTTTAAATGATTACATTTTCAACTATGTAACACTTTTACTTAATGCCATCCCTTTCATTTTTATGACAAAGTAGAGACAGATGAACTACGGTATTTCAAACTAATGCACACATCTCTAAGTATTACCTGCCAGCTTCTAGAGATGGGTTAAATCAATAGGGTATGGCCTCTGTCAGGTCAAACTTGACTTGGCTCATCACGGATAAACTTTCCATTACATTATTTTTTTTGTTTATAGGATGATTTATGATCATCGTCTACATATATGTAAATAATTTGTAACATAAAAACTTGATAATACAAGATTAATTATTATTTGTTGTTCACACGGCATTTTTATAAATCACAGAATATTCAGCTTGTAATTATTGTGAGATTATTTTAGTTTATATAAATATTAGCAGGACTTGGATTATCATTGCCGTTATATTTGTACTAAAACATATTATTATGTGAGAGGAAAACAGCATACTTTTGTACCAGTGATTCCGTAGGGGAAACTCACAGATACTCTACAATTTTAATGCGAGTTCAGTCATTCTCTACTCTAAAAAGACATAATGAGAGTATTTTTTCTGTCTTTCGGTTAGTGTGTAATGTTAATTCTCTTCTTTCCTTTTTGAACGATCAGTTTTAACTACTTAAATGTTGCAAAAAAGTCATCGACTCTACTTGAAGTGGATAAAAAGTTCTAAGTATTCACACAACCATTGTTATGAACCAAAAAATGTGTCAGAATTGTGTTTAATTATATATTAATAGTATGATTTTAATAACGAAAAATATACCAATGATGTCAAGTGAATCACTTCTATGGGCACTTAATGCCACAAAAATACAATTAACGAGTTCCAATGGACCATTACAAATTCTTAATTATTAGAAATATTTACAAATGACCTTTATTTAATTTAAACATTGATGTTTCTCCTAAACTAAACGATAATTACGTTCCGGTCTGATCCGATTCCCACGGTCATACGAGTAAATGTCAGCGAGACATGTTGTTTCCTTATTATTAAGCAAATTGCATTATTGAACTTATTCTAGAAAGGAACTGCGACTTCTGGGATGAGAACTATTTAAGTTTTCTATTTCACCTATGTCCTAATCGCTCTCGGTTTTAGGAACGCTATCGCGGTTGATTTTATGAGAATATACGTATAAAACCTATTTAGACATTGAAAATGACAAAAGAAAAATGTGACATGACAGTCACAGTGCAAAGATAATCTTGTGATATTTTTTGACGTTTGCAAAGGGGCGCTAGTGGGCTGTCATAATTTAGTTTGACTTATACCCACCGTTTCAAATAGACTATTTGGTGGCAAATCCGAACTTAGTTTATAATAAGTAGTGAGTTACTTAACTCAAGGCGTTATATTTAATCATATTAGTACAAAAGATTATGATGATGATAAGATGTATGGATGATGAGAAGATGTATGGATGTTTGTTTGTGGGTAACTACAATGGCTAAACGGATCTAGATGTAATTTGGCACAGAGATAGATACTATCTAAAAGAACAGATAGGCTGATAAATAAGTTTTTTTTTCTAAATTCCATGCGGACGGTGTCGCGTTTAAAAGTTAGTATTAACATTAAAGATATTTTTTTAAAATTATAATCATATAATATGCAAATTAATTAATAAAAAACATGGATATACTAAAATTAGTTTTATCCATTAATTTATTTAAACTTTGTTTTATAATTATTCATTTCGAGATAATCACGTAATACATAATTTTCCATATCTTACCTTGAGCCCATTAATGCCACCAGATTGCCGGACGAAACAACACCGCTCACTGGGAACAAAATAACATGATAAATATCACGAAAATATTTTTCAAGTAATTATTTCTTGTTTAAATGCTACCTTACTCATTGTTTTGTTCAGTACTTCCTGATATAATATTAGATATATCGGACTTTGTAAAGTCTTAATAAAACTTATCTGAACCTTAACCCTTATGTTCATTTTGTATATTATACCATACATACAACTTTTAAAAAAAATACGATCACTATAAAATAAATTTTAACTTAGTTCTATTAAACTTATTTTTTCTTTTCTTCAAAAAAGAAATCTTGCCACAATAAGGGTTAATAACACTGTAATCACAGACTTCTTAGGTACAGACATGTTTTGTTTCATCAATTTAAACACTTACGGTTGGTTTCTAAGACCAAAATCTCCGTAGAACATATCGTCATCCCTGTTTTATCTTTGACAAAATAGAGATAACAATATGTTTTAACAGTTTTTATGGTCTTAGAAACCCAGGGTAAAACATTAGAAAATAAATCCATAGACAATAAATGACATTGTCAGACAGTTAACCAATGAAATGTGGGTAAATGTACCTCATTTCTATTGAATCCGACAGATGTAAGGTGTAGTAGGTTTCATTATAATTTTATATGTATGTAACTCACAACCTTAAAACCGTTAACCATTTAGTTATTTACCAACATGTTATGAAAACGTGAGTTAAGACGACCTTTATAAAATAATTCCACAGTTCTTCGATGTTAAATATAAATGATTTAGGTGTGGAAATATGATAGTTATGTTTTTCTACATGGCGTTTATTACAATGTTTATTGTGGTAGGTTATATGGCGCCAGGTTTAGGAAATTTTCAAATGACAGTTATTAACATAAGTGGTTAAAACGGTACTTAATGTAACTTAAAATATTAGATACTATTACACTAGTAGTTAGTTTTTATTCCTATTATGTTTTACGATGAGTCTGGTATGGGTTGGAACATTAGACATAAATGTTAGGTTAGGTTAGGAATTAAAATTTTCACACTATTTATTTGGTACTTAGACATTTATGATATTTTAAATAACATATAGGTATATTGCGTATATTAAAATGCAACAAAGTTTGCAGTAAATAGCATATAATTGTAGTAAGCGGCAATAGCAGTTGTCGTTAACTCTTATTTAAGTATAAACGATTAATAAAATTACTAAAATTAACTTGTAACTTAACCAACATTTATGACAACCAACAACGGTTTACAGTTTTTTGTAATCATTGGTTATGGATAAACTCCGCGCAGTTGACATTTGTTAACCCGACTATTATATTAATCTTGATAATAACCACGTCCGTTATTTACCTGTTTCAATATCTCGTTAACGGCGAATACATTAAATATGATTATAGTTAACTGTTAAAAGTTCCTTATTAATTACGACCCGCACCGGACGCATCGCACGGATTAAACGGATTTGCTTTGTCTTGATGCGATGCGCTATGTAAAATCATACGAAGCAAAATAATTCCGTTGCGGGCTTAGGTGCGGTGCGTCCGGCGCAGGCCAATGGACGCGAACCTTTTTCGGTATATGTAGAATTGTATTGGGTTTTCTTTTTTTATATAAAAGCATAGATAAAGCACATAGTTTTGTGATAATTCCGAATTTACACAGACATCGAGTTGATCCGACATTGTTAGGGGTTGCAGCGAAGCCTTTGAGGGTATCAGGAAGCCATGTTAACAGTGTTAAAGTCCTATCATCCCCCACCCTGCAGTATTTACTCGCAAGGCTTTCAATCATTTTAATTCAAAGTGGATTTTGACTAAAACAAGAGAGAGAATTTAATTTAGTTTTAGGGTGTATGTATGCTTTTACAAAGACAAATAGATTCTAATAAAGTAGTATCTAGTTTAGTCAGGTTTATGCGCTTTATTTCAATACATAAACTATTAAAAAAACAGCTATCTATGTCGAAAATTAGTTTTGGATCAAACTCGAAATCAAAATTAGCATGAATGTAAATTATTTTTTTTAAAAGCACACTGACCTCCATGTAGAACTTTGACCTCTTCGTACACCGCTGACCGCCATATGCTTGTTTGTATTTTCTTCTTTCTGTATACTGATAAATCTTTCCATGACAGAGTAAGGTTCTCCGGGTTGTCAGTGAGGCCGGCCATTTCGTCGTCTTCCCAGTTCACTATGGCACCGGTTAGGACATTTCTTGTCGGTAATTTTAGTTCCTTCATTTTTGTCTTAAGTCATTGGCACTGTAAACAAGATTGAATACATTTAATGGGTAAACAAAACAACAAAGGTTAACGCGCATTGCTTCACTCATCGCTAAACTGGAACCGCCCCACGATCGCCGCCGCGTACATGCTTAATAATATCCCAGTATAGTAAGACAGTAGCGTTTACATTGTCAGTTGTATGTTTAACATAATACTGTCCTGGCATTAAGTAAACCAGACATCCCTCCCGCCGTTTGAGTAGGATTAAGATATAAAATTGCAATATATTATTTTCGCATGAACGGGTGGACTGCGCGACGCGTGAATCACAAGGTCGGCATTGGAATTTAAAAATAAAAGTCTATAACATATCTAGGCATTAAAAAATATGGAAATTTTGAGAACCGGCTTGTTATTGTAAAATTAATGCCAAGTTCAAAAAAACCGACGCAGACAATTTTATGCGTAGACTTGGTAAACTTTTTTTAATTATGAAAATATTGTTATTTAATTTAATAAACATGACAATATTTTCATAGTTAAATGTCGTTTGTTGTCGTATATGTACTGTAAAAGATTTTTTAATATTCTATCAGAGAGTGTAATAAAAATATAACGAGAACAATTTCCATTTGAAACTTAACAGACAGTTATAAATGCTACCATCGTTGCACAGATCAAACAAATATTATTAACAATTATGTATCTGTGCATGCTAATAACACGTGCAATTTACCTAACATATGACGAATTTATAGCAACGTTTGACATTAGATTTTTTGAGTATTGATGCAAGGACCTCTCTCACATGCTAATATTTCATATTAGGAATACTTAAAAGGAATATTAAGTACGTTTTTATTTCTTGAAATAAAAGAAAAGTTTCGTCTCGCGCTAATGTTGATATACTTTCAAAATTAGCAACCAACCCGCAGCATTGAAGAGGTGCAATAAGGAGATAAAAAAATATCATCTTAGTAAGAAAAATATTGAGAAGCAAGTATTGGCCTCCAACTTTAAATGCGATTCAGGAATCACTTTGATCCGGATGAGTTTGATAGCGATCTCATATTAAAATAACTGGTTTCCAATATATTCGCTTTATTAATGAAACATTCACAAACAGATAAGAGAAAATTATACTTTACCACGGATTTAAACCATATTTTTAGGTTAAATCTGATTTGTCATTTCAAACGTTTCAAACGAAATTAAAAAAAATTGTATCATAATCTTACTAATATTATAAATGCGAATGTTTAGATGGATGGATGGATGTTTGAAGGTATTTCCAAAAGGGCTGCATGGATCTCGCTGAAATTTGGCATAGATGTAGAACATAGTCTGGAAGAACACTTTTTTAATTCCGCGCGGACGGAGTCGCGGGCGACATCTGGTATAGATTCAACAAAAGAAACAAATGACAGAGACAATATAGATTGGCTTTGACATTTAGAATTTACTCATTTGTATTATTGATTAAACTAAAATCTTTTATAATCGCTAATTCATTCTCTAAATAATAATCTTAAGCTTAGGCTACTTAAAATCGTTTATGTGATGAATTAATAATTTAACGAGAATATATAATACTTGATTAGTCCGGACCAGTTTTTTTTGTGGTATATAATGTTTATTTAAATTATTTATACATTTAAATATTAATAAATTATCTCAGAAGCACACAATCTTTTATTATATAAATATAATTCTGGTATTATTAATTATTCTATTTTGCTGTTATTATTAACGTTAACAAAATTTAAATTATGACAAAGGGTTATTTATTACGCTGCGATGCTTAGGAGGCAGACAAAATGAAAAAAGCGACAGTTGAAAAAACTGTAGTTAAATAAACGTGGCGTTTAATTTTTTCAGTATAGTGAACATAGTTTATATACTTAAATTAAAAGGATAGAACTATTGATACTCCAAGATTAAACTAATTTTAACATTTTCTACTAAATAACTAAGATACAAACAAATCAGTAGAATAGAACGCAACAATTAATAATCTCGTGTTGTCAAACAAAACAGTTTAGGATCATTAAAATATTTTAAATTTTTAAATGTGGCATAATAAAGTAAGCGATTTATGTCTACTCTCTTTTATGTTCTATCACACTGGAGCTAAAGCGTAAAGGAACCGACGGAAATCCAATTATGATATGAACCTGGTATGGATTTGGTTTACTCAAACCAACTTGGTACCAAACCCTACAACGTCTAAGGAAACTATGCGAAACACACAAACATTTTGGATATGGTTACATACTTTTCGTTGCCTTTTTAGTAGTAATTTGCTATAGGCGTTAAATAATTTATACTTTAATCTAAATTATGTACAGTCTGATAATTGATTACACTGTATAAATCTTGTCGCATGCACTGTCTGTTATAACAAGATAACGGATACAGTTAGATGTGGCAATGCTCCGCCCTCAATCCTTGTTAACTATATTAAATATATGTTCGTGCTTTGATAGTCTAATGTTTCCGATACTTTCGCTAAGTTTCATAGTAAACAGGCAACTATATTGTAATCCTCAAACGGATCAATGTAATGACCACTTTTTTCCGATAAAATAATGAAGTGACCGATCCTCTGCATATGCAATGTGTTAGAAGGCTATTTTAGGCTTAGGGTTTAGGTTAGGTTAGGCATTTTTATAAGAAAGAAGGTTTTCTGTATATAAAACAATTCTATTAGTTTAACACCGGCCCCGGGGCTGCCAACAAAAAGTATTTAGTGAACAGTGCGCGGCGCATGTCAAGTTTCACGCTTTTTTTCTTATCATCTAGAAGTAATATCTTTTTTCCTCAATTTTTTTATTATAATCTGTATTCATAAATTGACCTTATGCTATCGACGTCTAAGACTTCTTACATTTTTTAAATGATGTTGGTGACGAATTTTCTTTTTTTTTCATATTAAAAGAAAATTAAATTAAAATAAAGGGCTTATTTATACTTTTACGTTATGGACGTTATCATCTTTATAAATGAGGCACTGTATAAATATTTGCGTTACTTTGTCAACTTCTATGAATGTACAGAGTACTTCTCGAAACAGAACATATATATTTCATTATTATAATGATGCTTATCTGTACAAGCCCCACCTTTATATTGTTGCTACTATAATTATCTATTTCTATGTTAATGTCACCAAAGCTATATAAATTAATCTATTACTTCCGTCGAAAAGGTTAAAAAATACGCACGAAAGTTTATTTTTAAATTCGTACCTAATAAATATACATATGTTTTTATAATACATTTAAATGTTAAAGAATAGATTTTTTGTAATGGTCTGCTGCTATCAAAATACTTACTTCTGTGGTTGAGTTGAATGTTGTTTGAAACAGAATAACATTGAATTAACATTTCATTCAAAATATTTAGTAAAAGCTAGCAAATTACGTCTGATAATAACAATAGTTCATAGCTAAAAAAATACCTAGTGATAATAGATGAAATAGGTACAAAATTATACAGGATCGTTCATCATAATTGTTTTTATGACAAAGCATAAAAGTTCTCGTCGTACATTAAGATGAAATTTACCAAACCGCTTATTATAAAATAAGTCATTTAAATCGGGCTTATATCGAATAATATAACAAAAAATTGATCACACACGATAGACTCTGAGGAGTCGAGTGACATGAAAAAAAATGTTCCATTAGACATGCAGTCAATGATTCTGTTTTTTAATTGATATTCGATTGAAACAAGTTACTGAACAGATAAAGAATTAAATTACCTTCCCATTTAGAATCGAATTTCGTACACGACATTATTACTATAAGAGCTAAAGCACCTATGTATGTTTACATACAAAAGTGAAAAGGTCGAAAGACCTAACCGTCGAATTTGATGCCTTACATTTTCTTTGGACAGTGGGAGTGCGATATGTAATAACAAAAGTGTCAATGGAACTCTATGGTATTTGCGTTGTGCGTATCCACTGACATTTCACCTAAATGGTTAGGCATTAAATTATTCAAACTTTCGTGAGACATTAAAATAGCGACGGGCTGTGTCCGCGAGGTAATACCAGTCCCACACACCCCGATGGGCTCGAAACTAGTCGGTGCCGCCATCGGACGGATATACGTGTGTGTTTAGCCATTTTTATATAAGTTTATTAAATGGTTAGTAAATAAACGTCCTTAACTGTGCATATTTCAAATTAGACTTGTGGTGAGACGGGTACGGCGGCCATTTCCCCGGACTGTGTAATAACAAGCCGCGGCCGGTGTCAACTTACAACTGATCACAAAACAAACATCGTGCCGTCTAGACGTTTGTAGAAAAATTCTACAATGTATTTTTATAATTAGCACGCTTATTGTATAACCAATTGACAATAATGCGTAAGCCTTGATTAACAGTGGGGCTACAAATTTTTGTGACAATTGCCTTTATATCGTCAATCATGACAAAATTAGTATGACATTTTTGGTGTACTTTACGCTCGATAGTGACACAAATTTAAATACAGATTTTGTCGATTACGATACTATGGCTATTGTCAAAAATATTCGTGCTAGGCCCACTGATTTTTTATGGGATTATGTCTAATTTATAATTATTGGAATACGTTACAATAGCTGTCAGACATGACCGAAGAATCAAACCGTGGTTCTCCATTAGAAAAGAAATGTACTAATCATTCCTTAAACACACCCATGGCAAAAAAATCACGTAGTTTGGACAAATGAATAGGTACCGAAAATATTATATTGTAATGTCTTAATCGGTAGAAAAAAAAACCGACAAGATCAAATGTTGATTACCCAATAGGTACATAAAATTTTATACTGCATTCTCTTTTTATCGAAGTTGATGAAGATTGATCAGTTTGTAACGTGTATGCAGTGGACATAGCAATCAATAAATACATTAAGAAACAAAATTAAATCGTGTAAGTTTTTATGTAGTCTGGAGAATTCTAAAACTCATTTCAAGATCTATTCATAGACTATGTATAAGTAATTGACCACAAGTCTATTTGTGAATCCGCAAATGTCTATTCATTCTTCTCTTCATTAAATATGTAATTTGATAGCACTAAGACGGATTTTGCTCCGTGTATAAAATTTAAATTTAAACAAAAAAACCCAGACAAATAGGTTGATCACAAAAAATAAATAAATAAGTTGTTACTTTTTCATTTATATTGTAATTTCTGCTTCTTCTATCTAAGAGTTATCATCTGTACAAAAAATGTTAACAAACACCTACTGCATTAAACGCGTTCCAAATACAATCAAAGACGTAATAAAATTGAGATGTGGCTATAAGTAAAACTATTTCGTAGTTTATTTTAACTAGCAGTTGTCAGCGACATCGTCCGAATGTATTTAAAAAATAATAATAAATATGGCCTATGTCACCTGGGTATAATGTAGCTTCCCAATGGTGAATTTTTTTTAACACAGTTAAGTATTTTCAAAGCATATTCCATGCAAAAAAACAAACAAGCAATCAAATCTTTTCTTTTTCTATAATACTAGCTGTCGCCCGCGACTCCGTCCGCGCGGGATTAAAAATAGATGTTGGCCGATTCTCAGACCTACTCAATATGCTCACAAAATTTCATGAGAATCAGTCAAGCCGTTTCGGGGGAGTATTGGAACGAAAATTGTGACACGAGAATTTTATATATAAGATTTTAGAACAGATAAATAACTAATTAAAAAATATTTTATAACATTTTCTCAATTTCTTGTCTACTATTTTACTCAACTCACTAATTCTGGGTAAAAAATACTGGCTTAGACAAGGCAGTTGTAGAAAAAACTTATCTCTTATAGCTTTTAATGTTGCCACACATCCTTTTGATGTAAGATATAAATCACTTTTATCGTAGATAAATTTGCCGGCTATTTTAGACTTTGAATAATTATTATTGTAAGTGCATACAACAATAAAAGACAGACGGAATAAAAATTCATAGATTGTAGATGGCAAGATTAATTGTATCCTTTTGGGTATGAAATTGTTTCATTCATTTACTTCAGCCTCTAATTCTCAATAGGTTTGTTTCCACTTCATAAATACGCATGCAAACATATTTTCATTCCTCATTCTGTTTTAAAACTGTGATATTAATCTGTTTTTATAGTTGTGTTAGCAAAGGAACGCAAAAAGTAATCAGTTTCATTTATGTCTTTGAATTATCTTTTGTTGAGTATTGAAAACCCAATAAATCCAATTAAAATAAAAAAAATTGACGACGTTATTCTGTGTGTCCACTTATATTCTTAATGATTTCTCACTTATGTTCCATAAAATCTAAATTTTTTATGAACTCGGAAATGCGTTTCCGTAATAATTATTCGAAACTGTTCAGAGATTCATTTTAAAGTTTGAACTAAATTTATTTCCATAGACAATCAGATGGTGCCTATAATTTTAGTCTGAATTTAAAGTATCACGATCTCGTAAAATAATATGTCAATGACTTTACTTTTTTATTTCCATTGTACTTGTACGACCTATCCCAAACCATTACCTTTTTTTCGTCTCTCTGCTTTTATACTTTTTCCTTATTCTAGTCACTGTTACACACGTGCTTAACCTCAAAACCAAGAACGGTAAATACAAAAACTACTTTGAACTTTAGAAACTTTGATTAAGTATTTTGTGGTTATAATATTTTATAGAATCCGACCATAGTTCTACGAATTGCTATTCGAGGCCCTTATGTTACATAAAAGTTATGCGTTACTACAAAAATATGTTAAATATGTTGATGTTAGTTTAAATTAACTACAAATTGTTTTAAAATATGTTACGCAACAAAAAGCCAACATAAATTTCAAATTAAAAATCAATTAAGAAACATTACGTTGGAATTTATGTAATTCATTATATTCGTAAGTAAAAATGTGATAAAACATAAAACGCATTAATATGAGTCTACGTTTTTATTCATAACTATTTATTAAGTTACATTTAGTTATAAGAATTTAGTAAAGAGTTTGAAGTAATATATCTATTTTAATTTTAAAAATATTGCTAAATTAAATATCTTCCGAGAAGTCTCGTTATTATAATTACAATTTAAAAAAAAACGACCCATTATTTTAATGTCTACAGTCGCTAAAGTAACGATTATATGGAAAACTAAACCTAATTGTGGTTAATTCCCAATATTCATTGTCATTATCACTTTCACAACTGTAATGTTAGTAAAATTATTCCGTAAAAAATCAAGGCGAACTGAATCCTACACTATACCAGAATGAATATATATTTTTTGTGATACACTTAACTAAGAAACTATTAATGTTTCAGATATGGGATTTTGTATAGTAAATTCAAATTATTTCTTATTTATAGTTTTTTTTTTTATTTCACAATAATTAAGACAAAGAAGATATAACGATAAGTTTCACGATAAGCCCTCTTAAAACTTTTTTCTAGTAACATGAGTTTATTTGTTAATACTATTTCTAGATTTTTCAATGTTAATGTCATTGAATATAGCGTTGATCTCTCATACTAGATGAAATGAATGTTATAATACTACAGAAAGTTTCAAGGACGAATTAAATTGCAACCGAAAACAGGTTTCGTAAAGCGGTTTTTTTTTTCAAAATTAAATTTTATTAATTAGAAAATATTGCAGTAAAAGTGTTATTTTCATATTAATTATCATTATGAACAACGCTAAATGCTAAAGATTTTATAATTTTAAATTTTATAGAAATCCAAAAAAAAATATTTTTCGTCAAATCGTAAATAACGTCGGTATATTTAGACTGCAAGTTATCAAGATGTTATAAGTAAAGACAATATTAAAAGAAAAAAAAAATAAAAACTTACCTCTTTAAAAAAATAATAAACACTTCTAGTGATTAAACTAAATACTATTTATGTTGTTGCAATTCGGACGCATCAATATGTCACAGAATTTTCAAACGTCCAATCCGGTTTCACTAGCCGGTTCTAACACAAAATGTTTTTATAACAGATATTTTCAAAAAAAATATTAATTTTAAATTCAACTGTAACATATAGTTTAGTAAAAAACGACTAAAAAGACGTTTTAAGCCCGATAGCGCTCACATCACATGCGACACACACGAGCCTCTCTCGTCGACTGAATTAGTGACCACTAAAATGAACTTATCTTTATGAAATTTTCAACTGAAATTGATAAAATTAAGTCAATGATCTTACAGTAATTACGTATCAGGTAATAACCTTTATTATGAAATTAAAGTCATTAAGCCCATTTTCGGTAAACTTACTCTGACTCTGATTACGTCATTTGATGCATTTATTAATTTTATGATATTTAAGTTTTGTATTAATACTATCACAGTATAATAAATATCACAGTGTAACTAAAGGGTTTATAGCTTTTTATCGATTGCTTCGAAAGTTGCGTCCTCAGCTATGAATTAACAGATTATAAAACATAAATGAGGTTTCATTTTAAAGAACAGTGAATTAAATTATTTAAAAACTAAAAACATGATGTTAAAGTGATAAAATAATGAGACGGAAATAATTTTCTCACTAAATTACAAATCACTACGGTTAATCGTCATTGTATGGCAAGAATTAATTCACGATAAAAACGACGACGGTTTTCTACATAATTTTTGTTACCACGCCATCTTAGTTATGACCAATAAAACTTTTTTCTTTTTTATAGCTCTAGTAACTTTGAAGAAACCGACATAGATACACAGCATTTAGGAATTCTCGACCATACCGATAAATAAGTTAATAGAATCTTTTAACTTTAGGGTTCGAGTACAATAAGATTAAATTTTAACTAAGCGGTTAGCCGCGATATTCTGACCGAGCACCGCCTATGGAGTCGTGTGTATGTAACTGCTGTACAAAAGCCTTTAGTATCCAAAGTCGCGCGGCTAACCGCTGAGTGGAAATTGGGTCTAATAAACCTTGTTTAACATATTGGGGGCCGTCACATCGGAAGACTTGACGTATTGAGGCGGTCGAGTTTGGTCTTTCAGTTAAATATTTTTAACCTTGCGAGGGCATTGCGCAAAGACCTCTGAGAGAGAGGATCTCGATTCCAACTGTTATTTTAGGGCCGAGGGCAGAAAGCACTAAAGTTAATTATGACGAAATAACGAGCGATTATAGGCGTCGCCAGGGGGGTGGGGAGTTCGGAGAGACAGCTAGCCCCCTCTAGAGATACAATCCCTATAAATCCACATAGATAACTCAGAACACACCAATCAGTTTTTCATTTAAAAAATGCGCTATACGTTGATAAGCATACCTTTTTTAAAATAAAAAATATAAATATTTACTCTTAACATCCATCACTCCATCTAAACTATTGCATTTATAATATTAGGAGAAATAAGATGTCTGCGTTTAAGTTAATTCATCTCTTCACAAAATGTTATATGAACGACAAACGTTGCTTGTGCACACGTATGATGAGCTGTTATGTATTGCTACATCTTAATATACATAACAGCCATTTGAGCCGGTGTCATACAGCTTTATACATTTATCTAGCTACGGATGCTGCGTTCAAGGCCACACGAATCATAACACACAAATCACTAGGAGGGGCGTAAATAGATTGTTGTGTTGCTATTAAGAACCACTTCATAAAACATTTGTTACAGGAATAACCAATGAATTTTACAATGATTCGGATTATATGAATGAAATGTATGAAACTAAGAAAATACTTTCTTAAAGAACTTTATGGCCTTGTGAGAATTATACGTAGAAACAGGTCAAAAGTTCAATACACAAATCCTATTCTACTGCTTTGTACTAATTAGCTTCCGTGCTTTCTTTTACTGGGTCACGTTTTTGTCTATATTATTACTTACAATAATAATTCTTTGTCACGTTTAGAAATTAGAATTTTCGGCATATTTGTTAAGTAAAAAGTTGCAAATGAATGTCTCTGAGTAGCTCTTCATCTCATACATAGGAAGGTTCCTCATTTAAAAACTAGTTAAGACTTTGGAATATAATTGTTGTTAAAATAAAATGTTCACGGTAAATATTATTTTGATAAAAAACAGAAAAAAGTTCTTATTAAAACGATACCATGACGTTTCGGATAATTGAACCTATTTTATTACAAATTATAAAATAATATTGGCTAAAAAACAATAATTAATTAAATAGTTACCTTGTACAGTCCGTGGCCTTATTGAAAATTCTTAATTTCAATATTATGAAGCGCTTTGAAAAATAATTTTAATGAAAACTTCATATGTTGCATATGGTTTTTAAAAATCATACACGCAGTTAGCGTCGGCTTGTCAAGTCAAATATTTTCGCTCGTTTTTCGCCCTTCAATTGTTTTTAAATGTGGAAGCCAATAATTTTGGACGTCGAGTGCATCGTTTGCAACAAATCGTTGCAAAAGATTAATCACATACCTCCTGTTGTGCCGGTGAAAATGAGAAAAATTACAAGTCGTCGGTCGCGAACACCCAATTGGTCGCTCGAGGAAAAACAATACCTTCTAGAGTTAATTAAGGAACGTAAAGAGGTAATCGTTACTAAACCTAACAATGGCCCTAACCAATCTGAAGAAAAAGACGCTGCCTGGAACGAAATATTGAGCGAATTAGCAGCTAAATTTGGTAACAAGTTTTCAGAAAGTTCAATTAAAAAAGTTAAAACTCAATGGCAAAATATGAAACGAATAGCACGTGAAGAAATATCTCAAAGCGGCTCTGATGTACAAAAGTGTACGCGACAATCACAAGAAGTGTGCAGCATTCTAGACTTCATGAAAAACGACTCCATAAAAAGAGACGATGAAAGTGTTCATGAAACTACTCTTAGTGCGAATATTGAGGTTAAGGCTGAAAGTGTAGATGAGTAAGTAAATTAAAACATTTAAAATTAATTGATTTTAGTTTGATATGTTACTGTAACATTAAAATTATCTAAAGTCAGTTTAAAGTAACAATTATAGATCACTGACATTTGTATTTGACAAGAAAGGGAAATGACAGTCTATTATATATAAAAGACTGTCATTTCCCTTTCTTGTTTGTTAATATTGTGAAAGTTATAAACTTTCACAATATTAAATACATACATAATATAAAACATAAGGTTATTACAGAGATATGATCCAGTCCTGTAACGTTGAAGATAATAGCATGGAGTACGTTCCTAATCACGAAAGGACGACGAACAATAATACGTTTGAGTCATCGGAATCGTCTTATCCAGAACAACCAGAACAAATGTCAGAAATAACAGAGCAAGAAAATATTGAAGGAATTGAAGAAAACAATAATAGTAATACAATGAAAAATGTTTGCGCTATGACCGATATGTCATTCAAGCCTGGATTAAACATCAATCCATTTCACGCAGAATTTCGAGATTTTTTCAAGTAAGTTGTATCATTATGATCGGATAGGTCGTTGTGATTTAAAACATGCTTTATTCGCTTTCGTGTGTGCGTGTTTTAATTGTATCTTAAGTAGTAACCATACTTTTGTGAAATACAGCAGACAGGCACAAAGTAAAGAGCGTGTGACAAATAAGGTGCCATTGAATTAAACAAAAAATAACTTCTAAAAACACTGTAAAACATAAAATAATTAGGTGTATATTCTTCCATGCTGTCTTCGTTTCGGTCATTAAAATTATAGCTATTTTTAAGGTATAGAGGATTATAAATTAGTAATATCTTTTTAACATTTACTTACAGTTATTCCGCGGCAGAAAAGCAATTAAAACTTGAAACTCTGAAGGAAGAAAGACAAGTAGCTAGGGCAATGAGAGAAGCTGCGGAGCTGAATAAAATCATTGCGGAGCAAAAACTTAAGCATGTTTTGTGGGTGAAAAACATTGAAATGGGGTAAGTTGGAATCGCACACAACTTTTTTATTTTCGATAATCCATGTTGTAGGCAATTAATTCTTCCAAGAAGGGCGAATTTTGAATTAATCAAAATTACTGTAGTAATAAAATAGCATAAAGGCGCGTCATATAAAGTGCATAACGTTCCTAAGTTAACATTATTTAGGCGTTCTATTAGAACAAGATAAGCCTTTACCACATTTTACCTTGTTTTTATTTTTGTAAATAGAATTATAATTTAACAAGATATGAAGCAATCACCGATTACAATAATTTGTTTCAGTAATATTGCTCCTGGCTAAAAGCCTTGGTGCCAATTGTATGGTAATATCCATAGACAATTGAATTTTCACGAAATTTCTACATGGCTTTATGTCATTTCATACTTTTATAGAAATATTGGAATACATCCACATTTTATATTTAAAGTATTATTTGATACACAAGTCATGAGTTTCATTTCGAAAACAAGAACATCGTTAAGACCCGCTATTGCAAGCTTAAGGTATAAATAATTTCTACCGGCTTAAAGATTACGCAACCTTACCTAAAGTTTTCTACGTTTTATTTTTATTTTTGTGCTAATTAAAATTAACTTAAGTTATTACAGCATAATAACCTAGTATTGGTTCTTATTTTGCTATAGACTTATTTGCCCTAGCATATTATTTCTCCTAACCTACAAAATCATTTAAAGACCACCTATCAATCCTAGCTAATATATTCCATTTATTAAATTGTTTATCTGTTAGATACAGTAATTTATTATTTACAACGAATTAAGCATTTTAAGTTATTATTAATAGCAACCAACAAAGGGAATTTTCTATAAATAATATTGTAACTAACAATAGTTTATACTTTGTTCTTATATTTATAAGTGCCTAAACTATTATTACGGTCACAAGTCACAAGGAATGAGTAATTATGACATTGTGAGCCAGTGACTTGTGTTTATTATACATGTCCCTTATTGTCTATGGATTTATTTTGGAGTAATATAGTTAAAAGGAACGGGCACAGTAATTAAATATACTATATATATATATATATATTTAATTTAAAAGATAAATAAATACATATATTTTTAAAAAAGTGTTTCTGAGGAGTATTCAGTAACTGGTACTAATATTTTCATCAAGACATAATTTAAATAAAACTTAAATAGTAGCCTATGTGTTCTTCTAAACTATGCTCTATATGTATGCAAAGTTATTTACAGTACAACAATACTAATATTTGGATAAAGTTATGTTTTGCTTAAACAAAGAATCAACCATTACAGGATGTATTCTGGTGAGCCTGGTTCTGGAGCTGGCAAAGGTGGTGGCACTGGAGGTGCCATCCGTGATGCTGGTGGCTCCTTTGGAAAAATGCAGGCTGCTAGAGAGGAAGAGTACTTTTACAACAAGGTTAGTTGTTGAAATATCCGGTAATGTGTACATTTACTATGACACATGGCCTACAAGCTTAGTTACTGGCACCTACAATATTATGTGCATAGAATTAAAAGAAAATACAGAGTCACTTGATTTCTATCTCCATTTGAATCATATAGATCAGTGGTTCCCAAACTTATTTTATCTACTCCCCACTTTGAGAATAAATATTTTTTTAGCGCCCCCATATTTTCACATATTAAAAAAACCACTAACTTCAAATTAAATTAATTAATTATTGTGACCTATATATTAACACAGAAATCTTAACCCCCAGGCCTCTTCACAACACCCCCATTTTCTTTCTGGGTCTCTTACCACCCTTGAGACCTGCAGTGCCCACAAGGGGCGTTATCACCCACTTTGGGAAAGACTGATCTAGATTCATCCATTCTCAACTTATTAGTCATTATAATTTTAGATTACTATGAATAAAGTTTATAAAAGTATTACTTTAGTGGATAAAAATAAAAAAAGGAAACATTTGGTACAAAAATGAAGATCAATGTTTTATTTAAATAATTTGCAGCAAAAGGAGCAATTATCGAATATGAAGCAGGTATTCAGCCAAGAGATTGCCTTCCATCAAGACCAGATCAAGCGTCATGAGGACGCCATCCGACGTCACAAGGAGCAGATGGCAAAGATGGACGAGAAGTAAACATTAATCAGTTGCTAAAGGTTTAACATCAGTATCGCTTTGAAAGATCATTTTATTATGTTTACAGTGTAGTTAAAAGAGCTAAGGTTAATGTCAAAAATGTTTGCTTTTATTTACTTTAGTTTATGTTGAGGTTTGAGCAAGAAATATATTTCTAAATGGTCGTTTTATTTTATGATTCTTCTAAACCCTAATAAATTCGTCATGCATGACGGAGCCATAGCTTTCAAAATTACATTGTTTCAACGCAAACCTTGTTAATTCATAATTTTTTATGCTATTTATTAATCACTTTTTCCGCGATGTGTTCTTTCAATGTTATAACTAAAACAAATTTCGTCATCCGTCTAAACATTTATTTTTATAATATTAGTAAGATAAGACTATTATGTGCATGACTTGTATTTTTATGTAAGGATAGTCTACGTTATTTCGGTTTTAACCAAATACTTTAAAGCGACATCTAGGAAAGATAATAGAAACTAAGTCAGTAAACGTTAATGACGATGTCTATTTCAACGCATAGATGGCGTTTTTACGAGAAGAGTATCGCGATAAAATAAAAAAAGTTAAATTATTAATTTTCTGATTATTCTTAAAATTTCTATTGTTAATCTGTGATTTATATTAAAAAAATGTGTAGTATCATCATTATATTATTTATTAAGATACTGCAGTATGTATCTTAATAAATAAGTAAAATATTACTATAATATCTCAGCGGTACTATATGCAAAAGATTAAATTAAAAATTAATTAAAATTAATTATTTTTTTTGTCAATAGTGTATTAAGTAAGTTGTTTTAAAATGACGATATATTCTTTTGAAAATTATGCAGGTATTACATATTATATTCTTATTTTTCAATGTATTCTAAGAAAACGAAAAGTTATAGGTACCTTATTTAAATATAATTTAAAATTCTTATATAGGTACAATGTTAATATTGAAGCAAGTTCCTTCAAATTTCAATACCAAGAAAGTTTTAATTCGAAAGGTATTTATATCTACCTATCATAAACGATCCACCGTCAGCTCCTTAGCAAAATAAGATTATTTCTGTCCCGTAATGTGTAAAATTAGAACTGCTTTGTGGGCTTGCATTACTTATTCTATTTATAAAGAATTTCTTGTATTGTACGTTATTAAACTAATGTTAGAATATGAAACTGTGGTACCGAAATAAGATGAAAATCAAAGCAGAACGAAAACGAAAACTCACACTAACGAAGTTATCCGATATTCATTTGCAGGGGCGCGCGGTTTCAACGCAGTGAAGCGAGCGCCAAGCGCCGCTCAGTTTACTACAAACCTGTCTAGAGGGTACATGTCGCTCCTCGCGTTGTTGTGACCGTGTGTAAAGTGCTAGTGTAATAACATAACAGCAAATTGTTTTGTGGTGTGATATTGGTGTTGTGCAACCACTGGAGCGGCGGAGCCGGATAACATTGCTGTGATGCATTTTCGGATATACCTATGGCTGTCATGTTTAGCCCTCGCAGGATACGTACGAGCGACAGAGGTAAGAGGGGCCGTCTTTAAACGCGGCATTCCGGCTTTTTGTTGCTCGTCAGACGAAATATAGACTCATATTGTCATCACTATGTATGCAGTCTCGAAAACTCAGCGTCTGCACTTAGTTTGGCTTGCGTAACTTTCAATGTCAACACGGCGTAAACTTGTATCTGATCTGTACGATGTTGTATTGCACGAACGACGAACTGAATAATTGTCAATTCTTTACTCACACGTCCGAGGAATTGGACCCGACATTTCAATATTTACCGTCGCCTAGCGCGTTGTAATCTGCAAGTAAACAATGTTTATCAAGATTCCTCCGTCGATTTGTGTCGTGTTATTTTTGTTACTATCGCACGTTGTCGAGTCGTAGGTAAATACGATTGTGCCATGAATGGAGACACAGTGTCGGTCGGTCGGCGTATCGCCCACGTTTGGGAGAAAGCGTAAGATTGGTACTTATCTAAGTAATAAAATACAACTTATAATAGCGTGGGTTAAGTTTAACGTATTTCTAACGGTAACGCCATAAACAGTGTTTCAAGAAATGAATTTGTCCTATTATTAATAGGTCATGTCCATAAATCCGTCCGTAATTTGTTTGCTTCCGAATAAGTATCCACTTAGTTCTAAGTAGTCGAGCACTTAATAAAATTGAAATACAACATTAGCATGTGAAGCTGTGAAATATATGTCTGTAGGTACGTGAGTAATTTATTAGCCAAGTCTGAATATACTTCATCTATACTAATATTATAATAAGGAATGGTGTATATTTTTGTATGTAACTAATAAACACTAAATCTACTGAATCAATTTCTAAAATTCTTTTGCTATTACAATTTTTTTTTGTAATAGAGACTATATGACCAGAAATATCTTTTAAATCTACTCTAAGTCGCAGGCAAAAGCTGGTCTGTTATAAACGATTTTTGTAGTAACGAATAACTAAAATATGTTTTTTCCCTAGCTGATAAGTGGGCATAAAAAGATGACGCAAATTGTGAGAATTAAAGAACTGACCAAGTAAAAATGTCTTTATTTTGAATATGTATTCGAATTGTATAATAACATCTTAAATCACGAAATCGGTCAAGTTGTTTACTCTGTCCGTCATCACAAAACTGAAAACAGATTTGGGTCAGTCGTGGTAAATATAAAAAAAATTAAAGTAACAAAAAGACGAAAGTATAGTGCGTAAATAAAAGTGCATAAAATATAGATCATGTTTTTAGAGAAAATTCGACATTCGGATAAGGCATTGTCATTATAAACTTTGTATTGTGGAAAATGTGGTTGAACTCTCTTTAACAATATTTTTTAACCTGAAATTCAATTTGTCCGAGATAGAAAGGAATGACGTCAATAGGAATAAAGGGTTCAGCTTGCAGCTGAGATCCGGCGATAAAGACGCGCTATGGTATGTAGCTGTATAGTATTCGGATTTTTTTTATTACTTACAACTAAATACCTCTAGTCCAGATAATTAAAAGAATTTATACTTGAATTCGCTGGAAGAGTGTTGTAAACGAAAAAAATAGTAGGTTAAATTCATAATATAACTTAAGTTGACAATATGAACTAGGACAGGCCTAGGTTCATTGAGTCAGCTGTTTTGTATATCGGACAGTTATAAGGCTTCGTGGTAAATAAACTTATTATCAACGTAACAGCGTAATCCGATACAGCGAGGGTTAATTATTAAGTCGTTTATACTTTTCATTAAAGCTATTAGTTACAACTTTATGTTGAAGCCAGGTGGACATCATCTGGTTGTTTAAATAATTCATTCTATTCCGAATCAATAATATTTTTGACGAAGGTAAATACATCTATCAACATATTTTTTCTTACTGTCATTTGTCGACAAAATATATTATAAATATGAGTTAGGTGTTTAGTTAATAGTTAACAGCTACTTACCATACCGCAGCCAGGATGTAGAGCCGCGCGATGTGTGAAGTAGGCTGGCGACCTGGCCCATTGTCGGTCGGCTTTTTGTTTACACTCCATACAGGATGTAGTACTGTGATACATGAACGCAGTACAACGAAATATCGTATAACTATGTTTATTTTCTATTTGACTTTAGGCTTTGGAATATGTTCGTCACTTTGTCCTTCGCCACATTACATTTATAATCGTATTAGCGTACTGCAATTAATAAGTAAATTCAAAGAGAAATTTTACATCTGCTTTGCTAAACATTGTGAAAGATTTAGTATGTAACAAAAAAGAAATCTAATTTCCTTGTTTCGGATTGAAATATTTGTTATTTATACTGTAACTATTAGGTTTCTGGTTGGGATTGTTTTATTAACACCTTACGGCAAAAAGGTATTGCTTTGGTGAATTCGGTATTTTTTCACAACGCCGAAAGCTGTTTGAGGAAGGTTTCAGTGAATTAAACATTACCTCTCGACAAAAAGCAGCCGAAAATCGTCGTCTATTCCCGCTATTTTCGTTGACACTTGACTTTGAAAGCAAACCACATAAATGTAGGTATCGGCAAATGTATTAAGGTTTTTTGACGACGAACTTTTCACTGTGTAACATTTTTCCAACTTTTAATACATTTTTCGTACCATATCTTAGTATGTTTTTAATTACTTTAACGCTGTTAAGTGTATTATCTAACTGTATACTTTTCCCAAAATGGTTTAAAATTCTAGAAATCAAAACTTAACTTCGTATAGCATTTTTTTCTTAAACAACGACAACGTTGACTTGACATATGAAAAATTGCATCATCTCATAATTTCACTAAGAAGCCATTAGTGCTCCTAAACATTATGGTAGAATAAGACCAAGAAACTATATACGGTTCTTCGATGTATACACCCATTGTATACATCATATACATCGTCAGTGTATACTTCAATGTATACACGGAGTGTCTGTATGAACACGAGTGTCTCTTTATTCATCTGTACGATTGGAAATAATTCCTACAGATATTCATTTTGAAATTTCGTATCTTTAGTTCTTATCAGTCGCTTCAAACTTTACAGACTGGTTGTGGTCACCAAGTAGTTGCCGTGACCCGTTTCGTAGACGTCTCCATTCTTCCCAGACTACTGCTTTTTTCGCATACATGCAAGGAGACGTCTACAGCCATATCAGTAGTCGTAGAAAATTAAAATGACGCTATAATTAAATACGATTCGCTATACTTACCGCGAATAAAACGAAGCGGCAAAAAGGGGCCTCAGCAAATATTTGCGTCTACTGATGGAAAATAAATACTTAGCCTTGCGCAGTCAAAAGAAATATCTATACGCGTTCGCGGGAAGTTATTATACTGTTAAATAAGTATTTAGTTTATTTTTTAATCAAGGAAGACGATGTCGGAGTTCACATCTGAAGGAAATTAGTTCTTATAGCATCTTTAAAAATAAACGTCGCCGTGTGATTAATTTAGAAGTTTTGTGAGTGCTCAGCTATGTTTATTTTTAACTCATGTAACTTGGTTGATTAGATTTAATAATTTTAATAGTCTTTATAGGTAATGTGTGCTTGATGCGAGCTTCCAATGTTTTAAGCAAATTGGGTTTGACAACACTAACTCATATTGTGTAATGTTAGACAAGAGAAGAAGAATAACATTATACGTGATTTTTAAACTTAATTCAGTCGATTACAAGGATAAAAAAAGTTATTTTAATTAATCATTAATTATCGTATAGATGGCGTATGCAATGCCCAGTTTCCGTTTGAATGTAGAAATTGCATCACTGGGATCTCTGACCGAGACATGCTGACGCATTCGAACCCCGGCCCCGTCTTGATTCATCTACGTACTGCAGCAACTTTGACTATAGAAAAACGGACTAGCAAAGAGCTGCTGTTACTAAATAAGTTCCATTTGCATACTGACATAAATGTATACGTACTGACTAAAATGACACTCAAGAGGAGCACACAAACAATTTTAGTATTCTTCGTCAGAAGGGAAAGCACGTGCTTAAACAGTTCCTGTCTCTTATGAGTTAAAGTGTAAATGATCTCAAATTGTATTTAGTATTTTGCACGTATCATCTAAACAATGCATTAAATTGTTGTGTGTCTTCAAAGACATAGAAATGTTTTTGTACATGTATTTCGACAGTGGATACGTAGAGTATTTTCCATAAACAAGAATATATTTGATATACATGAATATATTTTAAAATGTATTTTGTATAATACTGAAAAAAATGGTACACAAGGCACGTATTTATGACAACTTTTTTATACAGCTTGAATACATGTATATTCCGTGTTTTTAGTCTAAAAGTTTTACATTTAAAATGTACAAAATCCTTTCTATTGTCATTTCGTGATGTTTTTCTAAAAATGCATTTTACTTATAAATATAACAGTAATGAAACATACATTCTGACATCTTCATATTATAGATATTATAACGTTATAAAATGTTTTTGATTGTTTTTAAAATTAACACAAACACATGGCCATTTTTTCCTAAAGTGTTGGTAACTTATAGTGATACCGAAACTTATCAAAAATACACATTATACTGTTAGAAAGAAAATCTGAAAATGTGACAGTGTTTTGACTCAACACTAGCCTAACTAAAATGTCGACGTTTATGTCCCCTCACTAATCATTCTGACGCTGGATTTTGTAACAAAAGCACGTCATTCGCACCAAAGGATTCTAACTAATAATTTCTAAAAATATAATATCAATAAAATTCCATTACCATGACTCTTGTATTACAACAACTTGACGTCTTTTTTTGAAGGGTAATGAAAGGGATGGCAATACAAATATAACAATCGCAGTATGAAAGTAAAAGGCGGTACTTCTCGCTGTTAAATCATACATGTAATATCCGGGTGTCGGAAAATGAAAACAATAAACACGATCGCATGTAGACATGCCTTTACGCCTCACGTCTGCGCACACGCAACAATTGACTTACAAATTATATGAAAATATAAAGTATACTTTTTATAGCTCAACCCGACATCCGGTGCAATGCCAAGGTGAAAATAATACCAAGAGTAGTAATGTGAAAAATTAAAAATCTTACTAATATTATAAAAAGGTAAGTTTAGATGAATGGATGGATGTTTGTTGGGAAGTACATACAGAACGGCTTAAAGTATTTGGTGAAATTTAACATAGATGTATTATAGAACATAGTCTGTAAAACACATAGGCAATTAAGTTTTTTTTCCAATTCCGAACCGACGAAGTTGCAGGAGACAGCTAGTTAAACATATAATCGCCATTTTATCCTACTCTTGCCATTGCCATTTTGTCTATTGTTAATTAATAAACATTAGATAGTTTAGATGATATTTGTATAGTTAAATATGTTAATTAGAAACCACAAAACATACAAATGACAGGTGCAAATTAATTTCAATGATGAATAATATTTCGGTATCGTTATAAATACTGGGCGTTGCGTTTGCTAATTGCAAATGTTAATTACGCGTTGTCAGAATTCAGAAATGCATAAAACCAATGGCTTATAGTTACCACTAAAATATGTTTAATAAAGAATATTATTTTGATATGTTGTATTGATCGTTTGTATAAATATCTATGTGCAGATTTTTTGTGCAATTATTGACAAGATGTAATGGTGATTATTGCATGTCTTTAGGTTGGGTACCCATGGGTATGTATGTCAAATCCATTCTGACTTTCTATAGTTTAAATTGGTGAACCGCTTTCGATCTAAAAGATATGTTTATATTTTATAAATGAAAGAAAGACGCAGTTTTTTTGCAATACACACTTAAACATCTATGCTGGTCGTAATTTAGATTTATTTTTGCTATGAAAAAAAATAAAAAAAAATGTTTCTAAGTCTCTGTTGAAACTGTAGACATAATATTGTATATTCGTGATATGAATGAAATCGAATAGCAATAATTTAATTAAAACGATTGCCAATATCAGTCCACAGGGTAAATACGATATTGTTTAATTAAGACTCTTGGCATCGGGTCATCCTAACGTTTAAGCTTGAGCTTTATCGTATACATAATGAGCAATATTTATAAGTTAATATTTAAACGATTCGACATCGATTAATGAACATTAAAAAGCAGTAATCGATTTTTTTATCTTATAAATTAACTGATGTGTAGTTATCATTGTGCTTGACGTTGTATGCTTCTTTTAAATAAATCTAATAAAGACAATTATATCGTAAATTATAATTTATCCATCATTTAGCATATATGAACTAATTCTTTGATTCGTGATAAGTCGAACGGATTTATTCATTAAAAGAATTTAGTATTAATAAGTAATCTGTGTTAAGTTTTCGTTATAATATATTCAAAACAGAATTTACACTCTCAATATCATTAATCGAAATTCTCCGTGTCTTTTTACAAAACAATTTCATATGTGTAAAAGTAAAGACATTTTCAAACAATAAGGACCACTTTAAGGTTGCTTGTGAGAAGTTATTTTAATAAAATTTACAATTCTAAACAACACAACGTTGGCTGACACAAGGAAATTATTCTCCGAAATGAGCGAGAATTAAAAAGGACTTGGTGTTAACAATAAATCATAATAAAACGGGCCGAATGACATCTGCTTTACAGCTGGTAGGGCGAGGACAGACAATCCATTCAGTTTGCTGAGAGTTTCGCGGCCGTTTCGAACATCTGTGCAACGGGCCTTATACAATAAAACGATCAAACAATTTCGTATAGTTCTTAGCTGCCCACGTTACATTCAACTAATACTTTTGACAATTTGAGTTACGAATACAAACTAACGTTTTAAAATCACAAATATACTTCCTTTTTTGAATGTATTTTTATACAGAGAGTTGTAGAATAAACTATAAAGAACAAAATAAAAAAAATGACGATAAAACATAGTAATTTTAATATTTTACGTAAGAAAACAATAAAATTTATTTATGGCTTAATGGTGAAGGTTCGGTCTAGGTAAGCAATTAGGTGCTAAGGTCCAGTAGTTAATAGACTTCATGGCGTAATTTTACTTCAAATCGTAATCTAATAAAATTATATGCAGATACAAAATAAATCATAAAACTAGGCTAATATTTATAACAACAATTTAAAATTGCCGCTATTATGAAGTTTACTATCGTCTCGAATTAGGTCAGTATTAAAAGCTCACGTAATAACTGCAATAATTTTTTACAACGCTATTACGTTATAATAAACGGTAAACATCGTTTATTTTTAGTCTGCGAATAAAGAATAACTGCTAATGCAACTTTTTGCTAGAAAAAAAATACTGGCCGCAAATAAAATCTCGACGTAGTTGTTTTGTTTCTTTTAAGGACATTAAGACGTTGAATGGTTAGAAATAGTGTTGTGTAATTGTGCAAATACAATCCTTTGAATGCGATATGCAACTTACGGCATGTGGCAAATGACTCATACAGTAATGCATTAGAACCTCCTGGTGTCATCATTCGTTTAAATTGCATACACGATATCTTATTTACCTTTGTGAGAAGCCGTTACTGATATTTGATATGGCCGTCGGATTTCAATAAATACTTCTGGACATACTTCAAAAGGTGTTTCATTACTAAAATTAACGTTTTCACTTTATTCATGTAGATTTCTTCAAAGAATATGGAATTAAAAGTAGGCAATAAACTTTCATCTCATTTGATTTAATTTATTGTTAATTTCCTTGACAAATAATTCTTTGAATTCAAATTCCGAGACGTTATCTCTACCAAGTAGAGAGAACATTCGCTGTAATATTGCCTGTCCTCTTTCTCAATTTGTTAATTTTCCTAAGCCTTGAATTTTAGAAAAAAAACGAATATTAACGAAGTGTCATTCATATTTTCAATTCATTCAATTATAAAACAAATGACTAACAATGTTGAATTGTAAATAAATGTTCAACATTAGTTAGATCCTTATAAAGGATATCAAGTACACGAGTCATACAAAGGACATAGTGGACGGTCAACAAGGCGGATTGCACACAGACACAAGCCTGTCCAATTGTTGTGTCAATGCAAATTGTTTCAATCCATTTATGTGTACAGCGCGCCTACTGGTTTTGGTTTATATAGTATAGGAACGCACAGCTGTTTCACATCGGAATAATATTAATTCTTGTGTATTTACGAAGAATGCAATAAACTTTTAGGTCAGATTATGGTTTACATTTAGAAATGTAATTATCTACATGAAAAGTAATTCGTTTTAATGCTATAATTTTTTAATATGTAGGACCTAATTTATGTTATATTATTACAGAACTAAAGCTAAGTTTACAACACACAGTTTTTATAAATTCATGTACGTGTATTGTCAATGGCTTTTTAGTGAATAAGATTTTGTAGCTGCCGCAATCGCAAGAAAACTAACTTCCATTTAACAACCCTGAGTGTTTATGAGTGAGTGTATATGCCGATTTATCTGTATCTTATTAAGGTATCTAGAACTTTATTTAGTTTTAATAAATGAACCACTTCTGCGGGCCCCTGTTCTCTTAACTAGACGCATCCGTCTTGCGGCGTCGCGGCGTCGACATGCGTTTTATTTGCAAGGACTTTTATGTCCAAACCTATTAGAGAACAGACAATTGATGGGAACATCGTATACTTTGTAGTACTAAGTATTGAATTATCTTCGATCAAAATAAGTCAGTAGTCCATGATTGATTATAACTATTAAAACGATCGGTGCTGAGACTTATACTAAGAATTTCCTATAATCCTATAAATCATCAATAAATCTAAGTTTTTATTTTATTAAGCTTCCTTTCGAGAGTTTGTATTCCCTTTGACTTTTAAGATTATTGACATCCGAAGTATCTTAACTGTTGTTTCGACTGAGCTGAAGTTATTACTTTCTTATTAAATTAATTTGAGAAAAGTTTTTTTTTAATATCAAAAGGTGGTAAAAGAGCGAGCGGCCACCTGAAATCGCTGAAATAGCGAAGTGACCGTTGTCCATAGACATACGCAATTGCATATGCGTTGCCTACCTTTAATCGACGGAGGAGATGATGCACAGAAAGAAAATATCTTCCCTTTCCATGCATCCTCTCATCCGGAAAGTCCACTTCCACTTTGCATCCTTTCCTTATAAGAAAAAGGGTGGGAAGAGAAAGAGGACTAAATTAGGCCTCCGGGACGCACACTCATCAGGCGAAACGCGGAATTGCTTCCACTTGACGTCTGTCTTCTGTGTGGTCGTGGTATTTCACCGGGCGAGCCGGGCCAATTCGTGCGAAGATGTTAAAGTGGGCTCTACCACTGTTAAGTATGTGGGATAATCTATTGGTCATTCATAAGTTTAATGTTGATTGTAATTAATGTAAACATTTTATTATTCATACGACCCTGAACAATGTGTTTCAACAAATCAACCAAACATCGTGAATCAATCATAGAAATATGACGTAAATGATAACGCATAGCAAATATGTAAATATTGATAATATTGCCGAGTCAACTCATAGCATGTCCTGAGAGGAGATTCTCAGATATCCATACATTTAGAAGAAAAAAAAATGTTATACTAATTTTACGTTCGCGGTTGTCTATTCACTGTTCCACAACCGTTGTGCAATCTTAATATTCTTTGTTTCATTATTTGTAATTCTGATTAATAAAAATATTACGAATCTTCTTAGAAGTAGGTTTTGGACTAAGTTAAGTCAGATCATTGATTAGCCTAAATTAATGACGTTGTAACGCACTGACATTTCGACTGGATTGTTTGTTGTGGAGTTCCAGCATTACTGGTTGCGTATGTTTCGAGCCAATTTTTAGTCGAATTTTTCGATGGAAATTAATACGCACTATATGTACCTAATATTATAGGTTTTAATATACATAGTTACATGTTAATGTTATCGTAATAATCCACTGCCAGAACATTGGTATGAAAAATAATTGCTACCTCTGTTTTATTTATACAGAATGAGAGGGATAGACTATGTGCAAACCTAGAGAAACCTTCATGGAAATGCTTTCGTGGGACTAATGTTAGCTTGAAATAAAGTTTGAATACATTTATTATATTCTATTTTAAGTATTTAAATAAATTATTTTTACTACCGTACTATC
>NW_013532703.1:8128611-8143613 GCF_000836235.2 Papilio xuthus | reverse complement strand
GACTCGGCTTTTTCACTTAACGATGTAATAAAGGAAATAAAATCATTTCCTAAACAGAAATTGGAATTGTAAAGCGCGACATGCGATATGAACTTCCAACGAAACGAATTTAATGACGATTTTATTTGTACTTATTAATCATGCATGCGTCGGTCCATATTAATGAGTGGCCTTGTTTTATCATAGATATAGCTATGTTTATTATCATAGTATTATAAGATTCAAACTTTATGTCGGCTTCAGGTTAGGTGCGACCACATCTTGCAGTTCGGATAGACTTTCGTGGCCACATTTGTTATCTCCCTCTAAAAACTTTTGTGTTATATATAAAGCTAAATAGAGTTTGAATGTTACAATACTAAGCAGGGCATAGGCAGACACCTAAAATTTTCAAAATTTTTGCGTATTGTTTGTAAATCTTACTTCTTGCTATTGTAAATGCGAATGTTTGGATGCTAGGATGTTTGTTTGAAGGTATCTCCAAAACGGCTGCATGATTCCTGATGAAATTTGGTATATATGTAGAACATAGCCTGGAACTAATTAGTTTATAGACTTCTTTCTTTTTACACTATTCCCGCGGAAAATAATTTGCATACGCTACGCAACTGCATAAATGTATAAAATACGTGTACATTTATGTTGTGTGTTGTATAGTCAAATGGAACTTATTGAAATTTGATCATTAACATTCATAATGCGTTAGCAAACATTGATATCGCCTTTAACAGCGATATTTGTTGATACTATCGCTTTTAACATATTATCTGTGGCAACACATTAAGTAATTAATCACGATGGACACGCGCGCTATAAATTATTCATCATCATCAGCTCACTATACGTCCCCACCGATGGGCTCGGAGCCTACCCAAAGTTAAGGGTGGTTAGGCCATAGTCAACCACGCTGGCCAAGTGCGGGTTGGTTGACTACACATATCTTTCAATTTCTTTTCAGATATGTGCAGGTTGCATCACGATATTTTCCTTCACCGTAAGAACGTCGGATAAATGTACATATGTAAATCGGAAATCGAAAAACACGTTGGTACATGGCGGGATTCGAACCCAGGACCTGCTGATTGCAAGTCAAGTGTTTGACCCCTGAGCCACCGACGCTCATAGCGTTAAATTATAGTATTATAGTTAATAATAAAATATTGTGAGAATTCATTTATATGCATTTATTTACTTAGCATCCGAACGAATACGGAAATGAGAGAGGTATGGTTATCTCTGCCTACCCTTCTGGATTACGGGCGTAAGTAGTCTTTGCAAAGCTATTTTGTTTTAAATAATGAATCCTTCGACGTGTCGCTATTATGTCCATTTCCATCATTTAAGATTTTACGGATCGTTTTACTAATCGTCTTTGTAGTTAAGCGGTTAAGTAACTGTTAAAAATTTAAACGCTTAGTAACAGTAGTTTTTTTATCCAATAATGAATCAGCGGTTAGCCTTATTTTAGACGACAGTTACCCATCTGGTTATAGGTAATAGTCATGTATATAAGAGTGAATAAATAAAAGCGTAAGGTAAAGAAATTTGATGGCTAGTTACTTTAAATGACACATTATTTAGTTTAAAAATTGAAATCAAATGTTACTTTTGTAAACAGATAGATTCAAATGACAAAACACAAGAAACAAAAGGTATGTTTGACCTTTGGTAGATCAATATAATTATTCTACAATACAAAAGTCAATGTTTAATTTATACTATCACAATATGCAGTACACGTATTTAATTTTAATTCGTGTAATACAAACAGATAGATGGCTAGATTTATGTTATGTAGTCGATTTACTGGCGACCCTGAACGGAACGTTTAAATCATCGTTAATGCTAAACGCGCAATGTATTCTGATTCATTCGATCGCATCTCACGTATCTAATTGTTAATTAAACATAATACGTGCACCGCTAAATATAACGTATGTTCTAAGACGATTTATTCTGCAATCTTAATTGTTGATAATAAATCATTGCAATGCTGTATTGAATAAAAAATAAACTATTTACTAATATGGCGCCTGTATTAGCTATCAACCGCGACCGTGCTGAATTAAAAAAATACTTAATAAGTAGCCTATGCGTTCTTCTATTCTATGTTCTACATTTATGTAAATTTCATCGTGATCCGTTGAGCTGTTCTGCAGAAATTTTCTAACAAACATGCATCTATACATCCAAACATTCGCATTTCTAATATTACTAGGATCTGCATTTGTTTATGAATGACTGTAGTAACAGTCTGGGAAGTAAAGACGAAAATCAATTTATCAATACAGTTAATATCAGCCACTGGTAAGTCTAATTAGTCCATTTTGGGTGCACCAGAAAAGAGGATGACAACACAGTTAAATGCATTGTAAACTTTGATGAGTAAAGTTATGAAATTAATAATTAGATAATTAGTGTGACAAAGATTTTCTAATGCAAGATTGTCGTTGAAATTAATACGCATAACTTGTTATTTACGTTATAAAACATAGCATCGTAAACCTTATTAGTTTTTTTTTAATAATAATCAATTTCCGTACAATCATCAAGACTATTTAAATATTTTTAAACTGGCAAATAAATGTAGAGGAGCAGGTGTCAAACGAGTCTGATCTTGATTTGTGTTTGTATGGACCAACAACTAATTATCATGTTTTTTTTAATCTATTTTTATGTTGTGATTTTTCTGGCCAGTTATTGATACTGGCACATACTAATTGAATGACATTGACTGAATAAATTAACTGTGTATTTTTTTTTTATGATAGTTGTACTGTGGGTTGCCACAGACGAATAAAATTAATAAAATAAAGCAGACGTAACCTCTCGAACAGTTGAAATACTGAATTTTCTATGAACATGGACATTAAAAGACACCTAGTAATTTCAAGCGAACGTAGCTACCCTTTTAAAATTCCATTCGATACTGAAGTTTCAAAATCGATTAATCGAATGTGAATAATTGCAAAGAGTTCTCAGCTAATTGAAAATCAATCGATTGTCGGCCGTCTGTGCGGCGAGGCGGACTGTCGCTGCCAATTTCCAAGTCAATGTATTATGTCAGATAATTCGGATTAAATATAACAGTGTTTGCATCTTATCACTTGTGATTAAAATTGAAAATTATAAATCGAAAATGGAATACACGTTTATGTAACCGACATGGCGGGTAACAAAATGCAAAATACCGTAAATATTTGTGGGAAAACATTTTTTTAACAGAGCCTTTTTTAAAGAGGAGTAGAGGATGACAATATGTGATAAAAGAGATTACCTAATGGCCATGTTTTTGCATAACAAATCCTGTATCATCATCCACCACCATCACAGTTCACCATCGCGATGCACCATTTCGTTGTATCTCATTTATTTTTTATCTCATAGCGGCATCATAATTAAATCTGTACTCTGTAACATGAGAGCTTTGTTTTTCCTGTACAGAGACAATCGGTATTTCACAATGATGATAGTTCTCATTCAGAACAAAAGTATGCCAGATTTACAATACTGATATCATTGCTTGTTGCAGCTACACATTTTCCATGTAATTGTGTAAATATATTTTATATGAATAATATGTGTGGGTCTTTCGTGACGAGAACGAAACGTATTTAATTTTTTTACTCATACCCCATGCACTCGGCTATTTCTCATCCGAACACATTGTTGGAGCGGGTGAGCGGTTTTATCAATGCAGCGCTTCTGGCGATTCCCAGCCGTTTTATAACGACGATGTTCTATTTTTAAATTCAACGATGTATTCATTGTTATGTGGCATTATTAAGTGCCAGTATGTTAATCATAAAAGGAGGTACAAAGAGATTAATCGGCCAGTAACAATTGGAAAAGTTGCCATCTCTTAAACATGCGGAAAGTGACAAGAAAGGAATTTGTCTATGTTTCTAGCTAGTTATGATCATAGTATTTGATCTATATATACTCTAGATTAAGAAACTACGCAGTCATGTAGGTTTTAAAATAACTGTCGGGAAAGCAGCTACCCTTATTTAATGTGCAATAACAGGTTTTCGATTTATGTATCGATATAGGTAATAAATTATTTAAATCGATTTTACATTTGCTTAGAATATATTAAGTAAAGCTGCAAGTTAAGATGAGAGAAAGTAAAATTAATAGGTTAGTGAGAGAGTAAAAACAATCATATTTCATTAGTCAATTGAAGAGTTATTTTAAACAAAGATGTTTTATATTACGATCAATATAAGATGAATCATATTTTTTTTAATCATTGATTAGGTCGAGTTTAGTTCCTTTTATTTTTTAATAAAACTGAGCTATATAAAGTCTTTAAAAAATCGCAAGACATAAAAGAGCAAACGATTATTGGTGTCAAATGTTTTATATTGTTTTTGGCGCCTTTTGTCACATCATTAATCTTTTTTATCGTCACATCGACATGGAAATTATTCACAAGTTGTCTCGGCATAAAATCAATAGGCTCCGGCGCAGGTAATCCTGATTAATATTGCAGACTACCGCTTCCGATCCGTCCGAGCGATGGAGATTGCTCGATAAACTGAATTTGTAATCCCTTCCCCTGGCCGCGGGGAAGGACACGTGTTATCCGATAGACATCTGACTGTAAATGCATCGAATTTCATTATAAAGCTTTGTATTAGTCTTTTTTATTTTAGACTTTGTCTGAATTTAAAATTGATTTTTAATTCCTTAATATTATTTACATATCTCAGATAAAAGTTAGTTTGAGTTGACTAAGTATAGATGTATCTTATTTCGAAGAATGAAGACTAATCTCTTTATGCTAACAACTTTAACGAGTTCAAAAGCGTATCTAAAATGGGAATTACTTCCTCGGGTGAGATCATAGTATGTGAATCATCCAATAATATTTAAACGGCAATTAAGAGTTCTTATAAATGGAGTAACTTTTGACGTTTAAACTGTTAAAATCTAAACATGTTAACGAGCGTTTTCACTGTCGGAAAACATAAACAAAATCATATTCTGTTTTCTTTTTGTAGTCTTGAAGATTATGACAGTGTTGACAATTTGTTTTTGTACATGTTATTTCTGGTGGAAATTCACTGTAATGAATACCTTAAGGCGTAATTTCGTAATGCGTGATAATGTCAGTTGTGGGAAGGTGTGGGCGTTTCCGGCTGTTAGCTGGTGGGATTAGTGTCGCAACACCTTTGCGGTGTTTTTGGTTTTAATACATTTTATGTATATTAACATATATGTGATGTGACATTCTTGTTTTTAAACAAGCAGAAATTATTTAAAGTACATGATTTCAATAGTTACTATACTGCATCTTTGTCGTCTGTAACCTCGGGTTGAGTTGTTCTATATAGCTTCCCATGACCCATTTCTTCCGATGCGATCTGCAAACAATTTAGAGATAAGTTATGAGGTGTTATTGCTTAATGTCTTTCGACTATCATTAAAGTTAACGATAACTAACGACTCTATTAAAATTAAATTACAAAGCATAAAATATTGTGCGCGTTTACGGAGTTTAGCTTTCAAGGACGTCATTATCAATTGGTTTGTGCGTAAGAGATTTTTATTTTGTATTATAAAGTGAACAAGTAACAAGATATATCTTATGCGTAGAGTTAGCATTTCTTACTGCTGACTGAGAAAAATCTTCCCAATTTTCCTTTAGTTACAGCATGTCCTGAAAGTTGAATAGAATTTCACAGGGTGTCGCGTCGTAAAATCAATTGGGCCCGGAACGGTTCGCACTCATTAATATTTCAGGCGGCCGTTTCCGATCGATTCGACCATCGAGATTGCTAAGCGATAAACTGATTATAAACCCCTTCGTCGACTTCGTTTCAACTCGAGACTTGAATACTTTACTAATTTCTATCCTTCGAATCCATTATAAAATCGTTTCAAGATTCTCAAGAATTGTATGAAGATACTGTTGCAATGAATGTCTATTTTAACAAAAAGTTCATGACAGGGTCAGAACAGAGCGTCCTCACGAATTTTAATAGACCTTCGGTGTTGACAAAATGCATTCGCTTCGATGCAAACTTTAAAAATGTATAGAACTTTCGATAAGTCATGTGATTGTGGCGCGTCAGTCTTTTTTAAATTCGTTATGGAATCGCTTCGCGAATGCACTTTGTTAAACCCCCTTGTATAATCTTTGTTACTTCTATGATTTTGCGAAATATATTGTTTAAAATTTTAATTAATAAAGTATTAGAACAATGTTTTGGATCAGGTAAGTTTATTAATAGTTAATGAAGTTTAAGTCTTAGCGTAGTGTGTATAGCGCAAATGTAGCAACTAGCTTATACAGACGCTCGTATAATCTAACTCCAAGTAATTACTAAGCTGAGGAGAAAACCAAATATTTGGTAATCAGGTCGCGCCAACTCGTTAGCTCGGGAACTGATCCTTACCTTAGTTATAGAACTAAAATGAAATTAGAGTGAGGCACGTAAAATGAAGAGTTTAAATCAAAATTCATGTCTAAACATATTTTGGAACATTTTGTAAAGGTATTACCAACTTGATCTACAATTTGTACCATACAATTCCTACCATATCCGATACAGCTGGAACAATAGCTGTTTAAGATGGGATCTGACTAATAAGGGAACACTAGAAGCGTATGTACTTTTCAACATGGCTTCCAAACGCTACTGTTTATGAAATTAGGTTTTGAGCATGCTAATAATTGAAGGACTTAAAGTTAGGCGACCTGTTAGATTTTTGTTTCTTGTAAAAGTACCTTATTCCATCACCGTCGTATCTCAAGTCCTGTGCCATATTAAATATAGTATAATTACAACGGTGACGAGCGTAATCCATGCTTGTTGTGCTCAGATTTAAATTGATTACAACGACGCATTAACTCCGCGGAACTCCATCTCGCGAACTAGGTTAATTACTATTGCAATATTTTCGATCCTTTAATGTTTGAGTATTTTAAAATTTATATTATTTCATGTTTACTGTGTGTAACTGTAAATATTCTTGATTAATTAATTCAAATGAAAGAAAGAGTCGAATATAATAAATACTTCTAACAAACTGATCTCTATACTTCGAACTAAAATAATTTGATTTAGGTTAGTTAATCAGTACCCGATCGTTAAGAATAACATTTCAAATGTAATAAAACTGTCGTGACGTGGTCTAGGGTTCGAATCCCATCATTCGAGTATTGTCGTAAACCTGTCCTGTGTCCTAGCACTAGCGTAAAGCCTAGTTTAAACCTAGAGCTTAGTTAGTACAAGAAATATTAATAATTAACAACAATCTGCTTATATTTAAAAATAAATGTCTTTAAACAAGTTGATAGTTAATAACAGAAGTAAAATACCACTGTTATGTTCATATTATTATGTAGGTCAAAAAGCATTCTTAGTAACGAGTAATAGAGTCATCATCTGATAAAATCGTGAACTGTGCAGTGGAATAGATGTTTCGTTGGTGCAGTGACGTAGCACGGTAATTTGTCAACGTCCCTCCCGCTACGCCACCTCGCTATAATGGAAATTTAGTGTCAACCCCTCGCCTGCCACCTTAATTACTGCCGATTGTTTTAACCTAACCCTATTTATACTGACGGATTGGATGTACCGTGATTGAAAACAAGTGTTAACAGATTTAGAAAATAATTTGAAGAGTATCTACTCAATTTATAATTTGAGGCAGATACAAAGGTAGTGCGTTTATTCGACTTTTATGTGCTAACACATATTTTCGATTACTCGATTATACCTAATTAGAAACTTGCATAGTCAAATATGCATACACATAGTATCTGAGAGAAGACAATTTTATAAAGATGGCAATTCAATGCTTCCTTAGCATAGTGGGCGGTAACGCCCCCTTGTGGGCGCTGCAGGTCTCAAGTTGCGAGCTATAGTAAAAGTTTAGTTTAGAATTCTCCGTTAATATACATATAGGTATATTCAATTGGTCACAATAATTAATTAATTTAATTTGAAATTATAGTGGTTTTTAAATATGTGAAAATATAGGGCGCTAAAAAAATATTTATTCTAAAAGTGGGCAGTAGACAAAATAAGTTTGGGAACCACTGGTATAATGCAATACGCGTTGGCTCAACAAATAATGAAAAATGTCACGTATTATTGGGTCCTTGAACGAAATTTTCGTTAAAATCGAAACATAAAAAATTTTATCTTTTATTTTATGATAAATATTTCCTTTTTTACTGAAAAAGACACATATTTTATTGATATTATAAATGCGAAAGTTCAGATGGATAAAAGGATATTGCTGAAATTTTACATAAATAAAGAATATCTGGAAGAACACATAGGCTATTAATTATTTTTTTTTTAATTCTGCGCAGAGGGAGTTGCGGGCAACAGCTTTAATAAAAGTAATATTATTGGAAGAGCACGCAAGAAAATTTGTTTACGTTATAATGTCGGAAATGTTTATTATAATTAAAAGGAAAATATACATCTTGTTTACCATTTGTTTGGTATTAAGTATACATACTAAGAAGAGTATAAAATCCACAACGTAGATAATTTACTGAAAATATGTTTTCACATATTTTTTCTATTAATCTGTAATTTCTATGACACGTAATAATAGACATTTTCCATTACGTATCATAGAAATTAAACTTTTTTTAAGCGACTAATATCGGGCCAGGAAACGGCTTTATTCTTGCTTCATTGATCAGATTAATAAGCGTACATAATTGTATGAATGTCAGTAATTAGATACGATAAATTAATATTTGACACGGTCATAAACCTTTAACGTTTCTTCCCCATCCGGATTAAGCTGTGCTGTTGTTTTATACACTGTGTTATTTGGTATTCCTTTGCTAATATTATAAATGCGAATGTTTAGATGGATGGATGTTTGTTTGAAGGTATCTAGAGTAGGGCTGTATGGATCTCGCTGAAATTTAGCATAGATGTAGAACATAGTCTGGAACAACATATATGCTACTGATTAAGTTTTTTTAATACCGCGCGGACGGAGTCGGGTGAAAGCTTAGTATAGCCATAAACGTAATTATTTCTTAGAAGTAACATTTATAATACAAGTATAAATCCTTGTTTCTGATACGTTTTCTTAAATCATAAACATTTAAAAGATTTTATTTGATACTCACCTTATTTTAACACATATTTTATACTGAACTAACTGTTGCCCGCGACTTTGCGTGGATTTAAAAAATAATCTAGTAATACATATATCTCATGTCACCCCGGGGATAGAATGAAAATTTTTTCAAATGTATTGCAATTGATGATATATCTCATCTTTTATATCTTATCAAAAACTTCACAAAGTTTATCGAACATCGTAGACGGCTAACTTTGTAACACAATTATTATTGTAGCTAATTATTGACGAGGAAACAACTTCCCTAACAACTCCTAGACAATTTATTCGAGTTATAGTTTTGGTAACAAGTCATGCAACAAAATATATCATTTGTTGGTTTATGATTTAACGAGTACATAGTTTACTATATTCGTATCTCTACTTAATTTCGTATTTTAAAGGTATCAGAAATACAGCAGTTTTGTTTTAAAAACTATTTTGTGTGAATACTACTTTGCATATAATTAGTATCCTTGCTGTCGCCCGCGACTCTACCTGCGCTGAATTAAAAAAAAAATTAGTAGCCTACGTGTTCTTCAAAACTGTGTTCTACGTCTGTGTGAAATTTCATCAAGATCTGTGCAGTCATTCTAAAGATATCTTCAAAAACATCCATTTAAACATTCGCATTTATAATATTAGTAAGATTAGTAAGAAGTATGATATGATAGCAGTAAACTGTGACACTATCGATTTTCCGTGAGAAAATGATTCTCAAAATAATTTATTTGAATTTGGAGGTCATTTATCGCTTCGTTTCCTTTTAGATGTTTTATTATGACGCATTAATATTTTATTAGTTCAGCAGTCCTTAGTCGCATTTTATTACGTTAATCTATGCAAAAGTTTGACGGTAAGGACAAAAATTAGCTTTAATTTATACGTAATAAATGCCGTATTCAGCGTCAATAAATGAGTACTAAGGGCCTCCTAAGTGTAGATTTAAAATGCAGTGCTTAACATTATTTTTGATTCCACAGTGGTAGAGCCCGCTTTAACATCTTCGCACGAATCGGCCCGGCTCCCCCGGTGAAATACCACGACCACACACAAGACAGGCGTGAAGTGGAAGTGATTCCGCGTTTCGTATGATGAGTGTGCGTCCCGGAGGCCAAAATTAGTCTTCTGTACCTTCCCATCCTTTTTCTTATAAAGAAAGGATGGGAAGTGGAAGTGGACTTTCCGGATTAGAGGATGCATGGGAAAGGAAAATATTTTCTTTCTGTGCATCCTCTCCTCCGTCGATTAAAGATAGGCAACACATATGCAAGTGCGTATGTCTATGGGCAACGGTCACTTCGCTATTTCAGCGATGTCAGGTGGCCGCTCGCTTGTTTGCCACCTTGTGATTTAAAGAAAAAAAAAGGTTAAGATTTACGTTAACGATAATAAAATATACAAGGGGATTAACATTCTCGTGTACAATTGTGACATTTGCGTCATTTTCTACAAACTTATCAAGGGATAAAACCCAGAGGTTAAAAATCATATGTGGAATTACATTTATATATTTGTTTCATTGATACAGAGTTTAACAATGATAACCTTATGTAAGATTTAATGTAGGAAAAACATATTTAATTTATGTGATTAACGAGTGAAATAATTTTAAAATGTAACTTGTACATCAAATGATCAATAAATGCTCTCAAAGATTAGCAGAATACCGAAGACAATGTCAATAAAATATCGTAATTAGTAGGTTTTAGAAAAAGTCTGACTAGACTATAATAAATTGTAAATACATACATCTGAAAAATGTATCCTGGAATGTTAAAAGTTAATTTTAACAGTGCTAGACCCATTACCGCGGGTCAAACATTATTTATATTATATATTCAGGTCAGTTAATCAATCTTAAGTCAATGTGTTTACATATTAAAAGAATTAAGAAGAAAGAATTTGCTTAAAAAAATTATAGAAAGATGCAATTAGGAATTGTCCCATAAAAGTATAGTTACCCTATTCGTTAGTAATCGATGTTGGGTGTGTGCGGGCTTTATCTCGCTTACACTCAACGTGGAGTGTTTCCATTCGGTTTTTTAACACTGGTTATTTAACATGTTCATGCGGCATACGTGTTTTGTGACCGATGGAGATGTGTGGTTATTTACCATTGAATAGGACTACTTTGAATGATCTATGATATCTTCAATATGAGTATTATACAGTTAAATATTTTACGTACAATCGTTATTTTAAGTATGAACTAGTTTATGGATTTAGATACGGCTATTTAGTTGTAGATATAACGTATATATATTTTTTGATAGTGAGGAATATTTATTACTTAATGCTTCTTTTCGGTGGAAAGTCGCCACTTCTTTATGTCTAGAATAAGCTAGATATTTCACATTTTTATTTATTTCTAGTTTGATAGATTGATTGTATGTTTATATTGAACACTTTTAAATAAACTTATTAATGTTTTATCTTGTGATTTTAATTAGAAAACTAACTTTTTTCCTGTTGACCGAAGACCTCTTCCCTTACCTCACTGTCAACCTCCCTCTAACGCGAGGGTGGCAAGCTTCACCTTTTATCGAGAATATTCTGAAGGCAACTTAAATTGGAAAACTGGATTTTAGGGTAGCGTCAGGTTTCAAAGGGGAAACTTTAGGAACTTTGTTTCGATTATGTTTTGCCCGAGATTGGGGTTCCCTTTGGGCAATTCGATAGGTGGTACGGTATTAGCTATATATGTATATTTACAAAATTTAAGTTTTATTTAAATTAACATATTACTTTGTAAGAGTTTCCGGATTCCGTCAGTAGTTTTACCTAACTATAAACTATCGCTTTCACGTAAGGAATTTATTACCGACATTTATGATTAATTTTTTCATTACTCTTTTGTTAGCAACACCTTTTATTGGCCAGTCGTGATAGTATTGCGTATATCATTACTAGATGGGGTTTTTCTATATAGCGATGTCACTTGCGTTTCTCACGCAATATTTTTTTTATATTCTAACGTCGAACGTAACAATGTGTATTGATCGATTATTAAATTGAAATCGAAGTTACTTGCGTCTGCGCGACGTTTTCACTTAATTTTATTAGATATTTGATACAATTTTTTTTATTAAGAACAGCGAATTAACTTAACGCTACTTTAAATAGTTTTGATAGTAATACAAATTTAAACCGAACGTAAGTAAACAATAAATGTCGAAGCAATGACGAATCGAAATAGCGCTAGCAGAAGGCTTCCTTATGAAGGATCTTTTAAAATAGTAAACTCAACAGTCCATTGATAAGACTATTAAAATTATCCCTTAGTAAAATTTTCTCAAGTATTATTCTTAAATACGTATTTTAATGAATACAGGCTTAGAATCAATTTACTAGACATTGGTATTACTTCTTAAACTGTTAAAAGATAATGTTTGTTTAAATTTCAAATAACATTAAGATATTTTAAATTATTATAATTATTTCTCAGAATTTTGTTAATGATTACAATGCAGAATCACAGGCAATCAGATAGAATTACGTAAATTATAAATAGGAGGAATTTCATTACGTTTAAATTTAGCTTTTGTAGAAATGTTTAAATGTAAAACAGTTTATTAAAAGTGTAGTTAAAATATAATTATAATCATACAAGATTTGCGACTTTAACACTAAAAGAGTCTTCTGATTGAAATATCAAGATGTAGGCAATACCCTATCACATTATTGACAAAGTAAATTAACGTTATAAAGAGGCAAAATTACAAAATGTTTTTCAAAGTTCAATTTAATGCAAAAGATTAAAGACGCTTTTCCTAGAATTTCAAAGGCGATAAAGGTTTATTTTTTATTCCCATTAAAAATAGTCTTCAGTGACGTAATTAAAAACAACGTTCATTCGCAGTTCACGGAATGGAATTACTTATGTAACTCGATTCTAACATGTCTATTGCGATTTCGTTAATTTTCTCGAACTTTGAGATGTTAATCTTTTGGTTAACAATACCTTTTTACTAAAGTACACGGAAAAATAAATCATCTGTGCATGCAATGAGCTTTAAAATAATATTTCATGGACCCATTTTCGTTATAATTAAGTGAGTTCGATTCTAGTTGGAATGCTTCGAGTTTTAGACGTTGTGAGAACCAATAAGGAAAGGGTAAACGATATCCCGAGATAATGGGATTGCATTAGTCACTTCGGCTTTGTTACGGAGCGGAGGTAATAGCTGTAATATCGAGCCTATACTAACGGCTTGCTTTAGACCACTTTTCCACTAAACGACTAGTCGCGCGATTATAACAGCCTGGAATTATACAACGACAGTAATCGTAGCGGTAGGCGAAATGGAGGACATTGCTCATAGAAATGTCAGTCACGAATCAAGTCTCAGTAGTGGAAATGCGATTTTACTTTCGTTATATTCTTAACTATGTCTACAGTATAATAGATTTTTTATATATAAATTTATGTAAATTGTATAAATCAAAGCATAGTCCTTCCATATGTAAATAATACAAACTGGAACAGTTTATATACACGCACTCTATTCATGTTTTATTTTCCCAATAAGCATTTTTCAAATACCCCCATGACGCTGTGTTTTTATTTACCAACCTATTTTTTTATGCTTTGTTAAAAATTCTATTCTTCGTTTTTTTTACATTAATATCGGTATATTTTGATATAGTTTTCAATTTATTCATTTCAAACATTTCATCAGATTTTCTGTTATAAATCTATTCAATTGTTATAGAAAAACAACAGCGTTTTTGTTTTTAAAATCTTTGTGGTTTGTGACACGGATAATATTAAAGTGAAACTCTTTATGATTTTATGTTTATGTTTCTTCTTCCAATTTCAGTTTCTAAAAAAATATATTCTGATTTAATGTAAATAAAAAAGAAGACTAATAGAAGTATTGGTATGCCTTTCCTATATCATGTATAATATAAAAAGTATTACGAAAGAATGAACAACAAAAGCAGAATGTTTTTCATAAATTTCTTCGACAGTAATCCCTTGATGTTCGAGTCTCTATCAGTCGTTTGCAGCGGTGTCATTGTGCAGTGTTGCAACAATTCGGAGTACTGCCTCCCGCGGGACAAAGGCCTTTTGCATTGCCAAAGCCCACCGGGACCGCACTGCCCCGCTTTCGATTGTTCCTGTCCGTCATTAACAGGCTATTTCGCGATGTACTCACAAAGATAGCAATTGGGTTCTTTCGTGTTGCATTTTAATTTATCCGTATTTTAAGTCCTTTTAATGTTTATAAACTGCCAGTAATAAGAAGCCATATTGCAATGGTTTTAGTAAAAAAAAAAATGCTTTTTGCATTTAAGTGTTGTGTTCCCTCTCGACATGTCTTATTAAGGTTATGCAGATGCTAGAATTCAATTAGACAATCTCATTCATTCCTCGATGAAAAGACGAAAGTCACCGGAACGGACGGTTTTAAAAAACGATGCATTAATTAGAAGACCCAACAAACCTCATTCAATAGATTTATGCTCTAAATTGTTCGAATGTTTGTTAAATTTTGTGCGAATCTGTGGTATAATTATCTTATTTAACACGTTTAATGAGAATCTGATGCTACCTGCATTTGCAGAACTTTATTCAAACATTTTTATTAGTGTAGTCTAAGGCCTTAAACACATAACGGAGCAGCAACACACCGCAGCCACGTAAAAAGCTACATTAAAAGTGTACGGAAGACCGCTTTGTACGCACTTTACATATGACTGCGCGTTACAAAGCGCTACCACAGTTGTCCACACTCGGTCATTCTCAGCTGCAACCGCACTAAGACCACATTTGCTTTGCGTATAAGCCTATAGAGACAAAACAAGTTTTATTTATAATGTTTAAGTGTTCGATTGAAATGTTTTAAAAAAAAATATTGGAGAATAAATCTTTAGTAATTACGTTCGAA
>NW_013532703.1:8098720-8127593 GCF_000836235.2 Papilio xuthus | reverse complement strand
CGCACTGCCCCGCTTTCGATTGTTCCTGTCCGTCATTAACAGGCTATTTCGCGATGTACTCACAAAGATAGCAATTGGGTTCTTTCGTGTTGCATTTTAATTTATCCGTATTTTAAGTCCTTTTAATATTTATAAACTGCCAGTAATAAGAAGCCATATTGCAATGGTTTTAGTAAAAAAAAATCCTTTTTGCATTTAAGTGTTGTGTTCCCTCTTGACATGTCTTATTAAGGTTATGCAGATGCTAGAATTCAATTAGACAATCTCATTCATTCCTCAATGAAAAGACGAAAGTCACCGGAACGGACGGTTTTAAAAAACGATGGATTAATTAGAAGACCCAACAAACCTCATTCAATAGATTTATGCTCTAAATTGTTCGAATGTTTGTTAAATTTTGTGCGAATCTGTGGTATAATTATCTTATTTAACACGTTTAATGAGAATATGATGCTACCTGCATTTGCAGAACTTTATTCAAACATTTTTATTAATCTAAGGCCTTAAACACATAACGGAGCAGCAACACACCGCAACCATGTAAAAAGCTACACTAAAAGTGTACGGAAAACCGCTTTGTACGCACTTTACATATGACTGCGCGTTACAAAGCGCTACCACAGTTGTCCACACTCGGTCATTCTCAGCTGCAACCGCACTAAGACCACATTTGCTTTGCGTATAAGCCTATAGAGACAAAACAAGTTTTATTTACAATGTTGAAGTGTTCGATTGAAATGTTTTTAAAAAAAAAATTGGAGAATAAATCTTTAGTAATTACGTTCGAAATTTACCGATCATTCTATTAAAGGAGATTCGTTTATCGTCTAATTGCCTTTCCTCGTCGCTTAGATGAATAGAGCGAACTAATTTCTTTTGACTGATTTTTATTAAAGTAAATTGATGAAACTATTTTGTTAATGGTATTGTAGTGTATGCATAAACGTGGTGTTGTTTGTCTCGAGCGTACACGCCATAAGTACATGCCGGAGAGAGGGAAGTCAGTCGATGTCAGACCTTTGAGCCGGCAACACGTGTCGGTACGTGAACGAGCCAAATATAGCACAACGAATGCTACATTGGCGACGAGGATAAAACCGTGAGTACGGAAATAAATTGTATTTGAAAAAAAAGGAAAGAGAAGACCAGTGTGTAAAAAAAAAAACATTTCAGTAATTGATGGACGAAAGTATTGTTTAAATTATTTTGCCTTACCTTACAAAAAAAATAGTAGGTAATGGATTGCCAAAAATAGCAACAGTCTTCTCTGTTTACATATGATTTGTAAAACGTGGCCTTAAGTAGTTCCCAGCCGTGAATGTTTTAAAAACGGTTCGGAATGTAAACTTAACCAATTGAATATCGAGATAAGATCACAATATTTTACTATCAGAGAAACAGATTCATTGCTGTGCTCGTCCATCTAAGTTGTTAACTAAAAAGTGCACTACGATGTCACATCGAAGTACATGTGCAAGCGACAAATTAATTCCGGTCTATTGATGAAGCAGGAAATGAATAATGATTAAGAAAAGAAAATATCGAACAGTTACAATGATAAAATAAACATTACTACGAGGGTAGTATATCCACGACATATACATATATTGTCATGATTTCGACCAAAATCAATAATCAAATGCATTTTTAAAACTGTCTGCGACCGATGGTTGACAAGTAGTGTGTAGATGGATAATAGCATTCGGCGATGTTAATCTCGGTCAACCTTATGTGTATACATAACTTCAATAATATAGGTACAGTCACCTCCAATAAAGTGTCAGCGATGGAGAAATTGCAAAGAATGCTAAGAAAAAAAGAACTCGGTTTGTACGATCGCATGTGTTCTCCATATTCCTTTATGCCTCCAAAACGTGGACCCTACGAGAGAGTGAGAAAAAGAAGATAGACGCGCTCGAGATGTGGTGCTGGAGAAGAATGCTGAAGATACCTTGGACCACCAATGTACTAAAAAGGCAGCGACTAGGTGGCGTCTAGTAAAGCAGATCACTGATACATGATGACCATGACCAATCTGACAAAACTGTAACGACGAAGAAGAAGAACTTTCGCACTTGTCTACAGAGTATAGCTGACCATTAAATTGGTTAGATCATTGGTGTCTTGGAGATATAAAAGAACCACGGCTGACCATTAAATTGGTTAGATCATTGAATTGTTACAGGTATAAAAGCACCACGGCTGACCATTAAATTGGTTGGATGATTCATGTCTTACAAGTATGAAAACTGCATAGCTGACCATTAAATTGGTTAGATCATTGAAGTCTTGCAGATAAAATAGAACCACGGCTGACCATTAAATTGGTTAGATCATTGAAGTGTTACAGGTATAAAAGCACTACAGCTGACCATTAAATTGGTTAGATGATTCATGTCTTGCAAACATGAAAGCTGCATAGCGGACCATTAAATTGGTTAGATCAGTCATGTCTTACAGACATGAAAGCAGCACGGCTGACCATTAAATTGGTCAGATCATCTCATCGTTAAATCGATAAGTTCATTTACAGCCTGAAAAGTTATCAAGTACATAAATTAAGAAGATTGAAACCCTGATCGATAAATTGATATTACGAGTGTTACAGATTAATAAACGCAGCACTCGGCGAGCAAGTCTAATTGTTGTGCCGAAGGTGAGTGGAAAGAGATATATGTATAACATACGAAGGAGTACATCTTCATAAATTGTTACTGTCATCTTTATAAATGTAAGTTCAGTTAATCAATTTAAATCTAAGCTACCTGAATACATTTTAGATTTTTGTAAAAAAGTAAAGTAAATTTAAGTCAAATCAATGGCGACTATATTATGTACATTGTACGATATTGTTTTCAAGTAAGTGACTATTCCTTTGTCTTTTTGAGAAGTAATTCTTTTAACCCTGTTATAAGCACCTTACTACAAAATACGTAGTACAAAATGATATAAAATGTGATTGACTATTAGTCACGTTTTGTTATGAATATTTACAATATGTATAACGCAATTACTAATATTATATTGCCAGTTACTAAAGTCATCATAATTGGCTTTATTAACGAATCCGTGGCTAATGCTGGATTGGTGAAGTTTCCAGAGATACTATTAACTACGAGTATGTGTAAGTTCAAATCTCGTGATGTACTGTGTACTAAACGAATTTCGACTCAATAATTGTGAAACAGATAAGTAGTTCCGCTTCCGGCGATAGATGACTCTGTATTTAAAAAAACATCTGAAATTGATTTTATTGCTCTAATTTGGTAAAAATAAGAGCGGAAACGTGTTTTTCTTTGATAATGACATGCTACATTTGCCGTAAAATAGAATAAATAAAGGTTAATGTTTTCTTTCTGAAATAGCTTTATTTATAGCATAATTATTGGACCAAGTCATGGAGGAATTCATTGTAAAAGTCGCTGTTTAGGCAACTCCTCGCTGAGGACACACTAGTCGCAGTCGGGGTATGTTGAAGCTGGATTTTGTTATCAATAACCCACAAAAAATTGGTGAGTCAACTTGAATTAAGTTTTAACGGCTTTAATCTCAATTTAGGGAGTAGAAATACCGATTTATGAAATATTGAACCAAAATCGCACTATCGACTTATTTAAACGACTTTAGCACACCGCCTAAAAGAGTGTTTCAAATCAAAGAGATCTTGTTGACATAATATATAATTTTACTTTTAAATGGCATTCCATTTGGATTATTATAAGCTGAATAAAAAACGATTGCGGAATAAAATGCTATCCCTTAGTTCTACAAGTAACTTAACTATTTTCATACAGAAATAGCTACCTGTTTGATTGTAAATAACATTAGAGAATAAACGGCAATGACAAGTTCATTTGCTGACCTGTGAAAAGAAGGGACAAAGAGTTTGTCTCTTTATGTTTATTTATGTTACGCTTATATTGAAAAAGACTTTTACTATGTTCAGAGTAGTCATTAGCAATTCATTGTTACATATAGGTTGAACATCTGATAAATTGAAAACTTAGTGGCATTTAAATATTGTCCATGAAGTTAAATATAAAGTTCAACATAATTAAATACCGTTAGTGACTCTGTGTTGTGGGTTGAAAGATCTCAAATAAGCTGGGAAATAAATTTGGTAATTAAATATAAAAAAGGTATAAGTCTTGACTTTTGAAACCTTCATTCAATAGAAAATGTAACATCTTTGAAGGAGAAGAAACATTAAATTGTTAACATAGTAAGTTAGTCATTTTCAGGTTATGTATTAGAAAAGAAAATTATCATTGACTATTCCATAATATAGGGATAGAACATTCTTATTGATGCGAGGGTGCCTTCATCCGTCTGTCTATCTGAGCTTAGGTTTGGTACATTGATGGACAGGAGCCTGGGACCATTGTCATGGACTGATTTTGATGTATTGGAATATGTGAAGTTTGTGCGAGTTTTTGTGGGTTTAATATGTTTCAGTATAAAACTTAATAATATTAAGTGATTAGCCTAAGTGATTGAAATGCTATCCAAGTCAGTATTTCGTACGAGCGAAGCCGCGGGCACAGTTACATCTGAAAATTAAAAAGTAAACAAGTTAAATGGTCACACAATCAGTTACATCTTTTGGTGTTCCAACCAACTAGTACTGTGTTTACAGTGCATAACATTCATAGTAGAGAGTAAAATTTTATTGTTACTACTAGCGTAAATTATCACGCCTAGGATACATTCAAACTGTTAAGTACTTTTAAGTACTGTTAATTATTAAACATTACTTTTTAGCAAAATATTTGGCTTCGACATTAATAATTTACACAAAGATAACAAAGTAAACGTCAATTAAAATCCCGCTTCCTATACGGTAGAGACAGGTATTGATGGCGATATTGAAGTTTGGAATATTTTAACGTGACAAATGTCAAGACGAAAATAAGTTTATTTAAAAAGAATTGAGGGACACTGGAGCGTTCTAAATAACAAATGGAAGGAAGTAGAGCATATAGAAGGAAGAAATAATGGAAACATGGAAGATAAGTATAGGATGGTAACAAATATCTATGCAGTTGTTGTGAAAATAATTATTAAGTGAATTTATATTTATTGTTATTGAATCTAAGTTTATTAAACTTACAAAATGGATATACATGTAGAAGTGTAGAGAAACTTAGAAAATCGAATTTTATGTATACTTGTATTCTATTAATTGATAGTTTTAGAATACAAGTACCTATACTTAGCAAGATTAAATATATTAAAAAAAAAGGAAGGGATGTAGTGTATGCATAAACGTGGTGTTGTTTGTCTCGAGCGTACACGCCATAAGTACATGCCGGAGAGAGGGAAGTCAGTCGATGTCAGACCTTTGAGCCGGCAACACGTGTCGGTACGTGAACGAGCCAAATATAGCACAACGAATGCTACAGGTATGATAAGATTAATCTTTGATTAATCTCATAATAATTTATTAAATGTTAATTCTTTTATTTTTAAGTTTTAATCTTGTTAAAATTTAAATTTTAACTTTTGGTCTTAGTAATGAATTAATTAGAGGAGACCTCTCTGTCCACGGCCGAGTGCGTCTTTGACCTAATTGTTGATCGCGCACACTGATTGTTATTGCTGGAGACAATTGTTTATTTTATTGCTTTACATTCGCAGTACATTTAAATATTTTTCTAACGTATCGTACATCATATTCTTAGTAAAGATCAAATGTTGGTAAAGAAACAAACCCAGATATTATAACTTTGATAAGATGTCCTAAATTTTGATTCGATATGTTTTGACGTACACTTTTGACTATAAACGTAACTCAGTGTGTCAATTTTAGCGATTACTTATTTTGTTTTAAAAGAAGAAGTAACGTACGGGATGACTGTTAAAACTAACGCAGCATTTTGTTGCATGGACGGGTCTAAATTAAACAAGTACGATCAAATCAATCACTCCAGCGCGACCGTTTGTTTGGACAAACGTGCGCTAAATGAAACTATATGCGTTGCTCGCTGTTGTACTCGTATAATTCGTGTGACAATGGAGACCTGATTTTGTTCTTGTTCACTGTTTTGTTGAATGACGATGATTTTTATGTCACCTTTTAAAAAAAATTAAACTTTTAAATGCATCACTTAGTCATTTGTTTACTTAGAGAGACCCTAAACATTGTTTAAGTAGAGATAAAGTTTGAAGTATCTATACTGTTCTTATAGAATTTATGTTTATTCATGAATCCTTTTTCTTCAGAATAAGATGCCTCTATCCCTCAAAATGAATACATCTTCATTTCTTGTTGCGAAAATCTTCTTGTCGCCCCTGACTTAGATTGAATGTCCCATTAGAATAATTGGGAGTCGGCGTTCTTCTTTCATTTGTATGAAACAGTATAGCCGAGTTAATATTTTATCGTGACATATAGGAGGAGTTGGTTTCAACTATGTATTTTGTTAGGAAAACATGTTTTGAAAAGGAGATAAATTACATTTTATTGAATTTAAGTATTCAAAATGTTGGAGCAACCTTAAGCTCAATATAAAACTGCTAGTGGCGAAACATCTGTACGAAATATAGTGCCATCTCGCTCATTCTTTTTGATAAAACAAAGATAACAGTATGATCTGTTCAGGTGAGTTATGGAAACTTATAACAAAATGGAGGTATCAATAGACATAGACGATTTGTGGAAAAGATAACGATTCTTAAAAAAAATAACCGCCATTCTTAAAATCACCAAATTATCGCTAAGGGCGTCTCTTAATGTAGTCTTAGTTTGGACAAAATGACTGCTTACAAATATTCGGTATTTTTTATCTAGGTGCGCCAGTAACTGTTGGATTCTGAGACCAACATCTCTGTATAAAACATACCTCCATCCCTATCATTATCTTTGACAAAACAGACATAACAAAATGTTTTAAACGGATATCGTTGACTTAGAAACCCACGGTAGTGAATAAATGAAATTATTGTAATTATAATATGATAGTGAGACCGCAAGCAATGTTAGCGGTGTTTCGTATTTTGAAGATATTGCATTCCGCAGACGTCTGCGGTTCCGAATTATATGATCTGACTTAACTGGCGTTTGCAGCATTCCATGTTCTCTAACAATTTGTTGTTATTTAAAAAAAATGTCGCTATTGTTTACTAATCTTCTTGATATTTGGCAAATTATCTCAATAAGAAAAAAGTAAAATCATTGCTTGAAATAACGTTAAATTTATTAGATAATTTTGTAATTCTCGGTGAGGGTTTTTCATTGTAAGTTATGATTTTCATATCAAGATACTAGCGGTCGCCTGCGACTTCATCAATGGCGAATTAAAAAAAATACCGCGTGCATCCATTTTCCCATCATAGTCCAGTTAAAATTAGTCCAGCGATTCCGGATATTACTTGGAACAAACGTAAACGACCCTGACATTGTAGCTTTTAGCCTGAATAAACAGCACCACTATGAAAGGCGATATAGGGCGTGTGGTCGATATTCATACGTCACACCTGAGCACTGGTCGGTTTGAAAACGTTCTTTTTTAGTAGCATCATTAACTGTAATGTAATATTAATTTTAAACAATGTTTGCAATCTCTTTAGGCACCTCGTTGCCGCGGATCTGCTCTAGTTAACTTTAGCGCCGGTAAAAAAACAAAAAACTACCCGCCGCAGCCAACACAATACTTCTTTCAACGAACTTTTCTCGAGTTTTGTCCGAAAATAGATGCAGTTTTTTTATGTTCATTTTTATAATTAAGTTTGTTTTAATGAATACGGGAATTTTGTTTTAATTAATTTTGGAAGTTGAAGTTAAACGAGTTTGTTGTTAACTTCTTTTATTTATGAAGTGAGTCAGTATAAGAGACTTGGGTAGTGACATGGGATTCATGTTGATTGAAAGACCACTGATGTAAATTTTTATCGTGGTAGATTAATTACTTTTATATGTCCGTATGCATCAGGTACCTTTCCATCTAAGTCCCCTTAAAATCAGCAGCCGTTCCGGAGACTACCTAACTACTACTACTAAAGACAGAGAGACAGACAAAAATAAAAATATGTGTACAAAATATTCTCCAATTTTATTAATATCATAATTAACAGCTTTCTTCATCCCCACTGAGGGGTTCGGAGCCTATCTAAGTCAGATTAGGCCAGCCATTTTAATAATATGTATTAGATTTAAATAATTAAGGAACATAATTGTCCTTGAAAGAGAATGGAAAAGTGCTGAGTGACCTTTGCTCGGCAGAGGCAGAAGCGGAGGCGAAGGCCGTCGATGAGGAAATGCAATTAAAGCAATGAATTGCTCTCAATCGATTGATCCGTATTGAATACAGAGGAGTAGAGCATCGATGTCCGTTTGTTCCAGCGAGATTATACTTTTTATTAAATATTCAACGGCCTGTTGGCGAGTTTAATCAATGTTGTAATGTGAATTTTGCATTGTTTGTAAAAGCAAATATAGCAAAATAAATTTTTGTAATGAAATAGTGACGGTTTCTGATAAAATCTGGTTGGATATCTTACTAATATTATAAATGCGAATGTTTAGATGGATGTTTGTTTAAATGTATCTACAGAACTGTTGAATAGATATCGATGAAATTTGACATACATATAGAACAGTATATAAAGGCTACTAATTATGTTTTTTATTAATTCCGCGAGGATGGAGTCGCGGGTGACCACTAGTAATATTATATTTTTAGAAAAAACAGTTTAGTACAGTTTATTAAAATAATATAGTTTGGTTTAATAAAAGCTGAGTGATTTATAATACTTTCAAGCGTGTAACCTTAGACCAGACGTTCCTGCATGTGTCAGATAGACGGCGAGACGGTCGTTTGTCAAAAGTCCCCCGTAGTATCATGGGGGTCGTGTCCTATGTCTCATTGCATCCCCTCACAATCATAACTTCAATTATATCCAAATAGTCTATTTGTGCAATTAAATTGTAACGTAGTTTTTGAGGCATTCCGTGTTATAGGTCTATAAAAATTTCTTCACTCTCTAGTGTTATTTATGCATAAATTGCGTGCGCAGGATAATGTTTTAGGATTTATAATATAAATTTTCACCTTTCTATTTAATAAGAGATGTTCTTTATGAAAGGAGAGGCGATAATTTATACTCTACATTTGGATTTGAGTTATTTTGCTTTTCCTTTTGTATTTTTTACTTCCATAATATTTTTAATTATTGTATGAAAATATACAGTATATTAAAAAGTAGGAAAATACGAAGATTTTTTTTATTTTTAATTATAATAAATATAAAAAAGTTTAACCGGCAAATAGTGGTGCTTTAGGAAGACTCGGGAACTTTTTATATTGTCGTAATTTGTTATACATAATTTTTTTTTTTATCTTTTAATGTATTTATTATTATTATTATGGGATGTTATATATATTATATTATTTTTATAATTTTCTAAATTGAAATTATGTATGTGCCACAAGCTGGAAACATTATGGGTTAGTATAGAGCTCTTTTGGCTAGCTCTGATAATAAATATATCGTTTTTCTTTATTGTTAAAAGCAAAATCTTACCTGTGGGCCATTTGTAAGAAGGTAAATAACTTAGAGGGCCGTCTCAACGTAATCGAAGGTCCGTCGTAATACCTATTACCTTCACGATGTAACTAAACCCGTGTAACTAATGCCATCCCATTATCCTTGGATATCGTTCACCCTTCCCCTCTCGATATGTCTCGAGATCGCTAGACTCTAACTTTATACCTTTTTTATATTAAAACTGATTGATATTTTTCTAATACCGATTAATTAATCGCCCCCTAATCTGTAACTTGTAAGAATTCGTCAATTTTTCGTTTAAGTTTTATTAATTACTTTCTTAATTACGTGAAAGTAATTAATTATCGATTAATTTTGGTAACGATCTACTATGTTCAATGATATTTTATAAGTTGCTGTCATGAAATTAATTTCAAGTTAATGAAAAGTAGCTTTTATAGTACCTGACTGCGAACTAGCGGACATTTATTTAAAAAAAAATTTAAAATAATATAAATATGCCTTTATATCTTATGAATGATATAGCAGTACTTTTTGTGTTTATTTGTGACATACATAAAAAATACAAATATTTTCTCACTATAATTTTTGTAAGAATGTCTCGTAAAATAACATATAAAAAAAAGAAATGCATTTCCTTTGGAAAATACTGTAAAACGATTCGAACGATTTTTGTTATTGCGCGATATCCGAGTAATCGTTCCAAGATAAAGGCCATCAAGTTCCATAAAAGTCGTGGCGCGTATCGCGAGGCGGAAACGCCGGGAGTTCATACGACGTACCTTCGGCTATGCGGCTCTCAGCCTTTTACGGAAGACGGCATTGCCTTGTTTTTATACATCACAAGAAGACGTTTGTCTATTGTTTACCTCTGAACTGAAAACTGCTGTTTTTGGACACGGTACTTTACATTTTACGGTCATATTTTTAACATCTAATTCGACTGACAGACACCTTTTGATACTGTTGAAAAGGATGCAAAGTGATTTTTAGAAAGAGCTCTCCATAAACATCTACATCAATATATTGTTAATGTCACGTCACGTGTTACGTATCCTATCATTATTGTAGGTTGGAGATGATTAGTTGGAAGACCAAAGAGTATGAATAGATTGTGTGAAAGAGTATATGCTTAAGAAGGGGGTGAATCCAGATATGACGGTTGATGGAGATATATGGAGGAGTTCAAACTGTGCCGATCCTCGGTCGGGACAGGGGCAGGTTGATGATGATGAGGAGAGGATTATTTGAAAAAGGATATTCTCTTTTTATTATACATCCTCTCCTCGACAGCCAAGTTTTCGAGTAGAATTCATTTATCCTGTATTTCTTATGCGTAACTAAATTGTTCAACTTCCCCATTCCAGTCAGATACGGGTAGGAAGTTATTGAGTTGGCAGGAATTAATTGAAAAATGACTATCTAAATTAAGTGGAAGTACTTCATATAGACGTAAACAACTCCGATCCCCTTCTGGATAATACAGACTGTAATTGAAAATGAACCTTAGGTTTAAGTCGAAATACAAACTTGATTGAAAACAGTGGAAGTAAAAAGAAATCCGATAAAAAGTGCACGGATATCTGAGGCCATTCTTACGTAAGCTATACTAGATGACTTTTTGCTATATTTTAATAATCTTTTTGTTTCGAAGTGTACTAAGTTAATATAACTTTTATAATTGTTCGAATACAGGTTGTTTCGAAAACTACATACTTAACTTCACTTATAAATTTCGCAATGAAGATATCTAAAACTATTAAAACTCTAATATGTTAGTTACTCATGCATTGTGAAATTTAAGCACAGTTCATTAGATTAAGCTACGTGGTCTCACGTTTCACATAATACAATTTATTTCTAACAGGATTTGGCGTCGTATTCCCCGAACTAGAGTACGGCTGTTCTATACTTTAGACATTTTCCGCACGAGTTCCACGAATGCGACAGAAAACTTATAAATTACGGAATCAAAGGAATGGACATGTCGGTCGTACTATATGGAATTTTATTTATTTATTTAATATTTATGTTGACTTAACAAAGAAAGCCGTCAGTTGCCGTGGCAATACACTTGAAGTAAATTTTGTTGAAATTTATTAATTTATTACTTTGAATTTCATTTATTCAAAAGAAAACATGTTCATTCGGCATGTGCTGCGGTAGATATCACAACGCCGATTTCCAATTAACCTTGAAATATGAGAACAGTAAAGAACATAAAAATTTTAAAATAAACACTAAGTCACTGGCAAGATATAAACTTAAAACAAAAAAAAATACATTGCTATGTTAATTATAAAAAAAAAAATTAGAAACAAACTGTATTACCATATCCATATTTCAAGTGATAGCTATTCCAAAGTAAAAAGTAAAAAATTAAAATATACTGAAGAAGCATTGATATTTCGCATATTCCAAAAATATCGTACAAGAGTGTAGTTTTTACACGAAAAATTATAATTATGAGGTTGCACGTAACAACACACAGACCACGTGACCCAGATGTTTCTAGAAGCATGGACTTGATGATACGTAAATCAATATACTTAGATCTGATAAGGATCATGGGATCGAGTTTTATGTGACAATTCAACAGATGTTTTTCGAGTTTGTTTATTATTTTCTGTTTTTTTTTTACAACAGATAGGTAATATGTTTCGTGGTTGTATCATCGTCATCAGCTCACTATACGTCCCCACCGAGGGGCTCGGAGCCTACCGTAAATTAGGGTGACTAGGCCATAGTCAACCACGCTGGCCATGTGCGGGTTGGTTGACTTCACACGTATCTTTGAATCTCTTCTCAGATATATGCAGATTGCATCAAGATGTGTTCCTTTCCGTAAGAACGTCGGATAAATGTACATATTATATATAAATCCTAAATCGAAAAACACATTGGTACATGGCGGGATTCGAACCCAGGACCTGCAGATTGCAAGTCAAGTGCTTGACCCTTGAGCCACCGACGCTCAGTGGTTGTATAAATGTATGTAATCTATTTAGCGGGGACGTATAAGTTTTATTTGTGTATAAGCTTCATTTAATTAAAGAATTTTAACTTTTATGATATTAGAGTTATCATTTTTCATAACATTGTATGTATGTTAAGATCTCGACACATAATTATGTCACAAAAAGATAACAATATAAGCACTTAGTATATGTTTAATTACGTAACTACATTATAATTAAGCAGTAGTTAAAAGAAAACAAAATATTTAAAATACTTTTTTTTAAAACCTTTTTATGTTATAAAATAGATCATTATAAAAAAGAATTATTTCTATAGAAAAATATATTAAAAATGGTTAAACTTTGTGAGACATGTCATGAATATGAATGTTTTTGAAAGAATAAAAAAAGGGATAGATGTTGACAAGGGTTCAGAGCTTAATATTCTAATTTATATAAAATTTAGATCGACGTTTTTATAATAAAAAGGTTTTTCGAGGTAAGTCTTGCATGTAGTATTTCTTCGTAATATATCGAAAATTATTCTAGCGTAAATCAATTTAGAAACGTCAAAATATTTATTTGTTGAAATCTGTACTGAATAATGAAAAATACGATAGACGACTTTATTTTCTAATAGCAATCTTCTAAATGGAAATAATAAATATTTTTATTTTACTCGGAAAGAATATTTTTTTCTCGGAAAGAAAAAAAAATTCTCGTTCAGTATTCAATGTTAAATGAAGTTTCTTTTATTGAATCGACATCTTACGGTCTAATTATTCTTTTTAAACTCAACTAACTTTAACAAGCACTTTTTAAAGTTCCTTGGAATACATTTTTAATGAAAGATTCAGTCATATGTTAAAATTAAGAATTCTTCTTTGGAAAATATAAAAAAGTTAATTTTATTCCGATCCTTCTACAAAGTACTTTAGTAATTGGTTTTTTTCTTTGTAACTTAAATCTCTTTTTAAGATTTTTTAAATCGTTAACGTAATAATTAATATTTTATTGTCACTGGCAGCTAGTAATGTTAATTTGAAACTGTAAAAAAAAATATGGATGATTTTTTAAAAAGGTAATATGTATAAAGTGAACTAAAGCGAGCGATGTTAATATTTTGCAACAAAAGCGTGTCGCGTGGACAGTTAAATCCTGGGCACGTTTGCATATTAACCTTAATTTTCCGCTTCGTAAAATAAAAAGTAATAAACGCCTGTATGCATTTTTCTTGGTAAGTTATGCGATTTTAAATATTACTCGTATCTGTCCCTTTACACTTCGAAAGTTTACAAGGATTGACATGTTGTCTCTTTCTTTTCAAAGAAAATGAGAGGGATAAGATATGTTTTTATACTAGTATGTCGACGGTGGAAACCCATTGGTAATTTTTCGACTATAGAAAGATATAAACGCATTTTATTTGACACAGAACTATTGTTATTATTTTGAACATCTAATGGAAAAGGTTAAAGTAACTTTGATATTACAAATAAATAATTTATATTTCCGATTATAATTGGTTGGATTGTCCTTAAAATCTGTTATTTCTCGCTTAATAAACTCTTATGTACAGAACAGTGTGTTTATTTTACACACCATTTCATCCGAAAACAAGAGTTTCCTTTCTCGGTGGTTAGCGTCAGGCGATTGGGTTTTATTATTATGTTCTTTAGCTTAATAGAATATCGCAGATAAATACATTCGAAAAACACAAAGGTATATCTCTTGTTTTCTTAACATATATGTTAAGACAAAACTGGTTATTTTGCATTATACAAAAGAACCCAAAAAAACAATGGTTATTAAATTTAAAGAAACAAATGACGATTTAATTTATATCATTTCTTTTTTTTAATCGTATAATATTTGCGCAGACTTGCCGGGATGGCTTGTGAACATTTCTTACTAATATTAAAGATCCGAATGTTTGGATAAATGTATGGATGGATGGATGTTTGTTAGGAGGTATCTTCAGAACAGATGCACGGATCTCGCTGAAATTTGGTATAAATGTAGAACATTGCCTGGAAGGACACATAGGCTACTAATTAACTACTTTTTTAATTACACCCGGACGGAGTTGCGGGCGACAACTAGTTATGTTCACAAATCAAAAGTTTATGGAATTCTTAATTAACAGATCAAACACAAGCTATCGAATGCTTTACGTAGACCAATGTATTATGTATTTTTCTTGGTTATCAATGTAATTGGCCTCGTTCGATGTTTTTTGACGATTGGTCCTTCCTTTTCCTAACCTCTGACCCACAAACGTTTGTCCACAAGAAATTCCGACTGATATTATTATCGAGCGTAATATCACTCCGGGTCAGTAGGTCCCTTGACTTGTGACTTCAACTGGGACAAGTAAGTTATCCAATATAACTCTGTTTATACTAACAGCGGTTTGATTTCGATGAAATGCGTAAAAATGTGTTTTTTGTTTTTATTCAAAAACTTTATCGTCTAATGTAAAAACATCGTAAGGAAATCAGATGAGTTCTTTTAACTGACACATATTTTCATAGATTATGTAGAGATTTGCTGGGACTGTGCAAGATAAAAATGTTTTGTGTTGTATTGCTGGTATGTTGGCGGTACGATGCTGTCGAAAACAATTATAACAGTTATATAAAGCCCACTAATTGTGTAGTACAGTCATAAGTGAACATTCGTACTGTGCAGTTTAAACTTATGTTGTGTAGATGGCTTAACCGAGTTTTTCTGACACCAAAATCTCTGTATTCTCGTTCCTGTTATTATCGTTGACAACACAGAGATTTTAGACTCAGAAACCCGCGGTAAATATTCTACTTAAAACTAAGCCGGGGCGCGTCGAATAAAATATTTTTAATAGTTTATGTTAATTTATTCTAGTTATTCTGAGTAACTAAGGGAGTTTGTGTTTGAGAAATTGATATCAGAATTAATTAAGCATCGCGTCTGCATCGCTATTGTTGTGCATTTCCTCTGCGGCCGGCTGGCGCAGGAAACTTTAGTTAAACTGTATAACAGCTTATTATGAAGTCTGTTCTCGTATTTTTGTTAATACAACAAGGAAATATTAATTACCATTCTTTTTACTTACTTATCTAACTAGTTTAAGTATTCTCTTGATAATTTTATCGTAGGAAATATTTTAACCAACACTTTCCTTTTTTTCAGGTATGTCATTTCAACACAAAAAGGTTTTAATGTTTGGTCCAATGAAATAACATCGGCATTTCTTTATCTGTGAGTATAATGTAATGCATACTGACTGTTAGTTTGTTCCGAATCCATAAATACATAGGTGAAAATTTTGTTGTTTTTCTTAATTAAGATAATATTTGTATTTATTTTTAACTAGATATCGTACACGACTCCGTCCGCGCGGAACGAAAAAAAAACTGAATTAGTAACCTATGTGTTCTTAAAGAATATGTTCTATATGTATGCCAAATTTCAGCGAGATTTATGCAGCCGTTCGTGGGATACCTTCAAATAAAAATCCATTCGTATTTACAATATTAGATAATTATATGAATCCTCTTAATGTTTTTCTCTTGTGCTTATTCCGCTTCAATTACCTACTGTCGGTTTGAAAAAGAAAATTCTCTTCAGTTTCGATTCCACTTCAAAATTTCTCAAATTTTGTTTTAATTGAACCTTCGTTTTACGGTCTACTTATTCATTTGAAAAGTTTCCTGTCGTGCGAGCAACCGCCGCGCCCCCGGGGATGATTTAATTAGGTAATTTTATGTTTTTATCAACTTACCCGAAAACGTGCCTCTTCAAGTATTATTTAAAACGATCCTTGATTGGTCCTATATAAAAAAAGGGTCTTGACAGACAGACGGACGGAAAACAAAGTGATCCTATAAGGGTTCCGTTTTTTTCCTATGAGGTACGGAACCCTAAAAACATTGATAATTTTTATATTTACACTTAAAAAAGGGTTATCAATTGTTTTACGAGTTAATAAAATGAAGCCACATTAAAATTGTTATTTTAACACTTTTTATCATGGAGAAGAAATGTTTTTACATTTAAAAAGCTAATGTTTATTACTAGATTTTTTAATTCCCTGGCAATTCCGTCGCGGGCAAAAGCCCACAAAAGTCATATTATTAGTGTTGGTTTGGATCGATTTGATTAGACATTGTTTAAGAATTGCTAGAAAATTAAATGTCCTTCGTGGTACAAATAAGATGTATTATGAGCAAAAAAAATATTGATTTTGACTACTGATTACTATTTAATATGCGGAAAAAGTAAGAACTAGGTACATATTGTACGAGCTAAACAATGCCTTAAAGGTCCATGTTAATGTTAATATACATTTCTGAATAACTTTATCTGTTAGTTATGTTTTAGTTTTAATATATGCTTCAACTTTCTCAACATTGCAAAATGCGAATAATTTCATTAAAAAAGTAACGTAGCTTTGGCTAAATCTAGGAAACGTTTGCATACCTACATTTTCCGTTCCCCGAGGCACCGAAATATACGAGAATTCGTTTCGTTTTTCGCATTTTAACCGTTTTTTCAGTTGTTAGCAATGTAGTGCATTGTCGGAGTAAGCTTGAGGTTTACACCTTATGTTCTCATACGTGTAAACCACTGTTAGTAGAACGGAATACATTTTCATTTTGATTCACGGTAGAATTTTATAAAATTCTCTTAAAAGTAGTATAAACATTACATACCTACAGCATCGTTGAGCGATGAATGTGACGTTGGAAACTAAAGTCTAGATATCCTATTAAATTTCTCATATATTCTTAGGTCAATAAAGGTTGGCAACGCATCACCATCACTAAACAGACATGCTTGTTTCTTTACCGTCTTAGTTATATAAAACAAAGAAATGTACTAAGGTTTCCTAAGATGCCGGTTGACCTGTTAATATATTATATCTTTTATATATTATATACGTCTGCTACAATACCTTTTAGCCAATTCATTATCGTTGGCGCGTGACTTTCGAGTGCGGGATCCACTGAATGTGAAATGAGCAAAAGTTAATTCAATCAATCAACTCTCGTAGTCTTCGTATTGTTTATGACGAAGGACGAAGGCTTTTAATCCTAATAATATTTATTTCGTTTGAAAAGGTGTATTCTTAACACCGATATTGAACATCTTATCGTAAGTTTTCACTGTCGCTTGTTATCGCAGCTTTTTCTTATTGGAATAGATGAACATATGTTTTGATGTAGATGTAGAGCTAAAATACATGAGTGAGTACCAGCCTCGGGCGAAGATGTCGAGTACAGAGCGATGTCCCCAACTCCTTGTGGTATACGATCTAGGCAGGTAGAGCTCGCTTTAACACCTTCGCACGAATTGGCCCGGCTCACCCGGTGAAATACCACGACCACACAGAAGACAGACGTGAAGTGGAAGCAATTCCTCGTTTCGTCTGAAGAGTGTGGGTCCCGGAGGCCTCATTTAGTCCTCTTTCCCTTCCCACCCTTTTTCTTATAAGGAAAGGATGGGAAGTGGAAGTGGACTTTCCGGATGAGAGGAAGCATAGGAAGAGAAAATATTTTCTTTCTGTGCATCCTCTCCTCCGGCGATTAAAGGTAGGCAACGCATATGCAATTGCGTATGTCTATGGGCAACGGTCGCTTCGCTATTTCAGCGATTTCAGGTGGCCGCTCGGTCGTTTGCCACCTTAAGATATAAAAAAAAAATACGCAGTAATATCTTCATAAATAATAATGTGTAGTCGCTAATAATGATATAAGTAAAACTACTATAATTGTACATGACAATATGTGGTAAATAGTATAAAATTTTTTCATTAATTACTGAAGAAAAACATTGGTAACATGTGATTCATTGAATAGTAGTTTGAGGGCGGTCCGTCGATCCTGGTAACAACGCCTGAACTGGGTCAGATAAGTAATCCGATTGCGTCAAATGAATATTAATGTTCCCTAAGCTTTATGAGTCTACACATCATTTTAATCGGATCATTTTAAATTGAAAGTAAACTGTATGTATTCAACCATATGTTTATTATATCAATAGTTTGAACTCTTAAATTATACAAACTTTCGTGAGACATTATACTAAACTGATATAAACACGGCTAAACACCCACGTATGTATATTCGTCCGGTTGCGGCACCGACTAATGAGCGACGGGCCGCGTCCGCGAAATAATACCAGTACCACTCATCCTGATGAAGGGCCCCCGATGGGCTCGGAACTAGTTGGTGCCGCCACCGGACGAATATACGTGAGTGTTTAGCCGTTTGTATATCAGTTTGAACTCTTAAAATTAATACTTATTGTTTAAATGCGGGTGAAATAACAGTATTCTATTGAATTTCTATTTTTTTAGTATTTTTGTTACCAAAAATACATTCTTTCAACCCAGTCAAAATTAAGATATAACCAGTTTGAAAAGCTCTGTCATCTTTTATTAAAGTTCACAAAATGATTTACGATGTATCTTCTCTTATCTTTTCGCTATCGTGGTATTAATCAATGTGCAGGAAAGTATATACGCAAGCTAAACGCAATAAATTTGCATCAATTGCCGCGAATCGATGTTAATTACCCAAGCGCTGAGAACAATGGATTGCATCTTGTATCCCGTTATTATTAGAACCCATTCACAATACAACTACGTTTAGCAACTATGCGTTTACAAATTCAAAGTACATGTTTAAAAACATACCGTTGTCTCTCTTTTCTCTTAAAAATAGATTAACAACCTGTAGAATTACACGGTAATGGATCCGACCACCGACCACGAAAGGGAAAATATTTTTTTCTGTGCATCCTCTCCTCCGTCGATCAAAGGTAGGCAACGCATATGCAATGGCGTATGTCTATGGGCAACGGCACTTTGCAATTTCAGCGATTTCAGGTGGCCGCTCGCTCGTTTGCCACCTTATGATATAAAAACAAAATAATCCTAATAATTCGATCAAATATGTATACCTATATAACTTTTTAGTATCATATACTTAGTAGTTTTCAGTTATTTTTTTTTCATTGAGAATTAAACATATTATCAGTGTGAACAGGGCTTAAGAAGTGCAACACTTTGAAACGCCGTTAGTTAACAATACGCCCTTGCTCTCAAATAAACTAACGAAGCTTCGATCATTGATCTAATGAAGTTCTATTAAAGTAAATATGTAAGGTTAGTTATAAAACTCGTATTATTAGGTCTTGATACTTAAAAGTAACAGATTATTTTTGTGTAAAAATAATACGTACGCCGAGTTTTAATTTAAAACTAAAGTTATTTTAAGCAAAAATCTATTTATATCGTTACAACAAAGTATCAAAAAACCCTACCGTTTCTTCTCTTTTTATGTCTCCTTTTACCGTCTATTTATATATTTTTACCGTCGTTAAGATATCTTTTACAATCGCCCTTGTTACAAATATTTATGAAGAAAATATATAATAATAAAGTGTGCGAACCAAATAAGACATTCATTTGAATTCAGTGACATTAGGAGTTTTTGCGCCACGAAATAAATCGGTGGCACTGAACGTGTTAAATCACAAAAAATATTATTTTTGTCCGTACAAAAGTAACAAAGAACGTGCGATGTTTTCAGAGTGTGATTGTTGGTCATCGGCAAATTCCAGAGAGGGATTGACCTATAATTATTTTTAAACTCTCACATTAAATCGTATGTGTTGTGGAGACGATTTATTTGTGGATATCAAAGAATGTGTTCTTGTTAAATTTGATTCGGGTAATTATGCGTCTTTCTGTTTACGTTGCGAAGGTCGCGGTTGGCGTCACTCTCGCGACTTTTGGCAAACAACTGTACGATCTCATACAATGTTAACAATTTCTTTTAACGATCCCAAAACTGTAAGCGGATTACCTTCAGCAAAAGGACGAACATTTAGGTCAAATTTTTTTATTTAAAAATCAATAATCCGCTGTTGTTTTAAAAGATCTTTAGATTGAATATGTAAAAGGCTTTGTTCATTTTAAAAAAAGTATGCAATAAATAACAAAATATTTACATAATGATGAACTAGTGGAATTATTAAATTATGTTATTAATAGAGCACGAAATTGGAGAAAGTTATTAAATAAAATCAAGCAGAGATTAATAAGAAAATAGTGACCCTTGATGTTATTCAAAACAAAAATTTTATTCCCTGTCATATTCTGTGAAGGAGTTCACCGCACCTATACCAATTTATTCATTTGGACGTCACAAACTATTTAGTATTATACAAAGTTTTACAATTCATTCAACGTTAAGACCTTTACTTAGTATGTTTATTATTATCTTTTCTTTGTCTCAAAAACCGACAGGAAGAAGTAATGTCATTCAACAAATATTTATTATTCAAGGAGTCACCCGTGAAATTAGGGATGTTCCACGTTTCCGCTCGACGTCCCCAGCGGTGAATAAAAACGAATTATCTCGTGTACTATGTATCACCATGAGAGACGCACACCCCTATTGTGTACGTGACTTGATTCAATGCCGCATCGATTTATTGATATCGCTATGGACGTAATATTTTCGTCGCTATCATATGAAGTATTGCTCTACCTTATCAACTTTTACTTTCATTTGACTCAATACATTATCATACGTAAATAAAGATCATTACGAAAGAAATTTTTGCTTCTTTTCAAATGCATTTCTTCATAATTTTGGAACTGCGTTCTTCGACAAATATGTATTAATGTTTAATTATTACCAGTTTTTTTGCTGTTTTGTCATTATCCTTGGAAAAACGTAAATATTTTTTTTTCTTTTTAAGTTTACATTTATAGACTACAAGTGCTATTCCTAGGATTTCTTGTTCCATTATGTCTAAAAATAAAGCTGCTTTATTGTAAATGACCTGAATTATTTTCTAAAGAATTGTTTAAGAGAAAAATGTACATTTCTTCAAGAAAGATATCATATTTTACAGTGTACTATATTTTAAAATTTCTCTCTTAGTTTATATTGTTATAATTTAAAGCGGTAATTATATAAAAATAAATTAAATATAACGATAAACGTCATGTCTCCTAAAACTGTTATTTCGATAGTAACATATTCAATGAAAGCCTATATTTGTTGCAAACCCTATTAATAGTATATCTTCAAAATTTTATGTAGAAAATATCGGATAAATACGACCGAGGTTGGATTTTTTATGTTGTCAAGTTTTTCTTCCATTGCAAAGTGAATTGTAAAATTCTTGGCAGCGAATGAAACTGTTTTCCTAGTAAATACAATTTTATTCTTTTTACCGTTGGTAAACCATATTCAGCGCTTTTATACATTAAATATATATTATGTTGGTATTGCTTTTAGTGCATTTTCTTGTATCCATTGAAAGCATAACAAAGAAAGAATATGCTTAGTTGAAATAATACTATAGGGATTATGCGAGTGTTATAGTCTACTGATTTAAATTTTAACATCGTTCCATGACGACAACTTACTAATATTATATATGCCAACTTTTGGATGGATGGATGTCTGTTTGAAAGTATCTCGAGAACGACTGTAAGGATATGATCAAGTTTATTTTTTAATATAGCGCGGATGGAGTCGCCGGCGACTTAAATAAAACCGCTAGTATGTGATATTTATGACAATTTAAAAAAAATGCTTATAAAAAACTTCTTAAGCATATTTACCTCAAGAGTCTAATTTAGTTATTTATTTTACGTCTAATAATAAATTTACTAAAAAAAACTATGTCTACTTCCTTAGCTTGTTGTTTTTCTATGTGACTGCATTTCTCCGGGAACGGCGACTTATGGTCAATATTACTTAACATCAGGCTACTTTGTCAGCTGAAAGACCTACTTTAGAGATTGATTTTATCCGCTCAAGTGTATTTTCTTTGCTGCAAAATGTTGAAGTCGCACTTCGTTTACTACAGAAGGATCTTGTTTAGTAGAATTTATTTTGTAACTTTTATTTAGTATTTTTACTAGCCGTCGCCCGCAACCCTGTCAGGAATTTAAATAAAACTCAATTAGTAGCCTGTGTGTTTTTCCAGACTATGTTCTACATCTACACGAAATTTCAGCGAGATCCATGCAACCGATCTGGAGATACATTGTAACAAACATCCATCCATCTATTTATCAATATACTAATATTTACAAACTTAGGGGACAGCATTTTGCGAAGAAATATACGTAATTTCATTAACAAAATTTGTATCCCATTTTCCAGCGACCCATTTACAAAAGTACTATCACAAATCTCATACAAATGACATATTATTCCGTTGACGTTTTGAAAAAGCATATCGCAAATATTCGTGATCGACTCACAAGTGAAAAACTTAGGATTAAATTATTAGAAATTAAAAAGCTATAGTCCTAAAATAAACCTATCGAGCTGGAAATACTTTAAGTTCGAATATTGCGTACGAGATCGTAAGGATTAACTCCGGGCATGTAGGCACGCATTTCTTTGGGCGCGGCGATGTTTTACGTATAATCAATATTACTTAGCGTCGGATCCATTTTTTAGCTATATTTTTTTCACTTAACTCCCGGTTTATACATTTAGACGAAAACGAAAATGTTTAATTTGATTATTAAAATAAGAAATAGTTATTAATAAGTCCAACACTTAATATCAAAAGGGAAGATAGTGCCAAGAATCAGTCACGCCAAATAATATCCATAAAGTGATTATTGATGTTTGATCCCCAATATGAAACAAAGTGCGTATATAAAAAAAAATAGTAGATTTTTGTTCATTTCACAATATTTCTTGTACCATTTCAACTAAGCATACGCTTGTGCTAGGACATGGTTTACGACAGTAGTCGAATAGCGAGAATCGAACCGACCACGTGATCGGATCCGTAACTTTAACCATTAGGCTATTGACGCTTAGTTGGTATTACAAAAGCCGTATTCAAAACAACTATTCAAGCGTTAATATCAGTACTAGCAATAGGTCAGTGTACAAAGGAAATGGTACACCGATTCGGAGTGATATCGTTTATAGTAATTAATACATAGGTACATGCAGACAGGCCTCATAGCTTTGTATCAATGTTCTTAACGATTATCTCATGAATCTACCACAATTGTATGGATGTTACACAGCCTCTGTGTTTGAGCCTTTATTGCTAGTGTGTACAAATATGTGTGCAAAGCTTTGTGGTAAATTACTGGGTTTTCGATACTGAAAAAATGAGCAGAATGAAAGGGACGACACTATGTTTTGTATGAATGTTTCGGTAGTGGAGACCTACTAACTAAACATTTTGTTAAATAATTGATGATGATTATCAAAGTATAGGCTAGCCTTAATTATCGGATCACTGAATCTCTCGGTATTTGGTGATTATTACGTATTTGCAAGACAACAGTTAAGGTGTCTGTAGTATAATATTAGATTTAGGTTGTTGGTCGCTTTTATACCTGTTAGGAATAAATTTGCTGCATGAAACAAAACCGTTTTCCAATTACTTGAAACAATTAATATGTAATTTTAGTAAAATTGACATTTGGTTAAAATGTAGACACTTTTATATCTTATTAATTTAATCCTCCACAGTCCACAATAACAATGTACATTAATTTTGTCTATAGAATTCTTTTAAAACTTGTACACGGGTAAAGTTTTATCCTTACTTTTGGAATTGTTATGAGCTAAAGTTTATCCGAAAGCAACAAGGGGCGAGAATATTACAAAGCGGAAACACTAAAAGTTAAAATATATTGCTGTATCTTATCGGAACCTCGGAACCGGTTCTGTTTCTCAGAGAAACAAAGTCCATTTCACTTGAAAGTAGACTGTATAATATCTATTACAAAGTTTATGTAACCTATTGTCTATGAATATCCTTATAATTGAAATCAGGCCAAAGTATTTAAAATAAAATTGTTAGACCAACATTTACTAATATAACTTACCGTTGATTTCTGATCTAATCTATTTATAAAACATATCATCTTTGTCTTTGACAACACAGAAACAAGAATATGTTTTAAAAAGGGATTTTTGTCTCAGAAACCCACGTTTAATGATATGATAATTTCTTGTAAATAAGAGACAAAGTCTCATTCCAGATTTCGCTAAAAATATAGGAAAAGGTGATTTTTCGTACTCTAGAATTAATTTAAATCTGGTCTAAAAAATTCTCCTTGACATAAATTGGAATGATTTTGAAATAAACATTTCGAATTGCGGGACAATTGAACGTTCGCAGTCCCGCCACTGGAGCGTACCTTGATATTTTGAATATCGCAGATATTGCATTCCGCAGACGTCGAACGAGGCCGCAAATTATAAAGTCGGTTGACGATCGTGACATATCTTGAATTCCAATATATTTAACAGATCAACATACCATTGGATATTGTAGAACTATGAAGCACAGAAGAATTTGATTGTAATTTCAGGGAAGTTAACACAATATTTGTTGTTGCTGTGACTGAAAAATAGATCGACGAGAATTGAAGTTCTTTAAGGAATAAGACTTTTAAAAGGAAAAAGGGTCTTGACAGACGGACCATTAAGTGATTCTATAAGGATTCCTTTTTTTATTTGGAGGTACGGAACCCTAAAAAGTAGATAAGACATTATTCATTGTACTAATGAATTATGCTACAAACGTAACATGATTAGTTGATAATCGTTTTGTTCAATCAGCAGAGATCTTCTTAATTCAAGAATGTATATAAGCAGCTACGACGGTCAACAAACATTTCGATGAACAAAAGACTATAAGATATCCAATAACGATAAGTGAACTGGGTCATATTTTGTATTCCGGCACTGAAATGTTGGCATCACTGCGATTGAGACCTTGAGTCTTGGTATTCTTCATAATTCTCATTTGATTGCATTCACTGACTTTCCAAACGTACGTCTCTTAGCGAATAATGTTTTATGAAGCTAAACCTTGGTTATATTTAATGCAGCAATAATAATTCCATTTTGATGTACCTTACTCCAGATAAGTCCGCTTTAATAAATGGTTCCTCCCACTCGCTTTTTAAAACGCTAACGTTCGGTTATTTTTAGAAGTAATTACTCGTTCCGTTTGTAAAGCCGCTGTTATGAATTTCCTTTGTGGTCCGGTTTTCAAGAGCAAACTTCAACTCAATGCAGTTGACTCAACATCTTTCGTCTTGTACTGGCTTTTCATTGTTTCTTTCTAGTGTTCATTCACAAGTATTTTAATTAAATTTGATTTCATTATTGTATTTCACGATACTTATATTACTTTGAATTTGTTACATGATTTTTGTTTTTCAACACAATCTTTTGTTAGGATATGTAATAATTATATTCTTTTGGTCTGCTTTTGTGTCCTTTTAATTTATTGGTCCCAAATATTAGCTCAAATTTTAGTCCTCGATTAGTTTTAACTTTCAAAAATTGTTTATTTGCTAAAGTTGGTTATGTCTTGTGGTCATGATATAGTGTTGTAATGAAAAACAATAGCATTTTGTCTGTGTTACTGGTCGCGCATTAATCTATCAGGTCCGTGACAGTTTTTAATTAGCCGCCCTGTCTTCCTGTCTCTCCGTCGTGCGATGTCCCGACATGGACTTTTACTCGCGTTTTTCTTTTAACCAATTATATTACTGGAATTGGAAACAGATCGACGTTGTAAACACATAAATACAGTTCACGAGGAAATTCGTTTAGTAGAAATCGAAGTGGAAAGGTATTTATCGTATAAAATAAAAATTAAACGAAAATAATCGTTATTGTCTTCGTTTATTTGCGGATTAATTTATATTTTAAAAGTTGAAGAAAAAGAATTCCAATTTTAGTACAACCAATGCGACTTTGCTATTGTAAAATAAAACTGGCTGGTTTATCTATTTTTTTAAAGGTAACATCAAATCATGTTAAGTAATCTGTGATTTTTTTTTTATTTCAGGTACGTCATATAATAAAATGGAAGGATACCTTTATTTTAAGTAAGCAAGTAGGTTTTGCTTAATTTTTTTATTTCAATTAAGTCTTTAACTGGATAATCATCATTACCTCGGACTGAAGTTATTATTACTGTTTTGACAGATTGCTCGAGGCGTTTCTATGAGTACGGCCCGTTCCGATTTATTGGCCGGTCGACCTAAAATCGACCCGATTTCATGAAATTAATACTGCCTAGATCCCACTGGGTTATGACAGTCAAATTTATTGTTGGATTAATAAACTACTAACAATGTTTAAGGGTTAGGTTACCATTAATTGTATTTTAAATAAAGATAAATATTTGTGTTTACTATCTTACTGAAACAAAAGTTTTGTTCCTACGTTGGTAGGTACGCTCCAAACAAACTATTTAATTAAAATAATCCAATCATCTTTGGACTTGATGTGTGTTTTTAAATAGAGTAAATATTACAGAGCGTTGGTGACTCAGGGGTTTAAGCAATTGACTTGCAATCTTCACGTCCAGATTTCGAATCCCGCCATGTACCAATGTGTTTTTCGATTAACATACGAGTATCTACATTTATCCGACTTTCTTAGGGTAAAAGAAAACATCGTGGTGCAATCTGCCTATATCTGAGAAGAAATTCAAAGATATGTGTGAAGTCACCCCTAACTTAGGGAAGGCTCCGAGACCCTCAGTGGGGACGTATAGTGAGCTGATGATGTTGAAATAATTTGATTTTATAAATATGTTTGCAGAAGAAACTTAAGATTACTTTGATGAACTGAAGCTTAAGCATGCTAATTCTGTGAACGCCCTAGAAGTCTTTTGACTAAGTCGATTTAAATCAATGTCTTATACATTTTACTTGTTAATTAAATTTTAGTCTCCTCGTTTATAAATAGATTATCGGCAAATAGGCCATTGTCAGTACAACTTCTCCATGTTTACTTTAGTCTAAAATAATTTTGAGAAATTTCTTCGACAAATGACTAATAAAATTTTCAATAATAAGAGGTCACTCATTTCTTTACTCCTTAATATTTCATAACTAACAGTTTCTGTTTTAAGATTACGTTGACAAAATCTACTTTTAATATGTATGCAAACGAAGAAACCGTGGGCTTCCGTTTGCCGAAGCATTCGCATGAAAACATATTGTCATCTCTTTCATTATCGTACAAAAGTCTGAGATAGCAATATGTGTTTCGACAGTTGAAACTCGCGATTATACGCGTCTGTACAACGGTTGACACAGCTGAGTGTTGCCACATAGAAATTATCTTGTGGATTTATGTCTGCAAGCGGCGTTTATGGTGATGAATAGGGATTTTAAAGTTATTTCAGTTGAGTGGCTTTTGTGTTGTGGCCTGTTTATGTTGCTAACAACGGTTTAACTTAATTAAATTTTGTATAGATATTCTAAGTATGTTATTTAAATTTCAAAGCGCGATTTTTTATGTTAATAAAGGTCCGTAATGAAGTAGTTAGTTGGGTAGCTTTTTGTTAAACACATTTTCCTTTCCAACTTAACGTAGTGCTTTGTTAGTTTCATCTTAAGTAACAGATTAACTTAACTTGTATAATTACATTACTAAGTACTCACGTTCTTATATCACGAGCGTAACGCAACTCCGTATCAAAGTTAGTAACTTATCTAAGTTTAAGATGAGGAAGTCTTTAGTTAATGGAAATTTAAAACGGTAGCCGCTATCGAAATTAAAACTTTATTTTTCTTTACCCAAGGTATTCAAGAGATAATATTTATCTTTGATGTTATCTTTTTGATTTTTTAAAGTTCTTCTAAACGTGCTTAATATGTATGGAAGTGATCAAAACATCTTTCATACATAATAATGTATCTATTTGCTTGAAAATATTCTGAAATCCTTATTTAGAGGCCTTAGAATTTTTTTTTTACGAAATTATGATGGTGCTATTTCCTCTTACTTACTAGGTTAAAATTACCAAAATCGATCAAAATTTGTACCTTTTAATAAATCAACAAGCTATTTCTTTATAAGTTTAGTGAAAACGGGTCTTTATTAAGAATTTTCACTGTAATTATTCCCCAATAATTATAGAGAAAGGTCTCGGTACGAGGATATACCTCGTTATTTATTCATAGAGTCAAAAGGTCGCGTCACACGTAGCGTAATGCTGTTTATTTGAGGAGGTGCTGCATGTTTGATGTAAATTGCTACGTAGAAACGTGTACGTGCCGCACGCGTCTTATTCGTATTTATGAGAATACTGTCTGTATTATAAAGGTCTTTAAAATTTGCTATATTAAAATATGATTTTTTTTTGTGACTGGTTGCCACTGTTTGCCTTGAGGAGGCATTTTCAGCTTCACCGGGCTTGAGGTGGCCGAGCGCAGATGGCACTTAGCCTAAACCTCGTTTAAGAGTAACTAAGCTCGAGGGCTCCCTCAGGAACCTCGGTTAGGGCCGTTACTTCGTTATTATTACCGGATTGGGATAAAAATATGACTTACGATTATCGGATATATTTTTTTTTTTTTTTTTTTTTTTTTTTTTTTTTTT
>NW_013532703.1:8002344-8098012 GCF_000836235.2 Papilio xuthus | reverse complement strand
TAATACTGTAGCTAACTTTGTTTAATTGTAATTTTTTTTAACCTGTTTAAAAATAAGTTGCTGTCTAGGTAATCAGTAATTTTCGGATGACAGTGACCATGGTTTTTATTGTCAATCACTCGTACTTACATTACAAGATGTGCTTCTGTAAACGTACAGTAAATCTCGATTGTCTGATTTGAAAATCACTGTCTAACTCACTCCAATATTGTCGAATATGGTAAATTTCTATAATACATAAATATATTATAGTATCAATAAAATATATTCAAGTGGAACACTTATAATGTAATATAATTTATGAAAGAACATAAATATCAGTATGATTTTCTTGGAACTAATGAAGCTATTTATATTGTCTATAGTAATAACACGCATCACAGATCATTGCGTGAATAATTGACATATTATATTAGTATTTTCCCCTTAAAAATATGATTTTATCTTACCTATATCTTAACAGTTAATAAAATTGGTGAGTCTGTATATAATGTCGAAAAAAAAATTACGAACATAATATATTTGCGTTGCGAAAATTCAATTTTTAAATATTTGTCTATGTGTCTGCCTGTACGCCCGCGTTTGCTCCGGGTTAACTGCGGAATAGCTGAATCGATTTTGACGGAACTTTGACGGGAAGGTAGCTAATGCAAACGGGCATATTATAGGTTTCTTCTTTTTTGCCCTAACGAAGTTCCTGGCGACCGCTAGTCAGCAAATTGAAACGTTTTGATAGTTTGTTCAGAAACACACTCTTCTTTAAAATGCTCAATCTAGAATGCTTTTCTATCAGCGAAGAGTTTCTTTTTATTTGTTTACCAGACGGAAGTCGGATTTGGTTGCTAGTATTATTTATAGTTAGGTGGTCTAATACTCAGTTCTGTTGTGTTCGTCTAAGCCCGGCCGAGTGTCGCTCTCCAGCGCTCTAGAGGCAAGCGTTGAACCAGACAGACGCAAGTGGTGCTCTTGTGATATAAGTTGAAGTAAATCCGGTTGTCAACGTAGGAAGCTTCAGCTATTGTCGACGACAGTACTGTTTTGAATTTTTCATTAATTGCCGCAAGGTTATTCCGAGTCCGTCTCTGGATTTGTTTTGCAAGATTTTAAGCGTTGAAAAGTAATAAAATAAAATTTTGCGCAAAATTTTTCAAACACGAAAAATTAAATTCACTAATTTATTTATTTCGCATTACTAGAAAATTATTTAACGTTGCAACCAAAAAAAAAACATAAATAGTTTTTTGTGGTTAGGTAACAGAGGGGTATTTTCTTTCCAAAAAAAAGTTAAACAAAATCAATCTTATGATATATTTCAATATTTTCTGCGTTTTGTACGTATATAATACAATTTTATTATGAATACACAAACATGTTATTACGGAAGAAGGAAATAGAAAAAGTTATTTCCCGTTTTGTGTCTCCATCCACCTGCGTAAACATCAAAATCCTTTACGACGATATTTATTTAATACGGTCTACGTTGCTCCGTTTTCTCTTAATACAATTTGAATTAAGTTAAATAACATAAAATGAAGAAAAGAAGACAATTTTAAATATTATGTTAATAGTGTAATTAATTATTTTGAAAAATAAAGTAGATTTAGCAAATCACGCGCTAGAATCGCACGTTAAAAAGTTTCCACTTTCATTATATCTAATGAACGTTGTTTGATTAACCGTAAGAACTTCTTATATGGAGTATCTAATCTAAATTATTTTTGCAAGAATCAGTGCCCTCGTATTTCTGAGATAACCTTTAAATATTAATGCTCCATAGTTCCCTTTGAAGGCCTAGTGTGCAATTACGATATCCCTTTCAACTATGAACTCAATATATTGAAACTAAATTTAATATTCAAATATATGCGAAATTGTAATTAAGATTTTTATATAAATAAATATATCATAATTACGGCCCTGCCCTTGTCATCGAAGATCAAAGTCACCTTATTAATAGAGCAACATTTTCCTGGTTTCGTTGCTGGTTTTTCACACAAATTTATAAAAAAGTCATTGGCACAATACACTATTTTTCCGCCTCCAAAAAAAAAAATTACAAATATTTCTTTTTTAGATTACCGTGCTATTTAACGGTATCTGTGATTTTAAATTGGAATGAGACTCGAAAATAATACATGAATATTTTTATGAGAATTTACGAGTTCATGTGTATACATATGCAGGAATTTGATGTTTTCATAGGAAAACTAGCTGTCGTCCGCGACTCCGTCCGCGCGGAAAAATAGTGACCGATTCTCAGACCTACTGAATATGCATATAAAATTTCAGTCTAGTTGTTTCAAAGGAGTATGGTAACAAACATTGTGACACGAGAATTTAATGTGATAATCTTACTAATATTATAAATGCCGATGTTTGTATTTTTTTTTTATATCATAAGGTGGCAAACGAGCGAGCGGTCACCTGAAATCGCTGATATAGCGAAGCGACCGTTGCCCATAGACATACGCAATTGCATATGCGTTGCCTACCTTTAATCGACGGAGGAGAGGATGCACAGAAAGAAATTATTTTCCCTTTCCATGCATCCTCTCATCCGGAAAGTCCACTTCCACTTCCCATTCTTTCCTTATAAGAAAAAGGATGGGAAGGGAAAGAGGACTAATTTTGGCCTCCGGGACGCACACTCATCAGACGAAACGCGGAATTGCTTCCACTTCACGCCTGTCTTCTGTGTGGTCGTGGTATTTCACCGGGCGAGCCGGGCCGATTCGTGCGAAGATGTTAAAGCGGGCTCTACCACTGTTAAACTGTATGGATGGATGTTGAAGATATATCCAGAATGTCTGCATGTATCTCGCTGAAATTTATCATAGATATAGAACATAGTCCAGAAAAACACATACTACTAAAGTTTTTTGAATTCCGTGCGAACGGAGTCGCGGGCGACAGCTAGTTTTACGTAAAATTGGCAGCGTTTTATTGAATAAAATAATTAAATGCCACCATTCAAACTGGTCACACTCATCGTTGGAGGGATTAACATTTATCATACATAGCAGTTGCTGTAACACCTGGCTCAGAGCCGCTATTGCGTTGCCTCGCTTTTGTTTCTCATTTTATTTTGCCCTATATTTAGTATCCCTGCTGGGTTTGTATTTAATTACTGTCACCTTTAATCAACACATATTATTCCCGTAGTGTAATAACAATATTTTGGGCACAATACAACTCTGTACAAAAGACACGTTTCATTTGTTATGCCAATAAAGTTTTATACGCTTGGTTTGCTTTAATTCTCAAATCCGTGAAACCATTGCAAAGAGTTTAACGGTCAGCTTTACGGAACACTTCTATGGCATCTTTACATTTACCACTGTAAATGTCTAATGACTCAATATTATTTCAGTATGTAAGTAAATCACATCAAACAACTATGTTTTTTTCGTGATTATAAAATAACACTATGTAATAGATCTAATCGAAATTAAATTTTCTCATCCAACTTTGTTAATTTTATTAAAAGTATTTCTGTGAAAAAACCCGTCTTCAAGGGAATGTTCTGATTTACGACTAGCAAGATAAGGCGCTGTCTACACGAGCGACAAGTGCCTCCTATCGCCACGTGCAGATTAACTTTAACATGTTACTTTTGAATTTGCTGGCACGAGACTGGAGCGTCGGCGAGAGGTCTCGTCGTCTTCGTCGTCGGATAGTCCGATTTATTAGAGCGGACTCATGCATGTGTTCTATGCAAAATGTATGTATGTATGACCCTTATTTTCATATTATCATGTAATTATAATTATTTGTGATTTGAATTGGCGATATGGATGCTTTTTGTTGTAAAATCTATTGATGGTATTTGACATTTATAAATCTAAATACAGTTTCGTACTAATCATGACGCATACCTATTCAATAATTGACTAGGATCGCAGCTTACCGTAAGGGATTCGTGTATTTAAATGTAACACCAGCCAGTTTACAAAGATACTTACAGATATAAAGATACGTCTTGGACATAAAGCAGTAGAGTCCCGACTCCGGCTCCGATGTTTAAAGTTTGTACACAGTGCAGCGCCGTCTCATTTCGGATTTATTTGCCTTATGAATATTAAAGTTTGTTCGGTAAATGAGAACTCCGTCAGACCCCACTGGTACTTTGTTATTCTCGGATAAAGGACGGATCGGACGGTAACCTTTTATTGCAGTTTAACTTGACGTTTTCGCTCCTTTGAATTGATTAAGACTTTAATCTTGTTAATCGGGATAACTCTAGTAAACCAGGTTTCAATCTATTTAATATTATAAATGGAAACGCTTGAACGGGTTGTAGGGGATTTGCTGGAATATCTACAGAATGATTGCATAGATTTCGAAGAAATTTGACACAAACGTAGAACGCAAAGTGGTAGAACATATAGACTACTTGTACGGTTCCCGTGTAATACGTTAGATTCACCTATTACCTCGAAAACTCCGCACGGTTCAACACATCGGATTGAAATTTGGCACATATGGAACATAATCTCGAGCAACACAGGTGACACTTTTCATTTCTTTTTAGTTCTGTGCTGACGAAATCACGATAGAAAACAAGAAACAAACTTATGAAAAGACGATTATTATAAATTAACCATAAAATGTGTCATGCAGCTCATGCTGTTGCATGCAATTTTCAAAAGATGACCAACGCTGTGTCGACATAAAGTGACCACGATTTTAGGACTAAATTGCCGAGGCGTTCCAAATGATAACTCTTTATCTTAACTACTTTATATGCGACTAAACTAGATTATAACGCGAGTTTAATCCTATTTACCATGTATACGGTTGGCCACTAACACGTTTGCTTCTACTATTATATAAAAAATACTAAAAATGAACGTTGAATCTGCGGCTTTTAGATTTCGTAATCCTTTGTTTAGTTACAATTGTCAACCCTTTTTTTCCATCGATATTTTATATGCGTATACTAAGGCAAGATTTCATTTTGAACAAAGCCGTACCTTAAACAAGGTTTGTTGTAAATATTTTGCGACAACAAACGGGAAATGAGATCCTCCGCTCCGAGGCTCGTTGTGTGAAAATGTGTCATCGCGCGTTGTTCCTCTTATATCTGCGACCTCAATTGTTTACCTCTACACCTGAATGCCTCTGACATTATGCATTGTTATTCCTTAAGGATACAATAGGAACGGCCTTCGTAATTCTACAATGCTTTTTAATATTTCACAATTTCAATATTTTAAAAACAAAACCTTGATATTTACAAATGTATCGGGCATATAAATAAACATTAAAAACTTATAAGTTTAACCAAATGTCACTGTATTCAGCAACATAATTATGCTTATGATTACAACCAAGATAGTGAGTTACATCATTTCGCAATTAGACCTGATTTTTGGTTAGTAATTAGCTTGAACAATTATGTTCAATTAAGTTAAAAAATTGGATCTTTTTATGATATATGTACCTCAAAAAGTAGTGATGAATTATATTTTTCTTCTTTTGTAGTGTCATTGCGTTGTCATTCCTGTAATCAGGAAAATAACAAAAGTTATGTGAAAAAATATGTGTAAAAGTCTTTTCGCACGTCTTTCACGTGTGCAAACACAAATGTTTTACATATAAGACGGGCGGTGAGTAACGGATTTCTTTATCTTAAGATATTTCTACGTAAAAATATTTTGCAAGGGTTTAATTTCTTTTTATTGTAATATCTTGCTGCTTACTAAAAATCCCTTTAGACACATTTACTAACTGTCTCACTTAAAGTCATGAAATGATGACTTAGCAGCCCTTTAGTATACATACAAATTGCCACTTGAAGGGCTCCCTTAGTGACCAATAACTAAGTTTTCTAAGTATGTGAGAATGACAAGACTTAGTTCTACAAAAAATGAGCCTATTTTGCGTTGCCTGAATTTATAAAAATTAAAACAATTTCAATAATAGCTAAAGACAAATGTTAGCACAAACGCTACCGTTTTGAGTCGTTCATTATGCGACGCGGAAGCGACACCTGGCGAGCGCTATGAGCGCTGTTGTACGAATTTTTTGCACAAAACAGACGAGTTTCTGATTGCCGTCGTTTTTAACAGAACTTAGATTTTTAGAAACATTTTTGGTACAATGGGATAATTTTAATTTAACGTTGTTTTGTCCGTTACACTCACCTATTTTTTTTTTCATTTATAATATAGAAAATGGATTTATGGGCTTCGTACTAAAACATGTAATTGCCTTTTTCTATGCACTATATTTATAAATATTATCAACATAAAAGTAATTACATACTAGGTCTTAAAAGGTATTGAGCTTCAATATTCATGAGTCACCTTATTATACCCACGAAAAGGATACCGCTTTTAATAAAATTTACATATCAGACGCTCTCTTTAAGGTAACCTCTAACGTAGTCGTTAAAATACAATGTTTAGTGAATACACGAGCAATATGTTGCCTTAAAAGACATTTTATGTACGCCCTCGTTTGTCATAAAGCAGTCGTTTATAAGAAAATTTCTTTTTACTACTACTAAACGACTGGACAAACAGAACGTTAGTCTAAATGTCTATCTCTTTATATAGTTACTAGCTGTCATCCGTGTGGGGTTAAAAACAAATTTAAAAAGTACCTGTGTGATCTTCAAGACAATGTTCTACGTCTATGCCAAATTTCAGCAAGATCTATGCAGCCCTTTCGGAGATACCTTCAAACAAACATCCATCCATCTAAACATTCGCATTTATAATATTTGTAAGATTTAATTTCATCAGGAATTCTGGTGATCGCTAGCTGATAGTTATTTCTTATCTGTTGAAGTTTCATATTATGAAATTCTTTTACTATTTAATTGTGCATTTTAGTTTTTTTTACTGTGGCTCCTATTTCATCTTTACAGCCAATATGATGTTAACTGTTTAAAAACCATAAAACCCGATTGACTGATGCCTCTAACAGATGTGCCATCTATTGGCTCCATTTATTAGGTTTTACATTGGAACAAACTTGCATACTCGCGAATAACATGTCAGTTAGGTAAATAAAAAATAGAGTAACAACCGACGTCAAAATTATCTCAAAATGCTCTGGTGAATGTCTAAAATGAAACAAAAAGGCAGTCACTCATAAAATAGACAGTTAAAAATCTTGTCGTCCATTAACACAACGATTGCCGACTGGCTGTAAACGCAATAAGTTTCCCTCGAAGGATGTCAGCAAAGTTGGCGGACTTCCAAATTGCTATTAAGCATGTGCAGGACTTGAAAAAAAATTAGGACGATTGCCAAGCCAAGATATTTGATGATAATAAGATATATATCACTCGCGTTGTGATAATATTTTTATAATATACTAGTTTTCGCTTGCGATTCCGTCCGCGCGGAATTAAAGAAAGACATAATTAGTAGACTATGTGTTCTTCCAGACGATGTTCTACATCTATGCTAAATTACGAGATCCATTCAGCCGTTCTGGAGGTACCTTCAAACAAACATCCATCCATCTAAACATTGGCATTTATAATATTAGTAAGAATTTTCCTGTGAAAGCATTTTTACTTTATCATTTAAAAATTATTAAATTTTCAAAAACTTTCCATACAAAAAATGTTTGTATTATATAATAATTTGAGTTTTTCGAAGAATACGTTTTTTCTTTTAATAATTACTATTTTCAAGGTGTTGTTTTATTCGTGTTTTAGATAACTGTTATACCCGTTTTCCTTTTTCTACTCGCTGTCAGACTGTCAATAAGAACTAATTTATTTATTCTCGTGGAGGAGGATAACCATTTATTACAAGCTTTGCAAATATACGTTGTTTACTTTACTTCTTTCTTTACCCAATAGTTATAGAGATATTTGAAGTCTACTTAAGTTTAAGATTGTATTTTGAATATTAAGGTTGAATACAAATTTATAAAAATATTTCTGTGCGTTGGAAGAGAGCTTTCTTGTATTATAGCTATAAAGAATATAGTGTCGTTGCTTAATATTTTTGTCTGGATTTTATTTCAAATATTTTGCGGGTAGAGACGGGAAATGAGATTCCCCTGCCATCCCCCTTCGTTCCCCACAGTACCCCGCCGTCCCCAACCGTAAGGAGTGTGTCGACGTGCGATGTTTATGCTCCGGCTTTTCCTTACCATATATTATCTTAAACGTACACCTGAATCTAGTTAACTTTATATTTCTTTCATATAATTTATCGAGCACGACACTATATAGGTATGCCAAGTGATTGGCCATATTTCTTTATTGATACTTAACATACAATGTTACCTTCTCTATCGACAAACTTTTCGTAATAGTTACGTATCTGTGAAAAATGGAACTATAGTTTTTCTCACTCAATCATGCTTAAAATAAGGCTATTACAAGGAATTACGAATTAATTAATAGTCATTCGTATTTTAGCTACAGCGACAATTAAATCTTGTCTTGACTTTTTAATCATCTTAATTAGGACATAACTAATAATATTTTTTTTTTTCGGAATAATATTTTATCAATAATACGATATTTTTTCTTTCTATGCAGTTTCACTGGTTTCATGGCCACACAAGACCCTTTTCTCATTCTTGTAAACACTGTTTTATCACAGGCCATTTATTTCCCCGTGCTTTTTATTCACGTAGTCGTGTTTTGTTTACTTATATTGATCTATGAATATACTAGACGCCGTTTAAATTTACTTTTATTTGACAAACTATTTGGGTATTTGCATTATGTATTGAATAAGTTAAAATATTCGTTCATTATAAAAATATGTTTTAAGGTAAAAAAAACATAGAATTCTGTAGATAAAAAAAAACTTTTCGCCACATTTTTCTCGTAAAAAATTAAAGCATTAACCGTAAATAACCATAGAATTGTGTTTCACTCGTTACGGGCCCTCGGGGAACCATTGAGCAGCTTTTTAGGGATGAGAAAAAATTACTTCGCGACATTTTATCTTTTTTAGTAACGATAAATCCAATAATGCGACAGCCAACATTTGATTCCTGTCATATTAGGGTATACGTATGTATTTTTATTTGATACATAAAAGTCTATTTTGTCAAATGACATTATGGGATAAAAATTAGAATTATAAAAATTTCTGCAAAATAATACTGTAGTAGAAATTTCGAAAAAAATAAAATGTACCGCTGATCATTTTAACTTTGCACTGCCGTAACATAAATTCAAAAACCTATCGTTGTCTCTCTTTATTTAAAGTATAACGTATGTAATATGAGAGAGATGACACTATATTTTTGTAAGAAGTTTCGGCAATGGGAACTCAGGTTCAGATTTAAAAATACGACTAATTTATCCCCAGTTCGTTGATGGAATATTGACGTACGTTTCATTGAGTGTTTGCTTCGACTAATATTAACGATATTTCTAGCAATGAAATCGATAACCTTTGGGCCTTTTTATCAAAGATGTCAAAGTCAACTTGACATTAATGCTATGTGCTACTGGGGCACAGATTGTTTACACGACCAACTTATATATATTTACTAGCTGTCGCACGCGACTTCGCCCGCGCAGTTTAAAAAAAACCTTATAATTAGCCTATGTCGTCTTCTAAACTGTGTTCTATAACCGTGCAAAACTTCATTAAGATCCGTTAAGTCGTTCTGAATAATATATATATAAAACTATAGTAAGTAATAGGATCTAATAAAAACACCCAGAGAACAGCATTCATATATATTTGTTGATTTTGTATTTTATTTTGATTTAATTTTAATAATTTCCTTTTGCGTTTTCAGTAAATAGCGCGTGTAATTTCGCTCGGCGGTGCACTGACGCTGTTCAAATAGGGATCTTCAAAAACTCTTTAAACTGCGTCGTCTATACACAAGTAGGCTTAGCAGTAAGACCTAGCTAGGCCCGGATCCTAACGACTAGATAAGCCCGGTATTAGCTTCTTATTCCTTTCATTTCGTTGCGGGTTCTTTTTTGGATTCCATTTTAAATAATTTGTCCCGGATTTACTGTATTTAGATCGTTTTTGGGTTACTTTACTATTATGTTATTGCTCAAAATATAAAAATTACGAATATAATTATATTTACGTCTGTACTAATGGTTTAAGAAATCAAATATAAATACAAAACATATATTATCGTCCTTGCCTCCTAACGGGGTTTTTGGTCTCAGAAACCCACTGTTAATCGTTTTTTCGGTCTAATTAAAAGTGCGCGTCAGTCTTACCTTTAAAATTAAAATATATGGATACTAACTCTAGTAGAAAGTACAAATCGTTCTTAAAGATTGTGTTGATTGTTGTGTTTACATAGACATTTTTTGCTAAGAACAACGTTGCGTGTTCCAAATGATTAATAATGACTTAATTTGCAAAAAATGTTGTGATAGCATTCACAAAGAATAATTTCTACTAAAATTACTGCTATTATTATTATGCGACGTATATTAGTGTAATTAGTACTAGAAAATTACATTTAATTTTTAAGATTTTTTAAAGAAATTATTGATATTTTTACTAAGAGTCCCTCTTGTAACAAGAATGGTGTCTTATAATTGAATAACATATTTCGAATTTCCGTATACAATACGAGAAGTACGCCCTTGTTGTGACGTTCATTCACAAACAGTTGTTATGCTGTGCTCATCCAATATGCAGGTGAGAGTATCTCTTGTTCGTCTGCACCTCAAGTGAGGGCTGCCCACATGAGTGTATGATATGTCTACCAACTTTAATGGTTGGCAAGGAATTTTATGTTCCTATTACTCAGATATCCAATCGTTACATTTCACGAATACAAAGCTGCAGTGTGTCTAATGCGACAACCCTATTCGTATAGTCTTCGTCAATTACGTAAAAAATAGTTTGAGATTTTTGTTGAACGCCTGATACGGTATTACAAACCTGCTGCACAAATTTGAATTCAAATTTTGTTAATTATGATACGATGGCACTTGTCACAAATATTCCTGAAAGGCCCATAGATGTCTACGGATAATAGATACATAATATGCCGCTTGCTAACTTACCTCTCTTTTCTTATAATAATTAAACGAATAAACGATGTTATTTTTTTTAAATACATAATATGGATCGAAATAAACCGATATTAAAAACGATTAACTCGAGTTTTCATAAGTATAAATAACCATAATTATATTAAGTTATAATTTAATAATACATTTTATAGAATAAACATAATATAAAATTAATTAAAAAGAATCCGAGTGTTTTAATGAGAGAAAATAAAAAACGTATTTGCATTAGGTTAAAATGTATTCTTTGTTCATAATTTATTCAGCTGGTTTAAATTGCACACCTATACAAAAAACACGGAGCGTTTCGACCTTGTTTCTTATGCCTACTTTAATATTATTTTATTAATGAATTAAAATGGAATTTATTTGTTTTCGAATTCAAATTTGCCCTACTTATTTACTATAACCATTATCATGTTATTTATTTAACTTACGATATAATTGCTTGTCTACCAGACACAGATTGGTATTATAAGATACCTTAAGTTTAAGTTAAGTAACGATTAAACAACTGAATGTAGATAAATAGATAACTTATAATATTATGATGTAAAATTGTAATCGATCTTTTTCTGTTCTGTTTCTTGTTTATGGCTCTCCCTCATCGGATTGGGCCAATTTCAAGTGTTTATGGTTCTGTTTAAACTTGTTAGAGACTGGCAACAATACTCTGCTTGTAGAGAAGTCTTGTGAATAAACAAGTGAACCAAAGAATAAAACTTTTGAATTACCTGAAACTGTTGATTTACCTAAAAGGACAGACACAAACATTTAAATATTGTTAGTAGTTTCTAAGACGTAGAACTTAGAGTCTAATATAATAATATACTGAAATAAAATATTAATTAACGAAGTATTTACAAAAGTTAAGAGAGTCTTAAAGTTAGTGGGACGAGGGATGGAATTGGGAAGTATATCCAATAATGATGATCTTTTTCTCTTGAACTACTATGAAAGGAATTGACAGTTCTAGTAAAAGACGTGACAAATATCTTTTTACGAAAGATACGTGGAAGATTTTTATTTCAATACTATAGCATCTTATTATTTATTAAGGCCAATGCATCTGCAGTTCCTCTGGTGTTGTGGATGTCCATGGGTGTCGTTGACCGCCTCAGTGTTCTCGCCGCTCGTTTGCACCTTTCTCTTATAAAACAAACACTAATTTTAGTAAAAATAAGTAGTGTCGTAAGCTTTATCTTCAAAATGATTTTGGGTCAATATTGTCCGTGTGTGTGTAGACATTTTTTTTAAATTTGTGCAGTAATAATCTACTTTAGCATTATCTTAACGCTGGCATTACGCTCTCTTGCTCATAAAAAGATATGCGCACTAACTCATGCGGATTAGGCAAGTAAATTTATACTAGAGATTCTCTAATCTACTGTTAGTGGGCTGCAGCTCTACTAGTTATATAGCAACGCATTACTTGCTTATTATTTACCATAATAAAGTAATAAAAAACAAAGTATAATTTAAGTATTCGTAGATTTACCTACAAATTAATATCTGCCTAAGCCCTGTAGTAAGACGACTGTGTTAAAATCGAAAAGTGAAGAGATTTATCAGTCTTAATTAATGTCGTGCAAAGTGAACTTCATGTAACACTAATAAAAATATTTTAGTGGTCAAACAAAAAATATTTGATAGGTTTACCGTACGACAAACGCAATATGACGACGCCACGTTACGAGTCCGCCGAGCCTCGTCGAGCGGTCAAACTGCACGTATCCACAGATAATAACAAAATATTCCCAGCTAAATCCGCAACTGACTGAATTTTCACGCTGTATTGATTTTTTTTTTTGTAAAAAAGACAAAAGCATTTTTTGTTATGACTGTGTTACTATTCAACACGTAGTAATTCATTGACTCCTTTAATGTTTCAGTAAAAAAAATCTGACCATTTGCTAGTGTTGTTATAGCTTCCAATTTAAATAACTTTTACGTAGTTTAATTAAGACCGAGAAGACTGTGTAGTCCATCTAAAGAAATTGAACTCGCTTCTTACGATTACTTAATTGTAGAATGTGGCTGATTATTACAGACTTTACATCTTAGAGATTGATAAATTTGCCATAAACATAAACAACTGATAGTAATTTTACAGTAGTTTCCGGTTTAGGTTTTAGGTTTAGTTTCCGGTTCTTCTGAAAGGAGGTATAAGGAAGTTAATGTAGGAAGATTTGTAAGTCTTAAGGAGTTCATAGTATTATCCTATATATTTATACTCATCACATAATTGTTCATAACTTTATTTTAATTCATTAAAAACAAGTATGATAAACTTTCGCAGTACGCTATCTATTTGATGACATCGGCGGCTTGACTCTAGAGATAAATTGTAGGCCACATGATAATTATGTCTGTCATACGATCTTGTTTATGTTTTTGCAGATTTTATAAGACCACACGTAAATACTATAATACGAGAAACATGTAAGCCCCTTTGGCGATGTACTATTAGTATTTGTATTTTATCTTTGTTATAGTTAACGATATGTACTATATTTAAGTTTAAATAACAAGTTTTACGTTCTATAATTTTCATATTTCAATTGTTTGTATGACCAGTCATAGATATTCATTTTAACGTAGTACTAATCAAATAAGGGTATCTCTATAAAGGTATTTTGAAATTTAATATTATAGTTAAACATAGGGTTGGATTACAATAAATAGCTTACCATATGCTAGTTAAAATGTAGAATGATTCAACAATTCCTTTATCAGATTATATCGATTCGCCTTTCAAAAACATGTTTACCATCTTATTCCCTGTATTCATTACGATGGATCGTCTAAAAGGGTTTCCTAAATTAATAACGTACAACTCTATAATTTTAGAAACTCATACAAGTTCCCAATAGGGGAAGACCGATAAAAGACTGGATGGATTTAGTGAAAAGGATAGCCGATAGAGATGCACTAAAGAGTAGAACAAGTTCCATGAACCGTATCGTAATCGGTAGTTAGATTATGGTGCGAATTGTCTTTCCAATTGTCTTTAGTAACCTTTTTAGGATTCTATATTTAAGTTTTTATACTTGTGGAAAGTTAGGTACTATCATTTGAAGATTATATTTCTCTTTAGAAAGGGACGGGTCGTAAAGTTAAATGTTCCAGCTATTAATGGCCAAGCCTCATCTCATAAAAGATATTTCCATCTAATTTTGATTTTATTACCGCTACGGAATGTGTTCGGCGTAGCAATTTTTTTTAAATGTCCCATAGATCTTTTACTACAATACTTCTTCATACTTGCACCTTGATAATTTAGTTATAAATCAAGTTTTAAGAAACTACCTATGGCCCGCGACTCCGTTCGTTCGGATATAAAAATAAAGTCTCGAACAAATGTTTGTATCAAATTTCAGCGAGATCTATGCAGCCATTCTGTGATTCTATCAAATATCCATCCATCCATCCATCCAAGCATACGTATTTATAGTATTAGTAAGATTTTATTTTATAAAATGCGTTTCATATCAATAGATTCGTAAATTGAAATACCACTTTACTCTTAAAAATTCTAAATTAATCTAAAGTTAGATGTAAAGCAGGAAATAGTTATTTTAAACTGTATGTAAAAAACATATAAAACTTGTAATAACATTGCAAAGATTGGTTTGCATGTTTACGAGTTGTGTTCAAAATTTTATGTTACAAAAAGCTGTCTGAGTAAACCTGATAATATACGCGGCCGGGAACGTAGAAAATAAGAAAACGTTCCCGCGCTCCTTCCTTCATAAATACAATATTGTTTACATACATTGTATCCTGGTTATCTGGTTAGTTTAAGCATTTTACCTTACCTGATATTTGCATATGGTAAACGATAATAACTTAAACGACGATAACTTACAATTTAACTTAACAACGATAATAATTACAATTTAACTCTAAAGTTTAGTAATAGACGTTTAATATTATTTATAAAAATTGTTTGATTGATCTTACTAATCCAACTTCTTGCTTATATTACAAATGCAAATATTCGGAGTAATGGATGTTTGTTTGAAGGTATCTCCTTAACTTCAGCCGTAGCTCTCCGTATGGCTCTCGCTTTAATTTAAATAAAGAACATATATTGGAAGAACACATCGACTACTAATTGAATTTTTTTAATACCGCGCGGTTCGAGCTCTGATCTCCGAAGCCTCTAGGGTTGGGCTCAAACTTAACCATGATAAAACGGAATATCTCCACATGAAACGCTACAATAACACAAGAAAAGAGCGTGAAGATTTGCGCGTTGGCGATATTCTGTTCAAAGGGACCGCCAAGTTCAAGTACCTGGGATGCACTATAACGGACACCAATACACGAGAAGAGGAAATTAACATCCGGATTCACAACGCCCTCCATTGTAGTGCCGCTCTGCACCAAGTGTTAGTGTCGAAGCTACTGAGCAGAAGAACCAAGATACGGATATACAAAACGGTGATAAGACCGATCTTGCTATACGGCTGCGAAACCTGGACACTGACCCTTAAAGAGGAGGAAAAGCTTCTGGTGGCGGAAAGAAAAATCATGCGCAAGATCCTGGGCCCAACACTAAAAGAAGACGGCAGCTGGAGAACCCGCTACAACGCGGAAATTGAGACGCTGGTGGGTGAGCCGAATATCATCGGAGAAGCAAAAGCTCAAAGACTCCGATGGCTGGGCCACCTCATGAGGATGGGGGAAGATCGAAAGGCCAAAGCAGCATACCTCGGGACCCCGATTGGCCGCCGACCCATCGGTCGGCCCAGGTACCGCTGGCGAGACGCCGTAGAGCTGGATCTGTGGGAGCTACAAGCGATGGACTGGCAGGAGGAGGCGCAAGACAGGCGACTTTGGCGATCTCTTGTGTCGGAGGCCAAGACCCACTTTGGGTCGATGCGCCAGCGGAGTAAGTAAGTAAGTAATACCGCGCGGACAGAGTCGCGGACGACAACAAGTATCATATTTAGAGTAGTCTAGTTTTTTCTGGATAGAGACTGAAAAATAGCAGTAAAAACTTTCATTTTACTACGAAAACACAAAAACGTAGAAAATTAACAAAAGAAAACAAAATACGATGTTTGATGATGTTTTAACCTCAAGCAATAAAGAGCTGTAACAAAATACCATTTGCAAACCCTAATGTATAACAGTTAGCGCTTTTCGCTCAATTAATTGCAATAGGTGCTGGCTGTATACAGTTCCATGTTCAGGGTAATACTGTCTGCTACCTCGGTCACTGTCCATTAAGTCGTGCGGTTGCGGTCACGCTTCAAGGGACTGGGTACATCACAATAGCTGTTCGGAAGTTTATCTCACTTATATCGATTACATTGGTTTTAGATTTTGTATCTTCTTGTGTAGATTAGTGTCGGAATCGATATCTGTAAAACTGTTTAATCTTCTGTAATTTGGTATCAGCGTATTTACATATATTTTTCTTCACTACAAATTTGTATTATAGCATCCAATTTCGCGAATTAAATTACACAATATATGAAACCTTTTTGGTAAAGATTTCGTCCATTTGAATATATCTGTTCAAGAAGTCTTTACTTAAAACATTGGTTGTATTTAAAAGTAAATTTCGCATAAAACAGCACAATTCTTTGCACAATTTTTCTACGACATCTTACAGAATAAAAACAAAAATTTCTAGTTATCTAGTTGCCTTAGGGATACTTACAGTATACGTACACTCCGTTGATTAAATTGTGAATGTGTTACATAGCTCCACATTTAGACCCCGCGGGGTCCACAGCATTGTACATCGCTCACTTGCGGGTCCCACATCGCTTATGTTGTACTATTATAGAAATTATCTTTTTACACATTAAACCGTTTAAGATTTTATTTGGAATCTTTTGTGATGCAATTAGACTTAATAGAAAATGACCTTATGGATACAGTGCTAAAGATTTACATTTTTATACACGCAATACACTAAGATTAATTTTTTTTGTTTCAGGTAACCAAATCTAACCGAATATTGAGGATTTTCAAATTCACATCAAATCTCTAAGAATGTAAACGTAGAGAACATTTTGGCTGATTATTATTTAATTGAACTAATTTCAGTTAAGAAAAAAAAAACAATTAAAATAAAATAAAAATAATAATTGAAATATTAATATTACTTTCTTCTACCGTTATTCAAATAATAATGTAACTTTTATTTCTTTATCTTTTGTTTCAAAAGACAGCTTTGTGAACGGATGTAAGTGGAACACGTGAAAATGAACATCGAGTTTTGCAATATTTAATTCGCGCGCTTTTCCACGTGCACTTTTCTCAGATTAAATTCAGGAAATATTCTGCACAGCGGCGTCCCGCGGGAGCGGTGACATTTTAGAAGCTGTTCTTCTCTAGGATTCACACGTCTCTTCCATTTCACGGTCTTTCTATATGATTTATATCTCTTCATTGAAATTTACTTTTTTATAATTTTAATGAAATACTAGGCCGCGACATTCGTTCTTGGCCTCTTTCTCATATATTTAAATATCTGTCCTCTATTTTTTTTATATCATATGGTGGCAAATAAGCGAGCGGCCACCTGAAGTAACTGAAATCTGTCTAACTGGTCTGTCCTCGGCGGTATTTCCAAACCAATACGACTTAGGGTCCTTCAAGAAGCGATCCTAACCCCACCTCAACAGCAACGCATCTGTGGAACCTCTGGTATTGCTGATGTCCATGGGCGTCGTTGAACACCACTGCTACATTTCTTCTTTATCGCCATCTCCCGTCGTCAAATCTTTTCCCGCCATTATACATAGCCAAGTCTTCTGTGGACCCCATCCACTATGACTAATTTGAGCATTACTTCTCTACATTCTGAAGGAATATGATGATTTTAAACCGATATTTTTCTAAAAGGAATATGTAATTGATATTTTATTATACTTTACACGTTACGTTAATCAGGATCGATGCAGTTATGTTAATGCGTGGATTCGACGGGATTATTATTGAACTCAATTTGTGAATATATTACTCATGCTGTTTCATGAATATATTTGCATGTTTATGAATGTAAACATATTGCACAACTGATGTAAACACATCACGTTGTTACGTCTTGTTTCCTTTCAAGAGGAATACGAAAAGTTGTATAATATTAGGTCTGATAGGTTATTTGTGTATTAGAACAGTCGTGGTTATTTTTTTTATGTACATATAAGATCATATGGTCATTATCAAATGCTTTTAAAAATTCCGTTCTCCGTTCTGAAGTTCCACTGCTTTAAAATGTATTTTTTTTTTAAATACAATAATACGCTTTGTTTTTAATACAAGAGTTTCTATAGTGGATATCTACAGTAAGACTGGCTGTTTTGTGTTTTATATCTGTTCAGCTAAAATTAAAGTTTGAATTTAGAACGACAGTTTTTTTTTTAATTTCTGAATCTTAACTCTCTCTCACGATGTATCGATTCCGTTAGTTGTTAATATGAAAATAACGGTATACAATGAACTGCTAATTAAATAAAGATAAGCTCAGTCAACACAGGGCTTAGTTTCCCTCGCGTGACGGAAAGTGCGTGCAAACTGCTTACCGCGATGTTTGCGTTTAACAATGCATACTAGACAGAAATTATTCAGCAAGTTTTTGATGCTCTTTCTATGCCTAAATATTTGTTTTGTTGCTGGTTTTTCACTGAATTATTTTTTGTTACTTAAATTGTTATACACTTTAATGTCTTTATTCTCGAAAATTATAATAGAATAAATTTGTGGACGCCCGCATGTTATTGATTTTGTTCTTTGTCTCTTCAGCTATCTTTGTTGTGGCTTTGGAATATTTTTGGTAAAAAAATGCTATAGTAATCTGCTTTTCTTATTAAATTATATTTTTGTTAGTTGCAAATCTTACTAATATTATAAATGCGAATGTTTCTATGGATAAGTGGATGGATGTTTGTTTGAAGATATCTCCGGAACGGCCCAACTGATCTTGATGAAATTAAGTACAGACATAGATGATTCTGGAAGAACACATAGGCTAATAATGAAGTTTTTTTTTATTGGGCACAGACGGATTTTCGGTCGACAGTTATTTTTAATATAATTTTATATTATAATACGATAAATGACTAATATTCAATATGTCCCGCGCTCATTTCTCATAACTATTTCCATACTTATAGAAATACTGAAAACTAGTCGGAAATTTATAGCACAGCAAATTTAAATTGTAGATTTCCTTCAACGCTTTGGAGTTCTTTAAAGATAAATTTGCAATATTTTTGTAAGTTACAAAAGCCAATGAAAATTTATTTAATAATAAAATATTTTGTTTACATCAAAGTCGTAAAGTTAAATATATCTAATTCAAATGGTATTAAAGTACTAATTATTAATATATAAACACGGCTAAATACTCACGTATATTCGTCCGGTGGCGGCACCGACTAGTTTCGAGCCCATCGGGGGCCCTTCATCAGGATGAGTGGTACTGGTATTATTTCGCGGACGCGGCCCGTCGCTCGGTGACCAGTACCACTTATCCTGATGAAGGGCCCCCGATGGGCTCGAAACTAGTCGGTGCCGCCACCGGCCGAACATAAGTGAGTGTTTAGCCGTGTTTATATATCAGTTTAGTATAATGTCTCACGAAAGTTTGAATAATTTAATACTAATTATTAACATTTCGATTTGAATAACATCTGTTATACATGCAATCAGAAAAATCTGTATTTTTAAAAGAATTTTTTTTTATTATTAAAAGCTGTCAACTATAAACAAATTTAGTTTAGCCTCACAACTAGAGCGTGTAAATCGATGGACCGTGCGTACAAAAAATGCACCTAAAGGTATATTGTGAACATTTTCCTTTTTGCATCTTAATGAAAATTTTATTTCAGTACTAATTAATTAAAATATAAAATCTTTGCTAGCTAATAAACTATAAATTTGACTTTTCTAAGCCAGACTTACTGTGGGTTTCTGAGACTGAAATCCCAGTTTAAAACATATTGTTATCTCCGTTTTGTCAAAGATAGGGATGACGATATGTTTTATTATGTTGTTGTTTTGTTATACAGAAGTCTCAGAAACCAACGGTTAATGATCAAAATAAATTTAGAATTCATTGTTTTTCTATGTTTATCATGTTGGACAAAATACAGTATAAACATTTATGTACTTAAGTGTACATATAAAGTTCTTGTTTCTACAATGTTTCGTAGCAACAGAGCACATAAAGTTAAATTGTTGTTTTATTAAGATGAACGACTGGGAATGTGCTATCGTTTTTTGAAGCGAACACAAGAGTAGCTTTCGTCTAGCTAACGTAAGACTGCTTTGGTCGATACTTTCTAAAGCACTTGTATTTTGTTTGCTTTTTTGTGAAAAGAAAAAACTAGGAAACTCAAAAAAAATATCACAATATAATAATATATTATTCCTATACACTTTATTAGAATATGTTACTAATTGTTGAAACATTTAAAACAAAATATTTGTCTATGAATTGTCCATGTCTTTTTGTCTATGAAAATCATTCATACTATAGTACTTCGATTCAATTACCGATGAATTATTAGTTTGTATAGTTAAACTGGTTTAATTAATTCATTGTTCTATAATTATTAATATGTAATTGGCGAACATACTGTTAATTTACATGATTTTGGAATGATTATGCTAATTCGATAACCCTAAAGTTCTCAGTTAAATAGCTGACAGTCAATACTAATATAGTCTTGACGTGATAGTTGGTGAAAGAGTTAATGCCCACATACATCGATTATTATTTTTATAAGTATCACTAATTTTTTTTTTGTTAAATGATACATCGCTAATTTGTGTTGTATCTAGTACCTAAAAAATATAATAATAATACCTATTTTTATATATAAAATAAAAAAATATGAATTATAATAATAAAGATTCTTTATTGCATACTAGCTTAAAAATACTTGTAGCCTATGTGCTTTTCTAGACTATGTTCTACATCTATGCCAAATTTCAGCGCGATCCATGCAGCCGTTCTGTTGATACCTTCAAAGAAACATCGATTTATCCATCTAAACATTTGCATTTATAATATGAGTAAGATTTAAAGGATTACAGTATCAATATCGCCCTGGCTCCTTAACTAGGTTAACCTCTATTTAAGAAGCCAATGATTTCCCTTTATAGTGAATCATTTAAAATAGATCGATAAAAAGTGTTAGAATTAATTGTTAGAAAAGTTAATTAAAATTAAACACGTCTAACATTTCATTATAGTATTGGTTGTACAATACTTTCCTCTAAAAGTCCATTTGTATTGTTTAGTTCAATAAATTGGCATTAGCGGCCGAAGCGGTCCGTTCGCGGAGTTCATTTGTTAATGAAACAAATGAAGATCCCTTATATACTGTCTATTATATGGCTAATGCTTTGTATTTAACACACCTTTGTTCATTGCTATTTATTTGACCTATTTATAGTTTTTTCATAGACTAGCTATCGCCCGTGACTACGTCCGCGCGGTATTAAAAGAAAACTTTATAAGTAGCTTGTGAATTCTTCCAGAATTGATCCATTAGGCTGTTCCGGAGATACCTTCAAATATCCATCCATCTAAATATTCGCATTTATAATATTAGTAACATCTTTTGTTCCTGTTATCGTTAATTACGGTGTCTCTGTTTTTATTCTTTTCATAAATATAGAGGAAATAATACAGATTTTTTTAAATATTCTAGGTTTTGTCAAATTATGATTTCTGTAACAACCTGACCTTGTCTTTACGTAAGGCACAGTAAGTACTCCTTCATCATAACATTATGATGCCCTAGTACTTTTTGTACCATCTAAGATATGATGACATAATTATTTTTCCTTTTTGATATTATGTTTATAGTGTGTATAAAAAATATTCATTGACTTGCAATTTATTATGAAATCCCGATATAAAAATGCGAAAATAAAAATAATGGAAGGCACTTTCAATGAAAGCACAAAGTTTGCAATAAGTTTGAAAACAATAACCAATAACACTGAGCTTCAATATTTGTTAGTGGAGATATTGAGAGCTATAGGGAACTACTTCCGTTGTTTTATTTTTTATTTAAACATTATGTTTAAGATTTTAAAATATGGGGTATAAATTGGTTATATATTTTAATATAATAATTAGGGTTCCTTACCTCGAATGGAAAAAATAAAACCTTTTTAAGATCACTTCGTTGTCCGTCTGTCTGTTAAGACCATTTTTAAGTTATTTTATAATACTTCTTTTTTATTTTATTTTATAAAAGCTTCGTACTTGTAAACAGACAAAGATGTGTATAAAGAGAAGAAAGTGCTCTATGAAATACATTTTAAAATTGATCACCGTCTTTCACCTACCGTATTCAGTGTAAATGTCGGAGAAAGTGTATTCATCAGTAACTTATGAACATGACTGTACCTTCTTAGCTTAGAAACATCTGCTCCAAAATTCGCAGCTCATAAAGTTAAAACGAAATGGCAATTTTATTGAGAAATATGTGCACGAAATTCAAGTGTGGCAGCGACGCAGTAATATTGTAGAGGCGGATCGGTCCCCGGTGCGGCATCAAGCATCTGAGTGGCCTTATTGTGAAGCTGCAGCTCCGAAAGAAATTCATTCCAGTCTCGTGTGACGTTTTTCGCTACTAAATTTTGAATATTGCGTACGTTTCGTCTAGACAGTCGCGTGTTTGTTGAAAAATCTGTCACAGTTCGCTGGGGAATTTTAATAATTTTATGTTGAATCTTTAGGTTTCTACGGCTTTGTTAAATATAAAATCCCAGTTAAAATATTTGTTTTCTTTTTTTAATTTTGGCATTAAGAGCCTATAATTGTGGCCAAGGCTTTCTTGGAATTCCAATTCTTAGACTGTATCTATTTACTTTATTAATGTGATACTTTATAAACAACCCGACATATACTTATAAATGCGGCGGTTTTGTGTTACTTGTCAAATTATTGAACAAATATAGAATGTTATAATATATAAAATTTTAAATTTATAGTCCTTATTATTTGCAGAGTTATTTGAAGTCTAACGCTTCGTATAATGTCACAGTTTTCCTTTGATACATTTTTAAAAGCGTTAAAATGGGATTATTTTAAAAAAAGATTGCTGAATGTTTAAAATTCCTTTGGCCTCATCTCCAAGAATTGTTCGCATTCACGCAAGGACAAAGCATTCGACTAAAACGAGGATAGCATCTCATATATTTTCAGGGCGGTTCTAAGAATTTGATGCTATTGTAATGGGTTTATGTGAAAAGCTTCCTCGTTCCGAGACGTTTTTAGCGGCAACTATTGCATTCAAACTGTTTTAAGTCACGCTTCCTAATGTCATTAAAATACACTTAAATATATTTTGGGACGTATTAATTTAAGCTGGTTTAGTTACGTTATTTCATGTTACATACAGCTTAGTAAATCTTTGGTTTCTTATATTCTTCGTCTATATATTATTGTCTTCTATTGTTACAAGGTGGTTGATTCTAATCTTTAAAATTCAGTTTCATATTTTGTGATTTTTTTATTCATGAGAGTGTGAATAAAAAATCACCAGTATTTTTATATTATTCTACGACATAAAAATATAGAATACTTCGTGGAAAATAGTATAAAATTGAAGCAGTTTGCGTTGAAATATTACTAACCTTAGTACGACAACCCTCGAACGGTTACTGCTAGTAAAAACAAAAACGTCTGTAGTCTGCCAGTATTTTCTAATATCGTGTACTCGTTTATATTAAAGGGCTCATTTCACTAGGGGTATCATTGACCTGTAGTGGATAAACAGTTTTTCATATTTTATATTGAATATTCAAAAACGTTTACCTTCATGAACGTATACGTTACTTTTAGTGCAGATAATTTATTCATTTATACAACTAAATAAAATGTCTGTTATATTTTTTATATTTACAGCAACTTATCCACGTCACGAATTTACCTTTTTAAAATAGAATCGAAAATTGTCAATTATTTAAATAACTTCTTCTTTTTCTATGTTGTATTTATCGTAGGTTTCTCACACCAATCTTATATATAAAATTCTCGTGTCACAATTTTCGTTCCCATACTCCTCCGAAACGGCTTGACCGATTCTCATGAAATTTTGTGAGCATATTGAGTAGGTCTGAGAATCGGCCAACATCTATTTTTAATCCAGCTCGGACAGAACCGCGGGCGACAGCTAGTATCTTCATATAAAACATGCCGTCTCTGTCATTATCTTTGACAAAACTGAGATAACAGTATGTTTGAAACATGGATATTGATTTCAGAAATGGTTAGTGTAACGGTGAAACTAATACAGAAATCGTGTCAAATTACAAAACGAGAACAATCGGTTCTATTATTAATTGCTGTGGCATTCTCTCTGATTGATTACAGCTCGAAGAGCGCAATACATGAGTTATATTACTCCTACACTAAGTAAGAGTTAAACAATACTCGTTGTTATGTAATTTATGTTACCACAGAACTATAGTTACCACACGATTTCTAAGGCGTACGCCAAAATTTTACGCAAAGCATAGCAAAGATATGCGAATCTTTTCGATTATTAGTTATTTGTGCCGATAACATTATTTGTGGATACAAGTCAAACGTCGAGCAAAAAATTGATCTTTAACCGTAAGTTTCTGAGATTAAAATCTCTGTATAAACATATCGTCATCCCTCTCATTATAGTTGATAAAACAGAGATAACAATATATTTTAAACGGGGATTGAATTTATCAAATAATAGCAATTTTTTTTCGTGATTAACACGACATTATCATTTGTTTTTATAATCTTTATTTTGTAAAAAACTTTGTTGTTCTAGAATCGATATAAACAAGCTGTAATTACTTGGTATTGTATTGCTGTAGGAAGGTCGATACTTGTGCAGTAGTTTCTATGCAAATGGTGCATCTTATATCGTTACGTAGATACAGGGGTCGTTAGAGTTCTGTTTCAGAACTGCAATGTACTTAGATCTCTAAGCAACCTTAATACATATACTTAGGCGAGTTTAGTAGAACAATTGTCGAATTACGTAAGTTTATTATTACGTTATTATATTTAGTTTACTCTCCCTTAGTTTATGAGACGAAATTCTCTTTCTCTGTATAAAATATCGTTATCCCTGTCATTATCTTTGACAAAACAGAGATAACAATATGTTTTGGTCTTAGGAACCCACGGTAATTGGATTTGTTCCTTGATGTTATCGAATATCTTAATGGATTCTTTGAAATTTGAATTATTAATATTTTTGATTAAAAATAAGTTTGTTGCTCTAAAATAAGCCAGCGTATAAATATGTTGATAAAAATAGAAAAAAACACGTAAATTATTATTACTGTTAGATAACGCTTAGATTTATTTTATTTATATTATATTATACTAAAAGTTTAGTACATTTTCAACAGCTTTCATTCTATCTCGTTTATATAAAAGGCACCTTTGAGATATAAAAGTAAATGCGAGTACGGTAAATTCTAGAAATTTTGAAGCGACGCTAAGACATCTAGAAAATCATAAGGGTCACATCATCCACAAAGTTCAATATCTTATTCAGTGATATTGAAAGCCATACCCTGTATTTTTGCGTTATATTCAACGACATTTTCCTTTACAGTTACGAATTGTCTGGTTGTTATTTTCTCAACATCAAGTCTCTCTTGATACAATCCAAGCAATTTTGTTTGGATTACAAATTATCTCAGTCTTACTAATATTATAAATGTGAATATTTGGATGTATGTATGGATGGATCGATGTTTGTTAGAAGGTATCTCCAGAACGGCTCAACGGATCTCGCTGTAATTTAACATACATGTAGATCGTATTTTAGAAGAACAATTTTGCTTATTAATTAAGTTTTCTTTTAAAATCCGCGCGGACGGAGTAGTAGGCTACAGCTATGAAGTATAAAAGTAAAGTCTTATAAAAATAGTGTAATAAATAGGTTTTACTTACCTATAATTTTCTTATTAGACTAACCGCGATATCAGCATCTCTGTCACTATTTAAGATATCCTTTTTGGATTATAATTAAACTAAAAGCACACATGTAAAAGTTTCTAATACACCTATCTTGTTAACGAAAGTGCTGTCTCCCAACAATAGCAGGTTCTATTTACTCAATGTAGCGATAACAAAGCCTCATCAATCATCCTGCCTGATGGTCAAACTAATCACTATACCAACGACTTTCAGAATACTTTGTTATATTTATTTCACTTAAAATAAGTACATTATTTACTTTAAATATGAATGGATTTATTATTTTTTGTGTATTACCTCACAACTCCGCTTCTGGTGCTCCGATTTTGGATTTTTTTATTATAAGGTGGCAAACAAGCAAACGGCCGCATGAATTCTCCTAAATAGAGAAGCAACCGCTGCCAATCTCCAATTGCATTTGCACTAAAGATAGGCAACGCAATCTTTAATCGACAGAGGAGAGGATTCACACAAAGAGAAATTTTTTCTTAGAATGAGTCTCCTCCTTCGCCAGATCACTTCCTGGACAGGAATTGGACTTACGGAATGCAAGCTTAGTCTTATTTAACTACGAAGGCCCGATGCGGTTGATTACACATATTATTTTGAATGCTTAGATAAGTACAAATCGATAAATAATATAAAATAGACATCTTGTTATTCATTTTTAAATAAAAAAAATGACGTTAATGTAGCAATGTAATAATCTCACACAATTTAATCCACAAATATAATAAATTCAGGACAAATAGTGGGAAATGTTCAGTATTCAGCATTAGTGTGAGTGCATGGAGTGGGTAATGCATAACTAAAGCTAATGCGAGCTGGATCGAATGCACCGACTGGCTTATCATAAGCCAGACTCGAGAAAGTTTTACGCCAGCGACTTACCGTTGCTTTCTGAGACCATAATCTCTAAAACATATCGTCATCCCTATAATTATCTTTGACAAAACAGAGATAACAACGTGTTTTAAACGGGTATTTTGGTTTAAGGAACCGACCACCAACCAGGATAGATGCTTGTGTGAACGAACATTACGGTATCAGAATTAGACTCTGTAGCATTCGTTGTGCTATATTTGGCTCGTTCACGTACCGACACGTGTTGCCGGCTCAAAGGTCTGACATCGACTGACGTCCCCTCTCTCCGGCATGTACTTATGGCGTGTACGCTCGAGACAAACAACACTACGTTTATGCATACACTACATCCCTTCCTTTTTTTAATATATTTAATCTTGCTAAGTATAGGTACTTGTATTCTAAAACTATCAATTAATAGAATACAAGTATACATAAAATTCGATTTTCTAAGTTTCTCTACACTTCTACATGTATATCCATTTTGTAAGTTTAATAAACTTAGATTCAATAACATTTTTCTATAAATTCACTTAATAATTATTTTCACAACAACTGCATAGATATTTGTTACCATCCTATACTTATCTTCCAAGTTTCCATTATTTCTTCCTTCTATATGCTCTACTTCCTTCCATTTGTTATTTAGAACGCGCCAGTGTCCCTCAATTCATTTTAAATAAACTTATTTTCGTCTTGGCATTTGTCACGTTAAAATATTCCGAACTTCAATATCGCCATCAATACCTGTCTCTACCGTATGGGAAGCAGGATTTTAATTGACGCTTACTTTGTTATCTTTGTGTAAATTATTAATGTCGAAGCCAAATATTTTGCTAAAAAGTAATGTTTAATAATTAACAGAACTTAAAAGTACTTAACAGTTTGAATGTATCCTAGACGTGATAATTTACGCTAGTAGTAACAATAAAATTTTACTCTTTACTACGAATGTTATGCACTGTAGACACAGTACTAGTTGGTTGGGACACCAAAAGCTGTAACTGATGTAACTGTGCCCGAGACTTCGCTCGCACGAAATACTGACTTGGATAGCATTTCAATCACTTAGGCTAATCACTTAATATTACTAAGTTTTATACTGAAACATATTAAACCCACAAAATACTCGCACAAAATTCACATATTCCAATACATCAAAATCAGTCCATGACAATGGTCCCAGGCTCCTGTCCATCAATGTACCAAACCTCATCCAAATTGGCCCAGCAGTTCCCGCTTGAAAGAAGGTCAGATAGACAGACAGACAGATGAAGCCACCCTAGCATCAATAAGAATGTTCTGTCCCTATATTATGGAATAGTCAATGATAATTTTCTTTTTCTAATACATAACCTGCAAATGACTAACTTACTATGTTAACAATTTAATGTCTCTTCTCCTTCAAAGATGTTATATTTTCTATTGAATGAAGGTTTCAAAAGTCAAGACTTATACCTTTTTTATGTTTAATTACCAAATTTATTTCCCAGCTTATTTGAGATCTTTCAACCCACAACACAGAGTCACTGACGGTATTTAATTATGTTGAACTTTATATTTAACTTGATGGACAATATTTAAATGCCACTATCAATTTTCAATTTATCAGATGTTCAACCTATATGTAACAATGAATTGCTAATGACTACTCTGAACATAGTAAAAGTCTTTTCAATATAAGCGTAACATAAATAAACATAAAGAGACAAACTCTTTGTCCCTTCTTTTCACAGGTCAGCAAATGAACTTGTCATTGCCGTTTATTCTCTAATGTTATTTACAATCAAACAGTAGCTATTATGTATGAAAATAGTTAAGTTAGTAGAACTAAGCGATAGCATTTTACTCCACAATCGTTTTTTTTTTCAGCTCATAATAATCCAAATGGAATGCCATTTAAAAGTAAAATTATATGTCAACAAGATCTCTCTGATTTTAAACACACTTTTAGGCGGTGTGCTAAAGTCGTTTTAATAAGTCGATAGTGCGATTTTGGTTCAATATTTCATAAATCGGTATTTCTACTCCCTAAATTGAGTTTAAAGCCGTTAAAACTTAATTCAAGTTGACTCACCAATTTGTGCGGGTTATTGATAACAACTACCCCGACTGCGACTAGTGTGTCCTCAGCGAGGAGTTGCCTAAAGAGCGACTTTTACAATGAATTCCTCCATGACTTGGTCCAATAATTATGCTATAAATAAAGCTATTTCAGAAAGAAAACATTAATTTATTTATTCTATTTTACGGCAACTGTAGCATGTCATTATCAAAGAAAAACACGTTTCCGCTCTTATTTTTACCAAATTAGAGCAATAAAATCAATTTCAGATGTATTTTAAATACAGAGTCATCTATCGCCGGAAGCGGAAACTACTTATCTGTTTCACAATTATTGAATCGAAATTCGTTTAGTGCACAGTACATCAGGAGATTTGAACTTACATATACTCGTAGTTAATAGTATCTCTGGAAACTTCACCAATCCAGCATTAGCCACGGATTCGTTAATAAAGCCAATTATGATGACTAGTAACTGGCAATATAATATTAGAAATTGCGTTATACACATTGTAAATATTCAAAACAAAACGTGACTAATAGTCAATCACATTTTATATCATTTTGTACTACGTATTTTGTAGTAAGGTGCTTATAACAGGGTTAAAAGAATTACTTCTCAAAAAGACAAAGGAATAGTCACTTACTTGAAAACAATATCGTACAATGTACATAATATAGTCGCCATTGATTTGACTTAAATTTACTTTACTTTTTTACAAAATCTAAAATGTATTCAGGTAGCTTAGATTTAAATTGATTAACTGAACTTACATTTATAAAGATGACAGTAACAACTTATGAAGCTGTACTCCTTCGTTTGTTATACATATATCTCTTTCCACTCACTTTCGGCACAACAATTAGACTTGCTCGCCGAGTGCTGCGTTTATTAATCTGTAACTTTACAAACGACATGTTATTGATGATTTGTTTTGTTGATGATTTTTCTAATTATAAAACATGTACTGTAGGCATATAGTTGATTAATAGTCATTATTTTGATTTTATTGTAGATAATGTATTTCCTCTCACCTTAATTTAGATACCTCTCACCTTAATTTAGTTAACAGTTTGCCTCACACAAATTTTAGCTTCAAACTTCTTACCACTAGTATTATCAATTTATCGATCAGGGTTTCAATCTTCTTAATTTATATACTTGACAACTTTTCAGGCTGTAAATGAACTTATCGATTTAACGATTAGATGATCTAACCAATTTAATGGTCAGCCGTGCTGCTTTCACGTCTGTAAGACATGACTGATCTAACCAATTTAATGGTCCGCTATGCAGTTTTCATACTTGTAAGACATGAATCATCCAACCAATTTAATGGTCAGCAGTAGTGCTGTTATACCTGTAACACTTCAATGATCTAACCAATTTAATGGTCAGCCGTGGTTCTTTTATATTTGCAAGACATCAATGATTTAACCAATTTAATGGTCAGCTATACTCTGTAGACAAGTGCGAAAGTTCTTCTTCTTCGTCGTTACAGTTTTGTCAGATTGGTCATGGTCATCAAGTATCAATGATCTACTTTACCAGACGCCACCTAGTCGCTGCCTTTTTAGTACATTGGTGGTCCAAGGTATCTTCAGCATTCTTCTCCAGCACCACATCTCGAGCGCGTCTATCTTCTTTTTCTCACTCTCGTAGGATCCCGTTTTGGACGCATAAAGGAATATGGAGAGTACAAGCGATCGTACAAGCCGAGTTCTTTTTTTCTTTGCATTCTTTGCAATTTCTCCATCGCTGACCTAGTGATTGCCATTCGTCGCTTTATCTCGTCTATACAACCGCCGCTGTTCGTGCGAAAGTTGAAATCGAAAGTGCGAAAGTACTTACACTTTATTGGAGGTGACTGTACCTATGTTATTGAAGTTATGTATACACATAAGGTTGACCGAGATTAACATCGCCGAATGCTATTATCCATCTACATACTATTTGTCAACCATAGGTCGAAGACAGTCTTAAAAATGAATTTGATTATTGTTTTTGGTCGAAATCATGACAATATATGTATATGTCGTGGATATACTACCCTCGTAGTAAAGTAATGTTTATTTTATCATTGTAATAGTTCGATATTTTCTTTTCTTATTCATTATTCATTTCCTGCTTGATCAATAGACCGGAATTAATTTGTCGCTTGCACATGTATTTCGATGTGACATCGTAGTGCACTTTGTAGTGAATAACTTAGACGGACGAGCACAGCAATGGATCTGTTTCTCTGATAGTCAAATATTGTGATCTTATTTCGATATTCAATTGGTTAAGTTTACATTCCGAACCGTTTTTAAAACATTCACGGCTGGGAACAACTTAAGGCCACGTTTTACAAATAACTATCATATGTAAACAGAGAAGACTGTTGCTATTTTTGGCATTACCTACTATTTAATTTATTTATTTTTTGTAAGGTAAGGCAAAATAATTTAAACAATACTTTCGTCCATCAATTACTGAAATGTTATTTTTTTTTACACACTGGTCTTCTCTTTCCTTTTTTTTTCAAATGTAATTTATTTCCGTACTCACGGTTTTATCCTCGTCGCCAATGTAGCATTCGTTGTGCTATATTTGGCTCGTTCACGTACCGACACGTGTTGCCGGCTCAAAGGTCTGACATCGACTGACGTCCCCTCTCTCCGGCATGTACTTATGGCGTGTACGCTCGAGACAAACAACACTACGTTTATGCATACACTACAGACTCGATTTACCTCAATCCTTGAGGTCGAAAATTATTTTAACTAATTTTACTTGAGTACGAAAATAATTCAATCGCCCTCTAAACTATAGATCTTGTTTTTAGATTGTGATATTTAGATTTGAATCAAATGGATTAAAAGTGTTAAAAAAATACGGTGGATACGCAAAAGTAGTTACAGATCGAATAATGATTTTGGGCGTATAAGTCTACGGTTGCTAGATCGCAACATGGGCTCATAGCCAATAAGGTTACCTATTTCAGTTGTCGTTAATATAAACGTAACATAATGCTACAAAACAATTTTTAGTCTCCATATTAAAACAATTTAAAATACACTTTGTTTTAAATGACAAATTCAAATTACGTATTCATTAACTTCACGATAATTTCGTTTAACGCTTCGCTTTCACTGACGAACAAACTCGACGTCGAATTAAAAAAACAAAACGCTACCAACATAAATATTTGATTCTCGGAATGCAATGTGTACGGTCAGTAAAATATAACAGACAATTTTTAAAATTCATTTGAACAGATAAAAGGAATTTTCCATATTGTTATCTCTGTTTTATTAAAGATGTAAGACAGGGTTGACGATACATGTTACATAAAGATATTGATGTGATAAACCTTCGGTGAGTCCTAATCAAGGTACTGTTTAAGTAACTATCCAACGTCACCGATTGTAGTAAAACAAATGAAGAAAGAAATAAAAAAGGAAAATATGTATCTTTGGGATAAAAGACAAACAGAGGAGAACGAACTTCTTAGGTCTAAACAACGAACCTTATTTCTTATTCAAGCCAGTCTTGACGTGCAGTGCTTGTTTTTCTTTCACAGCGACATCCTTGAGTCGACACAGACAGTACGAGTGTAACTTGAGTCGTAAGATTGTCGCCAGGTGTCACCACAAATTGCATGCGGAATGTTACCACGAGAGCTTCGCCAAGAGTTATATTGTCTTAATTACCGTTGTATTTTGTAAATAAAACAACGACTTTATATTATATTGTACTGGAATTTTAATATCTCAAAAATTTACACAGTTTCAGTCAGAAACAAGCGAGAGTGTGACACCAACCGTTCTTCCAGTCGCATCAATCACGTCCGGCCGCCGCGACAGCTGTTGACATTCTAATTTCTAAATCCGATATGATCCCCCACTACCATCACCCCTTTGACGATGCGGCGTCACGGCTGCAAGTTATGAGAAATTCAAAGTTAACGTTACATAGCTTTGTTATTATAAGAGTTCGGTTTGTTGCATACATGAGGGTAGGTTAAAAATGTTGAACTAAAATTTGTTTGTTTGATACAATTTTCGAATAGTCAAAACCCATAAAATAAATAGCGTTTGTTATCAGACGTGTGCATCCCACGTGATTAATTATGTTTTTATTTCATTACACTACACAAACGAAAGATTAATTCTGTCTGACTGATAGTTAAATGAAGGTAAATTGGAATGAAAATAAAAAAAAACACTGCCATAGAGTTGAGGATGTAATTTCTTGGAAAGTTATTGTTTTTTTGTTAAACATTTTTGTATGAAATTATCCTTTGTAGGTTAAAACATATAATTTATTAGGTAAAAAGATTCGTAATTGAAATACTTTGCTATCGCTAGAGTATCGCTAGAGACAGTGCAAAGAAATATTGTCTACGAAAAAAACGAAGTTTAACAGACTTGTAAGTTTTTTCTCGTTGAAATAATTGAGCAAATTTTCGTTTACTTTATAAATTGAACGAAGTTATTCTCTGTGTTTATTCTTTTACAAAGTGTATTTTTACATTTAATTATACAATTTTTGATCAAAGTATTGTGCTACCTAAACCAACCCGCATTGGGCCAGCGTGGTTGACTATGGCCCAGTCACCCCTAACTTAGAATAGGATCCGAACCCCACAGTTAGGACGTATAGTGAGCTGATGATGATGATGATAGTTCTATAAACTATATGTAGTTGTTAATTATTGTGGAAATAAGTAGTATAATTGGAGGGTGTAGGAATTTTGTGCTGTGGCAATGCAAATGTTCCTTCTCATTATGTAGATACTGACCCAGTGTAGAATATTGTTGCATTTAGATCACGTACCCTTTTAACTTAGTGTAGCTAAACTTATCTAAGCAATATTGTTAGTTTTAAGTATTTCTGAGTCTCTAACTTTCAGTCTTTTGGTAATGACCTTTATTTTTAAAGACAAAGCGTAATCTCATCGCCGTATGCGGGTTACGATTTAAAAGTAACTATATATATTCGTTATCGAGAATCCTAAGATAGAAAATTATATTAATATTAATCCTATAGGATTTTAACTCTTATGTCCATTTTGTATAGTATACCATACATAAAACCATATAAAAATATACAATGACTATTAAATAATTTTTACCTTTTTTTTTTGCTTTTCTTCAAAAAAGAAATCTTGTCACAATAAGGGTTAATCTTTGTTGGTATTTTCTTGTATTAATATTATGATATAAATATTAATTCGTGTATGCAAAAATATTCATTGCATTGATATCGAAATGTTTGTTTTTAATCATTGAAAGCTTATATGCTGTTTATCAGTTCGGTCGCAGATTTATACAGTGAAAACAGACGCTATATTGACCGTTGATGTTTTTCACACGTGGGCAATATAGTGATGTAGAGCAGTGCTCTTCTATTTGTTGTGTGCATTCAGATAGTAGCTATACTGCTCTGCCGTACTACTCTACCCTCTTGCGTAACTAACTTTGATTTAGCTAAATGATTGTTCGATATCTTTATAATTAAACATGTGGACACATTAATTATCTATGCTGGGTTTTTTAATTTCTTTGTAATAGTTTTTATTTAATGTACACGCCTGCGTATATTATGGTTTAAAGAAAAAAAATCACATTTGTACAACCGAAATGAACAGCGTATTTTGGTGTTAAGTAATCAATTAAAAACCAAAGTAGCATATGATTCAGTCTTTTTTATTTCTCAACTTTCTTTGTCCTATCTTTGATTCATCCTAATCGTAGACACTTGATTAATGTAAGTAATAAATTCATATTAATATGAACTCAATAGTAAACGCTATATACACAGTTTCCGATACCAGAAACGTTGCAAGTTTGTTGAACAATCGTGCTTGGGTTCCACGGATTGTGTTTCCAACTCATTAGTAAACTTGCGACCCGGGGCGACTCCCTAGGATACGCAAACTTGGAGTGTAAGCGACGTACGGATAGCATATTAACATATTATTCCATCTTTTTTTTTGGATTTTTCATTCTTTATATTTTAGTGCCGGTCGCGCGCGACACCGTTCGCGCGGAACTTAGACACGAAATAAGTAGCCTATGTAATACCAGACTATGTTCTACATCTATGCCAAAATTAAACTTGATCCGTTGAGCAGTTTCGGAGATATTCTAAGAAACATCCATCAATGTAAACTTACGCATTTATAATATTAGTTATATGATTTTTGTTTTAACTATGGCAAACTCAAATTAAGCGTTATATCCTTTCATAATCACTAAAATAGTGGACTACAGGTTTTCTTATTGATTAATATGAGATGACAATTCCCGAACATTATTGTGCGTTTTCACTAATACAGTGACGACATAGAGGAAATATAGTAAAGACTTTGTCTACTAAACATAATAAGAAAAATAATATGAACTGCAACCCTACGTGTTGTTCCTGAGGGTGCGGAAGAACAAGTGAGGGTCGCAGAATAGGGGTGGGTCATACGGATCTCGGAAGTGTGCGACGTACTATTGTTAGAGAGTGTTCTAATAAGGAATGTAGGGCTACAGTTTTACACGATAGTTTTGCCATCATTTCATTTTATTAATTAAGTTAATTTTGATGAAAAAATTACTAAAACAATTAAATAATATTTGAAGGAGGCTCACAAATATGTTAATATTTTTTACAAGGTCTTAAGACTTTAGTAACCTTAGTAATATTAAGCGATCACTCTCTCCGTCTCTCTCTCTCTCTCTCTCTCTTGCCCCTCTCTTTGTGCATCGTCTCCTCATTTCTGACGGTTCCAATCACTCGTCATCTTTGGGTATGTGCATGTGTCCACTGCTGTTCTGAGCGATGTGGATGATATGCATGAAAGTCTCAGTCGCTATATGATATCAGACGTTATACATGAATGGTGGCCAATTTATTTCCTAGCCTCTGTATTCGTTACATCAGTATAACATATGTGAAGAGCATTATCCAAGTTTCTCGTAGAAAAATGACCGGTTGGTACTTTATTAGGCCGGCATTGCGGCCTAAAGTTATTATTACATGTTGGTAGTTCGGACAAGCTCGTTGTAGATTTACTGCGGAGAATGAAAAAGTTATGTAGCGGTTCTGAATAACTTGTTTACTGCTCTTTTTAACGCTATCCTCGTAAACAAGCTCATAGATTCTCTAGGCTTTTGATGATAAAATGTTCAGTTTATTTTTAGTTTTATCAATTTTGCTGAATAAAAAATAAAAAAGTATTGACCTTTTGAACTGTTTCATTTAAAGTATAATGGACGTCCATTCATTTTATTTTATTCCTAAAGAATATTTGTTTTTTTTTTACTTTTTGCGAATTATCAAGAATACGGGGATTTGAATTTTTGATAGGAAATAATGGACAGGTCGTTTATTAGTCATTCGAATAATCGATTATTGTTTCAGGAATCCCTTTTAATTATGTAAATAAAAATAGTTTTTGTAAACACACGTGGTTTAATAATAGACCCACAAAGAAAGATTTACCATTATTATAATTTGCCCTCACACAATTTCCTTTTCTGATAGAAAAACTAAACTGCAACAAACTGCGAGGTTTTTTGTTTGTTGTAGATACTTTGTTGGCTCTGGCCAACGCCAAAGCGAACAGAACTCCTTCCAACCTCTGGGTTGGAAGGAGTTCTGTTCGCTTTTTAAGGCCACAGTGTCATGTGCAAATGGCTCTAATGATCGCAGACCTTTGAAAAAAGATAGCACTTTAAAAAGAAGATATTTTGATCTTATAAAAAAAAAATTAAACGTCACAAAATTTAGGGTGCATAATAATGTGTATTTTAAATTTGTACTAGAATAAATCTGTTATAATACTGTTATCAAAAGGGGTTCCTGTTTCCCAATCAAATTGAGTCTGCTAGCAAATTGCACGGTTCCCGCTCCACGGCTAATAACAAGCCGAATGGGGTCCTCGATTTCCTCTGCTCATCTTTTGTTATTTGGGAACCAAGAGTCGGATGCGTCGATTATTTAATATTTATTTATATTAACTGATCATAGCAAATTAAATGATTAAGCTACGCGTCCATTGGCACGCACCGGTCGCATCGCACGCACGGATGAGACGGATTTGCTTTGTCTTGATGCTATGCGGGCGCGGATGATCGACGCAGAGATATGTAAAATCTTACAAAGCAAACCGTTGTGGGCCGGGCTTGCGGTGCGTCCGCCGGCCTAATGAACACGTACCTTTCGTAAGCGTCAATAGCCAAATGGTTAAGGGTACGGATTTCCACGAGGTCGGGATTTCGAATCCCGCCATTCGACTATTGTCGTAAACCATATCCTAGCACAAGTCTAGAGCTTAGTTGCAATGGTTAAAGAAATATTAGTAAATTTACAAAAAAAAATCTGCTAATAGTTTGTTAAAGAAAGCCTTTAAAGTTAGTTCAGATCGTAATATGGATAGCTAAACGATCATCGTTTTTAATTTATCAGCAAGGCTAAGACATCGTAATGTTTACTTTTTCTAAAAAAGAATATAATTTTCCCTACGATATACACCTAGTTATAACCATCGACATAAACTTTGAGAAGAGAAATATGGAGTGAATTATTGCGATTTAACACACGGTTCTGTATAACAATAACATCATTACAGCATTGTTAACAGCAAACATGGTGTAACTGTTTACTTTGGATGATTGTGACGTCACTATCCGAATACGTTACAAAGGGTGTTCTTGCTCCATACGGCTTTAATTATCTCGTTTATGTGACACTATTGGCCCTTACTTTCCAATAGTGTATTGTTTTAATTCTAATTATTACATATGACATATCTATTATTACATATTATGTATATTACATTTATCTTTGTTCCATTTCAAATAATTGAAGACATTAGCGACGGAAGTAAGCGTATCACCATCTCAAAGGCCGGCAACGCATCCACTGGTATTGCTGATGTCCATGGGCGTAGTTGAACACCTCGGTGTTCCCGCTGGTCGTTTGCCCCCTTCTGTTATATAAAAAAAAATGTATTTTTTATATTAAGGAAAAATTGAATTTGATTACATTTCCACGATTTTTGTTAAAGTACTGGAAGTAGATGTTTCTTTGTTTTTAAAAGTAAAACTGCAAAGATATAACTATTGATAACCTCCATCTATTTGAAGTCTGCAAAAAATACAATTTAAATTATTTAAGACATCAATTGACTTGATTCTTTGATGCCACGATAACTCTATAACTAGAAAAATCCTTACTATACTTAGTAATATTTAAGTTAAGTAAATTTTAAGTTTATTCAGAAATAAATTTTCTAAGTAAATCTCTTACAAAGGTTTAAGATGAAAACGATATTAAAACTAATTAATTAAAATAAATCTAATTATTACACGAAAAACGAAGAAAAGAAATTTAATCGTTACTCAATTTAATTACGATACGACCCTTTCAATAGAGAGTTCACCTTGTCTGACTTTAGTGTTTATTTCTCCAGACGTTTTACAAACATTTTTTTATTATTAACTCAAAAACAGTTAATTGCTTAACTTTTTACACATTAACAACGTATTTTCCAGTAAAAGTAGCATGTTTCAAGAAAATCGTCAATAGCCTAATGATTAAGGGTACGGATTTCCGATCACGAGGTTGGGGGTTCGAATCCCGCCATACGACTAGTGTCTTAAACCATACCCTAGCACAAGCCTAGAGCTTAGTTGGAATGGTAAAAGAAATATTAGTAAATTGACAAAAAAATCTGTTAATATTTTATATAAAAAAATGTATAAAGCAAGCTAAATAACATACGCAAAATAACAGTTCTAAGCTAGTTTATAAAAACTACTAATATTAGTTGTTTTTACCACTACCTCGTTAGTCTAACTGGCTTCAGTTTAACCTTGCTGGTCGCAGTGGATTGCTATGGCTTCCTCTCATGTTACAACCTGCAGTTAGCACACCAACTACATGTAGTGACTAAGTTAAACATTTTATCATCTCTGGAAGTTACAATTGTTTGATGGTTATTAGAAGCTTAAGATAAATGGATATAGAGTTACTTTGAGTTTCTGAGATCAAAACCTCTGTATAAAATATATCTTCATCCCTATCATTAGTTATATAAATATTATCATCATTTGTATCATTTTTATATCATTAGTTGTATGTTTTAAACAAACATTTTAGTCTCAGAAACCCACGGTTAGTAAAGCACATATTAATCATTAACTTTTCGTTCCATTAGTTAAAGATGAGTAAAAGATCCAACATCAAGTTAGGCAATGTACTTAGATTAAAGTAAAGGTATAAAAGGAGTTTTTTCTGTTAAAGATTACAGCAAATATAAACCGATATTAAAAACACAAAAATCGAGGTTAAACGGAAACATAAGAGAACAAAATAATCAAAAGTCTCGTCATGAGCGAAGTGAGGCGGAAGGCCTTCCTTTATCCGGTGCCCTTTCTAAATCGCTCAGCTTTTTTATTCGTGTAGGACAATAGGCTGCAACGTGATCTGACAATAAATATCAAATCCCCTTATTATATATTGATACTTATATCTAAATGTAGATTTGTATGTCGTTATGTCATAAGATTTTTTCTGATGCGTTTTAATATTTGACCTTTCGATTGATGTTCCGTTACTACACCTGAGTTCAGTAATCTGACAATCTAATACTTGAATCATCATTAACATTATCATCAGCTCACTATAAGTTCCCACTGAGGGGTTCGTAGTCTATCCTAAGTTAGGGGCGACTAAGCCAAAATAATCATAGAAATATTTTTATCTTGAATCATATTGGTTAAAAATTTTAGAAATACACAACCATATTTCCCACTTACCTCATTTTACATTTACGTATAAACAAAATGCTGATTTATTTTACAAAAAATAAAAATAAAACACGATATAAAAAAGCAGAAAATGCAACAGAACAGAGATCGAGAGGACAATTACTGGGTAACGAGTGTGGAAGCTGTGACGTTGTCAATTAAGTTTTTCGATTGCGAACTTAAATCTATTAAAGTCGTATCGAATATCTGATGTGACTACATGTCCGAAAATCATATTATATACAGAATTTCTGCGAATGAAAATATGAATATGCATGGATTGAAATGAAATGTGAAATTATAATGACTTTCGTATTTATTCTTCCGTATTTGCTTTGTCATCAAATTCACTTTGTGTAAAAAAGTTATTCAAAATACGCGTTGTAAGTCTCCCATACTTATAGTTTGTTAATGATAACATTAACTGTTCTTAGTGGAGATTTAATACGAGAATTTTACACTTTATGGCAAATATTTAATTTTACAAGTTTCTCTTAATGGCTATTTATTATTTTCTACCTACATGAGTAACGTAGAAATAAACAAGGCTTGTAAAGGGGACGGCCCTCGCCCTATTTCTCTGCAACCCGCATTTTATTATTGTAACGAAGTACACCAGTTTTCTAAGCCAATTTTTCTCTTATACATTTCCTAGTGTTATTTTAATTAATACAAAAATATTATATGAGTTTTAAAATTGTTGTAAACTGTTTTAAATATAAACTAAGTTTATTTACTTACATTACTTTGGTTTTTAATTTTGTGATAAACAAATGAATCACTATCCGTGGGTTTCTGAGTCTAAAATCTCCGTTTAAAACATGCTCTATCTCTGTTTCGTAAAAGATGAAAGACAGGGATGACTGTATTTAATACAGATAATTTGGTGTGAGAAACCCACGGTCAATCGTTTAGATAAGACGATAGTTTATTAACGATTTCAGACACCATTATTTTACTGTTAAAATAACTAGACTCTATTGTTATATTTTCCATAATATAATTTAAAGTTGTAGTTAATTAAGTTTGAAAATTCTGGTAAACATATTTCGTGTAGAATTTTAGTTTCAACGCCGCAAACCTGCACAGAGAGGGACATGACAATGTCTTCATTAAATTTTCCTTTAAAATAATACAATTTCGTTATTTAAAACAGACGATTTTGAGACCCTTAACTTTTACATGTTTCGTGGTACTTTACGTGTTTAAAGAAACTGCCAATGGTCTAATGGCTCCTGTACTATGATAAATGCAACGCGAATTTTCAAAGTAATGGTTAACAAGCTGTTCCGGTGTCTGCATAATTTTGTACTCACTTAGCGAGAAATACTCAATATTTAACAATACTTGGATTTTTTTAAGAGCGTCGGTGGCTCCAGTGTCAAGCACTTGACTTGCAATCTGCAGGTCCTGGGTTCGAGTCCCGCCATGTACCAATGTGTTTTTCGATTTCCGATTTACATATGTACATTTATCCGACGTTCTTACGGTGAAGGAAAACATCGTGATGCAACCTGCACATATCTGAGAAGAAATTATAAGATATTTGTGAAGTCAACCAACCCGCACTGGGCCAGCGTAGTTGACTATGGCCTAATTACCCTTAACTTAGCGTAACTTCGTGTATTACTTTAATGCTTTAATGTAATGATTTTAATGTGTTACACAATTTATGTTAATATTTTTTGGAATGGAATTCTCTTAACGTTAAATTCATGATCATATCTGACCCTGGAAATACAATTCTATTAGTAATAAAATTTAAAAGACTACAGACTTAAAAGTTAATTTGTATCTGGGCGATTTCTGGAGCTATTTCACTCGGAGATTTTCACTCATATAACATTTATAGGTTCTTTCTTTTGGACTTTAAAAATCATGCCTAATAAATACAAAAATATAATCCAGTTAAAGATTATTCCATCAAAGTCATATTGTACATTAGCTATAATGAGAAGACAAACGTAGCGTTGTTACTCGTCAAGTACTCAAGCAGAAAGTCTCGTTAACAGTAATTGGATTTTCGGTTTTCTTCACTAATTACGTGAAACATAGTACTAATAATAGGCTTATGAAGCACATATAAACATCGAATAAGCAATAATTCTACATCTGTACGGTTTTTGTACCAAAATTTAGTAAATAAATAACGTATTAGATTCTTTATCTGCTTGTCTGAACATAATAATGTATTAAAATAATAAAAAAAACACATTTTTCAATTACTAAGTTATTATACGAGTATGTAAAAGGTTAGTAAAGCCATTTTGGGTTTTAAAAATGCTTAAATTGAGCTTTGAGAAAATGCAATGAATATCCAAATTCCTTGTTAACATTGATATCCTAGGAATTTGTTATGATTGTTATGATTTAAATAATTTAAAACGACAAAAAAAACTTTTGAAAGTGAAACTGAACCGTTTAAAAAGAATTAAAAGGTACTCAAAACATCGTCCATCTTAAGAACTAACTAATTCGTATTTTGAAACCGCTGTTAGCAAAGCGGAGCTAAAATTTAAATTGCACTTGCCGCCGGAAAGCCCATCATTAATGCATATTTATGAGTGGGGGGAAAAATCTCGACACACAGTCATTAGTAAAACATTAATAAAGATGTGACGTAAGTGTTAAGCGGAAGCGATTTCAAGACATACAAATATATGTTTGGGTGGATAGATATTTAATAAACCAATAGTTATTTACTTCATACATTTATAAATATAACAAGTGAAAAGAGGTTACCTGATAATAAATAGTCAGCAAAATATTGTTCGACATTTTAAATTTGTAAAATCATTCAGCGTCTAAAATATTTCCAATTCTTAGATGTATTGGCAAACTAGGAAATATTCAAAGTTTTACTATTTAAAAAACTAATGATAATACCTTAATTTACTCACTAATATTATTACCCAAAGAAACTTAAACTGAATTCTCAAACCGCTATATTGTTATAACTTGCACCCGTTTACTACTTGGCGGGGAGCGTAATGGGCGCGTGCTTTTGACGGGGGCACGCCCAGTCGGGCTCACTTCGCTGTAAATGTATTGGATATTGTGCTTTCTTTTTGTTATCAATGTTTTCCACGTAATTTCACAACGCCGTACCACGAACTAGTTAGTTAAACGCTATCTTTATACATTTATCATGGAAGCCACGACACTAAATTAACAACAGCTTAATGGATAAGAGTTTCATATACATTTTAGGTATATATTTTATTTAGAGGGTCAGTGACTCAACAGCTGAGCACTTGACTTGCAATCTACAGATCCGGGGTTCGAATACCGCCATGTACCAATATATTTTTCGATTTACATGTGTACATTTATCCGACGTTTTTACGGTGAAGGAAAACATCGTGATGCAAACTGTATAAACCTGTGAGAAGTCAACCAACCCGCACTTGACCAGCGTGGTTGACTAAGGCCTAATCACCCCTAACTTAGGGTAGGCTCCGAGCCCCTTAGTGTGGAAGTATGGTAAGCTCATGTTGATGTCTTTATTTCAACGAAATGAGTATCCATTAGTTATTCCATCCATATACAATTAAAGATGACGTCATCTTGTTAGCTAACAAGCAATTAAGCCTGACTTTCCAATTTTTAGTACTCCAAGAAGGTTTCACAACAAATCTAGATTCGGTGCCAATTAATGCTTATTTTATAAAGAATTTCCTATAGAAATAAATTAGAAAATTTTAATTAAGACTACGAACAATATTGACATGGTTCTTTGTTTGTTCTAAGTACTTTTTGTTTGTAGTAAGTTTCAAACAATTGTTTAATGGAAGATGAATTTTCTGTTTAGGTTTTCTTCATTTTTGTTCGTTTTTTTTAATACATCAAGTAATTTGTTTTCATGGAAATATGTTAAAGGTCCATTCTTAAGTAATTATGACATTAAAATGTTAGGTAATTTAACTTTATAAATGTCAGAAATATATTTTTTTTAAATTATGACAGATTGAGTTAATGACAATATCGTATTTTATTTGTTCTAAGCGAATTGATATTGCGAATATTACCGTGGATTTTTCCTCTAAGGAAACAGTACAAAAACATATTCTCATATTCTCTTTGAAATGAAAATTATGATATACATATATTTAATACTAGATTACTCAAGAACATTCACAAAGCTTGATACATTCGTAGTGAATTTCAAACGTAGCATAATCCCTCTAAAGTTTAGGTCAAAGTGTATTTGTGTACGTTCCCTTTGTTGCTGGTAAGCTGTCGTGATGGATGCGTGTGTAACCAACCTTACAAGTAAATACCTCTACATCTACTGACAATAGTCTGATTGCGCCCTAATAATTTTCTCTGTATTGTTTCGGACAATAAGCCATCTACAATATAGTCCTACACTCTACAGTATGTTCTCTTTGTTGAATAGTATATTAATACAGTTAATCTTACTAATATTATAAATGCGAACATTTTCCAACTATTCCATCGTAAGTCTTATCTTCTGTTCTTCAAATCTAAGATGTGTAGTCACGTGACAGTTTTGCACGTGAATAAAAACAAATGAATAAACACAACGCATTTTACATTGTGTTTTTGTAATTAATTTAAACGTATAAGTATTACTCGGTATCACGCACATATCGTCGCTTCTGGGGATGCATAGCGGCTTCACACGTGTTAGGCTTCGTGTCGGTATGCGATGTACGGAGTACGATGGTACTCATGGCACATCTACTGGTCGAAATCGATATACGATCTCCTGTATCGATCTCGTACCATTTCCCTGTTGCTTATATATTAAAACCTATTTCGTAAACTCTTAAACAAACAGAATAAAACTTCATATGATCATAATCAGGATGTTATCCGCAGTATAAAAAAAATATTACCGGATGTTGCACTCGCCGTTGCTAAAGTACGTCAAAAAGCGTTTAACCACGAGTTTTTATATCTTTATATATATATATATAATTCTTCTGTAAGTGTGTATGTCACTGAACTTCTCTCAAACGACTGGACCGATTTTGATGAATTTTTTTGTGTGTGTTCAAGGGGATCTGGGAATGGTTTAGATTCACAATTTTCATCAAATATTAACTTAATATTAATTTATTCAAATTAAAGACGTGTAGACAGGACAACGTCTTTCGGGTCTGCTAGTTCAATATATATTAGGAGAACGGGGAAAGGATTATTTTTGTTTGGTATAAAGTAATTGATTCTAATTAAAGGAAGTTACCATGAATTAATTTAATTTAGTGACGCACTCTCAGTCTAAGCAATTAGTAGTTAGTGTCTTTTAATGTCCTATAATGATTTAGCATGAAAAATCTACTCTTAGCTAGAGTAAAAGTAACGATAATATGTCTCTGAGTGCGGCAGTTAATCTATTATTTAGTAAGATTGGCTATTTCCCGATATAACACGTCCGCAGATCGCGCTGTGGTATTCAAGATGGCCTCTATTACCGACTTAATGCGGCCGGACATAATTAATGGCGGCGACACTCGTGCGACCACACTTGTGTGTTGCACTATAAAACTGTTTTATATAAAATACTCTCGTCTGCATTTTGAGATTAAGGAAATACGGATTTTTATGCTCGGTTCCGACAACTATTACATCTACGCGTTGGTACTGCGACATCCTTGTACTTTTGCTTATGTTCGTTAGATAAAAAATAAAATGTTCGATTCGGTCTACATTATAGCCAAGCTTAGTAGTTTGGATGAATGAATGTTTGTAAGAAGGTATTATATATCCACAACCCAAACGGGTTTCGCTGAAATTTGTCATGGAAGTCTGGAAGTACACATTGGCTACTAATGAAGTTTTCTTTATCTCCCCGTCGACGGATTCGCGGGCAACAGCTAGTAATTGAATAATTAATAATTAAATTAATAAAAAAAATAATATAGTACGTGTCAGCACATAATAGGTTTGTAGTACAAACTAGATCGTTTTAGGAACGGTAAGGTATATTTATCGGGTGATACGTCGCGTCTCCGACGACATCGATAAGGCATTTTTATCGTCATTCTGCTCTATTAAGCGAGATGAGCACGGTCTAGTGACACACCTCATACACTTTGATAAAAAAACATCTTATAAACGTGAATTTATTCTTTTAAGTTATAGATATAAAGTTAAAATTAGCATCATAGATTAAATGGAACTTAAGAAAGTGTAACTTTGGAACGGATCGAAAAGAAAAAGCTAAAATTTTACTTATACCATCAATAACGTACCAATAATCAAAAATAATACACCGCGACAGACACAAAAAAATGTTAACATAAAATAAGATTATAAACGAGTTATTTATATCTTACAAGATATTACCATCTCTATAACAAATGGCTGCGTTGAATGTATGTATGTTTCACAAGTGAAAACTCAATATAGTTTTCATAGCTTTTCTCAGTGTTGATGTTATTACATCATATGTAGACGTGTGGAATGAAGCAATATCGGTGGCCGCCGATGATCAAGTACGTGTGCTGGGTACTAACGTATCGCAATACTTTACACTACGTGGAAGATTGATTTACCTAACCATTGCGACTAAATATGTCATAAAAATGTATCATCATATTTTATGTTTCCATGACAACTATACTATTTTTACAATATTGTTCCTTCGTAAACAAAACCTTTATAAATTTAAACAAACATTTCTAGAGGTACAATTGAATGTAATGGCTAGCGACGTGGATGTATACTTAATCGATTTAAAAGACAAAAGAATAGACAAATGTATCCTCCATTTTAAAAGAAAGTCGTGTAAATTGGTTGTTAGTACCTAATAATATCGATGCAAGAGAAAATATAAAATTAATACATCTTTCTATATTAAAAAGGGAAAAATGAAGATACAATGAAAAGATGCATCTGCGCAGCAGATTGAATTCACGGATCTTATCTGAAGACCTTTTATAGTTTCACCTTGGCTCGACGACTCGAAGTGGGCGTAAGTCTGAGATGTAAGCCATATTTGCCTTCTGCTTGTTGGATTTGTAGTGATGTGCATTATCTTCTTTACGATACTTCTATCGTTGATAGGAAAATGTATAAAAGACGAAAATGTTTTTATGGATTAGCTAGCTGTCGCCCGCGACTCCGTCCGCGTGGATATATAAAAAAAACTTATTATATAGATAAGTTTAATAAAAAGCAGCGCTTCAAGGCTTAAATTCGAAAAAAAAATAAAAAAAATGAATTAATAATATCCTATGTCCGTCTCCAAGCTCTAAGATACCTCCTTACCAATTTTCAGCCATATTGGTAAAGCCGTTTTTGAGTAACAAATAGTGTAACTAACACGACATTCTTTTATATATATAGATTTTCACTGACAAAACACGTGTTTATTAAAAAATAGCGGGCTCTAAATTTTTTTACGAAAACCGAAGAAAAAAAATGCGACGAAAGATAAAACAATTAAAATTTAAAGTAGTTTTTTTTCTAATTAAACTTTATTTTCCATACTGAATTTATATAATTTTATAAATTATAATAATTATTTTCAACATTTAATTTAATCGAATTCAGTGTGATAATAAACAGGACGTCTAAGCCGTCAGTAATTAATTACAATAGGATTAGTTTGTCCTCTTGAATTAAATTAAACATGTTAATTCTAAGCATAATTAATGTCCTAAATCTTAATTTGCAACTAACGGATCTTTTTTGTATTACGTCATCCAAGTAACATGAAAAACGAACAGTGTTAATTCATCTTTATTAATAGACTAGCTGTCGCCCGCTACTTTATCCGCGCGGAATTCAAAAAACAACATAATTCGTGGCCTATGTGTTCTTCCAGACTATGTTTTATATTTATGTCGAATTTCATCGAGATCCGTTTAGTCGTTCTGGAGATACCTTCAAACAAACATCCATCCAAGCATCCATCCATGCATCCAATCATTCACATTTATAATATTAGTAAGAGGTAAGAAGGACCTATACTTAAGTGTCAGATGTCATCATTATGTTTATTTTTACCATGTTTTTTTTACAATTAATTGCTATTAAAATACCGCAACATGCCCAGTGATTGCGTTAAAGATATCTCGCGTTTACATTCTTTGTTTAGTTGGTAAAAAAAAGGTATTCCATTATATTTTGTAAATTATAAACCGTAGAATTTTGCCTTGTTTAAACGTGCATTCTTTACATTGTAGGAAATATTTAAGGTAAATATTTACATCAACAAAAAATGCAAGTGCAACCCGAGTACGTAATGGCAGAGGTGCTTGTTTTTGTTTTTTTTTAAACGTTAAATATTAAAAAGTACCGCGTAAAAATATTCGTTGGGATAACCTAGTTACATTGTTAGTTACTAGGGCACCGTTTTTTTATAAATGAAATAATAAGTATACCTTTGTAAATCTATATTGGACATTATCAAGTGTTTCTACAAAATTTAAATCATTAGTAAATATGATAAATGTAATTTATAAATTAATTTCATATGTACATTTGTGCAATGCTAGAGGCAAACAATGATGCAGCCTGCACATATTTACGAAGAAAATCTAATATATATATCTGTGAAGTCCAAAAATACGCATTAAATCAGCACGGCTTCTCAGTCTGACTATAAATATAAATGTGAATGTTAAACATCTGCTTGTATTTCGCTGAACTTAGATGAAGAACAGAGTCTGGAAGAAGATATGGGCTACTTTAGTGTTTTTTGATTTCCGCGCCGACGGAGTCGGGGTCGAAAGCTAGTTATTCATAAAGTCAATGAAAGTAAATGGAACATAGTAACCATACGTAGAATATGTGACGTTGGAGCGGTGCGACGCTGGGCGGGGGCGGGCGTCCCGGGGCGGCGCGCCGTCTGCATTTCTTTCCATTCTCTCCGACAGCTGCTTATTTCCCGGAAATCCCTTTTGGGACGCGGAGGCCCCGCGCTATTTCACTTCAATATTATTGCCCGTTAAAGCCATCTTTTGTTACTAAAACGTAGGGAAATGGAATACCTAAAAGCCTCACCTTGTTCTGACATGAGTAATTTTACACATTTATGAAAACTTCACACTTTGTCAAATCCTTTTATTAAATTTAGACTTATAAGGCTAAATACGGTTTTATATCTTTATCATTTAATTTAGTAAGAGTTTAATTATTAAAATGTGCATTGGATTTTCTATATCACATAAAGTCTGTGTCGTTTCATGAATTTTGTAACAGACTTACAAATTTTAAAATATTATATATGATTTCTAAGTAATAAATTTATAGTAAGTTTGCCTTGTTCGTTTATATCCTTACAAATTAACAGAGCAATAAGTAGGCAGTTCGCGTTATGAAATCGACAGTAAAATATTAGGCGCGAGCGAGACCGAAAGTTCGTTAACGGGGAATCGAATCCCGAAGGAGTAGTTGAAGCCTCCGAGCTATTGACTACGTGAGAAGACTTCGCTGAGTTCATCAAACAACTTCCACCATTACTGTTGATACTCGATAAACTTTCCTTTGAGTTTTTATAGTAGTTATTGAGAAATTCACTAAGATTTATGATTATATCATTGGCTTATTAAGTTTTAAAATCTTTCTATAATTAGCTTATAATATTACCGCACACATCAGCTACCTTCCTAACAATGTCCCGTCAAAATCGCCCCAGTCATTTAGGTAATTACTCGAAAAAAAAAAGACGGACTTAGGGACATCCGCTACATCATGTTTACGAAAAAAAAAATTCTTAACACTAGTGTCCCTTAATAAATTAATCGTGTTTAATTTTAATGGCTTATTAATGATTATAATAGAATATTATAATAAAACAGTTGCGACACATCTTAATTAGGCGAAGACGTGATATGCGTTTTATATTAAATTGCGTGTAACTCGATTAGTTCTCATAAATATTTACGTGAGCTTTAATGAGACAATTCACGCAAACAAAATACTGTACGAATGTTTTCAAAATGTTATTAACATTCATGGAATATTTTCATTTTAAATTGTGTTATCGAAACTACTTCTTAGTACAGTTAGCTACATAAATATATACTTTTATAAAACTTTAGTAACTTGTACGGACCGTCGGTTTCAAAAATACTCATGCAAGTAATCAAGGAGACCGATTCCTGCATGCATATTTTGAAACCAAAAGCGTATGTTTGTATTAAACATATTTATGCAGCTGACTGTACATCGAATTAAGGGTCGATAACACTATATTCTACACTCATCATCATGGTTATAAGAATAGTTTTTTTTTTATTATGAGCTTGACTATGAAAACTTGACATACTAAATCGGCTTGCAATATCTAAGCGTTATTACCGTCCATTGACTTATGGTCCATATTGTGCCGTCGCAGGCAATAAATTCGGCGCCACTTAACGGTTGTCCATTACGCAAGCAGAGTGTCTGACGGCGCCGGGGACGTACGGATGCTGTAATGTGGACAGTAAGTGCCCTATACTGTCATATTAGTGTTTATAGTTGTAAGGGTCAGTTTTCACTGCCGAAATAATGTAACAGACCGGATAAGCTGAACGGGAACAATGAATCATCAACATAAACATATTTGATTTGAATATAAAGTATATATGTAATACAATGAAGCTTTTTACTAGAGATTTGCAATAGACATGGCAGTTTTTATTAACAATAAGCTCGCACCTGGCACCCAGTGACGTCGTGTCATGCCGGGGGCACATCCTGCGCCAGCTGGTAATATCAAGCTTGTAATTTTACCGTTTCTGTCTCTTATTTTGTCATTTCAATTGTAAATTGTGATTTTAAGCTTTTAAGCGTAATATATTAATTTCAACTCTTCACAACAAATTTGAACAAAACTGTTATAGTTAAGGACATGAAATGGTGACTTAATTTTTATCTACGAGTAATAATAATCATGGCAACATGTTATTTGAAAAACCTTTATCGCTCGTAATGTAATTACTTTTGCTCTCGTACCTCTCTTTCTTTGTAAATACTCTATCTGTATAAATCTCTTAAAGACAGTGTACATAGTAGCAGGCGAGTGACACAAGTTACATGCCATTTGAATATTTAAAAGAAGAAGAAAAAGAGTAATTTCAAAGAAAGTGGCGCTCCGCTGTGAAAGAGATACATAGCTTTGAGTGAACATGAATTGTCGTAATATTGTCCTTTGAGAGTGCACCGTACTGAATTCGCTTCATTTCAATAAAATTTGAATAAAACTGGATGTTAACGCGTGAATAAAGTCAAATTGTACTCGCTGCTAGAGTGTGTTTATTTCTTCGCGGAGTGCAACGTGACATTTACATTGCTGATTTTTGTATCACGCTCCAAACACTTCGTATAGTGCTATGAATATATTTGTCTGGAAAATTTATAAGCAGTGTTTGAAATGGGAATTGTAAAAGACAGCTTAATATTTATTATATTTAACATACAACATAATATTTTCTTGTTCATATGATTTATTGTTCAGTTAAAAAATTATTTTGATTTTTAAGCAGTTACAAAAAGCAATACAATAGGTGCATTTTCAGAATAAACTCCGAATCGTACACGCAAGTGCCGGAAAATGAATGAGGGAACGGTCCATCGGCACGTAGCCGCGGTCGCCGCGGACGTCAAAAGTGCCCTCCACGTGAAATTACGTCCGCATTCATTCGGAATCGAATCCAGACCCAAACGGGCGGTGAATTTGGCAAATGAATAAAGTGAGTAGGTTCCGTTTATTCAACCCCCCTTTGGGGCATTCGATCGTGTTTGCTGCATTCATTAATATTAATTAGGTTTAATGTTGTGTTAATACATATTCTTATTTTGCAATGACACTACTAACTTATGGAGAAATATATACCAAACCTGGTATTTACCAGGTTTCGTTAATACCAGGCATGGTTTATATGCCTCCAAAACCCGAAAATGAAAAAACAATAATCGCATAAATGAACCGTATTGCTTTACTGAAAACAGGGTTATTTTTTGAGTATATCAAGAGTGTCTGTTTCATTGTGACTTGCCCAATTTCTAAATACCAGGTTTGATTTTATTCGTATTTCCCGAAATGTACACATCATACAATACTTTTTAATAATTGTTTTTCTACACAAACAATTATTAAATTTATATGTATGGGAAGTCCTTTGCTCCTTAAGTACAGGTCTTCCTAGTTAAGGAGCCAAGGCAACATTGAATGTTGAATTTCGTGTGTATAACAATAACGATTTTTTCATTTTTTTTTTCATACTATATGGTTTAATTAATTAACTTTTAAAAATAATATGTTGTAGGACAAGCACAGTTTTCACAGAATTTATCAGTAAATCGTACATGATTAAAATTCAATTACAACGAATTGTCAATGTAATCATTAGCAGGGCACATACGCGCCGTGTACTACTGCCAATTAGCAACGATTCTACGTATTCGAGACAACAAAGAACACCATTTATACTCGTATGTACAAATTGTATTGTCTATTTATCTGTACTTTGTTCATTTGTTTCGTTATGCGATTCCTCAATGAAGTAACTGAGATTCACTTATCTGATTTTATTAGTTTAAATTATAAAATCCTCTACTTAGACCTAATTCGCACGGGCGTTTTTGAACACAGCGTTAAAACTCTTTAGCGGCTCTCGATGAACACTTTAAAATCACTCATGTTTCCTTCGGTCAATGTCCGAAACTCAACACTGCCCGATAAAAAAGAGTCGCGTTTTAAAAGTGCTTTTATATTAACACGCACTTAAAAAGGCATTTAATCTATTTAAACGCGTTTGTAACGCGCTTTAAAAAACGCCCGTGTGTATGTGGGCTAAACGTTTCAAATAAAAAAGTGAGCATCACTGATTTCGATCCGTCAAATATCTTGAGAAAATATTTCAACAAAGAATTATGTATGTTACTAACGTACGTTATAAATAATTTAATATTCTGAAATCGTTAGTCACAAATCATCGTGCTAAAGTTAAAGTTTTATAGAATTAATAAAATATTAAAACACATAACACTATGAATATGTACCAAACCTTACAATTTGCTCCATAAAACTCAGATTTTATGAAGGTAAAAAGATTCCATCCTACTAGCATACTGAATACTCAGTATCTGTACATAAATATTCCTCTACCCCATTTCCTTCCCGAAGCTACTTCCCTTCGATAACAGTTTCATCGACTATATTCAGATTCTAAAGGAAATCAAGGAAAAACGAAAAATAAATTTGTTTTGTCTGCATATACTATAGCATTTTTAATATTGTATATGCAGACAAAACAATTCTTATACAATTTATTTTATTACTAGCTAACGCCCGCTAGTCCGTCTGTGCGGAATTAAAAAAAACTTTATAAGTAGCCTATGTGTGCTTCCAGACTATTCTACACCTCTGCTAAATTTCATCAAGATTCGTCCAATTTTGGACATACCTTCAAATAAACATACCATGTAAACTTTCGCATTTATAAAATTAGTAAGATATGATTCTATAGTAATAAAATTTACGACAATAATTTGATGCGTACAAGTAATTTGCATTTTATTGCAAGTAGCATGGTCGATAATAACGATAAGAGTTTTTCAATCAAATCAAATGACTCTTGCACAAGAGTTTATCATCACTGAGTTATCGTGTTTTGTTTTTATAATATGCGAATCGCAATACTAAATCTACTCTAAGGGACTCCCTTAGTGGTCACTTCATGACTAAGTTCGGCAATAAAACATTAAACACTTGTCATATATCCTTTTGTTATAAAATGATTTGTAAATCCATAGCAATCCAATTTAAACAATTTTTATTCCGCCACGTGAATTTTTAACACAGTGATATCGTGTTTCAAGGGAATTCTAACATCCAATAACAACGCGGGAAAAAGGATGAGTAAATATATCAATGTACACAAATGTAACAATGCTCTATTGAAGCCCTCTTTAAAAAAACCTGTTTGTTTTTGACACGTGATAAAATTCAAACAAAGCTCGATTTGATAAACTCTTGTTATTTGATATAAATCGTTGAAATCAAAGCTTTATTTTTGTTTAATCTCGGCAACATATAAAATTAAATCAACCAACACACTAATATATAATAGTCCTGTAATTATTACTAAAGCTAATCAAATTTAGGTATCAGTATGACTGTTATGAATTTTCGATAACAGAATAATTTTTAGAACGATGAAAGCCCTCAAAAGACTTTGGGTAGAGTTCTATCATTAGCAAAATCTTCTGCTTAGAATTTAGCTTAACACACCAGTCTCTATAATTTGTCAAGACACCAGCAATATCTCTGAGTTCTTCTCCACAGTTAGTTTTATAACAATGGTATAGTCATTTGTTGTATTCCTCGTACTGATATATTATAGGGCAGAGCTTACTTTATGTGTCTGCATTAAGATCTGTATCGTCTGAGTTATTGAAGCAAATTTCCATTTGGACGTAGCCCGTTCCCCACGCGGCCGAGATGTATGGCTTTGACGGTACATGAATAGTTACAATATTGTGCTCCCAGCATTAAGTGCCGTCGACGCAATTCGCTGCGTTTGAATAAAATATCACCCGCTTCTAGAAGGTAGTTCGCGTATTGAAGTTTGCGATTGCTTTTTGAATGAAATAAGAACTACCTGCAAGGACTTTACTGGTGTGCGTTTTAGAATCGTTCGTGCTATTGTTGTTGGTTTCTTTCGCGAGTTTTATAAACTCATGATGTATAAACGTTTGCTTATCAAACGTCTGTTGCAAACATTGTTTCGAGGTCACCAAAGTTTCGTACACTCAAATCAAAGTGATTGCTCAATTAAAACGTAGTTGTTTACTCTATTGCAGCTCGATAATGTTTATGGCTTCTGTGTTTATTTTTCTAATCATTATTCCACGACCTTGGGCCTAGCACGAAAATTTCCTATGAGGTGTTCGTGAGGTTCTTCCAGATTATGTTCTACATCTAAACCAAATGTCATCAAGATCTGTTTAGCCGTTCTGCCTTCTAACGTCCATCCATTTTAACTTTCACATTTATAATATTTGTACAGCGTTCTTATCAGGCGTAAATTACAAGGGCAAATTTGGACCCCTTGTGATGTTGGTAAACTTCGGCTTTTTAGTTTTCTACAAATTATTCTTTTAGATCTAAGCTATCTAAAACATGTAAAGTATTTTAGAATTTATCAGGTTAAAGAAGTACGATGTACAGAGTATTTGGAATTGTTTTCTGGAACAATCAGCGTTGTCCACTGTTACGTAGGAGTGCATTATCTTGTTGCTGTGCTCTGCACGTCGCATTAGTTTATCACGAGTACGCCCGCCATTAACGTAAATTGCAGGTGCAATGAATCTCCCTACTTTTCTATAGCAATTTAATGCACACAGTCAGTCAGAAGAGAAGTAGAATAAAAAATAAAGTTATTCTTATGTTATGTAGTTATTTTACCTAACTATTTTCCATAAAAGATCTTAATACGTAAGTTACATAATAAATATTTTTATTTTGTTTCAGGTACGTTGGGATGTTATGAACGGGAATCCAAAAAATTATTATGAAAACTGCTTTCGCCATATGAGTAATACAGACGAATCCGAAAGTCACTTTATAAACACGTAAGGTTTTTTAAATAATATTTGAACGGATGATAGAAATCTAGATGTTATTTAAAACTTTAAATATTCAACGTATACTACAGAAATTCCATATGAAATTGTTTAAATAAACATCCCATAATACTTCCTTCATTAGGATGCTGGTTTGTGGTATTTATCCATTTACTGCTTCTCATAGCTTCTACGGATATTCAAATCGACCAAGAGTATAGACCTGCATTTCAACATCGACACTTTCTTTGCGCAATACTTTCACTACGAGAATGTACTAACAACGAAGTTCATCTTTTATTGGTCGCTGCAACCTTCCGCTGACACTTTTCACAACTCCATTATGATGGCCGGGCTAATGGTTATGTTGCTTTTAACATTTGCATCTGCGACCGTTTAATCCGAAATGCTTTTTAAACTCATTTAAAATCTTAATTAACTGATTCAATCGTTTTATACGTAAGGAATAAACATCACCATAGCGGCTACACTTTTAAAACCAGAATTATAATAATACAAATTATTTTTAGTCTTAAATAGATAATGGATAATTTCAGAAGGTTTAAATTTTCAAACAAATACTCCATTTCAGAACACTGTCGGCCTGCGTCAAAAAGATATATGGCTTTGAGAATTGGTTGGAATGCATAAATCGTCACAATATTGCCCTTTGAGAACGCCGGGAGGCGACGAAACGCTCCCGCTTAAACAAAGCATGACGGAATCCTCTGAATAACGTTTTATCCCATCTCATGTATTCTATTTCTGACTCTAATATTATGAATATAAATCATTGTTATGTTATAGATATACTCTTTGCTGTAATGATAAAACTAGATGAAAATAAAAACTATTTAATTATAAAGGACTAAATATGAACATTAAGTTTGCCATCTACTTACTATAGATACTATAGCTCAAGACAGACATTGAAAAGAATTCTTATATCTCGAGTACAAAAGTAAAAGTCTTATATATTACAAAATACGACTAAACTAAATGTAATGATCAATTTTATCCATTTTGACTCTACGCTGTGACTTGAACTTGGAGATTCTTCTTCATAATCTTCATCATCCTCGTTACTAACTTCATAACTATTATCTTCCATTTTATTTTGACTGAAAATAAAACATATTTATAAACAATATTCCAGCAAAATTTGTTAGGAATTAAAGTACAATTATAATACTTACTGATCTTTTGCAATTGCATCAATGATATATACAGTAACTAATTCCTTTGCATCTTTAGCGGTTACGAATTCTTCATGTAGAAAACTATCCCGTGGTACTTTTCGTATATCTGCATGTCTTAAATCGTGAGCCATCGCAAATATGTCTCTAGTATCTACTAATTTATCATTCAATGTGTAGTGTAATGTAACTTTTGTTGTGATTTTCTTTAAGTCATAAGGTGGAGGTCTTTCCCATCCGTATATTTGTAAATTTCTTGCTATCCCATAATTCCATCTTCTAAATGCTCTGTCTCTTATGTTCTGACCATAATGAGCGAATTGTTTGATAGATCCTCCTCCGATTAAATCCACGTCAACCTCACTGGTCGTCTGTAGTATTAACATACGAATTAAAATATGAAGTCTATTATTCTATTAAGTACACTAGCAGTCGCCTGCGATTTCGTCACCTCAGAAAAAAGTTGCATATATGTGCCCGTATGCATCAGCTACCTTCCCAACGAAATCACGTCACGTTACGAAATCGGCCTAGCCGTTTTTTTTTATAACAGAAGGGGCAAACGAGCATCGGGAACACCGAGGTGTTCAACGACGCCCATGGACATCAGCAATACCAGAGGAACCGCAAAAATTTCCCTGAACAAAGGAAAACTTGCGTATTTACGACTTTCTTGTGTGTTTCTTTTTCGATATTACATACAGACACTCCGATTTTATTAATTGTATAGATCTAAGCAAACGAAACTCTGATACAAAGGTATTAGACAAATATAATGCTACATTTTATTCTTACCAGTTCAATTTTGTCACTCAATGATTCGCAAAGGTTTTGAGAATGAAGGTAGTTGAGGCAGATGCTAGTAGTATTGATATCCAAAGCCACGGTGGAATTAGGTGGATAAAGCTCCACGTAGCCCAATGACACTCCAACAGACTGGCAAAAACAACATATGACATTGTTTGACGCTTAGAACATTGTTCCTTGCTTTCATTGAGACATTATAATAAATTACATTATGTAAAATACTTACATATATCATGTCAGTGAGCCGGGAAAACTTTAAGAGTTGCTGATTTGGAAAGTGACTCTGATATCCCACAGGACCCAATAAATGGGCAGAGATAAATTTTCTATTAAATTCTGGCCTCATGCTCGCTAGGACCAAAAAATTTGTGGCACCTTGCGAGTGACCAATGAAATGCAAGGCATCTTGTTTCGTGTGATTTAATATATAATTAACGATCGCAGCGACGTCGTATCTTCCGATATCTTCGAATGTAAAATCGAAAAATTGCAACTTTTCAGTATTGTCGTCTGCGTCAAGTTTAAGATGACGTCGTGAATTCTTTGTGCCTCTTGCATTTCCTAACCAAACGTCGTAACCGGCGTCTGCTAAGTGGTAACCTATAATAGTGGTATGTATATCTATAATTTGATTTGATTATTGCTTATTATAACAACTAAAGTAACTCTTAAGGTCTAAGAATTAAAATTCCTGCAATTTTCGGGTCTGCGGAAGTTAAAATTTCGTACAGGATTTTATTCTCATTCTTACTTTCCCAAATATTCTTAATTTAGTCGAATAAAAAATTATACATGTATATAAAGAAAGGACAGTTTAAATCAGGCTTGATTTTAGTCTTCTTAAAAAGTGTATTTGGCGGAGGAAGGAACGCATAGAAAATCTCTTTCTGTGCATCATCTTCTCCGTCGAATAAAGTCGACAGCGGTCGCATCGCTATTTTGGTTAACATAGGTCACTTTCTCGTTTGCCTCCTTATAGTACAAAAAAATTCAAGTATATAGTTCAAAGAAGCAATCAAAAACGATAAATATAAACACTTATGTTTACCCATGCTATATTCAGATCCATAGATAGTGAATGAGTTAGAAGCACCGAGTAATCCGTGCATAAAGAGAACTATCGGTCTATTTGCGTCACCCGAATCTTCGTTCTTTCGATAAGGAATTCTATGGACTTCTAAAATATACTCGTCTTCAGTAATAACATCATGTGCTTCTGCACGATATCCTTCGGCTAAGATGTTTTTAATCTGAAATATAAATTTTTAATGTAGTTAATTCCTAACATCCAGTCTCTGAGTGCCACTGTTATAACATAGCTTTAACGACATACGGTGGGTTTCTGAGACCAAAAGCTCCGTTTAAAACATATTGTTATGTCAACAGAGATGACGTTGATGACGAGATATGATTTAACCAGAGATTTTGATCTCAGAAACTAACAGTAACATTTATTTTAAGATGACACATATTCCTAATCTGAATTCGTTTTTTTTTTCTTTCAAAAAGAAAGCCAGATATGGATGGAAGATACGTCAAACTTGATTTGTTTTCTGCGTCTGTTTCTGGGTTTATAAATTCTGCTTTAGTTTGTTTTATTTTTTCTTTCTAGTCCAACACTTAAGTTTACTAAAGAATCATCTAGAACTATCTGCTTAGTTATTTGATAACTTACCGTTACATAAACATTGCGTGATGTTACGTTCTCTGTGGGCAGCGCGGCGACGCCCGCTACCGTTGCGATCACGCACAGAGCCCACCACATCGTGATTAGACAAACGTCCTTATACACCTTTCAATAACATATTTATACTTCACATATAATCTTTACAACTGGCACATTATTATGTATACTTATAGACTCAATTCTGTACGGATTACAAATACGGTATACGCTAAAATAGATTTTTTTCGCAGTTGAAATAAAAGCGAAATTCCCTAAAATTTATTTTTATACGCCGAGCAATATGTTTTGTGATTCACACTTTTATTAATGCAATACTATTTTTTATGGGCCATTTGTTGTTCACACGCTCACGAATGGATAAATCCATATATTATTGGATTATGTGATTACGCTATTTTATTTAATATTTCTGTGTTGAATTTATGAATATACATCGATTTGTCACATTTGCGAAAAGCTATTTATTGAAAATAATTACAGATTGGGGTTATTATTTATTAATTAGTATTATGCCTATACAAATATTTTAATTTATACAAAACAAATATTTTATTTTAATTTAACAGATTGCAAGTCAAGTGCTTGACCCCTGAGCGTCGGTGGCTCAGGGGTCAAGCACTTGACTTGCAATCTGCAGGTCCTGGGTTCGAATCCCGCCATGTAGTGTTTTTAGATTTCCGATTTACATATGTACATTTATCCAACGTTCTTACGATGAAGGAAAACATCCTGCACATATCTGAGACGAAATTCAAAGATATGTGTGAAGTCAACCAACCCGCACTGGGCCAGCGTGGTTGACTATGGCCTAATGACCCTTAACTTAGGGTAGGCTCCGAGCACCTCGGTGGGGACGTATAGCGAGCTGATGATGATGATTAATTTTATTTATTGTCGGCTTTACCTTTGTTTTAGTATCTGCTACAAATGAATGTGAAGAATTAAGAAGCTGCATTCGTGAGATACTTTACAATGAAGAGATGGTGAATTTTGTGTTAAAAACATTTTCTCGATGTAAAAGAGATTTTAAATGGTAAATAACATCATTGGCTGCCTCTGAGGTGGCTTTACCGACTTTAAAGGATTTTAATGCTTTTTGAAATACGTAATTGTAAAATTACAAAGGGGACTGTTTTGGAACGCTTATTTTAATGTACTGAGATTTGAAGTTAATACATTTAATAAGCATATTTACGATCAAAAGGTTTTGGAACAAAAACAACGACATTTATATTTATACCTTTCATTTACAGAACTCATTAAGCGTAGAAAGTTTGTTTTTATTTTCATAAAATTCGCCAATTCATCTTAAAACGTAAATCATCTTATCGTTACAATATCATAAATGCGAATGTCTGCACGGATGGATGTTTGTCAGAAGGTATCTCAAGAACGACTGCACGGATCTCTCTGAAATTTTGCATAGATTAGTCTGAAACTTAGTCTGAAAGAACACATAAGCTGCTAATTAAGTTTTTTTTTTCATTCCGCAAACGGAGTCGTCGTTGAAAACTTGATATTTAGAGTTGACTTGAGGTAACTTGATTTTATGACAAACTGACTTGATGTTATAAAGTTGTAAATCGAAGTTATGACATAAAATTCTAGTAATAGCAAAATTGATTGATTACGCTTGATCGATGCAAAATTTCACAGCCGAGCGCGCGACCATTTTAATCTGTAATTAAGCTTTTATTAAAAATCGTTTAACACACGAAGCGTGAATAATTATTGACGTATCGTTGAGCTGATGTAATTAGGAATTTTATTACTATTTAAATCATTTTGTACTATACGTGATTTCTGGTTTAGCAAAACAAATCTTACTAATATTATAATGCGAATTTATAGATGGATGGATGGATAGATGGATGGTTGTTTGAAGGTATCTTCAGAAAGGCTGAACGATCCGATGAAATTAGCCATAGATGTAGAACATAGTCTGGAAGAACACATAGGCTGTTAATATATTTTTTTCGTTTCGCGCGGACGGAGTCGCGGGCGACAGCTAGTAGAATCTTAATGCTGGTGGAGTTTCAAATTAGGGAATAAAAACTCTATAATATCGAGTAATCTACCACTTGCTTGTTTACCAACTTCTTGTAGTTATGGTGTAAAATAGAACACTTGAATAAATAAAAGTTTGAAAAAAGTTTCGCTTAAGCGTTCCCACTTTTCAATTTCTTTTCGCTGTAGATAACCCGTCAAGCCCTCAAACAAAGTGGAAAGCGTTCCTCATCTAACTGAATTAAAACTTCCGAGAGCGGCCCGAAAGAAAGTTAAATAGTACACGGAACAAACAAACAAACTTCGCCTCTATGAGTAACGAGGAAACTTAGCGAGATCCGCGCGGACCGATTTTGCGTATTAAAATTTTATAAGACGGATTATGGTCGTTTAAAAAAGTTCCTATGGAATAATTTGCTTGCCCGAGAGGTTTATGAAGGGACATTATTTCGAGAGACTCCATTTGCTTAATAGAAGAAATTCCAAAGTTTTCCGTCTCTATATGTATTTCTTTGCATCTAAAATATTCAGCAAGTATAATAAAAGTATAACAAACTTGGTGGCGCTCAGAAGCTGCCGACATGAAGGCAATCGAGCTGACATGGCCTGGGACCAAACGCAGAGCCCAAGATAGAGCGAACTGGCGGCGCACTGTGGACGCCGTCTGCCCCACTAAGGGGACATAGAAATTTAAATCATGATAAAAATTAATGTAAGACTAAAGAAGCGTTAGAAGTTATTAATCCGACAATGACAATAACACGATTATTCAATGTTTCAACATAGATCTGCATACATTTACAAATGTTCAGTCTCGAGCACAAATAAATAAATCATGCATATTTCATTGTCCGGTATTGAAATCTGCAGAACGATAAAATGGTGGAATAGGTGTGGTTAAGCCGTTGATTGACAGCGACTGAGCGTTTGCGGCGCGGTGGCGCGCTTGTTACCGGACCGAAATATCCCGCTGTTCCTATGTCACGTTCCACATTGATGAAGTGGTTGAAAAAAACTATTCCTCGACTCTCGGATATGCTAAAGTTGTTAACATGCTATCGTTTCATCGTCGTAAAATATCTATTTAATATTTTTTAACCCTTGCAAATTGACTCATGATCGATTTAAAACTTTTATTATTAATGATTACTAAAGTTTTTATTTATTGACTAGCTGTCGCCCACGGTTCTGTATGTGTTCTTCCAGACTATGTGCTACATGTGTGCCGTTCTGGAGATACCTTTAAGGAAACATCCATCCATCCATGCAAACGTTCACATTTATAAGATAACTTTAAAATAGATCGCAACATTCGCATTTATAGTAAGAAAGTAAGAATTCCTTGAGGGATTATTTTTAATCAAAGTAATGGAAACCCACCTAAATATTTAACGTAATATATTCAATTTTTATCTACATATAACATACCATTTACAAAATACCTCTAATTTGCATGACGGTATTGTATCCCTGACTTATAGAGTTTTGTGATGTATTGTTTTAGTTGTTTGCGAACTTTGGTAATAAGGCACGGATTTAGATTTGATTTATAATAAAACTTGTTTATGCTCGGATTTAGCTTATTTGTTAATTTCTATTTATGAATACATTACTGTTAAGTTAAGAAAACTTTTCTTGTTCATGATTGCGAAGCAGAAAAAAAAATATTATAACGAAGTTTGTATGGATCTTGGTTTTGTTTTAATACCAATAGTATGATCTAATTGCAATAGATGGCGTTGTCATAAAAAATGTAATGTATCAATAATCAATATCTTGGAGTCAAACTTTTATCTATCAAGCAATTTCGTGTCAAATCTCAGCTATGTTAGTTAAATATTGGGTTTGCTGCCGACACTGTACAAAAACTTGCTCAACTAATACAATAATTATATTATAATAAGAGTAAAAAATGTTATGCTTAAAAATAAGCGAAAAGAATTGAAGTCGCCTCACAGCGTGCCGGTCCAATCCTCTGTAGCCACTACAAAAAGAACACTCGGACGTTCCAATTCGCAGCAGCAATTGTCGATAGTGGGCACCCTTTTGTCTTTTTAATTTGAAAACTACATTTCCAGATAAAAGCTTAGGTATTGAAGGAAAAGAATTTATAAAGGTGAACACACATAGTGATAAGAATCTGCTGACACATTTGCATTAATTGTTGTCTCTATTTTTTTAAAGAGAACGAAAGTGATGGCTATAGTGAACTGTTTCAATATTGGAAAACCACGGAGACATAACATTTACAGTTCAGGTGTTTATAACTGAATCACTTGAAGTAAATAAAGCGAGGCGACGTCGGGCGCTATAACGACGCTGCAAGGGGCGCTATCAGGAAGCAATTTATCAACCTCCATACACCCTCCCTATTGCTTTATCGATAACGCCTCGCGCTAGTTAAGAGATAGACTACAAGTAGTGCTTCAAACCTATAGTGTTGTACATAGAGTATCGATATTATTATAGAGTTAACTAGTGTTGTCTTCCCACTTCTGTTTATCGAATTTATTACCTAAAACAAAGAATTAACTATTTACCAGTTTACTAAGGCTATTTTACTAATTAAATTAGGGCAGTAAATTAGCAATTTTTTATAGACCTAGTGTTTATAAATCCGAGTTTTATGCAATCACAATCATGTGCAGTAGGCACTACATATTTGAAAAATAAAAATGTAATGAGGAATTAAATCATATGATGTTTTTGCTGGTAGATTCTGTAAGTTTGATTCATTATAGTGTTGTGGTGAAACTATACAGGGTGTGTAACAGTTATGTAAACCGAAAAGGTCTAAACAATCCTTTAGACTCTAAAGGTTTGTATTCCATTCATATATATTTAATATAATTGTTAGTTAAGGTCGATGGTAAAATTCGTGCGTTCAAAATGATACACTACATGTAGGTTTTCTTTTATAAATCCAGTTACTTAACTGGGCTTTGTTAAACGGGTTAAAATTACGCGATGAAAACTAATTATAATTTCTATGAATACAAATAATTCAATATTGTACCACGATTTATATTATTTTGATCTTATAATATTGTAATTATGCTTTACTATATTTGAAAAACCTATTGATTAATTATCTCATAAGAGTTACCGTGGGTTTCTGAGACTAAAATATATGTTTTGTCAAACATGATTGACATGGGTTATGACATGTTTTATATATCGATTTTGGCCTCAGAAACCTACGGTTAATAAACCATACCTTATCGTTCCGTTTTATTTAAATAATAAGCGACTATAGTTTACCCAGACGACCAGTTAAAAATAGCTTGCAAAAATTTTATACACCTTAAACCACACACAAATAAACTGTCTTTATATAAACAGAGCTCTACAATTTTCAAGCAGTCGATAAATAAATGTATCGACGTCCTGTCACCTCGGCCGTTTAAGAAAATGGCGTCGCAAGCAACCCTCGCAACGAAAAGATAAGGCTTGTGACACATGCAAGCTATAAAATATCTGCCACTTACATATTATAAGATGTTTTGGATATTCGTATTCACGGTTTTGTCCATATAAAGAATTATGTTTACTTTCCATTGCCGAAACAATCGTATTTAAATGAATATATTGTGGTTATGAATGAAATCAATGGAATTTAATAGCGGTAAAAGAGGTTTCAAAATCAAGTTAAATATAATTCCAAAAGGGGATAGTTAAAGATCCATTTTCACGCTCACGTAAATATAGATTAAACTTTAAATTTCGTTCAATTTAACTTAATATGCGGAACTCCATTAATCTCGTATTCTTAGCATATGCGTGTTATTCTGTCAAACTAATGCACTTGCAAAGCTAAAGTTCTCCTGATCTTGATTAATGTTCCTTCTTGTAAGCAAATTGGACCGCTACTGCTATGATCGATCGTGGAAATATTAGAAAGCGTACATAATTTTCTTTTGATATGTTTTGTTAAGAAGTATATGTTTAAAAAATTGACATATAGCAAAAGCTATCACCGTAATCCAGAATATTGATAAACTTGCCTCAAGTCTGTCTGAAAAATAAAAAATAAATTACAGCTTGATACCTTCACGCGTTTTTTGAAAAAAAAAGGTCTTAGCAGACAGACGGACGGACAACAAAGTGATCCTATAAGAGTTCCGTTCTTTTCCTATGAGGTACGGAACCTTAATGAAATCAGAACTGACTTAATCCAAATATACTTATTATAAATTGATTAAGATGTTTGAAACATAATCTGTAAAGAAAAGAAAATTATAACCTGTCAAAACTGGCAGCAAATGAATTTACAAATGACATTTTCTACATCATAAAATAAATTAATTCATTTCTATCCTATTTTACAATGACCAAAATGACGATACCGCGTGATAATACAGAGAATCCGCCATGCCCGCAGTGTCGATTACTGAGAAAATCGTTCGTATTGATTGCTATGTCAGCGGTGATGCCCATCATAGTCTTCAGCGCTTTATTGCTTCTGATGGACGTTGGGAACATGGATATGGAATACCGCAGTGTGGGCAGTGTCATCATAGAATCAGTTGCAGGAATACTACATGTGCAACTCTTCGTAGCAACAGCATTGCTCATCGCAAGCGTGACAAGACGACGACGAATATATAAATATAGGATGTGGTATCTTATTTTCCATGTGTTCGTTATGGCATTGTCTTTTGTAGCGTCGGTGGTTCTTACCATTATTAACGAATCGTACAATTTGCTTGGAGCTACTGTCATTATTATTTTGTTATACTTCTATGTTGTTTTTAATTTTTTGAATGTAATTAGATATAAAATGTGTTCGGATAAATAAAGTTTATGTTGGAATATTTCGCTTTTTTTACTAGTAAACATTTATTTTTATTCCATAGAGGAAGTTGCTTGAAATGCAATTTGTCATTTCCTTTACAAAAATAATACGCTCTTAACAAATTCAATCAAGATCGAAAGCAGTAAAAATCTCTCCGAAGACAACGACCGTAACATTCTGCAGAGCAAATTTCTTCTTGCATTTCTCCGAGAAGTCACACCCAATAACTTTTTCATGTTAAGTGTACGGACTCGTAAAAAATGAATAAAAACTTTACTGGAGCTTCGTCCATTGACGGCAGTAAACGCTGGCTCACTGCCGACGGCCACTACGTTTTCTAAACTATAGATTTCTTTGCCAATATCTGAACATTTATGTTCTACACGAAATATGATTTTTTTTAGGATGAATAAGCGCATAACGACGATTCCACCTGATATTATGTGTTGATAGTGTTGATGGTGTCGAAAGACGTGCTACGTGCTGGTTAAGTAAAGGCATATAAACGTTATTCTTGAAAAATCTGACGTCATAGTTTTCCGGACGCTAATCTGACGCTGGCAAAAAAATACAATCCCTTAAAATTATTCTGGTATTAACTATCATTCATCTATTCTTTTTGTCGCCACCATACCAGTTTTTCCGCTAGACTTCTGGGTTTCTTGTCTTTAACACCACTTATTACAGTTCTACCACTTTTATTAACAATAAATTTAGAAAAGAATTACGTTGTCTTACATAGGTAAGAAGTGAACATTTAATTTCACCTTTCCTATCCTATAGTCGTAATCTGAAATCGATTACGAATTTAATTCATTCCCGAGATTGTTCCTATTCAGGAGCACCGCTTGGTTCTGTGCTTCATTTTATTTAGTTTTGCGAGAGAATAGCTGTTTCGTTTGGCTCTACCGTCAGTCTTGCATTGACCGCCAACTTGATTCGTTGTGCTTTGTAATTGGATCGAATTGGTAGAATTCATTAGGAATTCTAATGATAGGTTTGTTTTAATTAAACATTAGAAGTACATGCTTTAAAGATGTTGTTACGATCTCCGTGTTTAGTGGAATCGAAAATAATAATTTTCATATTTAAATGTTATGAATAAAATATATTATAGAATTATCAAAAACAGTCCCCTTACTACTACTTAAAGAGGACCCCTCTATATAAATACATGAATTTTCTTTCATTTCATCAGTTTTAATCCTAATCAAATTAGTAGAATCATCACCTGCAATAATATCGATTTATAATTGCAATCGAGCACAAATAAATCAGATATGGTTTCAATTTAGTTCATAAATCTCCGGTCAGCTCCGAACGCTTGACATTACCCCGGCCATTGTAATCGATTTTATCTCTCGACCAATGTAATCGATTCTGTCTCGTGTATTGTAATCGATTTTGTCGCTGTTTGATTGTTTAACAGAAACTTCTTAAATGCGTAATATTCGATTTGTTTTATCATGTGTATTGAAATTCAATTAATAAATCAGCAATTTTGGATTTATAATATTATATTTTTTTTAAATTTGACCTTCAATAGATTGTATGAAAAAAGTTTAATATTTTTTTGAATTTGATATCCATCTATAAAATGCGTTTGTTAGCTTTATTATAAGTACTTTATTGTCAAAAATATATGTTATACTATACCAATCCGTTTAGTAAAATTGAAGGATAATTTTTGGCAAACAATTTTCGCCTTCGGGGGATTGAGTTAATTTTCTTATCACGCTTTGCTTTTACAATTTCGATTTGCATTAGCATTTACGAGACATCTTAGACTTAATAACTTATAAAATCAACCTTGCAAATACTTAATAAAATTAAAATTGTTGAATTGAATAAAATGACTATTAATTAGCTAGATTCTTGTAAATGATTGGATAATTGTATAAGAAAGAACAGCTCAGTAAAGTCGCTTCCTTTTTAATTTACTTCATCTCTATTTTTTTTTGTTTTCGTAAATGTCTAATTTCTCACATGATCATAAAAGTTTTAAACAGAAATGTGAACAGTTAACATGACAAATAAAAGCTAAAAGATTGTTATTCAAGATGGATGCCTCTTCTTTTAAAATAAATGTTACTTGAGAAGTAACGCGTTTTTCGTCTTTTCTTATTCCAACTTAGACAATGTTTTAAGAAGATGTAATGTTATTACCATGTTTTTAAACTTTTGTCACTTAACTTTTTTATTTAAGTATGTTCTTACTGCGTTTTATGATAACATTTATTTATGGGAAATGAAATACTAACAATTATATAGATACTAGCTGTCGCCCGCGACTCCGTCCTCGAATAAAAATGAAACATTATAACTAGCCTATGTGTTCTTCCAGACTATGTTCTACGTGCCAAATTCATCAAAATCCGTACAGCCGTTCCGGAGTTCATCCATCTATCCATCTAAACATTCACAATATTAGTAAGATATATAATATTTTCCGTATGAAATTTAATTTTTAATGACCTTCAATTTATTCCATTTTGAATATATACGGTACAAATTCTGCAAATGCTGCTTGCCACAAAACGAAGTAATACTTGTGCAATGATCTGCAGCGATTCGTGCTGTTTGTTAAAGTCAATATTATATCCTATGTTCTTTTGCTTCAAGCTTATTTCATTTGATATCGTAAGTTGTTTAGACAAAATGATGAACTCACTAATACGTGAATTTCTTCGCGAAAAAGTGCTTCTAAAGATTTCACTTCGAAGACAGTGTTAGTAGTGGATTTGTCATACTAAAAAATCTCACAACTATTCTCTTCAGTGGCTAACAGTTTAGTAAACAGCTTGACCAATTAAAAGGAGATGTACATTAGAACATACAGTTTATTTACTGGATAATAATCAGTCATTTCATTAATTCGTTTGTTTATTTCTTCGTTAATTTATGAGAAATTGTGCTTCAGTTTCACACCTCTCTTGTGTAGAACTATTGTTACACATGCCATTTGGTAGTCTTTGATAGATGGTGGCACAGGTGAGGGCTCCACGTCTGCGTTGCGTTTATTTTGTATGATTTATGAGAATAGTGAAATGCGATATGAATATTTTTTATTGGATACGAGATATATTTCTAACAAGTTTTCTTTAAGTGATGAGTATTATTTTAAGCATGGGATTCCATTGCTTTAAAAAAATTGTGATCGTAAAGAATTAATTTAAATTTTGTGTATGTTTCAGGAAAACAAACCCAGTGTAAATTACATAGTGCAGTAGCAAATCTATTCAAATCTAACAATGACTTTGTTCTTAGTTTTGATATTTCCTATGATAACTAAAAATTAAAATTGTAAATAAAATACACATTGTATTTTGTGTTGGAGATTCCACAACGATTTAAAGCAAATATTTCGTTGTTCGAACAACAAAGTGTTTCGTTTCACGAACATGTTCGTGTATTCAATACGTTACCAGTGTTTGTCAAACAGCTTGAGAATTTTCCTACTGATGTGCCTTTCCTATAGTGCATATCGATCCGTTTGCCACTCGTTAGCTTAACTTTACAGTTTTGTAAAACAGGTTAAATAGTACTTATTTATTTGTCAATTTGGTTGACTATCAAAATTAGGGTTGACAAGCCTATGGCCTAGTCAACCCAGGCCAGTTCTGTAGGCCCTGGGTCCCTCGGTAAGCACTTTTGTCATACAGTTTTAGGTCTGGAATTTCAAGGCTAATCAACAAAATTCACTGAAGTTTAGATAATTTTGTTAATATTAATATGATAGGGTTATTGTATTAAAGTTTAGGTTTAAGCCAATAAGAGTTGCCAAATTGTTATCAAGGCCGGCTCATCGAGGGGACACTCTCACGTCGAGTGACGGAGCCTTCGTTAGACGATCGAAATCAATTTACGTCCTCAACGCCTAGTTATGTCCCAATTTCACGTCGATTAAGCCACTTTATTGATATAAACATAAACACTTTGTATATAAGCTTACTGACTTCAAGGTAAGTGTCAATTTAATGGAGTCACTTCTCTGTCTAATCGTTGGTTTCTGAGAACAAAACATATCGTTATCCCTCTCATTTATCTTTGACAAAATAGACAGAAATAACGATGTGTTTTAAAATAGGATTTTGGTTTTTGAAACCCAAGATTAGGTGATTATTTTTTAGCAAAACTGAAAATATTGTTAGCCGCAAATCCGTCGGTAAAAAGGAAGAGTAGTTTCTTAAGCTTGTTACCATACTAATACGGTATCGATTTTCATAACAAAAGAGCACTCAAAGGTTAACGATACGGTAACCCAATATATTTTGAAGTATACATAAATCTATAATAAGATTTTTAGAATAAGTATAGTTAAAATACCTTTTTCGCATATTTTTAAATCGACTGGAAGTTTTTTTTAATATATTTTAAATTGTCAACTGTAGAGTGTCAGTGTTCGGAAGTCATTAGAGTTAAGTGACCGAGTCCCGAGGGTGCGGCGGCGCGATTGTCCTGTACAAATCGATTTATCTCACTATCCTGAAGTTTGTGTCTAATAAAAACATTGTGTTTTAGAATCGCACACTAAGTTTTACTTTTATTTAGTTCTAGAAATCTTGTCGGTAACTTGTTCTGATAGTTTTTCGAATTATATCCTTTATGTAGAAACAAAGCGAATTTAAATCATGTTGTTAAATTTAATGAAGTTGTCGAGAAAATGAATTTTCAAATTGCTTACTTTGGTTCTAATATTTTCATGTTGACGCCACAAAAGTAAGTCTACACAAAGATGAGTGATAATACGGTCAAAGTTACTTGAGCTTACTAAATGATGGTAGCCAGGAATTTTTTTGTCGTGGATCTTTAGATGGTATTGCTTATTTAAATAAAAACAATTCGCATTTTCCAACAATAAAAGCATCTCATCTCTCAACTGAGATAGTAAAGTTAAACGAGCCATTAGTCGGCACCGACTGATAGATGGCGCCACACGTAGAGTCTGACAGTTCGCGTCAGCACAAGCACTTACTTCGCTTGATATATGACTATGTCGATCTATACAGGGAAAACCCCTTTCTTATATAACCTCTTACAAGACGCGTAAATATTTAAGGAGTAAAAAAGATATGAGCACTATATAGACCTCATATATTATATTTTGCTGTCATGCCGATATAGAGACGAAAATTTACATTGTCACTTGACCTTAGCTATTTATATGGCTAAGGTCAATATTATCTAACAATAAACAATCCGAATAATCATAAAGCAGACGTGAAAAAAAAAATAAAGTGAGAAATGACAGAATAGGACAAGCCAGAACACAATTTATTTTACCACACAAAAAAGTATTTTGCTATTTGTTAGTAGAAATTTGAATCGCAAATAAACACTTTATTTAAAACATTACACTCTCGGCAGAAACGAAGCTAAACTATGTTAAGATCTTATATAATTGTAGTAGGTACAAGAAATTCTGTCATTTAACAGTTTCGCATAATATTACCTCCAAGTGGGAAAATTCTTTTAAAAGGTAAATGACACCATGTAATATTTAATCTACATAAGTATATGGTACTAGCTGTCGCCCGCGACTCCGTCAGCGCGGGATTAAAAATAGATGTTGGCCGATTCTCAGACCTACTCAATATGCTCACAAAATTTCATGAGAATCGGTCAAGCCGTTTCGGAGGAGTATGGGAACGAAAATTGTGACTTTAGACTATGAAACTATTTACATCTAGTCAAATGACCTTCAGTGTACCATTTTTTAATATTTTCATTTTAATTAACACAATACTAATAAATCGCAAGTTTTTGTTACCCCCTTATCGCGGCTACGGCGTAGCGGAAACATGTTCCGGCGGCTACGCGAAGCGTACATCAGAATCAATTTATTTGCTCATCTTGCAGCTCTGCCCCTGCAATTTAACCTCGATTAAGCCACCGGGTCCGCTGTAAAGAAAAAAATACGATCCACTAAAGGGGCTTTATGGAGAGCGCATTTACGAAGATTGGGAAATGCTTTCATATATTATTTCTTGAGTTATGTGCAATACTGTAAATGATTGAATGAACTATGAAGAACTAAAAACAACCAGTAATTTTATATTAAAATTTAAATAGTACTAAAACATATCCTAATATGATTCATATTCATTCGTGTGGCAAATGAACACGTTTAATATTTAGATGTCGTCGCCGGGAGCGTTCTCACTTTCGATACATTGGCGAAGAGGCGAATAGTTCGTGACTCGACTCACGAGCATCTCGTACGCCACATTCGTATTTATTGAACACGTTCACTATCGCCGCAAGATTTCACCCTCAGATCGACGTGTTCGAATAAAAAATTTGATTACATTGATCTTAACATATCTAGAGCATTCACTTTCGTACGATAAAATCGTAGTGGCATTTAACGTGTTGATGTAGTTCTAATCATACTTTCTTTTCTCTCACTATCCTTTCTCTTTCAGTTTTTTATTTATTTATTTAAAAAACTGCATAGCATCCTTACAGTATACAACCAATTTGACACTATGCACACTTTACATAACAGTTTACACGATAACATATTTTATAATAACAGTAAATAAATAACACATAACAATGATAAATAAAAAGAAAAAAATACATAGATAAACATAAGATATACATAGATAATCATAAGACAGGTATCTCTCTTTTTATCCTAGATCTTAAAGGGCAGCAACAGTTAATTAAATGTTTATGTATACTAGCTATTATATAGGTAAAATGTATCTAAGCTTGCTATTTTGTCATTATTATGTAGACGCTTTTTTTAAATTAAATCCTGGGAATATTTATTACATAATACATGTATGATTTTAACGTCCGTCTGATATTATTTAGGCATTCATTTGAAATTAGATATGTATATCAACACTTCAAATAAATAACACGTATTGATCAACGTGGAATATTCGCTTAAGCCTGTACCGTGATGGCTGGCTGATGTAATTTGGTTAATGTTGCCTAACGGCTGCCGATCGACTCTCAGAGATAAGCGACCGTTGTCGTTTAATGTTGTTGAAAATTGAACGGTTTCTTCAATTCATGAAAGAAAATTCAGAGAATTTCTTATTTTATTCATGTGTTTTAGAATTAGTTCATTATTTTAAAAATAAAAACGATTTTAATTATTCATTAATCAAGCTGAAATTGTGAGCTTAACTACTTTTGAAACGTGCCACATCATTCTGGAATCATAAAAAGTAACCAAAAAATTACAGAATTAGTACATAAAGTATGATAAGTATTTATTACATACCTTATGTACATAGTATATAATGTCAAACAGATAAACATGTTACTAAAGTAATCAAAACATTCGCGACACATGAAAGTCAAGTAAAAAGTTAAATCAAACTTGTAAATTTCTAACCGTAGGTTTCTAAGACCGAAACCTCCTTAAAATATATTGTTATACCAATTATGACAGAAAGACGATATGTTTTATACAGAGATTTTGATCTCAAAAAGCAACGGTAAGTCTATTTAACTTATATATAAAATTCTCGTGTCACAATTTTCGTTCCCATACTCCTCCGAAACTGCTTGACCGATTCTCATAAAAATTTAGTGAGCATATTGAGTAGGTCTGAGAATCGTCCACCATCTATTTTTAATCCCGCGCGGACGGAGTCGCGGGAGACAGCTAGTTATTACACAAAATTTTAATTAGCAATGCAATTTAAAGACTGTGCATATGTCGAACAGAAAATAATGTTTAAGGACATGGCATTTTATATTTCTAAAAATCCATACTCTTTTTCCTGTACTCAAAGATTTTTAACATGTCGAGGTGTTCTTTTAAAAATTTACATACGTCCTTACCCTTGTTAAAGCTAAACCCTCGTAGGTATTGTTCAATGGTGACACGCATGACATCAAAGACGCCGCTCTTCGCTTTGTCGCACGCCGGACAATGTTAATCTGTACTCAGCGAGGAGGCTTTGAGCCACAGTTTTTTAAGTGGCCGTTAAGCCTTTTAGGACTTTATCGCTACGCTATTAGTCTTAAACATTACCTTCCTTTCGTGGAAAAAGGATAAGCCCTTTCTTACATGAATAAAAATGTTTCTTATATTCCTGATGTCTGAGTTGTCTCCGTAATCGGGTATTTAATAGTTTTAATGTAACTCAAAGTCTTATTTTCTTACGTAAATCAACGCAAGAAAATAAGACTATATTGACCACAATAAAAGACAATTTTTAAATATTTTACTGTTTCTGGCCGGGCGGTGGTTTCGTGAAATTGTTTTTGATGGTTACTTTAAGTGCGCCTGTTATTTAAGTGTGTGTTCAAAATAGAAATCATATAATATATGGCTTTTTATGCAATATCTGATATGTGATATTTAAAAAGTTACAATGTTTAAAATTAGGTGTTGATTTTTTTAAATTACAGTGAATTGTGTAATGAAATTTTGCTCTATTACCGACGTACACATAAACAAAAGCACATGAAAGTAATTTGGTGTCAATTCAAATAGATACTTCCGATTTTATTAGACGTAAAGCAACACCTAGCAACACCGTTAATTGATTAAAAAATCAAAACGAAGTGGCAGCGTTTATGGTTCTGCCAAAAAATCGTTTTCAATTATAAACCCTATCCCGCGTAATGGAAACTGTTCGACAAATTGCTTTCGATTGCTTTTTTATTCTATATCGGTGAGTACTTTTGGTGACTGACATAAAAAACCTCAGCCTCACGTATATTGCCTTTGCCTTTCTCGGTTATTGGACTCTATTCAACGAATCGATTTTTTTTTTTAATTTAAACTAGTGATCTTTTAAAAAAAAAGTTAATTCTAGCTGTAACTTTCACATTACATATATTTTACATCTTCATTCTTAAGTCGTAGTCGTCATATCTCTAAATCGTGACCTTTACATCTGAGGGTCGTGACCAAATCCGCCTATCTTTTTGATTACTAGCTACGTAGGACTTCGTAGCACCTCGTAGACAGTGAAGTCGATATATTTTACATACCTCTATCATTAAATCATCTGATTGTAGAAGTGGTGTCTATTAACAATAGTAAGCGACCATAATGTAGTTCCCACACTAATGTTGCTTAGCAACAATGCAACCACACCGACGTTAAATGCATTCACCGCTCGTTCAAACTAAGCATTCACATAAGCTCGTTATTATATAAAACATTTAGGTATATTGTAGTTATTTTGTTGAATATTTTCATTAAAATGTTACGAATATATCCTTCAGTCATTTTATTCCCACTAGAAAAGGTTCTTAGTGTAAGATGTTTAGAATAAAATGAGTTCGGCGTCTGAAATGTTTTCAAAATTGTGATGATTTATATTCAAGGTCCAATATACTAATTCTCTGAGTTATGACTTCAAACGTACAATGTATATTTCGTACAATATTGCGTTACTATAACTTATAAAAGATGTATAAATATTGGTAAATTTAAAAAAAATTAATATGCGCTGTAGTCGCATCACACACGTACCATAATTTACACTACACTCGGACCATAACTTTCAGTTGCCAATTAAGCCAGCTAGTACGCAACGGGTCTGTTTATTATTTGGAGTGCAAGTTACAATGGGCCCCGACCGCAGGGAATACAATTTCGAAGCATCTTTACACCGTCCGTTGCAATTATCAAATTAAATGATAACTTTGTGTTTGCTATATTAACTGACTGTCTTTGAAAGTTGTTTTATGTTCAAGCAATCTTCGAAACTATAAAATAAATTAAAATTTTGCTTCAAAAAGAAACTTTTTTGTGGCATTGTCATTCTAATGCCAAGATTTGTTAATGATTTTTTTTATTAAGGTTCTTATTACCAATAAAAGAAACCATTAAAGAATGAATTTACTGCTACATTCTTACGTACGCTAAATAATCACTAAGGGAGTTTTATTATTAGACCTCGACACTAAGGAAGGTTTTTTGGTTACTTGAACCATTAAGTAATTCTGAGTTCAGCAACATGTTTCATAATACTACAAAACTATTTGTATTTTGTTACATTCCAATACTAAGCTTTTCTATGAAGCACTCGGTAGTATAATCTGAAGGTCCACTGCACCTTAACAACATAAATCCGGATTGTATCAGAAACTGTAATGTTGTTTAAAGCTAAAAGCACTTATCAATATCTTTAAAGTGGACTTTACGTTTGCAAAATAGATTATTTTCTTTAAGTTGTTTTACTATGGGATGACTCGACACACATATTTTTAAAATTAACTTTAATTTAAAAATTGATGTACCTATTAAGGCTATATACATCGATTTTGAAATAGCCTTTAATATTATCTTGATGTAATAACTACAGTAACTGTGGTGTAGTAACTTCTTTAAATGAAATGATGACTGAAATAGGTTATTCTCTTAACACCCCACTCATACACTTTTGTTTCTCTTGGTTATATTCTCATTTTATTTATAAGTGTACAATAATATTGCTATGAAAGTAAACGACATAGTCTAACATCTAATATTGTAGAATCGCTTACAAAGTATAATATCATGAGGCTCGGGCATCGTCTGCATCGACCCAGTAGGTCGCAGCTGCGGCAATTTTGTTAATGTCGTCTCGTAGCTGCCGATCGGATCTCCCTGATTACACGTCCTGATCATGTCCTTTGAAACTTAAACGGCTTAAGGAACATCAATAGAATTTATTTACGCTTATTTTATATCTTACTTTCAGAAATATTAATTCTAAAGATAAAAGTAGTATAACAGTATAGTGTCTTTAGATTAATAATGACCTTTTGTTATTACTTATTTAATAAGTGTTTAAAATGTAACAGTGGTATATATTGTATATATAGTGGTATAAATCAGTAAACCAAACAGAAAACTGGCGTGAATATGAAGTATGTTTGAGTGTCGGAGGCCTAGTTTTAGTCCTATTTCCTTTCCCAGCCTTTTGTTATAGTGAAAGGATGGAAAGGGAAAGTGGGTTTGATGGAGAAGGAGACCAGTAGGTATCGTATCAGCGATAAGGAATATCGATGGGCAACGGTCGCCTCGCTATTTCAGCGAATTGAGTTGCCGCATGCGTGTTAAAAAAATTACATTAGCAAAATATGAAATAGTTGTAGCTTAACTTAATAGTAACTTTCCCTACATATATGTGTATCTTACACAATAAATTGAGGAATGTACACGTTTCTTTTGATGTATTTTTTCCTGAAAACACTTATTCAGATTCATATAACTGTAATATTTACACCATATAAGTAAGGTGAAGTGATTTGGAATAACAATCATAAAAAGCGTTCTTTGAACTCATTGTCGGAGTTCATAACTTAGGAGGCAGAGTAAATACGTGAAAAATCTCTTTGTGAAAAACTCCTGCTCACTGAAGTGAGAAAGCGGCGTTTCCACTGCCAAAACATCAAACAAAAACATATTGTTATCTTTGTTTTTTCAAACAGAGTGACAGAGATGATATTACTCTGTTCAAGTGTTTCGCCAATGGAAATTTACGTTTAGAATGAAAAGAAATTGCACAATTTTTCCCGAAAAATGTACGATGTTTATATTTTGCAGTATTATTCTTCTGTGTTCTGATTTACTACAATTTAACAAGAACATTAGTTATGTACAAATCTTCTCAAATAACTGGTCTCTTGCGATCTCTACAATCGAGACTAACAATAGTTTCTTTAAGCATCTTTGAGAACACAAAAAATCGCCAGTCTTACATTTCGCATTAAACTTAGAAATTTGTGACCATTTTAATCCATAATTTTTACCTTTTCCTTGTTTTTTGATTTACAGTCAATTAAAATGCCTTTTAATAATGAAAACATAAAAAAGCGTTTTAATCGTTAAACCATGCGAAGCTCACATTATTTACGAACAAGTGCGATTACGTGTTGGTGGAGGTCTGCGCGGAACGACACTTTGTATTGTTCCCTCTACTTTGGAGCTTTGCGGAGCTCTTTAGCAACTTGGATTTAACGCTGTAACTTTTATTGCGCGGCATACCCGTTGTGTACATTACGGGGCAATCAATCATCGCTCACAACATCAAGCCAAAAGTTCCGAATGAAACTCGAGAATGTTGAATTAATGGATCCGGAGGAAATGTGTGGCTGTGAAATTCGTTAGCAACGCTAAGCTGGCACAAAAAATTCGAGTTGCGCTACGTATTTTTGTATCGTATATGAAGAGTCACTTATGATATTGATGCTTATAAACTTCAACATAAAATAAAAAGTGGCTAACCGAAAAAAAATATAAGGTGTACTCAAGGTCATTTTACGATAAGTGAGGTAGTTCTTAAGTGTAGGTAATGTATGAGAATAATATACTTAGAGACTCTTGATCAATTCTAATAGTGGCAGTTAAAGTTCGTGTGAATGGAAATCAATAAAGTACTTTTTATTTACTTTAAAAATAAAAATGTAGTACATATCGAATAAATTGTGATCATAGCATAAACACTTTATATATGAGTGGTATTTTAATTACATTTCTATAGTCACTGTCTGATGGTACGTTCACCCGTGGAAATTTTTAAAATATTTTAGTTAATATAAAACACGCGAAATGAAAATTCATCATTAAATTCTTAGCTTTCAATACCAAAGTATGTAATAACCTCTAGCTCTCGAGAATGGTCGAAGTTCTTGGGCAATTAAACTTTCTTGGCCAAGTGTCGCTCTAATCGGCAAGCGTAGTTAAACTGTACAACCGAAGCTCTGATATTTGTTTTAAATGCAATCTTAATCGGTTATAGAAAGCGGATTTTACGTTTTAAGTGAGTAAACTCACGTGTTTGGAATTCGCCTACATCGTAATAACTTTATACCAACAACAAAATAGTTATACTAAAATTGGTGCTATATGTAACGCAAGCCTTAATCATTATTAGCTAAAGAAAGTGCGATATTTGACATGAATTATACTATCTTTTTTCCTTTTTTGGAAAATGGTCGCAAGGCAATGTAAATCTTTAAAGCTAATGTCGTACGCTTGCGTCACGAATATCGTGTAACGCACGTTCCGTACAAAAACCTACAAATCTTCGACAAGACTTTTCTACGTCGACAAAATATCAACTGCATAGTTTTGCTCCGCAATCTTCAAAATCACAGCGACTTCTCTCACGATTTAGACAAACATTGCGAGATACTGATGTTGGCGACGAAAAAACAATATATGAGCGATGCGTGTCTGTTTCCAAACATATATTACATCGTATCGAGTAAGTCAGAACTACTACAATCGGCAGGTTGTGAAAATTAACATCGCCTTGTGTGCGAAGGGCTTTACACGTCGTAAGATCGTATATAGGCAAAGTTGTTGGTATTCATTATTCGCTCCAGTTAACAGTATATAGTCGTATTAACAAGTTTACACACTGACTTATCGGCTAAAGACAAGTTAATTTACACACAAATCTAAAGTAACATGTCGAAAAAAATTAGAGTCCGTCAATTTTTTTGCTACAATGAGTTCATTTATCTCTTTCCTATTTCTTTTTGTTATATTTCACAGACTTCACAATTTTGTGTTGAACAAATTACAAACTGATTTGATTATGTTTAGATTTCAACATATTTTCGATTTCGGAAGCTAATTAAAAAAAAGATATACTAGGTCAATACATGGCGTGTTTATTTTTAAGCGAGTTGAGGATAGTGGGGCAAAGGGGGGTGTACTTGGTCGTTTAAACGCGCGTCGTCGCTAAGTACCATTAGCGGGCCGGTCACGTCCCCGCCGCGCCGACGTATTAACGACCAACTGTATTTTTACAGCTGTTTAAGAGTTTTTAATTTTTTATGTAACTGACATACTTTTTTAATTTTTTTAAAAGCAACAAAAGAATTTAATTGTAGCATTGTGGAATTAAACTTTTGTAAAATTATATTATATTAAGATGACCTAAATGCCACTGCCTTTAAGGAATTTTATTAAATAATTATAGATTTTGCTTACATTTATTCACTTTCAGTAGCAACTCTATTTCAAAGTTTTTAGAGTCTGTAAAGCGTTTTATAGCGCAAATGAATTTTCGTTAGCAATTAATGTTATTATTCATCAAGGCGTAAATTTCAAGGCTTATCGTTAAAAGCTATTCATAAACTTTTGGACTCACTTGATGAGCATCGAATTTAATTGGCTTTATTTTTAATTACTTTGGTATTTTTTGTTAAATTCATTATTTTGTATCTAGTTCAATACAGTTCCCAACAAACAACTATATTCAAACAGTTTGACTGTAGGATTTCGGAATTAACGATAAATAGATTAAACTAAGTCGAAAATATTGAAAATTTATAGATATCAAATGCGATGAGTACGTGATGTATGCGGCGAAAGAGAAATGATTAGAAACGCATTTGTGGCTCGCGTGCGTCGCGTCATTAAGCGAGTTTGTTTAGCGGCGAGTGCACTTGACGATGTAAACGGGCGTCGCCGCCTCGAGTACCATTAACAGTACGTGTGTCGACATATCCATACCTTTTGTGTATTCTTTGAATAATCATTGTGTTCAAAATATCTGTACTTTAATGCTTTTCTCGTTGACCTTACATTTGAAAAGAAAGCCGTCTGATTTAATTTATGTCATGTTAGACTAGACTTATTACGAAATCAAGGCATTTGTAATTTAGAAGCTGTAAAATTGCAGATTCAATTTTGACTAGATTTGTAGCGTCCAAGCCCATTGTTTACGAGAAGGTTTATAAGCCTTATCCAATAACGTCGGTTCTTTTCTCTATTCAATATAGAAATAATTAGTGGTACCAAGTTATAAATATTTTATTAAATATTAATCTGGCTTATTTGTCCCTCTTTCATCGCGAGACGCCTCGCCTTCGAAATCATTGAGTATTATGTAAATTTTAATTTCCAATTAACATAATTATTCAGCGAGACGAAACTTTCGGCGCGTTTCATTAAAAGCTATTCACAAACTTCGTAAACTGGGAGCCGAAGTACAGACAGAATCTGATGGGTGTTATATTAAAAGATGTGTGACAACGCTTGAAGTCAAACTGATCGAAAATTGATTGATAATTTAACAACATTTAAAAAAATCACTAGAATTAATAAATATTTAAACCTGTATACCTTGGCCACCTCTTATATTTATCAGCTACCCCTAATCGCGTACATGACAATGGTAAACATGAGTTTCTATTGCCAAAATACTTGTACAAAAACATATTGCTATCCGGCTCAAACTCCTCGAAAAATTTGAAATAATATATATTTTGTACGACTGTTTCGAGAGTAAAAAACTAATACCGTCCTAGCTTTTGTAGCACCGATTCTATTTTGGTATAGGTTTTTTATAGAAGACTCTGAAAAATATACAATAATATTCTTGTTATAAGTTTCTCATGCACTAACATTTAGTAGTTAGTTAGCTATCTGTGATTAAGAGTAATTCAAATATTAAAATAAAGATTAACTTTTACTTGATAATAAAATACGATTCTTGTTGAAATGTCTGAAATTTACGTCTTGAAATTTGTTTTAAATGTTACAATAAACAGTTTAAAGTGGTCCATAGTAGATAAAGTTCGGGAACACCTTTAGCGTTCTCGAATGGACGAAGTTAGGTAGTCGTTAAACGTTCGCTCCGAGTTAAGTGCTGTTGACGTAGCTTACTGCTGCTTAAAGCACTTAGATACCTTTGAATTTATCATCAGAGCGGCGTTTTGTTTTATAAAACATATACATACAAGCGCTAGCTTATTCAACATAAAAAATATATATTTTATTAACCACCAAAGCTCACCTTATATTAAAGATATTCATTTTATTTTGTACTAGCTGTCGCCCGCGACTGCGTCCGTCTGGATATATAATAAAACTTAATTAGTGTAGCCTATGTGTTCTTTCAGACTATGTTCTATACGTATGCCAAATTTAATCGAGATCCGTTCAGCCGTTCTAGAGATATCTTCAAACATCCATCCATCACCCACATCACATACATCTAAACATTCGCATTTATAATATTAGTAAGTTAAATAAAAAGCAGCTCTTTAGGCATAAATTCTAATAAATAGTCTCCTATGTCCGTCTCCTGGCTCTCAGCTACCTCCTCACCAATTTTCAGGCATATCGGTAAAGCCGTTCTTGAGTTATAAATAGTGTAACTAACACGACATTCTTTTATATACATAGATTTAGTTTCAAACTGATTTTTCTCTTTTTATTTTTAAATTTTAATTAAGCATTACATATTTGGTACATGATTATGTATTTTTTTTTAATTTACGCTATGAAAGTGTTCGTAGTAAACATGCGGCAAGTAATATGTGGAAATGAATCGTCGTATTATATTATTGGCAACATTTTCTGGACCGAGACCGGTTTCCCGATGTTGACCTATAAAGTGGACATTCCGCCAAACCGCAACTCGACAATAAATTATTTGTTACCATAGTTTTCGTATATACCGAAATACACTTCAAACTACTCTAGCCAAAACACAAAATGACCTTTGAATTTATCAAAAATATTTATAAAATTTATTTGTATTTTAATTATTTTTCAAGTCTATTTTGAAAATTATAGCTGGAGTTTGTATATAAAATTATCATAATTTTCAATAATTCTGTATAACAAAAGATAACGTACGCGACCTAAATAATGTACATATTACACTTTAACTTGTTGAAGGTGTTCTTTATTAGTTAATTGTTTGAAATGTGGTCTATATTTCAATTGTTTTATACAAATACTATAAAAAAAATAGTTTATGTAAAAAATGTACTGGTCAGCGAATAAAGGCTAATCTTATCTTATCTATACAAATACTTTATAACATTGATGTCAAGAACAATTAATATAAAAACATAACGAAATAGGTATACAAAATAGCGGGATAGCGCTCGGTCAACACAACGCGCGCTTCGCAACAAAATCCAATTTATCCTTTACTTTGTGGATGTAAATTACAATCAGAGTTCGCACTCGCGTAGCGCGAGTTTTTTGTAGCGATTATATTTACATACATGTTTTTAAAATCGTAATTTATCAAAAAACATTCTATATTATTAAATACTTATAATAATATTAGCTGTCGCCCGTGACTCCGTCCGAGCGGGATTAAAAATAGATGTTGGCCGATTCTCAGACCTACTCAATATGCTCACAAAATTTCATGAGAATCGGTCAAGTCGTTTCGGAAGAGTATGGGAACGAAAATTGTGACACGAAAACTTTATATATAAGATCAGACAGGTTATTCTTCAATTTCTACAAACTTAATCAAGACACATAAAATAATGTAACTTTCAAGACGGCTGATTAGATATGTTTTTTTCTCTAACTAGCTGTCGCCCGCGACTCCGTCTGCGCGTGTTTAAAAAAATAAATAAATGAGTAGGCTATGTGTTCTTCCAGACTATGTTCTACATCTGTGCCAAATTTCATCAAGATCTGTTGAACCGTTCCGGAGGTACCTTCAAAACAAACATCCATCCATCCATCTAAACATTCGCATTTATAATATTAGTATGATAACAGGGTTAGTAGGTACATATCGGTTTCTGTATGCATTTAGCTTACATTTGTAATGAAAATGAACAAGGGTGCACTTTTCAGAGCGGAAATTCAGCGACTGTTGGGAAATTCTTTCAGAGCCGCTTGTGATCGTACAGAGTCGAATTTCGACAGTAATTAACACTCTAGCTCTGTCGAGTGGTGTCTACTTTTAGTTTTATTATTTAGTACTTTACGCTTTCGTGTTACTACAAATTTGTTTTCAACTTTTGTTTACTAAGAACTTATATGTATTTTTATCTTTACAATGAAGAAAGAAAATTGGCATAGTTTTATTATGTCTGGAAGTGTAACGCTTACTACAGACGACAATTTAACTTTAACTGAATTAAAATATACTAATAAATTAAACTGTCCGTTAGAAATGAGCGTCTGTAGCGGGCTTAATTTTCTTTATAGGTGTAGTTGTGCTTCAATTTCGTTACTAAAGTATTGAAAACTGCAATCACCAACTTATTATCTGATTTTCATTACTTCAGAAATCTTGGCCTGGCTCTGAATGCCGAAGTTCCAATAAAAGTTGAACCAACTGGCGCCAGACGTACCTTACCTAGACTTGTTTCTACGATACAGTTTAGTGTACAAAGTTCATTTTATTTATGAAACAGTGAACAAGTAAAAGTGTCGTGTCTTAAATATTCAAGATAGAGGTGGTAAGTATTCAATAAAAATTAAATGCATAAATTTGTATGTTTGAGTTTAATTTTTTTTAGTTTATTCCTAGCAGTTTTGTTTTTCGGAATATAATATAAACAGAACATTCTAGCACGAGCAAAGTTAGCATTGGTTAAGGAAAAACTTGTATAGCCTCCGACGAATGTTATAAAGCTATTTAGTATTTGAATACCAAAATAAAACCCTACTTAAAATATTATTAATATTTCGGTTGGTCATAAAATTATTTACTTAACTTAAATGAATTAGTTTATGCAAGCCTAAGGTCGCTACAAGCGTAGCAATTACGTAGCGAGTGCTACATGCATCGCCAACGTAGCAGCAAATCAAGTGACTTTATACTTACTTATTGAGCCGTTATGTAGAACTCCGACGTAGACGTCAGACGGCGTAACTTTGCTGCGCCGGTAAATTAATACTAAATTTGAGATTTCCTTCAAAGTTCGTCTTGTTTACAGGTAGCATTACTTATTCGCAACTGTTTTCATTAATAAGGTCGCTTTGAATTTGTTTTATATGAGTTAAAATTTAGGTGAATAAAGTCGGCGAGTTTGAATACTTTATACTTTTTAAACTTTCACAGGTACATACTTGTAATGGGACCTCAATCAAATTTGACAAATGACTTGTCATTCGATTCGTATTTTTCAGAATTTTATTAAGTACATTCAGTTGATCATATATTTTTTTTAAGTAAGAGATTCCATTTTCTTCACTTAATTAAGCTTAATTAAGACACTTAATTAAGCTATCTCTAAGTTCTTTATTCTATTCAACATAAAAATATAACTTGTGCAGGGATTGCTAAGGCCGTATGTGATTATCTAAATCGTTGCCTGGTCAGCTGAGCTAGGCAGGTTCGCCTCCGCCGCAATCCAGCTCGCCGCACGTGACGGGAATGAGACGACACGACACGTGACCCGAATGAGACGATACGTCAAATAGTACTGACCAATGTGTTATATTTATTAAGCCAGCGATGTGAAAAAAGTTTATTTTCGAAATTTTATAAATCGTAGGGTAATTAAGGATTCTAAACCCTTGATCCCACCCGAGAGGGATAAGGCCAGGGATTGTGGTATAAATCGTGGGTAAATATTTTGTCGATATTTCTTCACTTCACTACTTCAAAAATAAGTGTATATTATATGGAATAAAATGTATTTGCTATTTATTTTATAGTTTTTTTTACCTTTTAAATTAAATCTAATGTTATCATACTTTATTGTAGAAATAAACATCTTTGGAAATGACACCTTTTCCCGCTTCAATTTATGTCTGACAAGCTTAACAAATGTCATATTGTGGAAATAACAATTCTTTTTTCTCTTGTCTCGGTTACAATTTTTTCTTCATTATATCTAATGGTATTCAGTATTTAAATAGAAATAAATATTAAAATAGAATACTTTATACGTTGAGAAAAAATGCAAACTCATATCTTATTCATATCTCATCTCTATTCCGGGTAACTAAGAAAGTTTGCGCTGCGCATTGGATATCTTAAATTAGTCCAGCCATGGTCTTAAAACACAACTTATTAAATTAAGGCGCGTTACCCGAGTTCACGGCTCTTATCTACGCCGGCTATTAAAACTTGAAGCGAACGCCAACTGTGCCCACCCGCTAATTGCATGCGACCTCTTGCGGCTATTGTAAGAACTACTGTATCTAAGAGATGTAAGCTTTTACACAGGGAAGCTTGCATCCTGCAACAGTATAAAGGGAAGCGATAACCTCGTCATGTTCTGTGCAACTACGACCTTTGGATTCTTGTATGATCTATACATCTCCGTGCACTCGTCGGTACTAGAATAAAATTATAGTGAACTCATTAGGTGAGTCTGGCGACTTCACTATATACAAAAAACTTAGCTGGGTTTTACGTATTTGTAATACTTTTATATAAGAAAATTTATATGGTTTCATAATGGAATGGGTGTGTCTGGCCGCGTAATAAGCAAGTCACTATAACTCCTGCTCCTATATGATTAATTGCGTCATCTAAGCCATGGCTTAGCTAATGCGTCTACTAATTAATCAAGACGTTGGTACATATAGGTTAAGTAAAAATAAATCCAATGATAATTTGTACTTCGTTTTAGTACTTATAATGCATGCTATTCCTATCACAAGTTATCATTACTTAAGTTAACTAAGTCCCTCTCTGTGCATTCCGTTTAATATCGAGTTGACTACTAGTTAAGTCTTCATAATTCCCAGTTCCACATTAACTAGTTCCGTACTGCACTAAGTGACATAAGAACCAAAGTTTAAAGCCACATACAGTTGGCAACGAGCACTATTTCAAAACTTTTATTTCCAAACACAAACTGCCGAGTAGTTCCCCTTTTAGCGAACAACTGACTGTACAATACTTAGGAAATTATATATAAGAAACTGTTTTTATTATTTCTACTAAGAATTTTCATTAAAATTACAACTTGAAATATTTAAAAAATGTGTAATAGTTTTTTTTACATACAGTGGAAACTTACCTTATAAAAAATCTGTGGATAACGTACCGACGACCACAGATAGCTATGCAATGTGTACCAATTTAAAGTATCCAAGTATGAAACTTTGCTCCGACGGACGAGTACAAACGATACTGTTTCCATTATGCAGCAACAATCAAACACAATGGAAACATGCGCTTACACTTTGATAAATCAATAATCTAAACATAATAAAATTCAATTTTTTACACAATGTATATCATTTTTATGACTGTAGCTGTGTCGTCTAAAATACTTTCGTTTTTATTTTGTTGTTGGAGAGTGATTGATTTGCTGCGGCTCTTTGGCACTGCGCCATCGGCACATGAACATGTTTTATTAACGCTACGTCCGCTCTAGCAAAAACAACACCTATATACATGAACTGTATGTTGTATAAAAAAGTCTAACCTTTGTTGTTATTTAAAAAAGACTAATGGAATGTAAATAAAAATTAAATCCGATAAAATTAAAAAGTTAAGGCTATCTTATGCGTCATAAACGCCGATATTCAATTGATGAAACAAATATTTACAGTTCTGAAATTTGTACCTTTAACATCTTACTTCTTATTAATATTGTAAATGCGAATGTTTGGATGGATGTATGTTTGTTTGAAGGTATCTCGAGACCAGCTGTAATTTGGCATAGATGTAGAAAACAATCTGGAAGAACACATAGGATACTTATTAAGCTTTTTTTACCGCGCGCACGTTGAAGTGAATACAACCCCAACATGAAAATCTCATATCGTACATTCTACGTATTGTTTTCAAAACTCAAGACGCAGAAACCATGAGATATAATTATTTACCAGCTCATTATTTCATCCTCATACCAACTTTCGTAAACAAAGTTACAAACGAACTTTATAAGTAACACGTTTTTGACGAATGTAATTTTCAGCAGCTCAAAAATTATTTTCCAATTGGAAACTCCGTATGGAAGTTTTTTAACTTTTTTCAACTGCCAAATCCGTTTACATGCCTAGAACATCTCCCCTGGGTCAGGCTTGTAACGTCGTTTTACTTTTTTATTTTCCCTTTGAAATGCACTTTATTTACGCTTTTGATATATATTTTGTTATATTTTTAGAAAATTTATATTAAAAAATTTATTGAATAGGAAAAGCAGAAATTTATTTAAGGCCATTGAGCAATTTAAGACTGTGTTCCACATACAGAAATATAGCTTTTTCCTTGCAACAAAATAAACTCCCTTACCTACTTACACAATAATCAATTAGGTACATAGCAGAGATTTGCGCAAATGATTTACTAAATTCGAAGGATTCGAACTAGGCCGCCAGATCAGTATTTCATACTCCTAACCATTAGACTATTTTCGTTATCTATATATTCTATTTAGGACTATTAAAATACTTTTCTTGCTAATATATTGTGTTTCTGATTTGTACAAGGTAAAAATAGCATCAAAAAATATTACATTAAACTTAAACTACAAAATATGAAAATGTAATTTAACTCTTCATCACACGAGTTCAAAGATTCGCCGTAGTAAAGCACTAAAGACGAGATATTAAATTTAATTTTGTTGTAAGGAAATGCAACGTAGGATAGTACAATTCTTAGAAACCGTCTTACATAAAATATCGAACGTAAAAACGATTCATTTAATCGTATATTTTCTAGAAAACTAGCTGTCCCCCCTGACCCTGTCCGAGCGGAATTAAAAAAAAACATAATTCAATAAAGTTAAAATTGGCTTTACATTTTTTTACGTTTATATGGGCAAAACAATAGGACTGTTTTAGGATTTTCTCGGCAATTATTCTATTTTTCTTACATTTTAAACCTTCCCTAACCCACCACGAACATTTCAAGACCAAGATAAAATAAATCCGTTCAGCCGTTCTCGAGTTTTAGCGAGACTAACGAACAGCAATTGATTTTTATACATAGAGATAACTGGAAGTGCTCTTTGTTTTTTTATAAAACAACTGACGATTCTTCCTGTTTTTATAATAACGATTTGTGCATCATTATAAGATAAAAGCTTGTATTAAAGGATCTTAATTATCGTGCAACAAAGAAACATGCGACAAACGTCGAACGAACGACCAGAATTAGCTATTAGTATGACAATAGGCTTGTTACCGCAACTATAAAGAAATTCATTTACGTCAAGTGCATGTTAACCACGTTCAATAATTGCATTCTGTCTAGCTTGTAGAGTCGATATTCTTTGTTAAGGTTACTTTAAAGAAAGGAAATATAAAAACTGCTATTACTCTTTTACTTTGAATTTAATGCACACTTTTTAAATTTAAGTTTTGTAATCTTTATAATTACAAAATAAAGTGATATCTAGAAGATGTACGAGGAAGATGTTTTAAACTTGATGTAAACATTAAACAAAAGATACATTAAAAACATAAAATCTATATTAAAGCAGTAAAATTGCAGGTCAAAAGGCACTTGAAATATAAAATTCCAATGATTCACATCGTGAAGGCATTTTATGAATAGACAGCATCTCGGTCAGTTTTACAAGCGCAGTTATTTAAACTCGGTTCGTTAGCAGCGGCGGCGTATGGAGAAACCATTTGAATATAGTACCTTGCTGACTTCTCAACTTTAATTCAAATAGAGCGATCAATGCAATAACGTATATGTAACATTATAATCTGAAAACCTGACATGAGCTGGTCTAGGTTGCGAGAGCGTCCTGGATGCTGGTGGCACAGGACCGGTCATCGTGGCGATCTTTGGGGGAGGTCTATGCCCAGCTGTGTGTAAGTCATGACTGAACAAGACAAAACCTAACATACTGTTAATCCTCGCAGAGTGTCTTGAATGGAATATTCTCGCTTCTTCTCTTGATGTAATAGAGGGCTATATATTATTCGCAACCATGGTGTTGAAGTCATGGTACTAGTGCGTATTTTCATACGGTTTAGGACATTGTTTTCCAGCCAAAAAGGTAGTGCCAACCGAGCAGAACTTTAGTATAAATAATCAATGAAGACTATAATAACTAATAAGTAACTTACTAATATGTATTTGCACAATATTGTTGGAGCAAGCCATACCATCAGGCAAAATGTGACAGCAATTTAAACTCTTTTTTTTATTTTGCACTCTGAACTGATTCTAATTTTTTTTTAAAATCTATTTTTACAATCGAATTATCGAGAATTATTTGAAGATGCCTGTAAATATATATTGAAGATAGATAAATAGAAAACCATTTTAATTGTAATGTAACACAGACCGAGGTTAGAATAACTGAGCTGTGAATTGCGGTGACGTTCGACCTGCAAGCGACCGTGGAGGTCGGCCGCTGACCGCACGTAGCAGGCTCTACGATCACTAGTTACGTAGCACATGAAGCGATCCAGCTACGCATAATGTGTACTACGTAGTCTGATGATCATTTGAACTTTATCTTTTGTTTCAAATTTGATAAGGATATATGTTAGTATCACAAGTCATGAATATAAATATTTTGATACTCGTTCTTCTTTATAAAAGTTACGAGATTCTTATAAATATTTTTATTTGTGTAATCCTGATTAATATGTATAACTAATATAGATAATTATTCTTCGTGGCCCAACGTGCTAAAGTAAATCCTCGACCATCGCAATCCAAAGTCCGTTACGTGGGACGAATAACTTAGTACTCGAATAATATATTATGTAAAGAACGTATTTAATATTCTCCGCTAATCTAGATAGCTAATTCAAATGTTACTTGCGGAAATAAGATGTTAAAAATAAATTCACACATTGCTTTCAATGATTACTAAAGGTTATCACCAGTCTTTATCGTCTCAGTTAAAAAGGATAAAATAAATAAAATTTATACTTTTATACGCTTTGGCTTAGAAATATTCCTTTTATTTATATAGTTGTTGTATATTTAATAATGTTACACTTTGAATTTGTGTTTTGAACTTACGCTCGTTGACTCGTTGTCCACGTGTGCGTTCAGCTCGTAAATAAGCTATAAACAGCGACCTCTTGCGTGCTATGTTAGCTATAAATAACAGGCGACCGTCTGGCAATTGTTTAATGTCTGTATGACCGCTCTAAACTGCTGCAGCTTAAATTGGCGCCCGCCATGATGTGTAATTGTTGCAACGACGCTTGATAGCGAATTCAGAACAAACGATGTATACTGTGTTTTAATTCATTACTTTTAATTAAATCCACTTTATTTTTTTTTATTTGTGAAAGCAAAAAATAGATTAAAGTTTAAAGAGTCAAAGGATAGATAGATAGAGCAATCTATAGGTGATATAGTTAGTATTTACTATATATTTTGCCGTTAGGTTATAAACTTTCACAATCATTTCAGTTAGTTCTATTTGTGATGTCATAAACATTCAATGTTCTTACAAATCTTACAGGATCCTAAGATTTATCGTATTTCATAATAAATATACCTTTGAGTGTAATATTAATACATTGAGTATTCAAGTAAAAGATATGTCGTCCTTGAACGTAGTGATTGATTAAGGTTTTTTGGCTGCGCGCCCTCGGCTCCCGGACGTGACGTATTCGCAACACGTGCACCGGATATCCGGACAGATTTATTGGGACCTAAGGTATTACTAGAGTGTAGTCACGATCCGACATTGAATTTAATATTACATGTATAAATGTAAATAGCAAGTTTTTCCACTTCACAGTGAAAGGGTAGAAAGGGAACACTAAGTAGTCGATTTTGTAACAAATTAAAATTATGCAATTAGAGGTAATGCCATTTATCACTTTTTTATAAACGTAATTATTGTATGTAACTAACTTTAACTTTGTACAGATAATTCTTTACAATTATAAAGAAAAGCAATTCGCCAAAATATATAACAACATGACAATAGCAATTTAACTTGAGCATTGTGAAAGTGGTCCACTAATTGCGCGCCTGACAAGCAGCACTAGACTTTAAGACGGTGGAGGAAACGTTTTGTGGTGTGTTAATTTACTTTGAAATGCGCTACTTACAGCGGTGGAGTGTGTGTAAATTGTGTGGGGCCCTGAAACAAGGGTTTTTTGTAATATTTCTTATTTTTCAAAATTAGGGACAAATAAAATACTTGATTATTTTTATTTCATACTTGATTGATACCTTAATTACACCTTATCGTCACGCAGGAAATACAGTTTTAAAGACCTATTTCATAACGCACACGTAAAATAAATTAATGTCCCTGTTTACCATTACGTCACTGATTACCCTAAGAATCTGACGATATAAAGCGCAGTGAACAATATTACGCGGAATAGTTAGTAAATAATAGAAGTTACATTATTGTAATATAAAATGCGGGTTTCGTGGCCACGCACTGTAGCGGTGTATGTCGACTAGCGCGCGCAAGATTTGCAGTTCGCTTCGCTTTAAACACGTTTATGAAGTAGGCAACAATGCACTTTGAAGAATTCCGACCGCACACCACTTTAACGTCTTCATAATTTTCTACTCGGAATTTATTACATGTAAATTACTATTTAACGTTAAACTAACTTTGTACTTATACTTAATTACTTGACGAGTATAGTGCTTAATTTCAATTGCTTATTTTAAATTTCTATGAGGTTATTTGCTTAATGTACGTATTTCTATTCCATCTCAATAACATTGCATTTCATAGACGAATCCTAAACTGACTTTCAACTTATTTTGCTGTTTAGTTGTACAATTTTTTTAATAATTAATTTTTATGTTGTTACAGGTAATTTAAAAGCAGTAATAACTAGAAAACTGGCGATATAAGCACATCGGTTGGATTTTTAGAGTTCCGTCGTCCGGAACACTTTGTTGTCCGTCCGTCCGTCTGTCAAGACCCTTTTTCTCAAAAAACGCGTGAAGCTATCAAGCTGGAATTTATTTAAATATCTTTTAAACTTTTATATATTTCCCTACACATTTTATTAGGATTAATGTAGCATTCTGATGGTGAAAGAATTCTTCTGGGTTCTGTGGTTTTTGAGTTTATTTGTTACAAACGTACAAAAATACGATTTTTTTGTTTAAAATAGTATCTACAAAGATTTAGTTAGATAAAACAACGATATACAATCAAGCACATTTTGATATTCAAAGCAAGGTATGCATTCAATTTTCAGATTTAAAACTATCCCAAGTTTTCAGATATCTGTTTTTCAATTAAAATGTTTGCAAACCTTCGCAACAGATGAATTCGGAGTATTCCGATGCTCACGCCAGCGAAATGTTTAAAAGCAGTGTAGCCATGAATTCATATTAAATTGGAAAAACATCAAAAATTTAATTGCAGAGTTAAATTATTTATGACATAATACGTAATTAGTTGGAACGGAAATACTTTATTTGCAGCGATTGAAATTTTTTCCAATGACTTCGTACTATTTTCAGGTATTAGATTAAAGGAGGATGCGGAACGTATTACGGAGCATGCAATATTAAAATTTTCATGCTTACGTTAAAGAAAAATTGTAAAAGATTATCGTGGTTTGGACATATGCGGAGGGATGATGATATAAGCAGTAGTACATACTGTGGCGACCTTCAATAGGAATAAGAGCAGGATGATGATTTTGATGCTTACGTTAAAGAAAAATTTTAAAAGATTATCGTGGTTTGGACATATGCGGAGGGATGATGATATAAGCAGTAGTACATACTGTGGCGACCTTCAATAGGAATAAGAGCAGGATGATGTTAAAGATGACGTAAAGAAAAATTGTAAAAGATATTAATCATTATATCAAAACAATAAAGTTTTATTTTTGGTGCATTCAGTTCTAAACATATATTTCTTATACATTCGCTTATATGTCAATTACTTGTCATAACATACATACAGGTTAAAATTCGCCCAAATAGCGAAATAACCGCTGCCCATAGGCAGCCGCATTCGCACTACTTCGAAAGAAGATATTTCCGTTATATCTCAAAGGCCGGGGCAATGCATCTGCGGTTCCTCTGGTATTGCTGATGTGCATGGGCGTCGTTGAACACCTCAGTGTTTCCGCTGCTCGTTTGCCCCCTTATGTTATAAAAAAAAACTGTCTTGTGATAATAGTTTGTATCAGATATCGTACAATATTTGAAACTGAATGGGAAGTGAATTTATTTCTTTAACCCTTATTAGCCTAGAGTTTCAATTTTGATAATCTTTCATCAATCAATCTTTTAAACCGAATGTTCACATTACTATTAGTTTTTTTATAGGTTGGCTGTATCTATTTTACTGTTGTATAATATTTTTTCCAACAAAATTAAAAAAAAAACAAATTTCATTATTGTTTTATTTTATCAAGCAAACACAGTAATATTAAAAATAAATCGCTGTCGTATGTAAATCAGGCTACTAAGGGTTAACTGTCATAAATATCTCGTTATATTATTTTTTGCTTATTGCATCGCAGTGTAGATAGCGCTAGTCAAAGGAAGCGAGCATTCCACCAACTGTATGTATTGTCGACCTTATTGGAATGGCCATTCCACTCATAAAACTTTGTCTTATTAAAGCTACGGTATGCAAGAACTTTGCAAAAGGTAAATGAAGTTATAGAAAGGCAAGGAGAAATTACAATAATAAATATTTTAATTTGAAACATTCAATTTATAATTTTACGTAATTACACTTACAATCTAACTACATTTTCTTCTAATAGATCATATTGTTTATACAGGGTGTTTAATCATTAATATTAAGCAATATTTTTATTACCAAATACGTTTTGAATTTTTTTTATCGTTAAATCCAAAAAAGTAAAGAATGTTAATCTTATTTATGTGAAACCTATGAAAGATCATAAAATTTATAGAATAATAAGTTTACATTAAGGAAATATAAGAGATATATTTATTTGATGGCGACTCAACTATATTCTTTGTCCTTGAGTTAAGGGACCTGGTTTTAATTAAAAATAGCTACCAAGCAGGTGTCGGGAGACTCCATTGACCCTTGATTAATTGAACCGGAATAAAGGGTTCTTGTTCATTTTTGAAAAAAAAATCGAAAAACTATAACTTACTTTTTCAATGTTTTACTCTTTTAGACAACTTTAAGAAAATTTTTACACATTGATTCATCTAATAATACTAAAATATATTTCTTATTTTTTGTTCTTTTAAAGAGAAGTATATGGCCAGTAGTATAAAAAGTAAAATAACAAAACACTCTATAACAAAAACTTTAATTATCAAAAATCTGGCTTGAACTTTTCGCTTAAATGGATATGTCACCGCAGGAGCAATTCAGTTACATGTCAACTGCATTTTAACTGCGCCTTCAATTTTTGTAACAGAATTGTTTTTGTTTTCCTCTCAAAGCCCGATCTAGTAAATTTTTTAATACTTGTATCCTTGGTCAAGTGAAGTAATTTATCATCATCATTATCAACCAATGTGTTTTTCGATTTCCGATACATATGTACATTTATCCGACGTTCTTACGGCGAAGGAAAAACATCGTGATGCAACCTGCACATATCTGAGAAGAAATTCAAAGATATGTGTGAAGTCAACCAACCCACACTTGGCCAGCGTGGTTGACTATGGCCTAATCACCCTCAACTTAGGGTAGGCTCCGAGCCCCTCGGTGGGGACGTATAGTGAGCTGATGATGATTATCAATCTGCTCTTATCCCTATTGAGGGAAGGCACAGTATGTACTACTGATCCATACATCTCTATCAACAGTCATATCCGAATCTGTGATAATAATAATCCGAATAACTAAAGTAATTTATACTTAAACATATTAATTAATAATCTAATATTACATAAAAATCAGTTTTCCAATTTTCTTTGAAGGCTATGTAACCTCTCTTTCAATTTGAATATTAATTTTCTAATTTTTGTTATAGAATAATAAAGTTATGAAACAAGAAAACTTTATACAAAACTTTATAAATTCATTAAACAGACTTTATGATACAAGCGTTAAAGTTTATTATATTGCAGTATTAATTAGAAAATATAATAGTTTTGTTAATTATATCTCTACTTGCTGTTGTCCGTGACTTCGTTAGCGCGGAATAAAATTAATAAGTAGCCTATGTGTTCTACCAGACAGCAGCCGTTCCGAAAAAAACATCCATCCATCTAAACATTCGCATTTATAATATTAGTAAGATTTAATTGTACAAATATACAAACAATATATACAAATGTCGATATATCTTTATATGTATAATTCTTCTGTAAGTGTGTATGTCTCTGAACTTCTCTCAAACGACTGGACCGATTTTGATGAAATTTTTTGTGTGTGTTCAAGGGGATCTGGGAATGGTTTAGATTCACAATTTTCATGAAATATTAACCTCATATTAATTTATTCAAATTAA
>NW_013532703.1:7827485-8001862 GCF_000836235.2 Papilio xuthus | reverse complement strand
CTCGGCAAATAACTCCAGACTCTGTGCAAGAGAGTTCCCACTTACAAAACTTTATTCCATTAGACCATAAGAATAGAAAACGTGATGGTTTGCAAATATTTAAGTTGAACTAGAACTTACGACTTATATGCATATAATTTAAGTTATAAAAATTTTACCTATTAAACGATGTGCATCTCTCGTTTCTCAAAGCAGAATGTGGAGAGTTACATCGGTATGGATCAAAGAAGACATGGATGAATTACGTGAAAGGTTACATTATTTAGATGGGACTAAAAAATAAAAATTCTGTAAGATAGCTCTGCTGGACGGAGACCTGGTGTATCAGGTACAATCCTATAGAGTTGGGTAGAAGAGAGATTATAATTTGGTTTTGAAAAAATTACAAGTATATTTAAAACGTCACGTTTAAATATATTTCTATATAGGTACTACGTGCACGAACGTCTTAAGAATTGTTAAATACCGTCACATCTTCATACTTTCGCAATCTTCACTTTCATTTGTGCATGCCTCAGTGCCTGCAGATGGCACCTTCGTTTTAATTAAAAATATCTTCACAACCATTGAAAGCAACTCGGCACGTTTGTAAGTAATTTGAAATCCTTTTACCTTTAATAATGAACTAGAAAATACTATTGAATTTTACAGATTATATTTTGTGGTACAAAACCGTTTTATAAACAAAAAATAACTTGAGGCTTATAATTTCAAAATTATAAACGCTATCCTGAGTCACAGCTCCCAAAGTAAGTCTTGTTCAAATAATGGAAAGTTTTAATTACAAACTGCAACGACGTGTAATTAATTTAATGTTTAACTAAGTCAGTGTAAACTTTTCCTACTTGATGTATATAAAAGTTAATTAAATTCGTTGCTGTTATTAAAATGACTTGATGCGCGCACGTGTTACACGACAGACGCTGCATCGTTTATCTTTGAGATTGTACGCGAAGCCTTAAAAATTAATTTTTAATTATTTAATTAATCTTTCTAAATTTTTAAATTGATTGTGTGTTAAATTAAAATACATTAAACTATTCGTTAATTAAAAATTATACATCCCGAATGTTCCTTAGATTGTGTTTCAAAAAATTCATTTTAAACAAGGGTTATTTTGCAAATCGTGTCACTGTTAATGATTCACAAAGTTAGCTTTAAAACATGTCTTTCCTATAATTATGATGATTCGTAAATTCTTTCTTCAATATTTCACCAATTTTTACAATTACTTTACAGAACTTCTTAGTTTAAAGATTACGTTTATAATCAGGTTGGACCACGCTTTTGTAAAACGATCCCTGTTAACTCTCTAAAAAGGAAAGTAATACAAGTATCGTTGCAGTTTTCAATTTTCCTTTACTTTAAATTGTATTAAGCTTTGCGTTTTGATAGAGAGCGGAGTAAGCTGCATAAAATAGCTGAGGGGAATCTCGTTGGAGATAAAATTGCACTGAGCTGCAGTTGCGAAATTATATTATGAGGAAGTGACGCGGGCGCTTGTCCGCTACTCCTCCGCTCCGCGCACACCCCGCACACACCCTACGCTTGGTACTCGCCATGAAACGATTACGTACTAGTTTGTAATGTGAAGATTAGAATAAGAATGTTTTAACTTGCAATATATATAAGGCTTTCCTGATATTGTCTAAAAATAGACAATAAATAACAAAATCAGCAGTAAAATTGAATTCTACAGAGTCCTTTGTAATAAATAAATCTATATCAAACAGGATTACTGTTAAATACCATTCTATTTGTAGCGTAGACTTCTGTAGAATATCGAACAATTGTTAAATAGGCGACCGACAGTTATCGTGGTTCCCAAGTTACCCAATTTCACGGGTCAATCGAGTCGTGTAGCGCCAATAAACACTTCCGGTTCCGCCCTGTCTGTTTGCTTCCCTGTATTCGGTCCTGATCTAAACTATCGAATGCCAAATGAAATTAACTAAGTCATAGTTCTATGTATTGCATATTGTAGATACATAGTACTATTTATGTTTGTAGACGAAGGAAACTAAAATCATAGACGAAGGAAACTCGAGCGGTAAATTTAGAGAAAAGTTGAAAGAAAATAATGCGAGTTTAAAATTATAAAAATAAAATAGAAACGAGAATAGAATCGACTAAACTAATGCATAAAATAGAAGAAAAAACATAAAACATTCTAAATTTAAAAATGATTAGTAAAAAAGTCCAAAAAGGTCCGTTTGTATCGGCAACAATGTTGTTAAATTGCCATCAAGTTGAAATCCTTACTAATTAAAAGATATATAATCAAATTTACTCAGAATATAAATATCAAAAACTCAATTATAAATGTTACATCATTGTTTATTAAAGCAAATGTTTTCGAATTTTTCTTTTTTTTGTATTATTAAGTTAAAAATATAATATCGCGTCGCACGCGTAACTGACTGTATTCCGACGGACGGCTTCCGTCAGCTGCTCCCTGAATAATTGACAAACAAAATACTCGCTCGTATATACTGTAAAATTTATTTTTAGGATTCTCTTTTACGATATTTTTAAAAATATGAAGTCGAGATTTTTTTTCGTTTTGCAAGAAAGTGAAAAAGACGTATATACCAATAATAGAAATGTCTTATTTTGGTATACACTTTAAATAATCTCTATTTTCATCTTTACTTTATAAAACAAAGTTTTAAAAACCTCACAGGTTTTTACACCAACTATTTAATAACTACATAAATATATCGTGTACTTTTTATTTGAAATATGACAAAACATTTTTGTAAATAACACTTTCTTAAAACATCCAAACAAACTCTATATTCCAAAATTACTTTGAACTCATTTGTTTTATTTATTGAGAAGTGAAGTAACATTAAATATAAAACCTCTTTTGCGTTAAAAACAATTGAAAGTAAATTAAACAACGATTTAACAAATGTGAATTTAATACTCTGTTCTACGAACATTAGTCGCCCTTTGTAACATATAATTGTTGGCAAAACACACTGGTTTTGCTACAAGCATTTACGAATCTGTAATTGAAGCCTTTGATATTGTCAAAACAAAACAAACAAAGAGTAATTAATGTAAATATAGACCAAATTAAGCAATAATAAATCATCCATCGATAAACATTCCAAGCTCAATCACCATTACATTCCATCTCCTAAAACCAAATCGTAGTCCCATCTTTTGTACCTATGTGACCCTATCTTTTTAATCCGAGCGCTAATATAAACGATTAAAAGTTAAAATCGGGGTGTAACCCGAAGTTTAAATATAAACTTGTAATTTACAGTTCAAGCCGATAAAAAAGCGTTAAAAATACGACTAAACGTAACACTGCATTCAGTTGAAAAGTCAATAAAAAGCGCACCAAGTTGCCGAGCTAATTCCGCACTTTTAATCGGCGTAAACTGCGCCAATACATTTGTTGCTCGTAGCTTGCACGGGCCACAAAAGGCCGCCGTCAAAGGCGGCTGGGATCGTATTTTTTCTACGGAGCGAATCGAAGCGTAGCGATCTGGCCTCACGGGCTGTTTGCTTATTCGATCGCGGAGTCGGTTAAATGTTTCCCGCACAGATGTTTTTGTTCCTTTGTCACGTAAACTTACGAGCTTCGCTTTAACAGGTGTTCCGTGTTTCTCAGTTCATAGAAAGTCACCTTTGAAGAAATATCTTTCACTTAAAAATGTTTGACGTCTATGTTTGTTTTGATTTTATTCTTTTTTCTGATTTAATAATTCGTCATGCTTAAAGAATTTTAAGATTTAAAATTGTCTTGTGAGTAGAAGATAAACGTAAAAATAGAATAAAAAATATGATTATTCCATCTTTTTATAAAATGAAATAAGAAAACGTAAGTCATAACTATAAATAGGTTCAAATAACAAAGCATCGCCACTGTATTTTCTAGAAATCCAAATATTAGAAAATCTTTTCTCGATATCATATCTGGCTGAATCCAATGTCGTCGCAAAAATCTTACGAATATTGGCATTGTATCCAATATCGTTGAAATTGCGTATCCACCGCCACTGTGAGGCTATGTGCATTGGAATGCAATGCTGAAGCCGAAATTGTTTTAACCGACTTTATTAATTTAAAAGCTAAAAGCAAATGGAGATCGGTTCACGTATATTGGAACAGTATTAAATTTTTAGTCTTATTTTTTGCGGAAAGTTTTCCATACCAAAATTTTCGAATAGTTTATTGAATAAATTAACTGCTTACCAGATTTGTTTCGCATTCGCAAAAATGTACTTACATTTTCGACTTTTATACAAATAAATATGATGACAAGAGACAGTTTAAAAGATTGCTTTATGGTACTGTCTTCTTTCTAAGTTTTTTAGATGTCTAAAATTATTAACTGATAAGAATAACTAAATTAAACTCTAAGTACTGCTATACTCTATTTTTATTGTTGAACTATACTTTACTTTGGTTTACAGATCGGTGGTCTCTAAGACACATATTCCATTATAACACATTTCGTCATTCCACTCTTATCTTTGACAAATATGTTTTATACAGGATGTTATTGTTTTACAAAGGAGTTTTGGTATTAGAAACGAACAGTGAGAAATGTACTTTACTCCATTGAATCGGACTATATCATCTCTCTGTATTTCTACTTGTATGTGACAAAGTTTAAGTTTGCCTTTTTTTGATTCGTGAATAATAAAAAAGACGTCTGGTGCGCAGTTATAGCAATTTGCTTTGAGAGCGTGTCTTTGTGACGGAGCGGCGCTATAGTATCGTTACGAGCCACCGGCTGCATCTCAAAGCTCTACTTATTTTTATAATTACGTACTTAGTGAGGCAAATTGTTTCTCTTTCAAATGTTTTCACTCGAATACTATTATTTTAGTTTGCCGCCAGTTTTATACGTTTAATATAAAGGATACAATGACATCATTAATTTTATATTCTTTTCATTTTTGAAAATCGAATATTATTTTTAAAATGTAACCCTTTATTTATTATACACTGACCCGAGGGATTTTATGAGCAAAACAATACGACATAGGATCCTTAAAGTTAATTAAATAATTAATTGCACAAAATAACTGTAGTAATTGCAAAACCATGAAAACGTTACAACCTTTTCCCAGCAACAAACTTTGTCCCATCGCTGTAATATTTTGCCGTAGTTTACGTAATTATACTCCGTAAGTTTATTGAGCACGGTCAATTAATTCTCGGAGTGTCCCCGTCTTTATTGCAGGCTGGTAATAAAAATAATAATTTGTCAAGTGGGTCTGAGAAAACGCCGCGGGCTCCCGGTCACGCCTCGCAGTTTTCTTCGGGGAGAATCTTTGCCATCTTTTTCACGACTTTCGCTTGTATCACTACAAAATTTCGTAACAGCTGCGCTTCGCAAAAATTTTCCCGCCAATTACTTAACTCTTTGACTTAACGGACTTTACAATTTGTTCACTTTGGTTACAGTTATCTGAGTATGATAAAGGACATCGGAATATTTTTATCGTGTACATTACTGCCTCGTATTGTTTTACCTTGATTATTTCCTGCCAGTATGATTGATTAAATTAAAATCGAAGTAATAATATTTCATTTGTGTTCAACTTGCATACGTCGTCCACATTCGTAATTAATTCATACGAATGGACGAACACCGCAAGAATTGTATCAATATATTATATAATAACTTTAATAAAGCCGTAGTACAATAAAGTTGATTGCACAATAGTTTTTAGTGTTCAATAAAATATATTTTATTTGGCCATTGCACAGAGACCTGCAGATTGCAAGTCAAGCACTTGCAATATGCAGGTCCTGGGTTCGAATCCCGCCATGTGCCAATGTGTTTTTCGATTTCCGATTTACATATGTACATTTATCAGACGTTCTTATGATGAAGAAAAACATCGTAATGCAACCTGCACATATCTGAGAAGAAATTCAAAGATATGTCTGAAGTCAACCAAACCGCACTTGGCCAGCGTGGTTGACTATGGCCTAATCACTCTTAACTTAGGGTAGGCTCAGGGTCCCTCGGTGGGGACGTATGGTGATTGTACAGAATTCGATTGCGTTCTCTAATCCGTGAACTGTCTGATGTAAAGTCTAGACAGTAAGCCAAAGACTGCATTTTTGAGCAATGTAAACGATCTTTATAATAATTCGTATCAAAAGTATATCTTACTGCACACAAAATCCAAAACTAAATTAAGAATAACAGGACGAGTACACTTTATTACTGGAATTTAATCAGTATATATTGACTGAGATTCGAAAATTCAATCAAGTTTTCTGGTAGTGTAGATGACAGTAAACATCAAGTTGCGAATAGCAAAATTAGTTAGAAAACTTTGTCTAAAATGTTTATTAAAAACTATATTTAAACAACTTTACTCAGCAATTTTAGTTTCATGTAAAGTGCTCTCTCATAATCAGTTGCAAGAATAAAATCATATTTCAATTAAGACAATTTTCTTACAAACACGTGCGAGACAAAGCCGTCCGTGACTAAAGGATAAATTTGTAATATTTCATCTAGCAGTCTTGATTTATTGCCAGCATCCGACAAACGTTTTTCCCCTTTAGCGTTTTATCGCTCGCTCTTTAAATCTCGAAATCTTTAAGGATGGTGTTATGCAATATCAATAATCTTCGTTAGTATTTTACGATGACCGTATTACCCTAGCACCTACGAATTATTTAATTTTGAATGCTAACCGAGTCTAACAAACTAAACTGAAACTGGCTAAAAATCATCAAAGCAAATTCAATTAACAAATGTCGAAATTGAAAATAAAACCACTGCTATGTTGGAAACTTTTAAAATATTTTTTATTTTATTCAAATCCCAGCTAACAACTCAATATCAGGACGACGCAAACAATTAATAATACACGGGCATTCAGCAGCGGTGCGAGAATGCAAATCTAGCGGGGCACAACAATCAGAACTTCAATTAACCGGCCCGCTGCAACAACTAAACTAGTTGACGCCCGTTACTACGCACACTAAAACTGTAGACTTCGGTCCTTTTCTACCTATATTTGAAATATTTATGAATTTATATATTATTGAGATTATTTTATGTGAACTGTTTATCCGAATAAAACTAGAGTTTGATTAAAAATTAAAATTAAAATAATGAAGATTATTAATTAAGAGATTACAACCACGGTATGTAGTAGTTTTGTATTTGGACCTAAATGGACTGAATAAACGGGGACGACAGGTTGCAGTATTTACTTTATTGTAATTTTGTGTCTTTTGCATATTGGATAAATAATTTTTTGCAAGGATTTTTGGTTTAACCGTGCGCTCAAATGCCAAACAACTGTCTCTCCTTTTTTTTAAATTAATCTATGTTTATATCTAACTCCGCAATATCGGTAGTCGTATCCAACTTGCCGCGTGTAAACAAATCCAGGGGGAAGATGTTTACAATGCGCCCGCATTTAATCGTCTCTTGCAAACCCAACACCAGTAGCAGCGGGCCTTGAGAGCTGTCGTGTTTGGTCACGCAATGTACATAGCCCACATCGGTTATGTATATTTACCACTTCATATCGAGCTTATGTTCTTGTTTCTAATATATAAGTTGTATATTATCAATGAAAAAATGAAAAAAAATTATAGCATAGGCGAATTATATGGCCTGAAATTAATTTTTCCCAGTAAAAAACTTTTTCTCTTTCATTTATATCATAAAAGTGACATATTTTTTTTTTCATTTTACAAATGTTCTATCTAATCTATCTTAATTTTATTTAGACATGAATCCACAAAAAAAAATTCTAACCACACCTTACACCAAAGATTTACATTTTACCGAAATGGAGAGTTATTCCAAGAAATCGCGCGCTCAGAATTGTGTCGAATTGAAAAAAAAAGTATGCCAAGCCGATGAAAAGAACTACGGCCCAGATGCTTTCCGTACATAAATATAAAAAAAAATAAACAATAAAATCGCGGGGAGTACGGTCGAAGTGCGATGGCCGGGTACTAACAATGGTGGTGCCTTGTCCGGACCAAAGATTGTCTCGCTGTATTGTGTGGCGTCTTGCTGCAGGATTGGACCCGAATGAGACCAGCTCTGTGGAGAAGGGGTATGCGGGAAGGATATTGTGACGTACGATTTAAGCGCCGTATTTGATGAATAGCCTCTCAATTTGTACTTTGTAACAAAGCTTTCTATGAATTGCTTTAGAATTATCGAGATTTTTTTTATAACAAAATTACTTCGAACTTCTTGGAAAAAAAATGACATTGTGAGAAACCTTGAAAATAATTTAAATTTAAATTCTAAATTAATTACGTTTAATTACTTTGGAAATATTTAATGTTTACGAAAACTAAGAAGAAAAAAAGACACTATCAAATTCCAAAATATTGTTGCTAAAGTTATTACAGTCGTTAATGACATTTCATTCGTTACAAACATAAAAAATGAACTTCGCAAAAACGTTTATATTCACGAGAAATAAATTCTAAATCAATTTACTTTAACAATACCTACAATAATAATACGAAATATATTTTGAAAACACTTAGAGAAAATTTTGATGGAAGAAAGGTTTTGATGTACTGATTTATATTTTACCTTTCAATGTTATAATAATATTGAATTCGCTGTGATATATAAATTGAAAGTAGAATTTTCTCTATAGATTTATATTTATACTAGCTGACGACAACGACTCCATCCGCGCGGAATTAAAAAAAAACTTAATTAGTAGCCTATGTGTTCTTCCGGACTATACTCGATATCTATGCCAATTATCATCGTGATCCATTGAGCCGTTCTAGTGGTACCTTCTAACAAACATCCATCCATTCAAACATTCACATTTATAAAATTAGTAAGATTTAAATATCATGCCTTTCCATATAATAAACACACTGTAGACTGATTAAATTTTTTTTAACATCCTGTACATGAATTTTTAACCACAATGATGATAATACGCCATCATTCTTGAAGTAACCCGCCGTATCTGGCGTTACCATCAGAGTTGCGTTATTGTTGTTAAGCGGGCAAGTTTAAAGCCACTCTGTATTCTCTAATGAATTATTAAGCTTTTGTACGTCGACGTTGTCTCCCGCAACTTTTGCCTCCTTACAGAAGCTCGTAAACTTGTTTTGACGTAACTTAGAATAATTAATTAAACAGTTCCCCGTTCTGTTTATCTCATTCATTTTATAATCAACCTTGTGTTGGTATTAATTTATTATTAAATGCATATTTTGATGATAATCTTAAGGAGCTTTTGACTATGATTTAAATTGAAAAATATGTATTTTTTTCAGTTTAAAAGAACAGTTGAACTTATGTTTGAACTAGCTTTCGAAAGCTACTCCGTCAAAGCGAAAAAAAAACTTAATTAGTAGCCTATATAGTTTTCCAGGCTATGTTCTAGATCTAGGCCTAATTTCAAAAAGATCCATGCAGCCGTCCTGGAGAAACCTTCTAAAACATATCCATCCATCCATCCAAACATTCGTATTTATAATAGTAGTAAAATATTCCAGCGGTTATAGGTAGATATTAATACTAACTTAATTTAAAAAAAGCTCATTTTTTCGCGTTACACTTAATTTTAACAGAGCAATGCTCTGTCGTTATTTTTCACCTGACAGACATAAAACATTCAAATTAATGTAAAGCATATAACAGCGGGCGCTGGATCCCTTGGTTTTGAAATTAGCACATCAAAGCAATGCGAAGGTCGAAGCTTTTCGGGTTTAATTTACATTTCAAAAACGGAGCATTTTGTATGCTTTTTCAGGGACGTCGTTACTGACGCGTATCATATCTCTCGGTTAAGACATATTCTTTGATTCAACACCTTTTTAACATTTTTTCACATTCATGTTGTCATAATGAATCTTTTCACGAATTAAAGTGTCCAAATATTGTCCCACAAATATAAAAGTAGTTACTAGTAGTTCCTTACAAGCATAGTTCGAATAGGTATAACCGTGTAATTACATTGCCGAATCTCTGCATTAAAACATATTGCTATCGCTGTAATTTAAAAGGGTATGAAAGGGATGACGATACATTTTACATAAATTTGTCGATAGTTTGAAACCCATAGTTCTGTATTTCACAGTATGGTGTTCAAACATGGGAATGTAAGAAAACGATCTTAAGGTGAAACAGGAAATTGTAATACTAAGAACCCAACAGAGGTCACGATGCAAATAATTTAACAAATTAATTCTGCGAGGTACGGACCCGGACCGCCGGGGTTAATACAAGAATTCAGCGGACCCTTGATAATTCTACTATTTACGGAAAGAACTCACGCGCGAAATGAATTTAAGCAAACGTTCATCCCTTCTTACTTTTTTTACATAATTGTTGAATGTACAAAGCCACCTCATGATTGGGCGAATGACTTATTTGATTTGGTTTGAATTCCACTCATCGTTGTATATGTTTAAAACCTTTAAACAATTCTATAGTAACAATTAAAACTGTACTTTTACTGTTGAAGATAAATTTAATTAATTTAGGTGACATATTTATTACAATCTTTTTAAATATTAATATAATATCAAAGGACAAAATTAAAAACAAAAACAGATAAAATATAATGTAATCTTTCACAAACATATCCAACGTTCAATCCTCAAACAAAATGGTAGGTTAAACAAGGGATAAAACAATGGCTCGTTCCCACGGACCTTCTGTTTTCATTTTAATGAAAAAAAAACCGGGAATCCGGGATAATCGTCTCATGTCCCCTCTATGTTACACGCGCCCATTAATGTTCAAAGGAAGACAACAAAAGTTCCTTCATCTGATATCATTTGTAATATTATATCGCAGTCTACCAGTAATACTAAAAAAAAGATAAGCATTATTTTGCCGGCAAAGATACTAAGGATTGATTATTTATTCAATTTGCATCGAACATTTCAACAACGCCCGGAGGAGCAAGCATTGAAAACAGATTACCATTTTGTGAGGTTCAGGCAAATCTTTTTCTCGATATTATTTAACCTAAGTCAAGGGTGATTAGGCCATAGTCAACCACGCCGGCCGCCGGGTTGGTTGACTTCACACAAATCTTTGAATTCCTTCTCAGTTATGTGCAGGTTGCATCACGATGTTTTCCTACACTGTAAGAACGTCGGTACATATGTAAATCGAAAAACACATTGGTACATGGCGGGATCCGAACCCAGGACCTGCAGATTGCAGGTACTTGATCCCTGAGCCACCGACGCTCCCAGTGATCAGTTTTGGATGCTTCTAATACATTGAAAATTACGATTTTAGTAAGACAGAGTTATAATATTATTTATTTAAAACCAAAATTAAATTTTTGATTGAATCGAAACAGTTTATATACCTTTAGAAATAAAACTTTTAACCCCATCGAGGTTTTCCTTTCACGAACAAGTCATAAAAGATATTTGAATAGTCCCTTTAGCATTAATATGGAGCTCTTTACCCTATAAGATTTTCAGCTTTATGAACTCCTTGCATAAGGATCAAATTGTAAATCCACCGCATCAGCATTCAAGTCGCAAGTAGGCAATAGAGTCAAGCTTGAATTTTTTGTATTATTCAAATCTTATAGCTGTTAGGGGACAAATCTGGCAACTTTTGAGTCGTATGGAACTAAATATATTCAAGTTCTCCTTGAGCATTATAACTGTAAACTTTACTGTCTATAATAAATAAGTGTGGTCTTTTAAAAACTTGAACTTACCAACGTAATTGTACTGAAGCAGCACTGAACGAATGAGTCAGTTCGTGTAGGGAAATACCATGACGTTCTTAAAAATAAATACATAATATTTGCTGACTTTAAGAGTTCCATAATTTTTAATATAAATGTTACCATTAAACTTCTCTGAGTGCCGCAGAATCAGGCAACTTAAAAACACAATACTACTGTTAGGAAGAAAATCCGACACTGTGCCGGCGCAACACTAGCCTTATTAAAATGTCAACGTTTATGTCCCCTCACTAATCAATCTGACACTTGACTTTGTAACGAAAGCGCTCCATTCGCGCCAAAGGATTCTAACTAACAATGCTTAAAACTACTTAGATGTTAGAATAATATGCTTAACTTAAATTTCGTATTTAAAATATCAAGTTTATTCATCTGTCAGTCAAGTAAAAATACTGGCTATAAAAATTCAGTTAGCCTGAATTGAAAATTTGAAATAATAACAAAAAGAGGGATAAAGCAATATCCTGTTCGGACCGGCCTGTTTTGATTTAATGAAAAGCTGAGGGCTCGGGATTACCGTTCTGTACTATCTCTATACAAAAGCCTAATAAAAGACAAAGGAAAAAAGACACAAAAGATTGTAATCAGATAATATTTGCGACATAAGCGAGTGTTGTTTCCATTAGGACGATGTTTCTTTTTGTGAACTTTTTATGCTGACATTTCGTTTCTTTTCACAAAAATTCTAGATATTATTGGTGAGTATATTTTAAGTTTTATTGTTCAATTAACGTTATAAAAAGGGAATTTATCATACAACAAATCTCTTTTCTGACTTATAAATAAATACTTGATCATTCCACTGGTCGGGACAAAGAAGTGCCCTTTTTGACCTCTCTTTTTTGCTCGTAAATGCTTTTTAAATAAATATATAAAAAAAGAAAATTATAATTTCTCTTACACTTAAAGACCGAATATGATTGGAGTATTATTAGATATATTTAATACTAGCTGTCGCTCACGACTCCGTCCGCGCGGGTTTAAAAATAGATTCCTAAAGGGTTTTCCTGGCAATTATTCGAATTTTTCTCATATTTTAAACTTCCCCTAGACTTCCACGAACGTTCAGCCGTTCCCGAGTTTTAGCAAGACTAACGAAGACCAGTTGATTTTTGTATGTATATATATATTATAAGATTTATACAACTTCACATAAGATAAGGAATTTCATCCTTTTCCGTTTTTGACGGTCTGTGAATTTCATCATCATATAGCGAGAACTGTATTAGACATTAAATCCATTGGGATTTGTACGAAAGTTCAGCGAACCCTTTATAATTCCGCTATTTATTGTCGAAACAACTTCCTCCTGAGATGGGTTTTATCAAAAGTCCTTCCTTATCATTTAATTCATTGAATTCAAATATTACCAAAGTGCTACCAAAATTACCAAAATTAATTTAATATTTTTATCTACACTAAGCTTTAATCGACACGAGAGTAAACCCACATAATAGAGGATGTTTCCCCTTCCTATGAATTCCCATTTCTTCTTTCCAAGAATAGGGTAGGAAGTAGAAGCGGTCCAAAATTAGGCATACACACTCATCAGACTGTATGCGGAATGGGTTTCACTTCACGCCTGTCTTCAATGGTCGTGGTATTTTAAAGATCGAGCCGGTTCATTCGTGCAAGAGTTGTTGTTACGGGATCGAACAGTTAACTGTTTTCGCCAACATTATTTAGATCTACTTTTAAAAGTTGGATACTGTTTCTGTCAGTTGGGGTCTTACATGCAACGGGATTAATATTAACATTATAATATTTAAAAATGACCATATAAATCTGTATCCAAAGCTTCGTGTAATGCAGGTTACCTTTATCGCTAGATAAATTCAGCGGTGAGTTTATATCATATCGCACGTGTCCAATCGCTAAGTTATTGCGGTGGTAAAGTCCGCTCTATGTCGCACTCGGCTACACCTGCAACCACATTATATCAACGCCGCCTCTACAATTTTTATCGTTAAGATCATAAATCTATCGATGGGTCACTGACGATAAAATAAAAATTATTTATCTTTTTAATTTTTGCACTATTCATAAAACTGTAATAAAATACGTCATCGAAAGGCAACTTTAAAAAAAATGTACCGCTAAACCCGATTGGCTATTTTTTTTCTGGGAATTGTTTTCTATCACGTGCTATCACGAGTTTTCTTTTACTAGTGAACTTTTTAAATAGAAGGTCTTGGTAATTTATTTGAAGACAAACGATTTTTGAAATATTACACGATTTATAATCATTAATTGTAAATTATTTAATTAGAACAGTAAAAATAACAATAGAAATTTTAACAAATTACATTACACAATCTTCAAGAAATGCGACGCCTTTTAAAACGTCTAGCAACAAAAATATTGAAACATTTCAAATTAAAGCCCATCCTTAACTGATCCCTAATCTCAGTAAGATATTTGTTTTCACAAATTGTATCTTTGCGATTTAGATGTAAAAGGAAGTGATCAAATAATCTCCTTTACATTCATTATTTATTAAGAGATATTTTGTTTATATTTAATCTTCTTGAAGGAGCTTTCTTAATTTATACTAGCTGTCGCTCGCGACTCCATCCGCGTGGATATAAAAAAAAACTTAATTAGTGTAGCCCACCCATCCATTCACCACACACATGCATCTATACATTCGCATTGATAATATTAGTAAGTTATATAAAAAGCAGCTCTTAAAAGCGTAAATTCAAAAAAAATGAATAAATAGTATCCTATGTCCGTCTCCTGGCTCTAAGCTACCTCCTCACCAATTTTCAGCCATATCGGTAAAGCCGTTCTTGAGTTATAAAGAGTGTAACTAACACGACTTTCTTTTATATCTTTAGATTTATAATTATTGAGCTTCCATTAAAGGCTTTTTCTTTTCTTACATTAAAAATTTCATATCGTTGCATTTTTCCATCCATCTAAATAATATATCAATGCCAAAACAGTTTCTACCAAACACTATTTAAAAAAAATTGAAAGCAGCTTTGTTCTAAATCATCCGAACGAAGCTAAGTTGCTTTGCTTGATAAAAATAAGTCTTTTAAATTATTCTGACAGATAATATTAAAAAAAACGTCATTATTACGGAAAAATATAGAACTATTTCTGTAGTGTAGTATAGTTTGTAGTGAGGTTATACAGGCGATTGTAGCGCCCTCAATGCCAGATTTAATCATGGCTGTTCAATATTAAGATAATCTGTAACAATTGTTAAGCGTTGTAATTACCGGTTCTTATTAATTATCAAACGTCAGTGGCGCCGCCTATTTGTCGTATGTACGCAGGTGTGCATCGTTTGTTCCACTAATTACCTGAGCTAACCTCCGTCCTATACATTTTACAAGCTGATTGCCTCGCGTTCTATAAAAGTTTTGGTATTAACAAGCGACACGCCACGGACTTTTTAAGTATGGCAAACAATGTAGATACGTCTAAAGTGTATTATTTACCTTATTTTGTTTCCGGAAAAATTAGGATTCTAATAGTAAAAGATTTTAAAATCAGTCTAATAAATAACTAGGTCAAATGTACACGTTTCGTCTTTATGCATATTAATTGTTCTTCTCCATTTCTATACAAAGGTATAGAAATATTTAATTTAATTTATTCATTAAATTTAACGCTAAAAGCTTGTAACTTGTTCACGTAAAATCCGCTAATTATACACACGTTGCCAACATACAGAAATTTATACGTTAATAGCACTTTGAAACAACATGAAATAATTCTACACACAGGTCGACATTTCAGTTTTAATGAACGCAGTTTAGCGAGCCTTACGATTTTAAACATTATTCATAACCAGAGGTAGGTTAGTGAGATAATAATATAATTTTCCAATGCCTTCGTTTCCTCTTTTAATCGACATCAAAAAGAATATAATGTTTGAATCGGACTGTATATTTTCTTTTTACAAACAAAGGGCCTTACCATACAAAACTTAAATAGTCTTTCAAACAACTTAAACTAGCTTTTAGCTTAAACATATGTTAACCTTTTTGTACCGTAACTTTAACGCCCGTTACGGATTTTTGACAAATCATGGCTATTGAAATATTATTATACGTAGTCTTGCGAATAATATTGACCAAAAAGTAATGACGTGCTATACCGAAAGCTCCATGGTAATACATTTTTAAGGTAAAAGACTACCACGTCGTTCCATAATATCTATCAGCGGCGGTCAAAGGGTTAAACGTTTTTAATAAAACAGTGTCTAACTGTATTTTTTTTGGAGTTACACAGGGTTTTGGAATTTTCGCTATTAATTTTCTATTGCTATTCTTTAAATACTTTGAAATTTTAATACACTAGTGAATATGTTCTTATCAGCAAAATCATTGTGATTTAATAGAAAGGCGCTTACAGAAATTCGCTGGGTACCTCTTAAATCCCGACTCCATTATTATTCCGCTTTTACCCATCACGGGGTAAATTTGTGTAATCTCCGGAGATTTCTTTTTATTTCGTTCGTCTCCTTAGTTTGCGTTGATTTAATCCAGTTTTATTTATCCGTGAAGCTAGAAGCGTATTTTTTTCGTCGATTTTTCGTGTTAAAATATTTTTTTATTTAATTTAACAATTATGTAGCTTGTCTCAATATATAAAGATAATTTTAACACATTACTAATTTTGTTTAAAATTAAATATAATATAATAAGCTTCTATGAGATCTTAACAAATTGAGTTGACCCAGTAACACGATTCCACAATCCGGATTCGGGACATACGAAATCCTAGCAGCGGACCGCGTTAAATTAAGGATCCATTAAGTTACGTGCAAGAATGCTACAGACATTAAATTCGATTGATGGAAGGATATGTATGTCATCAGTATCTCTTAATTCCTTTGACTCTATATTTTAGGGCAAACGAAAAGAGCCCTATACTATACAACAATGTTTACGGTTTAGTGGTACACTTTTTCAAGAAACTATTACTCATTTATATTTGTGATTTTTGGCACCACAATTTCAATTTCTCGATACTTTATCTATATAAAAAAAAACTATTTTATAGATGCTAATTATATTAGAGATTAAAAATTTGATTCAACCTATACATTAAAAGACGTAATTTAAGTATATTTTGCAAATTATGACAAGGTTTAAAACATAGCGTGGCTTCCGTAAGCACCACTTTTTTCTATTTATATATTATGTTAGAGACTTAATCATTTTTTTTTACTTTTATGATAATGGTTTATTTTGTTTATAAATGTTTTTAATTTTTTATCTCATGCATCTTTAGCGCATTATTTATCTAGAAAAAATAAAAACTCAGTTCCTTTACCATTCATTTTGTAAGGAAAATTCGATATAGCACTGCTATTAGGAATTTCCAGGTATAGCTACGCTGTAATTTATCAACAAAAACGTGATAATATCCTACAATTCCCTGAATGCCCGCCTCCATTATTACAACGCCTTTGCCCAACATCAAGAAAATTTGCTTAATCTCTTAAGATTCGTTTTATATTATGCACCTTAATTTTCGTACCTTTGATCTAATTTCCTCCAATAAAATACTCAAATTGCGATAAAAAATAAATAAATACTAGTTGTAAGAAAAACTAATCACTTTTGTTTGCAATCTACTAATAGTACTAAAATATAATAATTAAAAATTACACCTTGATACCTCATTGCGTTTCTGAGAATAAGGGTCTCGGCAGACAGACAGACGAACAACAAAGTCATCCTATAAGGATTTCGTTTTTCCTTTCGAGGAACGGAACCCTAAAAACGGCTGCACTCACGTATATTAGTCTAGTCTAGAAAAAAAAATGACAATTTAAAGAATGCACCTGCAAATAATTAATAGCAATTGTTTATAAACGCATCATGAGATTTAAAACATGAATATTTACTGAAATTTTATGTACATAAAATATTGTTCTTTTTAGAATACAATAAAATTGTCTTATAATTTTCTTTATCAAATGAATATCCATTTTAACAGTAACATTAAAAGATACGATTGCCAGGGGCGTACTTAAACCAATTAATGAACGGACGTTGACTTTTCGTTAATGTTTTAACCTTTTTGTTGCAGGTAAATTTCGTCGACGTTAAATGGAACAATAACATTGTTAGTGGTTAAACAATTGACGGTAAGCGACCGCGGCGCGCCTTTGGTGACCTACAAAAATATTGATTACACTCCCCCCACCCCCGGAAAGCCTGTTTTTATGTAAGGATAACAAGGGTGTACATACCATATCTTTGTATATTATGTATGATCATGTAAATGTATATATAATACATTTAATGTTAAATTTAACAATACTAGACTACTCACTAGTTGTAGTCCTACGTCCTAGTCCTACGTATTACCTTATGAGTAATTTTCGTATTTTTTTAAGTTAATTAACTGCCACTATTTAAAATAATTAGTAGTAATATGTACGTAATTATATTAATTCGTTTTTAACTTTTTTCATTTAGTAAGTTAACTGCATTGAACAGATATTGAGGCAAATTAATTCGAATCGGATATGTTAATAAACATTATTTAATTCAAACAATTCTCTGTAAGTATATCAATGTTTTTACCAATGATACAATTTAATTTCTATTTTTACGTTTTATAATCTAGCGCTTGACCACGATCCCACCTGGTGAAGTGGAGATTTGGTCGAAAGATGGTACGCGCTAGCTTAGTAAGTGCCTATTGACTCTATATTTCTTCTTTTTATTTTACTCTGAAGTCCGTAATTCTTATATTTTTATTTTACTCTGAAGTCCGTAATATTTTTTTTTATATCATAAGTAGGCATACAAGCGAGCGGTCACCTGAAATGGCTGAAATAACGAAGTGACCGTTGCCCATAGACATATGCAATTGCATATGCATTACCTAATAAGTAATCAGTCGTTTTAGTACGTAAGCTGTCTAGATTTTTTAAACAAAAAATACACTAAAGAAAGCCTTAGTGACAATTTCTCTTTTTTAAACGGTATTTGCAGTGTTAAATTATAATACAATCGTTAAATAGATAAACGTGATATTTTACTAAATTCTACTCGACTTTCTAGCAATTTGTCTAATTTTTAAAAATTTCAACAATATCGAAAGAATTTCTCATTATTTTTATAAGATGTTAAAAGCTCTACTAATATTTTTAATAATTCAACAAAATATTAAAATATTGCTTAATATTTAGAAGATATAAAATTAATTGAAATATTGCCCTTCGATAAACCTATTTGTTCAAAATATAATAACTTTTGAATAAATGATCAGGGTAAATCCTCTTTATAATTACTGTAGACAAGATCTTACTGGAGCTTTTTAATCCTATGATAAATATCTAATAGAGGCTCATATTATAATCAATGTTACTAACTTAACTTAACTTAATCCATTATAGAGTATATTTATTATCCTCGACGATCGCATACCTAATCTCAGTAATAACTTAAAAAATTTGTACTTAAAAAAAGTAAAGACCTAAATTCTATGCTTACTCGTCGTATCAAATCTTACTAATATAATAAATGCGATTGTTTGAATGGATGTTAGTCCAAGACAGAGTTGGAACACAGCCTGGAAGCACACAAAGACGACTAATTAAGTTTTTTTTATTTTATTCCGCACAGACAGGGACGCGGGCGATAGCTAGTGCATAATAAAGCGTTAAATTTAACCAGCATTAAAAGAGTTAAAACAGACATTCGGAAGGATTTCAAAGCTATCTCGTTTCGGAGGCAGGCTGTAAAGGTTTTGATTTACGAGCAAAAGATCGCGCCATAAATCAACACAGTGCTCGCAGCGAAAAAAAAATCACAGCGCTTGAAAAAATTACAATCGCTGTGTAGCAGCGCTTGCGACGGACGTTCCCTTCAAGTTATTAATTAATGCTACTAATTAAATTTCGTTACGCTCCCATCAAAAAGACGATCCCGTTTTCCTATGACGTCTACGGAAACATTTCTTTATCTTTGTACAAAAATTCTTTTACGTTAAATCCATTAATTTATGTTTTTTTACTAATTAATAACGACTTTATTAAAACGACGTAGGAAAAAATAAATCTTAAAAAATGTCTGTATTCTTACGACGCTTAGAAAATCCAAAAAATTAATAGCGTTTTTAATTCAACATTTTATTTAACAATAATATTCTTAACAAATTATAACTAGAAAAACATAATATCAAGAGAAAATGTCATTTAAAGAACAAGGGTACCGAGTAGAAGTTAAAATATCTGCTACAATCTAGCGCACCCGGCTTCGGATAAATTGTTTCTCTACCGGTCGGTCTCCTCCAGAGACATTGCGACTTAATTTTTAAAGTTTAATTAATCTTTCACTGATATTACATACGAATATTAACTTAAAAATATATACATAAACTTATTATTGAATTACTTAACTCTATATTGATTATTAAGTGACTAATGAAATTAAAATTAATCTACCAAAATAATACTATTTTTAAGTTATTATATTTTTCAATTGCTAAATAGTTATAGTTATAGTTTCGTTACATGTTATAAAATATATTCATTCCTACGAATATTTATAATGAAAGTGGACTTTTTATAGCTCCTTAAACTTGTGTCACTATCCGATATCTGGGTGTAATATATATTTTTTTTCGATTCCTTATATTGTGGACGTTAAATAATTCAGAATGTTTTCAAAAGAAGTATTCATTGAATAATAAACAACAAATGCTTAAAATATATCAAAGAAAATAACATCGCAACCAGACGGCGGGCGTGCACTTGTTCTTTCAATAATGAACTAATAATTCAAAGATTTCAGTTAAATGTGCCCATCGTTCCTTTGCTCGCTGCAATTTAAAATGAACTTAAATACAAAAGGAATGCAGTTGTATTTAGAATGGCAAATGAGGTGTGAATTAAGTGGCGCTCGGAGCGGAAGAGTCGCGGGCCGCGTTGCTTGAGCGCATTCATTGTTGTCGCGTCCTCCCGCTTCCCTCTACTTCCCTCTTGCCCCCTCCACTTCCTCGGACGTCTCGACACTACTTGAATACGATTGTTTGCTACTCTCTGTAAGTCTTTCAAAGCGCCAGCGGACCCTGAAGACATTACAATGTCGCGCCTTTATTCAACTCGTTTTAGATAAATAGGAATTCTTTATTTACTTGCGTCTTCGCTATAATACAGTAAGTGTTAAGATTTAAATTTAATTAATAGGAATTATGTTTTCCATGTAAAAGTTTAATTTAATAAGGCATTTGGTTAAAAGGACAGTTAGCATACAAACTTAGTTCCCGAATAGTATGCAGGTATTAACATTTTGAATACTCTAGTTAAAGTGTTGTATACAGGAGCTGGAGAAAGACACGAAAATCACTATAAAAAGTTAACTTATACTAAGATGTTTTAAATAGAAAATTTAAATAATAAACACACTAATTGAAACTGAGCAATCTTAATGGGGGCCGAAAATTGCTAGCGATAACGTCAAAAACGTTTTTAACCGTCAGAGTGACATTACGTCGGCTAATTGGAGGGAAGGGGAAGAACCCAACAATTGGCACCGTGGCTCTTTCATGAAGACAAGAAGGGCGTCGTTTCTAAGAGCCAGCTCGGTTTGCGTACGCCGACGTTTGTTTCGTAAGAAAACATCGTCTTTGACATCGCGCTCGCTCTTTATGTCAGCAATATTTTCACTCGGTTTTGAAATTTCCCCGTGAAAGATGTTTCCCGTGAAATGGCGGTCGCTTTACAAACAGACCGTTTATTTAAAAATACATTGGAATTTAATAAAATAATAAAGAATAATTTTTGCAATCTCACTGATAATGTAAATACGAATGTTTAGATGGATGGATGTTTGATTGAAGGTATCTCCGAAACGGCTGCATGGATCTCGCTGAAATTTGGCATACATGTAGAACATAGTCTAGAAGAACACATAGATCATTTATTAAACTTGTTTTTAATTCCACGCGGACGGAGTCGAGGCCGACAGCTAGTATTTTATATTTTACAAAGCCGCTTGAAAATCACGGCAGCGGGAAGTAAAAGGGACGTACAGAAAATTTAAAAATTAAAAAAAAACTGCCACGTACAGTCAGTACATATTGAAAATCAATGTAGCGGTTTGTATGTTTTGTGTTAACTTTATCCTGACAGATCAAAGAGTGGATAAAATCAAAAAACAAAGGAAACTGGTTTCTAACTTTCCCTTCATCCTACTGCGCACATAGTTATGAATGTTTGAAATTATTAACTTTATTCAGAATACAGAATGTTACAAAATTTTGCTTGTTACCATTTTGTTTTGTGAAACATCTGAATGTGAAAATTTTATGCGTGAAATTCTAACGAGTTATTTGATGTCAAATTTTACATAACGTGATTGTATGTTTATTTGCGTATTTATTCCTATTATATACATGTTACTAATATTATAAATACGAAAGTTTACATGTTTTATATACAGACTAGCGGACCCGACAGACGTTGTCCTGTCTACACGTCTTTAATTTGAATAAATTAATATGAAGTTAATATTTGATGAAAATTGTGAATCTAAACCATTCCCAGATCCCCTTGAACACACACAAAAAATTTCATCAAAATCGGTCCAGTCGTTTGAGAGAAGTTCAGTGACATACACACTCACAGAAGAATTATATATATATAAAGATAAGATGATAAATAGGAAAAGGTAGTTTTCTTCGACATAAGAACATGTTGTGTTGAATGAGTTTTCCAACGCACTCAAGTTGTCAACGTTCTCAAGCTAGGGCCTTTACCTATGGGCACTGCGCGTTTTCGACGTCCCATTATTTCCTTAATATTCCCTTAGCGGCACGGATTTCCATTAAACTTTGTACATTTTAAACAGTTGCCTTTTGCGCCCACTTCAGAATTCATCGCATATTTTAAGGTCTCGCAAAGTGCTTTGTTTAACTTTTTGAGCCGCTTTAGAGGGCGACGCGTGCAAAATGTTTAACTTACAAACATGTATTAAAGGGGAATTATTAAATGTGAGATTTTCTCTTGAATAATGAAACCTTAACGAACGTGGAATAACAAGATATGACTTCCAAGAAATGTTTGTTGTATCTTTAATTAACTTTTAAACGTAAACACGGACAGCATACATACATATGTCCTTTACAAAATCAGTAAAAAAGTCTGCTCGAGGATAACGTATGAAGTAAATTTAATTAGACATTTTACAGAGCTTGAAGCTGACTACTCTATTCAGTTTGTAATATGTGTCAGCGATGACATATAAAGTCTATTTATATCATTTTTATACATTCTTTTTATAACTCATCATTTACTATACAGCCAGGACTGAGCAAATATGCTTAACTAATTTAATTAACTCGACAAACACAAGAGTAATTCCATCGTTTCCGTTGTTAGCACAGTACCAAAGCAATGTCAAGTTGATGTTTAAATAGGAACGTAGTATTAGAAACTCAGTGATCTACTTATAAAATGATACATCAGTCCCAATTCTTTGGGTTTTTTCAGTGCAAATAATAATTGCATAAAACTGCGCCTTACTGTCACATTACACTTGTCAAATCGAATGGCTAGAGTTAGAAAAGCAAATATGTTTAAAATAAAATGTATTTTAAAAGTTCAAATCTGTGTATCGGATAGAGGTCATTGACATTCTTTTTTTGATACATTGACTTGATTAATACAAGAGACATTTCTTGTCTATATTTGTTAATATGGGATATGGGTGGGTTGGATTTACATGAAATAGCTTAAAAATAAGTTATTAAACATAAAATATTTGCACGTTATACGTATGGTTTAAGCAGGATTAACTCACAACGACTAATTTATATCAGGAATGTCTAAATACTTAATACTGAATGCAAAAAATAATGCCGAATTTTCACCAACAGTTGACCTACATATATGCAAATCGTTAGTGCTAACTAATAGAGCATTCTATTTGACACCTCAGTGAGACTGAATAGCGCCTTTGAACCGTGAAATTAATTCTACAAACGGAATCACAAATTGCTATGTACTGAGTAAAATTTTGATTGATGTTACCGTGGATTATTAAAAAACTATGTTATCTTTATTTTTTAAAAGGGAATGCAAAAGATGATATTTTTTTTAAGTTTTGACAACGAAAGCCAAACATAAAATATCAAAATTTGTATGTAAATACTGATAGATATGTTACTATATTATAAATGCAAAAGTTTAGATGGATGGATGGATTTTTGTTAGATCTCCAAAACGGCTGCATGGATCTCGCTGAAATTTAACATAGAGGTAGAATATGACCTAGAAGCACACGATGGGTACTATTTTTTTTTTTGGTACGCGCGGCCGGAGTCCCGGGCGACAGCTATATAAAATATTTAAGAAAAGAGAATGTTTTTATTAATCTGTATACGCACAGACACAGTTTGAGGTATATTTTCATCTCAAAGGAGGTAAACATTATGCGTAAAATATTATCGTTGTCGAAATTTATGTAGCGTCAACAAAAAAAAATCTTCACTTTGGTAGCACCTGTTTCGAATACTGATTATTGGATGATTGCTATCGCGACTCGCCCGACCTCTGTAATGAGAAATATTATTTATTGGGCTCGGATAATGCGAGACCGGAATGACTCGTTGTAGGGCAGGATCGACCCCCCACCGTTATATGCGGGTGTTTATTACGTTGTACACCCCATGTGTCCTAATGCACCTTTCCATGTGTTTTATTGCCACCGTAAGCTATTTAGCAATCGTTGCTTGGTGAAATACCTACGAAATCGACAAATAAAAATCCCTTTATATCTTATTTAATAAAAGTTTTATTTTTTTTTACCTCTATAGTAGTGTTCAGTTCATTAAGGAGAAAATACTATGTGAAATTCTATGACTGATATCTCTCGTGTAAATTATTAAAAAAAAACCTACATTTTCATTAAATACAGATAGTAAAATTAGTAAATAAATATTAGTAATTTTGTAAACCTTCTAAATTATTCTAAAAGCCCAAATTTATTATGAATGCTTTATAACTGTACTGTATCAGTCATATTATTCATTCTATACAATTTTGAGCTTAAGAAGGTGGTCTTTTAAAAGTGAATACAGCGCTATCTGCTGTAGAAAACGTGAAACATTTCCACCGAAAGCCTTCCACGATTTTCATCCCGGCATCTGTTGGCGGCCGCCGGGAATGCGAAAAGCTCGTACCTCCCCTCCCCCACTTCCCTTGTCAGCGCCGCGCCCTCCCCCCACCTCCGTGAAAGCCTATCGATCGCACCACGAGCACTACACAACCTACGCTAACCGAAGTGCACTGCCACATTTGCGGTAATTCCAAAATATTAACAGATTCTAGTACCAATCAGTAATATACAACAAACTGCTCTTCCAGTGTACAACTCTATCAGTCTAGGAAACACGCAGAGGTGAGTGACCTTTTATCTATACCCCCACCATTCTACGTTCCCATTGATGACGTGGACTTATTCAAATTTTGATTATTGTGCTTTTATCATCATCTACACGTGAAACTACGTCAAATGTCACTAATATTGCATATATTCGCTATTCAGTCATGTGTTAAAATGTCACGTTTCGGTGCAGTTGAAGTGTTTTAGGGCGATGCGTTAATGACGTCAGTGAGAACTTTCTGGAAATAGGTCGCGTTTGGAATAATTACGGGTAAAATTATCATCCACTGGTTTTAACTACGTTCATACGTACGTAATTTGTTACCTACCTATTTACTGCATTTCACCTTAGATAATCATTATAAAATATGTTCATAAAAGCTACATTAACCAATTCCAATCAACATTCTGCATCAATGTGCAAAACCAAAACATGTGTACTATAACTATTCTACATTCTTATCTGAAGTGTCAGGATTCATCACATATTATGTATTTTATAATCATGTATTCAAGAATGTATTTGTACGTTTCCAGGAGACAGTGAGCGCGCAGCCGACGGAGATAACGGTGCACATCCAGCACGACGGCGCGGCGCCCGACCGGGACGTGTTCATAGACGATGACTCCGGCTCCGGCCTAGGCATCGACGAGGCGTCCGGCTCCGGCTGGGGGCCCGGTCCCGGCGTCGACGACGAGGACGGCCGCGGCTCAGGTGACGGCGCCGTCCGCCCCGCTCTCTCCGGAGTCCCCGAGGATGACGAAGACTTCGCGCCGCGCACCACCGCCGCTCCCGGCACGCCCGCCCCGCCGCCCGACTATCCGGACCTTCCTGAGCCGGACAACGCCCTCCCGACCCCGACGGGCCCAGAACCTCCGATCCCAACACCAAAAGTCCAGCAGCCCGATTTAGTCAGTCGTGAGTAGAGGCCAGAGCATGCCCGTTTTGTTGCGTTAGACATTCATTTATTTTTTAAACATTATGAGGGTGGTACAACTTGCTATGCAAGGAGACCATGTTGGTAGAGTAGGTTACGTTTAGATTAAAGATACAAAATACAAATTAAACAATGTAAAAACAATGTTTAAAAAGTGAGAGCGTTGATGAATGATTTTGTGAAAGGGACGCTACTACTATACGCTTTGAAAAATTAGTAAATATGTACTACAACAATATTCTAATATCCAGTAGATATTTTAACCACTATTATTTTTAAGAACTTTGTAAACAATACAATGGCAACAGCGTGTGAAAAGGATTAACAATTAAGATATTCCAAAATAACGTGCCTCATGTCCGAGATACAGCGGTTATTGATGTCATAATTAACCTCAAAGTGTACTCACCATGAATCTGAATGTTTAATTAGATTCTTTAATTAACGCGTTAGTTTCCTCTAACACGTACTATAAAGTGGATGTCAGTGTTATATTAATTCCATACATTGTAATTAATATTTGCTTCTTTGTTCAATATTCTTGTTTTTAATCGACATTGGAGGGACTTGGTAAGTTCAAATCATTTACATCGTAACAAATAAGTATTTCAAATGTTTTCTAACTTCAAATTCGGACTAATGCGATACAATCTTTATTTGTAAATCAACTTCCTATGATTTTATTTAGAAAAACGTCCGAATTTAAATTACTTGAGCAATATGGAAAAATGTGAAGTTAATTTACAAAATGACGTATTTGTTAACACGTTTAATGCCACGATTTTCTATTAATTGACAAAGCGTATCAGTGGCACTGGACGGGTTAAAATCAACAACAAAGTCGTTTACTGGTTAAACAGTCCTTTAGTTTAGATTTCTCTTACTATTTACACTAAGGGCTGTGCTTAGTAATTACTAAACGACTGAATACGTTATTCTTGCATGATGCAACTACAATCATAGTAGGCTAATTCATCCAAGTATTTTATCATTGTAAGTAGTGAGCATGAACCCAGGTTACATTTCATGCGCTTGATAACAATCATTGTAGTATCGGTGTACATTTTAGAGTTTTTTTTTATTCCAAATTCATATGTATTAGTTAGTTTTTACTCCATATCCTTCTCCTAAAATATCCAAAAAGCCCTAACTTACTAACCCGAGTCTTCGTCGTCGAAATATTTATTAAAACATTTTTATATTGAAATATTATTATCAAATTTTAACACTATTATATTATTGGGTTTTTTATATTTTTAATTATATAATTCTAATGTCCAAAGTCATATTAATATTATCTTAGTTCTGATAGGTTAGAATTAACCTTAATTTTTAACACTTATCGTGTCCACTAATTTCATTGACATTTCTCAGGATATATACTAATCTACTAAATATGACAGACATGAAACAAAAAACAATACAATAAATAAATACAGAAATATTTCCTCATTGTGTATGTAGTGACTGATTGTGTATTGTTGAATTCCAGCTCGGATTCTCAAGGGCCAGGAGGCAGGCGAGGCAGGCGGGGAGCCGCACGGCGCAGGAGGAGAACAGCCCTCGCGCCCTGACGTCACTGACATCAACATATCCGGAGAGGACGTAGGACAGGATATCGTGAGTAACTTGTATCCTAGACAAACTTTTCTGGCTTGATAAACAGATTGACATCTGAATGGCAAGACAGATCTTGTGGCACTTTCACGACATTGATAAAAGTTGTAAATTTATCGCACTTTTTGATAAAAAGGAGATATGAGAGACAATTAATTACCATAGAAAAATAGTCATCTACCTGAATGGACTCTCGTCTAACATCTGTTAGTATAGTTTAGTATAAGTCAATTGATAGCGAACAATACTGAATCAATCAATAGTATTGTATAATATTTCCTTTTTTATTTTAATGCGTGGGACTGCTAGAGAACGCATGTTGGTCAGACTGTAAGTACGTCGATTTGTGTTTTATAAATATGTACATGTTACAGGACCAGGTGCCGTCAGGCACGCACATCGAGACGGAGGCGCGGCCGGCTGACACCGGCGTCTTCATCATGAACGCCAAACCTGAGGATCGCGCTACCAGCTTCTTCGCGCAGCCCGGCATCCTTGCTGGTAAGTGCCCACTTTACAACAACAAAGTTCTTACTGTGGGTGTGCGTTAGAAAAACAATGTGATCAAAAATGCCATCTACTATTTGGTGTACTTTTTTTAAAAAGACTTCAATATTTGCAACTTTAAAACATTTCTCTGTAAGAAGTTGCTTAACACTCTTTACATACATAATACATATAATCTTATATTTCATAATTCCAGCTGTGATCGGCGGAGCGGTAGTCGGGCTCCTGTGCGCCATCCTGGTGGTGATGTTCATAGTGTATCGCATGCGCAAGAAGGACGAGGGCTCGTACGCGCTGGACGAGCCCAAGCGCAGCCCCGCCGCCGCATCCTACGGCAAAGGCCACAATAACCGCGAATTCTACGCGTGAGACGACACAGAACAAACCGAGCCACGTCTTTACTAACAGCCACAGATTAAACAAAACGTTTTTAATCTGTGGAATTTTTTTGTCTGATTTTTCTTTGACAGTTGCGCGCCATTTTGAATCCTGTTTTAACCTTTGACGTGGCCAAAATTGTTCTGTGATCGTCTCTTACGAAATTTAATTTACGAATTAATGATTTTATAACATTATTGTGTATGGATTGTACTATATGTACAAATCGGATACATTAATTTGTTTGTAATTATGGACGAATAATAATGGAATTTATCAAAATTGAATGTATTCAAGACCAAATTTTATATCAATCGACTATCTTGAAAGCCTAAATGTTAATCGATGGTGAAAATCATATATCATCTTAATATTGGTTTCTAGTTTAAGATCTACGTATGAATAATATCACTATATTTGAATCTGAATAGATCTTGTAATGTTTTCTGTAAAAATAAATGTGCCATCCGCTTTCTTGAACTGTACATTGCTACCGCAGTAGTTTATTCATAGACATATAATGTAATGTCTATGGTACGTCCATATCCCACGTATCTATGTAGTACTATGTAATATATTGATTGTATGTGTTTGTATGACCCGCTTTCACATAATACAATAAGCTATGACAGTACATCACTAATTAATTAATCTAAGGTGCTTTAACACTATTTGTTTCTTTTGTTTTGACAAAATATTAACTAAGTCATCAATTAAGCATTTGTTTTACTACACTTTAAGTTTTATAGACTGCCAAAATACTTTCAATCGTGTTGATAGGAAACACTTTCTCGAATCTTAAAGCCAATTGGATTTTTTTTAATAAAATTGAAGATAATTGGGTCAGTGAGTAACTTTCACACTTTTTTGTTCAAGCTTTTATTTATTATAGCTAGAAACAAAATCAAGCATTAAAAACTATGAAATATGGCAGCTATATTTAAATTAATATAAATATTAACATATCTCTTTTCCTTTAAAACTATAATATTAGTTTGAATTTTAGATTTTTTATAATCTATTTTACAATCTTTGTCTTGTCTATATTTTTCTAATCTTTATTTCTAATTTCTTAATAATCATGTGTGTCGCTAAGATTTCTGTTACCATTACCGAAACACTTTTTAAAAAATATATTTGTGTTTATAATTGTCTATGAAAGAACGCAACATGTTTCATAAAGGTGTTTCCGCAATGGAAACACACAAAGAACATCGTCATTGTTTTTCTTTGTTTTTTGTCTTCTCTGTCTTTTAAGGGTTTTACTAACATTTGGACATGTATTTGAATAATTTTAGATTAATTTTGTTGTAATAAGTTAATTTTTTTCTCGTCATTTTTAATGAACTTTAATTATAATAATATTTTTTGTAGGTTGTGCAACGAATATTCTGTTTTGTACTTTTGTGCCATTTTCACTGTTTAATGTTATTTAATACTTTAATTTGTGGTAACATTTACTCTGTTTTACGTATTTTTTATTATGGCAATGAATTTAATGTTGTCATTAAATTGGGTTTTTTTTTCGCTAATCATTTTTTTATAATATTAACTAATAATTGTAAAAATATCTGAATCGATACAACTATTTGAAATGATATATTAATATTTATCTATAGAATTTTCTAGAAAGTTAAACATAAGAATTAAATCATTAATGGATTTATACGTAAATCGAAACTATAAAAACTCTTTTTAAATTTACACTTTTGTGTACGTGTTTACTGGCTTTTATTATTTGAATTCGATTGATTTTGCATTAAAAAATACATTCCTAAGGGATTCATATATCCATTTAATAATTGTTATGACTAGATTACTTACTAACGAACGAATTCTGAAGATAAATTACATTGCGTCTAAACGATAAGTACAGTTTAAATGCAAAAAAAAACGCAAAATACTTAACTTCGGTAGTAAGAAATTCCGTCATAACAATCCATTTGAACGCTCACTAGGATAAGATCTGTATATTGTTACTGTAAAAACTTTTAGTACTAAAACCGCGTAATTTAAAATTATCTTATAACCAAAAATAATCAAAGATAACTCCGTATAGTTTATATGTATTTAAGTTTACTAAAATCCTAACAGTAATATATCCGGCTTTATAATAGCTAAAGATTATTCAGAAAAATCAAATTAACTTTATTAATCATATTTTGAAAAACATCGAGATTTCTCTGCTAACACAGATAATAACCATTCTGTAGTTTTTATTTTATTTTTAATCTTTGACGTACATATTTTAATTTATCTGTGGCCAATGAAACTAATCTGTCAAAAGTGACATAATCTTTGACAAAAAACATAACCTCATTCATGTCACAAATATGATTAACATTTATAATAAACTTTTTTCTGAACGTTGTATGTAATATTTAATTGTCATAAGTAATTTAATTAGTATAACTTATGGTAAATTTAGGTAAGAAGGAATTTGTGAACACTTTTTAATGATTTTTTTTTTCACTTGGGCAATACAGCGGACGTGAATTGTACAGTCAAACGCAGCTATCAATTTGTCAATCAAATTGTTTCATTGACTGTACTTTGTAAGTTTTATAAAAAAATAAAGATTTTTTGGGGCTTATTTTATCTATATTTTATTTAAAACACAATTCCTATAAAAAAGTGGCACAAAATAAATATGACTGCAAGTTTTGATTTATTTTAAATTATGAATTTTGATAATTATTCTGTATATAATTTTTATTTATTGTAAATTACAAATTATCATTTAATTCCTGGTCAAAAATTTTATCTTATACAAATTTGAATTTATTCATCATAGACTTACACAGCGAGTTCCTTACACAGTGTTATATTGATGAAATAAGCCCTTCATCCTATTTTGTTTGTACACATAAATGTTTTCGTTCACTTATGTCTGTTTATATTATGAAAAGTCTAGAAGTAGGGTAGGCATAAATCGGTGTCCACCTTGTAAATAATGCTCCTTTACGTATAGGTAAATATACAAGGTCATCATGAACAATCTGTTGTTTTATTTATTACGCCTACGAATCGATTTAATATGGTAAGAGTAATCTATCTTTCTGAGACCAAAATAACCGCTTAAAACATATTGTTTTCTTCCTTTTGTGAAAGATAATGACAGGGATGACGATATGTTCTATGCAGAGATTTTGATCGCAGAAACCAAAGATAAAAGTAACCTTACTGAAGGAGACAGCTAAACTTACATTATTATACTTATGAAATCTGTACCTAAACTGTTTACTCTGTCCTTAACAACAAGTTATCATTTTCAATATTCTAGTACTTCTTTGTTTATTAGCAGCTGTCGATCGTTTACAAAAGTACTGCTTTTATAAATAATATATAAAATATCAGATTATCAAATTCGACGAAATTGAGCAAATTACATTTCAGTTTTTAATAAAATTACATTTTTGAGCATGCCATGCCATCTATTGGTGGAATTCCAGAATAAAGTTGTTATAATAACTTGTCGTAAGTTTAAAATGTAAAGTAGTAGTATTACATTTAATAGTTATTTACATTATAAATCACTGGACTATTAATAAAAGTCTGTTGTTTAACAAAAAAACAGATTATGTAAACTCTCGCGAATATCTAGAGCTAGATGGCGCTGTTACCAATTAAGTATTTTCTGTTTGTAGCTGTTCAATTTATAAATATTTATTGTAATATAGAACTGTTTTGGTTCATTTTACATTTTATTTTTATTTATTTATTATTTATATAAGATACCAAATTCTTTCTCAATTTTTTTAACCTGGTTGTTTTTCCATAATTATAATATCAATTCTGCGCACTTGTGTGGTTTTGCGCAATTTTGATGAGATAATTCGAACGCTGTAAAGGGATTTTAACTTTAAATTTTTACACCTGTTTTATATAATTATTTCATCAATTGCATCATAAGGCAGCGTGGCCGAGTGGTCTAAGGCGCTGGTTTTAGGCACCAGTCCGAAAGGGCGTGGGTTCGAATCCCACCGCTGTCAAATCTTTTTAGATTCCTTCTTACACATATTTTTACAAAATACATTTACTTTATTGAAATTGATTCACAGTAAATATCAAAAATGAAAAAATAATTTAATTTGTTTTTTCAATACGGTATAGATAGTTGGAATCCTATCTTCATCTTTGCGCACACAGGTTTGCGGCATATGTATAAGTATTTTTAGTTAAGTTATCGTTAAAATGACACAAAGGGACGATAAAATCTCTCGAATGACGACATAAAAAGTTAACACCTCATATTATCATTGTTAACATCTGAACTGTTTATCTCAATCTGATATTAAGAAAGTTAAATTGAGTTTTAAAAAAGTTGTTGCAAGTTGGTCCTTCGCAAACAATTTATAATTCTGTAATTTAAATTAATAATGTGTATACAGACTTAACAATTGTATATTTTGAAGAAAGAACACGTTTTAAAAGAACGGTCGAAGTGTATTTGAAATATATTATTGCCCCAAATAAAATTAATAAGGCTCCATTTCACCGCAAAAAATGACATAAAACTATCACTACTTTCGCGCTCGTGAGATCAAATCAAAATATTAATTAATGCTGTACTCATAAATCAAGTTGGTCTACGCTAAATGGTACAGATAATAAATCAACAACTATAATTTTAAAGAAACTATCCAGGGCTGTCAAATATTTTTTTTAAATAAATTTAAGAAATTTCTTGATCTTTTCGGTGTTAAAAGATTTGGAATTACATTTTAAATTTGTTTTTAACCAGGCTGAAGTAGGCTTAATTTATTTGAAAAATAATTAAATTACTACACATATCGTGAGAATGAGAGAAGAATTAATGCAATGATTTTTGCATTGTTTTGGCTGTGGAAAGTTACTGACAGAAATAAAAACCTGAAAAACTGACGTTGTGACAACCCTGATCTTATATTATCAGATCAAAATCCGGCGTGTTCTAATCATGACGTACACGACCTAGTAGAACACTCGCGAATTTTTTCGACTACAACATATTATACTTTAAGGAATGCATCTTTGACTTGAGAAGTGTAATGCTATTCTAAATTAAGAGACGAACAAGGCGATGCGAATGACGAAATTGGGCCATTTGTCGATTGGTTGCAAGCATTAAGGAAGACCTAGGGTCCTCGTTAAAGTAATTGAGAATGAAAAGAGAAAACTTAGTTATTTTTCGACTAATTGACCGAATCTGTTTATAGTTATTAAATATCACAGACAAATTAATTTTAAACACAACATAATATAAGTAACAGTTTTTAACAGTGGTTGAGCCCGCTTTAACATCTTCGCACAAATCGGTCCGGCTCGCCCGGTGAAATACCACGACCACATAGAAGACAGGCGGAAAGTGGAAACAATTCCGCGTTTCGTCTGATGAGTGTGCGTCCCGGAGGCCAAAATTAGTCCTCTTTCCCTTCCCACCTTTTTCTTATAAGGAAAGGATGGCAAGTGGAAGTGGACTTTCCGGATGAGAGGATGCATGGAAAGGGAAAATATTTTCTTTCTGTGCATCCTCTCCTCCGTCGATTAAAGGTAGGCAACACATATGCAATTGCGAATGTCTATGAGCAACGGTCACTTCGCTATTGCAGGGATTTCAGGTGGCCGCTCGCTCGTTTGCCACCTTGTGATATAAAAAAAAAGTAACATCCTAATTCAATCAGTCCGAATCGAGTAAAACAAAATTATGAATATTGTTGCCTTAAGCAGTTTGAAGTGTATCCGCCATCAACAAACATTTTACGAGATAAAGTTGTTGCTAAGGAAGATGACATTAGTTTTTACTGTTATGGAAATTAATTCAGACAGGCAAATTTTAATTAGCTAAAAGTCGATCGACATAGAAAATGCATTTAATGATTTTGAAAGTTGACCGTTATATTTTGATGGTCGTAAATTATGATTTTATTTTTATCTATCGCTATAAACCAGGATCCAGATACTTACTAAACAAACAGGATTTAAAAGAAATCTTTCGAATACGACGCTCAAACGAGTACGTAGACCTGATTCTTACTAGAACCCTTAACCTAATGCGATTCGAAAATCAAATGAAAGATTGTGGTTAAAAATAAAAAAAAGAATCGGGAAAAACTTATCCACCACATTCAACAGTTATGTAACTGTAAGATCTTTTTTAACTGTTACATTCAAAATACGTAATTCACACGCCAGAGTTGCAGTTACTTTATACCTTCTTAGAAGAACTCAAGGCAAGGACATAAACGACAACATTTCGTTGTTTGATATTTTTTGCTCGATATAGCGATGTATTCGCGGGTCAGTGCACTCGCCGCACATCACACGAAACTTGCCGCAAAACTTACATCTCATATCGACATCGACACTAAAAAAAAATATGAGAGCATTCACTCAAATCAGATGTAAAACTACCGTAACCCATCACTAATATTTACGAGCGATCGGCGACTTTTCTGGGTGAAGTTCATGACTTTTAGGCCAAACCTCCGTCCGTAGTGGTGGACGCTCGATTTAAGTATATAAGCTGAGAGAAATGCTCTCACTGTATCACTTCATTCAGACCTCGGCTGTCGTGTATTAGCTCCAACATGGCGGCCAAGTTCATAGTCACACTGACGTGCTTCGCTCTCTGCCAATCCACCCCGGTCCTAATAAACGGTAAGATGGAATTCCATTCCTAGAATATTTTAATACAAGATCTTGAATATCAAGTAATCATTAAGTAATTTTTACATCATTAAGTTAATAAATTCAAATCATTATTTTTTTACAGGTGTAATCTACCGCGAAGGACGCAATTACCCTATCGATGCCGCAAATTTACCAAATGTCATTGACATACAGTTCCCTCCGGGACATGGGTTCGCCGAAGTATATCCAGGAAACGCAATCACCCAAGCGGAGGCTTACGAATTTCCCGGTAACACTGCCGCCGTAGCTTCGGCGCATAACGGACAATATTTCCCCATTCCACCGCCGGCTACCGTAGTGTCGTACCAAAACTTTGAAGCACCACCAGGTGTGGGATACGTAATACCAACAACGGCGCAGTCATCTGCCGTCGTCCATGGTAATAATGAGTTCGCCACATCCTCCGCTACCAACTATGGCTCTGGTTCGGCGAAATCCTCTGCCCAAAGCCAAGGCACCGGTTCATATGGAGTCACATCTAACACTAACGTCAACGGCCACGGATTCGGTTCTGCAATGTCAACCGTGAACAACGGTCACGAATCGACTGTAACATCCGCTCAAACTCAAGGCAACGGATTGAGTTCAGCCACATCGAAAACACAGAACAGTCTCGGCACCACCTCGGCGGAAAGTCAAGTGAACGGTGCTCAAGGTTCAGCCTCCTCTTCTGTAAAGCAAGCTTCAGGGAACTCGGTCGTTACATCAGCTAACACCCTGGGCCATGGGTCGTCAGCGAGTGCTAACGTCCAACAGGCGCAAGGAACTGGTTTTACTAAAACGACAAGCAAAAAAGGAGTGAAATGGCAATTCGGAACCCTTTATGGTACACCATCCAATGTTGCAAATGTACATGCTCAAAGTCAATCCGGACCTGGAATTGCTCAGTCATCAGCTCAAACTATTGGTCATGGATCGGTCATTGCAAACGCTAACGCCAACGGAGCGGGACATTCCATTCCGTCCGTCAATAACTACGGGCAGAACCCTATTACTACTTCTGCTAATGCACATGGACTTGGAAGCGCCACATCTAGTGCCACCGATGGACTTAACTCCGCCAACGCGGTTGCCAGTACTGATGGCCATGGGTTCCCACACAGGGTTGCTAATACTGTGGGACAAGTGCCTTCTTATTCTCCTAACCAGGGTTATGGGGTGGTGCAATTGATCCCTAATGTTCAGGACGCAGGCTACGTGCAGTCCGTGGCCAACTCTCAGGGTTACGGTACCGCTAACTCTGCAGCTAGCTCGCAAGGACCCTATGGACCCGTGCAGTCAACCGCTGACGTGAACGGTGCTGGATATGCGCATTCCATTGCCAATGATAGATACGGTTCCGTGAACACCGTTGCCAACTCAGGTCACGGTTCTGCCAAATCTTCCGCCAACGTCAATCACCTAGGATATGGCTCGGTGACCTCAAATGCCAATGTTAATGGTGCAGGTTACGCGAACTCAGCTGCTAACAGCAATGGTTTGGGTTACAATTCGGCTGTCTCAAACGTTAATGGTAACGGATCAAGCAGTTCTAACGTAATGTCCTACGTACCAAACTTCCCTGGATCTCAGACAATCGCCAACGCCCAGTCTTCGGGTTCTGGTCACGCCATGTCCTCGGCGAGGGCTCAGGGCGTGCACACCGCCTTCAGGGTCGTCAATACATCCGCTAACACCAACGGCTACGGGTCTGCTATCGCCAACGCGCAGAGTTTGTGAATAAGCGACTTGTACCCACAAAGCGATCACTTCAAGACGACTTAAATGACAATCGTTTACTTGTCTTGATGTTTTTGCAACATTTCTTGCATTTATTAGAATTAAATTAAGTTATTGTCAATAATGCCATGTTTTAGTCTTATTGCTAATCGATCATGTGTTCATGTTAAGAGCATAAAATAATAAAGTTTTCATTTTTTAACAAACTCTTTTAATGTGAAATAATATCCTTATAACATTTTTGAAATACACATATAGTCATGTATTTATCCCGCATCCATCACAGAAAGACTTATTACTATCGTAGCTGACAAAAATGGGAAAAAAAATATTTTCACTCCTTGGTTATTAGTTAGTACCAAAATAATTAATGCCACAATAATTGAAAATCGTACAATAAATTACAAAATATATTTTACATGTTTACAATTTTCCCCGCATGAATGGCTTTAAGTATTTATGGAAGGTTTGATTGACAGGTTCCGCGTTAAGTGGACTCTTCATTGCCTCCTCCATCAGACGCTCGTATGCGCGACCGTCGTAAGCACCAAGAGCTGAGTTTAAAATCTAAAAAAGTACATAGTACCAAAATAAATATTATTTCGTATATTGAAACATAGAAATGTAATTCATCATCAACCTAAGCTTGTCCACTGCTGGACGTAAATGTAAATATAATTAAAATTATCTAATTCATGAGTGAATTATTTTTTTATTTAAATTCTTTCCATTCACTATAGTTTTTATTTCAACTGCGCTTGAAGTCTTAATGAATTGAAAATAGTTCTTGTAATTTATATTTTCGAACCTCATCTCTAAAGTCGAACGCGTCTACAAGACCCACTGCATTGGGTCTGATGGCCGCCAATAGCTCTATGTATCTTCGTTGCAGTTCTTCCACATCCCTTTCCGTGATCGATGCATACTGAAAATAAAGTTTTTTCTATGAAGGAGAATGTTTTACTTTTATAATAAAACATGCATATGAATAGTTAGCGGTAATTAGTCTTTTCGCGTTGCGGTTTCTAAGGCCAAAATCCATGCATTATGCAGAAAGATGACGATATGTTTTATAAAGGGAATTCGGTCTCAGAAACCAAGGATTAATCAACTATTCCAATGTTCATTGGAAGAATTTGGAAGCATTAAATTCATAAAGGTCAACTTATGTTGTTTTTTTTTCACTCAATGAGTTCTAATTCCAAATAATTATTAGACGTGGTCGTCATAAACAAACTTGGCGGCGCTCAGCGGCTGCTGACATGAAGGCAATCGGGCTGACATGGCCCGAGTCCAAACGCAGAGCCCAAGATAGAGCGAACTGGCGGCGCACTGTGAACGCCCTCTTCCCCACTACGGGGACATAGGACTTTAAGTCAAGTAAACAAAATAAAACATATAAATAATTAAACAACAATTTAGAGAAAAGACTAAATAGTTCTAAAACATTCTAAACGGATTTAATCAAATCATGAGATCCGTTTTCGGGACGCTTTGTTACATTTTTTGTTACTGCAATGTAATGCAGGAGGCCGCTATCTAACATAACTGTTATGTTGACCCGCAAAGCTTGAGATCAGAACAACCACAATAGGTGTTGATTCCGAGGTCAATGTTAATTAGGCCGTATTGAGGTCTACAAAAAACTTACAATCTGCCAGTCATCCTAATATTAACGAATAATATAGTGTTATTTTTACTATAAGTATCAGACATTTCTTTAACAAATTGACAAATTTGTAGAGAGAATATTGAGTCTAATAACATCTTATTGCCTTCTTATTAACCAAAGGTTCATCCTCTGTACTTGAGGAGAAATTAATACTAAAGAAAAGTTTTTCTTTTTTATATTTTGTCAAAAATTTGTCTTCGGAAATGTTCCAAACTAATTCATATCTAATTTTAAGATTATTTAAAAAAAAACCGACAAGAATATTGGTGATAATTTACGGCAATTTCGAGATAAGAATATGTTTAGGATTTGCTTCCATTTATTTCTTATTCTACACTATAAGGAATCAATTTTAAATGAACTGCTTCCGATTTTATTCATAATTTATGACTCCATTTCTCTATCAATAAAATTGTTACAGTTATTCTAAATTATACAATCTTTGTGTCAATGAACTATAAAAGATCCAGATATATCTTTATTTATTATATCGAATTAATGTAATTTATGTTATAATCAACCTATTTTAATTATCAAACGATCCTCATTAGTCTTTACGACTCTGACAAAATCTAACAGAGCACACAACTACGGAAATGATCCTCACAGCGGTGATTTTATCGCGAAATTGTTAATGATTCAGGATGTAACTAATAAATATGGCTATTAACTATGAATTAAAAATATACGCCTAATTTATCATAAGAATATTTTTTTCTTAATCAACAAAATAATTAAATTAAGAGTAAACTTGTTTGTATTAATTAATTAAAGTGAGCAATTTTATGTAATAGTAGTAATGATAATTATTTATTCAACGATAATTGCTCTATTATCTAAGGCCATTCGTACACAAGGATACATAAGTCTTCGAAACCCTGGATTTAAGTCAAATGGCACATGCAATATAATGTCATAGAGGTACATATACAGACAGGCATCCTCGATATTTCACTCTTTCGTCGACAAACCAATCTCTCACTACGTTCGCAAGATCGTGATAAGAGTCACTGCGATTTTGAAGATAGCAGAGCAAATCTATACAGTTGACATTATGAAAATTCGTGTTAGCCGTTTAGTCGCTATGCCCGTACTGGCGAAATAGACTAACGTCGATGATTCAACGTTGTTTGGAGCAAGGAACTATACAATATTAGTTTGGAAGATCAACGTTTTTACCAGTAATCTTACCAGTAACATGTCGCCCACTTTTTCAAGTGCCCAGTACATTACGTACAAGTCCACTAATTGTAATAAAACCTTCCTCAATGGCGGCGACAGGGCGGCGGCTCTCTTATCCGTCTCAGATTTGTACACGGAGAGAAGGACAGCTCTGCCATGTGCCTGGTATAAAACAAAACAATGTACATTTAGCGTACAACAAGTCACTTTCTACTGACTTAACATATGTATACAAAAACATTTTGTGGTCTATGTCATATTTTTGTAAAACCAGAGATATCTTAAGTTTTTCTATCTGTGCTACAAAAGTAGAATAAAAATCAAAGTCTAGACGATGTAGACGATTATGTGCCATGTATGCCTTGGACATACCAAATTATATGAGCATATGTGTCGGAGTTACAATTCAAAAATATACGTACCTCAGATACTGCAGTAAGGAACACTGAAGCCTTATTCCAAGCGTCTTCTGGGGATAGTCCGGATTTCTCGTATTCCTTAAGAATCTTCACAACACTCGATAATTTACTGTTAGTAAAAATGTTTAATTTTAAATAACAAATTCGACTGCTTACATTAATTAATATTTTATTATTTAATATGATATAAAAAAATATAATCACCGTATGGCAACAACTTTAAAGCTCTGTATAATTCCGTCAATGGAGCCGTCCCACACCTTCACTGTAGGGTCTTCTGCTAGGTACGCCATTGTCCCTTTCAAAGGTTGACCTTTAACATGACCGCCCCAAGCTTTTACTAACGATCTGCAAATAAATACGCACCATATCAATAATATGTATTGATTCTTTGGAGATCTAATATTCTTATTATAGATTTCATAAGCATAGCTTAAAAAGTGCTCGTTAAGGCAATATGAATATAAGTCGCTATACAACTTGAGAATTAAATCTACGGAGTATATTTAAAGACTTAATTAAGTAACATCATCTCCTGTCTGTTTGTTCTAGCAAAGTTATTTTTGTCCAATGCTTCGATTACCTGGCAGCTTGCAGCAGCAGCACCGTGTTCTCGCCCTCGTATGTGTAGGCGGCGGTCGCCAGGCCGTACGTCTGCGCGAGGTTGGCCGACAGCATGTAGCCGTGCCCGCCACACGCCAGCCGGCACTTCTCTATCATAGTCGTAGCGTCTATTGTACTCAACGGCTTTAGGCAACAAGCTAACGCGTGTAACTGAAACATAATATTGTTTCTTTGTGTTCTCATTTTCTTATAGTTAGACCTGGAGATGACACCACCTTGACCTTGAGCGTGATGATCTTAGCCTTTGAAAATTATACTAGTGTATTATTATATGAAACGAAATCTTTTAGAATATTGAGCTAAAATTTGACTTTCTTAGTCTCCATTCCGAAGCGGAGAAAGCAAGAGTTGAACTGTAAAATTACTTGAAAATATTTTATTTTTAATATGTAGAAACTGGCAGTAAATTGCAACCATTGCCCATACCTCAGGCAAGTTGTCAAGGTTGCCGCCTGCAAGTTGTGAGGTGACGCTGTAGTATATCTCCCACAACCACATTGCGTTAATATAGAACGCATGACTCGAAGCAATCGCGATGAACAGCTTGTGCTGCTGAGTCACGTAGTCCAAGATTTGAGGTTCCGGTTCACTGGAGTGATCACAGAGAAAGACTACATCACGGTCTTTAATTAAATAACTTTAATGATCAAAGTATTTGATACTGACATATATGCTTTACTTTTTTGGGAGAAGTAGATAAAGTATACCTAAGATTCAGTTTTAACTTAACCTTGCTTACTTAGGTTTGGGTTGAGACTGCCTCCTGATAGCGCTGTATCTCACGGCTATGGTGACAGCCTTAGCCAGCATGTTGGCCATACTGTTTACTATTATGACTCGAACGAACACCATAGTGCCGTACGTCAGCTTGCTGTTACTGCCGGCAACGAATGTTCCATCCTGAAATATCATTTAATTTGTACTACGTTTATTTTTATGTATTATAGTTTTAAATGGGCAGATTTATTGTGTCAATATAATATAGCCATTAAAGTGTTCTCGATTTGCTTAATTTTTTCTTACTTTCAAGACCTGCGCATTCTTCATGAGCATTCTGTCTCTTGGTATTCTATGGTTTTCGAATCCCAGAAAGCCATTGTTAACAGTATTGAAGCCGAGCTTGGCTCCGATCTCACCAAGCTTGATTCCAGGCAAAGGCATGTGGGTCTCTTCGTCTCTAATCTGCACCATGAACGGATGGATTCCGTGGCTCTTTCCTTTTATATAGAGACGGGCCATAACTACGCAATAGTTCGCAGTGTGGGCCACTGTAAAGTGTCAATTATATTTGGTAACCATTTAATGTATTTCCTAACATCTTGTATAAGATATTAATATTTACTAATACACTTTTGAATCTGAATGTACTTATGTGTACAAAGATAGATCAGATAGTCTAACAAATGAATAGGAATCACATTATATAAACTTGATTATATATATTGCAATCTTGATACACTCGTAACTTACAGCCTCCAGGCCACCACTTGTAAGAGGACAGCGCAGGACTGTGCAAAACGAATTCTTCTGTATCTGGGTCGTATGTTGCTTGCGTCTCCAAACCACGTATAAAGGTACCATGTCCAAGTTCCGTCTGCAAAAGTAATAACAAATCTATTGTCAGCTTGTATAATCTGGAGTAAAGAAAAGAATTCAATGAACTTGTATTTTAGGTTCATGAAATAATTAGAAATATCTCCAACGTTTTTACGTAATAAGAGAAAGTCAAGATACCTGAGCATATGTGCCTATTATCTCCATATTCTTTGCTCTTTTCATCCAGTACGCCTTTTGTTCGTCAGTGCCCTGGCCCATGATGGTCGGGATGAACATCGAATTATGCAACATGAGCGGAGAGTTGTCTTTGAATACTGCAGACGTTACTATGTTACGGAAGTTAATCCTGAATGAGAAAATTTAAAAAAAAATAATAAAGGAGTGGAGGAATCTGCCTCTAACAGTCTGCCGCGAAAGCGTAACGAAAGCGAAGCGAACCAAAATTTGATATAAACGAACAACTTAGCAGCTATGATTACACCACGATGGTGGTGCTAATGTTTAATAATTTTCTCTTTATTTTCATGTTCCGGTTTGTTTTCGCAACAGATTCCAATACGGTAGGGCATAGTAAGTGATAAATTAATTAAAAGTTAATACTTAATCTCACCTAGTTTTCTCGTCAATAGAGATGTTTTCATCTTCCATTGAATGTAGAGTTTTGTAAAACAACACAGATTTACGGATGGAGTTCTCATATTTCTCTTTGTGACTCATGTATTCTTCGGGCGTGTCATCCAGTAAGCCTTTAACGCTTAACACCTTTTGTTCTAAAAATATAGATTTTTAATGTAATACTTTATGTCAGCGCGCTATTTTGCAATAAATCAGGCAAATTAATTGAATTATATTACACCTGTATTTAAAGGTAAGATTATAAATATGTAAATACTAAAAATCCCACGTGATTTTGTGTGTGGTGGCAGGGGTAGTGGCAAAACTAACCACATATCACTAGAGAAATGGTGGAGATTTAAAATTTGCTAAAAACACGTGACTTATGGACGACTCTTTATCATTTTAATGGTTTTTGCAGATCAACTCTTCCATGCGCCTTCAATATATTTTTCGAACCTAGTACTAAACAGCTACAAACACATACGGGTGTGTTGCCGCCACAGTTAAATAGGCGCCTCAAATTTACTATCTTACTAATATTATAAACGCAAATGTTTAGATGAACAGGAGGATGTTTGTTTGAAGGTATGTCCATTCCGGAGATCCACCGGTAGTCTATACCGGTGGATCTCCGGTATGGACTACCGGTACTACATAGGCTACTTATGAAGTTTTTTTTATGATGTTGAGTTGCGGGCGACAGCTAGCAATATTGTTAATGCGAAAGTTTAAATGGATGAATGGATGTTTGTTACGAGGTAACTATGAAATGGCGCAACGGATATTGATGAAATTTAGCACAGATGTAGAACACAGTCTGATAGAAGACATAGGTTAATATTTAAGTCTATTTTATTTCTGCACAGACGGAGTCGCGGGCGACAGCTGGTGTTTTCATAAAAAAAGTCTTTAAAAAACAAACATTTATTATTAGAGACTTTGTAACCAGATTAGATAAAATAATTTACGGCATTAATTTAATCCTATTATGATATTATATAAGACTTCAAAATATAACTTATCTTTTTAAATATCAATACTAGAAGTCCTGGATAAAAAATACCGCTTGGGAGATATCACATCATATCTCCGAAGTGGTATTTTTTAATATTGAAATAAAAACACAACGATGAGACGCGAAGTAAATATACATATGATGGAACGACATAATAAAATTCTGGTAACCAAATTAATATGGATATATGCCAATGTTAAAATAAATTAATTAGTATGTTGGTTACTGAAATAAATTTATATGTATCTGAAATAATGGATTTTTTTTTTGTACTGCACTAAGTTAAATTAAGCGACCTTTTCAATGGAAATAGATTGGAAATTCAGAAACTAAACTTGCAAGTAATAAGGCAAATAATATTACAAAATAGCTGGATAGCTAAGCATTAGAAACTCAATTAGGTTAATGAGAAAGGTTTATTTATAAAAAATTATATTGTGTCATGAAGAATTCAAACTCACTTATATTATAATCTTACTAATATTATAAATGCGAATCTTTGGTTGGATGGATGGATAGATGTTTGTTTGAAGGTATCTCCAGAACATCTGCATGGATCTCACAGAAATTTGGCTTAAAATAGTCTGGAAGAACACACAGGGTACTAATTAACTTTTTTTTCATTCCGCGCGGACGGAGTCGCGGGCGACAACTAGTAAAATAATAAAGATACATAAAGTAACAATTGAAATAAATATTCGATAATAATGAATCGATTTATGTGAAGTAATCGGTACTATACAAATTACTTTACGCTTGACCAATAAAAACCTACCTAAGTTTCTCCTTTTCTCTGTATATTTAACTCCCCAGTCTAAAAAGTTCGTTAATTCTTCTGTGTTAAAGTCGCATTTCGCCCGTTCCCTTTGCAAATCAACATTTACTGTGTTTGCGGACATATTGCACAACTTATAAACAACACAAAACACACAAGCAAATAAATTATCACTTTGAAATCTTAAATGACTGCGACCAAAGTAAACAAATAACATACAAAATTTAAACGAAGTTAAACGAAATAGTTGTTGGATAATCTGTACACTAATAATCGACTTGTTTGTTCTCTGTTACACTTTTGTCGCGTAAATATTACATTTACAAATATATTTATATTTATCATAAAGAATACAAAAACAATGACTACTTCGTTATAGGTTTAAAATAGCACTGATGTAGAAACAAATTATAATAGCGATAAATGATAACGCAATAGAGTCCATGTTGTCTTGTCGACAAACACGGACAAAAACGTAATTGAGAACAAAATGATATAACGTCTTGATGCTTGTCGATCTGTCACTTTATTTTTAAACGTTTGTCTTTTAAATTACACATATAATTACGAGAATATTATTATATTGTTATCAGTTTTATATTAATGTTCGTTGTTGTAACACACGACCGATGTTGATAAATTAAAAAGTACAATTAAGTGAATAATTTATTGAGACTATTTTCCATTAATATAATTATGTTAATTATTCCTAACACATAGTGTACATAAGTTTAACGATGCATCATTTTTTACAACATCGATACGACGGCAAAGTAATTAACATTTTAAAAGAAAATAAAATGTATATTTATTGCAAAATAATGAAATAACAATAACATAAAATTGTTATCTATAATCACTTCGCTTTGGTCTTAGATAAAACATAACAGATAGGCAATATAGATAAAACACACGGACGAGTAACATTCCAAAAACAAGATAAAATCTATATCTTTACATATTAATAAAATTGAAGTGTCTGTATGTAACATTGGAGAAAAAAATACATGCAGATAATGTGTATGCTTAACTTATAACCAACACCACTTTTTTTATTGTAGTTTTTGTGTATGTCGGCAAGTTCGCGTTTGTTACGGGTAATTTCCGAATCGGCTGGATCGATTCTGACTGGACGTTTACTAAAAAGTAGCTTCTTTATGCAAGAGTTAAATAGATTATTTTTTATTCTGAGCTGATGAAGGAGCAGGTAACTGCTAGTATAAATATAAACTAAGTTGTTTCTCTTTTCTGACGATAAATGTTCAGAACGAGATTACCGAGGGCTGCACCCTTGGCATCGGCACCAGAAAAAACCGTGATAAAATCGTTTTTATATTCACCACAACTCAATTTCTTTGGCTGTTTAATAATTATTCCCAAAACCTAGTTCCTAGTTCTCAGTTTACGATTGTCAATTTCAGATTCTCAGTATTTAAAAGTATGTGTATACATAATTATTTTAATTATCAAAGCTTTCCTTTCGCTAAAGGTCTAATATATTTGTGGAAACTCGACTGGACAGATGTTTCATTAAGAGGACTCTTCAGTGCTTCTTCCATCAGACGCTCGTACACATGACCATCGTACGCGCCCAAAGTTGAATGCAAGATCTAAAACGCAAAATCTAAATAAGTAATTTCCTCATAAGTCATCTAAATTAAATATGTATGTAATCATATGGTCTAAAATGAAATGACCGAGCTGACGAATACTCCATAACTATTATAATATTACCCCGAAGATTTTTCCAAAGTGGGGAAATTACACCCAAGGAGCCCTTGAAAATAATGTTGGGTGACTTTTCTCTACTACATTTTACTTCTAAGCAGTAATGGAGACAAGTGTGTAACAGACTTCAGTCTAAAATCTTAACGTTTCAAATTCCTAAATAAAAAAGCAATCATCAAACAACAAACCTCGTCTCTAAAGTCAAATGCATCCACCAAGCCAACAGCATTCGGTCTTATTAGTGCAAGTAGCTCTTCGTACTTAAGCTGCAACTTGTTCAATTCACTTTCACATATCGTTGAATACTAAAACAAATATTTTGGCTTATTTATTTTTACCTATTCGTGTTATTTAACCAAAATATCACCCAAATTATCAATAATATCAAAAAATATTATATTTATTATTCTCTTTGTACATTATACTTACTCTCAATAGATCTCCTGTAGTCTCCAGTGCCCAATAAACGAGGTACAGTGTTGCCAACTGTTCCATTACGATCTTGACACTGGCACTACATGACGCTGTCAGCCGTGTTACTTCATGCCAGTACGCTTGACAGATCATAGCACGGCAGTGTGCCTAAAGACAAAAGTTAGAGTAATTAATGTTCAATATATAACTAATAACCACAATAATCTACGTAATTGATAAAAAGGTAGGCATTACCTCAGACGCTGCAACTAGTCTGACCGTGCTCAGCTGCCAGGCGTCCTCTAAACTAGTCCCAGTTTTCGTAAGACGCTTTATGTTCTCCGCACATGCCGCTATCTTACTGGAAAAATAAAAAAATTCAATCTTACTAATATAATAACATTTAGATGGATCATGCGGAAATTTGGCAGAGATGTAGCACATAGTCTGGAAGAATATTACTATTTTTTTATTCCACGCAGACAGAGTCGTGGGCGCCAGTTAGTATCAGATAAATTTAATTCTTACATATTCGCTATTACAATTAGGTACACTATAATTTTTATTTCTATATTATTTTATTAACATTTCTTCCTTTTGGTTAGAAACAAGATCAATAGTTACCCTGCAGCTACAGCTTGGAAGGAGCGTATCATGCCGTCAACTGAGTCGCTCCACACAACTTTCTCTTTGGCAGCCGCGCATGCCAGGTAAGCCACTGTCGGCGTTAGAACCTTGCCACTCTCTGCCTGCTCCCATGCCTTCACTAAGAACCTGTCAATTTCAGATGTGCGGTAGTACTTAAAATAGGCGTATGCTGTCTCCCGTGCACAGATGAGAGTGACAAAAAAAGACAAACATCAGCATCGCATTCTTCTCAAGAGTAATAGAATCATTGTTTACAACCCAAAGGTACATTACTAACCTGGCAGTCTGCAACAATAGAACTGTGTAATCTCCTTCATATGTCCTGGTGGCAGTAACAAAGGAGTAGAGGAGTGGCAGGTTGGAGGACAGCATGTAGCCGTGGCCGCCGCACGCGAAGCGACACTGCTCAATTAGCGCGGCAGAGTCCGATGTGCTTACTGCCTTCAGGCAGCTTGATAGTGCGTGCAACTGGAACAATACAACGTATCATACGGGCACATTAAAAGAAAAACTGTATTGCAGTAGTTCGCCCCACTACTCCCTTCACATGGGAATCCACACACCTTCTAGCGACCCAGTTCGTTTGGTTGATGGAGGTCTATTGGTAGGAAGAACGGGTGGGTGGTGTATAGATAAGTAAATCACAGGCGATAGATAAAATTTGAAACCGGTAATGAAATAAAAGTAACAATACGCCGAAATAGAATGTACACTAACGACGATCAGGAAAAATACACAAAACTAAAGTGTAAGCGTGTGGTAAAGAAAAACAGTCCCCTAGAAAACCAGTAACACGGGTATTTGAGTATCGAAGGCCAACGACGAAACACGACGACAAGGTTTGTTGAACTAATGTCTATTACGGACGTTGGACTATACTATATAACAAATTTTATTATTTCTATTGGAATAATCTTTAAATAAATGTACATAAATTCTACAACAAACTGCGATATAAGTATCAAGTATCATTTGAGTTTCAAATCTCCATTTCTAAAACCTAACCGAATTAAGATCGTATTAGTGCTTGTTCATATCTATACGGGAGCGCGGACCCATGCGGATCATCCAGTTCAAACTGGTTAAACACACTTGATATCGTTAGTAAATCGCGAGCTCCGCCGCTGGTTAAATGTGAACACTATCATAGACTTAAAATATTTCTGTTTTTAGAATAGTCTTGGGCGGTTTTTAAACCTTTACAGCTTATAGACGTTAAAAAGTGATAATCTTTTATATTTTATATCAATGAAACATTTAGTATTTTTACTAATTCATGGACGTAAGAGATCAATTAACGGTATCCTTTGGCTCATTATCACCTTAACGTTTCATATATAGTTTGACGTTGTTTGTTTACAATCTAATCTAACCTCAGGCAAGGAGTCAGTGTCGCCCTTCCTCATGTCGGCCAGCACGGCTTCGAAGGTGCGCCACAACCATAGTCCGGTGAGCTGCAGCGCATGCGCTGTTGCTATGCAGATGAACAACTTGTGTTGCTGCGTCGGGTAGTCCAAGATCTGAGGCTCCGGCTCACTGAGGATTTAGTACCTTACTAATAAATATTGCAAGTAATATCTATAAGTCTATCTATATAATATTAGAAGCTCTCTTTGTAATAATCTATTTATGTACTGTTATGAAGAAAATTTGACTCTGTGCCGGTGTATCGGCACAACACTAGCCTTACTAGAATGCTTATGTCCCCTCACTAATCGATTTTGACACTTGACGTGGTAACGGGAACGAGTCATTCGCGCCAAAGGATTCTAACTAATAAAGTCTAAAAGTATTTAATTTAAATATATTGAAATGAATCTTACCCTGGTTTGGGTTGCGACTGTCTCCTCACTGCTGAATACCGTACAGCAATGGTGGCAGCTTTTGCCAAGTTGAATGCTGCCTCCATAACCAAGGTAACTCGAACGAATACCATTGTACCGTATGTGAGTTTTTCATGACGAGCCACTTTCACGTATGTACCATCCTGGCAATTATACATAAAACATTTTAAACTAATTATTAGTAAATGACAATCTACTAAATTAGCATTTACATAATAATGAAACTTCGTTCGTTATTCCCCACTTGGTATTTATTAGTGGTTACAAAGGATGTAAGTAATTACATAATTGCTATGTATGTAATTCAAGCTACGTCGTGTTCATTAAAACTGGAACAAAGCACTAACTACTGTAATTTGTAGGTAACTAAAGTACAAGAAGTCCGTTCATGACCTCAAAAAAATATATTGTTATCTTTGTTTCTTCAAAAATGAATGACAGGGACAACGATATGTTTTACAGAAATGTCTCTGAAACCAACGGTCAGCAGTCGAGTTCCGCGGTTAAATATATTTCGTTCCTAATTCTACTATTAAAACATTATACTACCTTCATTACTTTGGCGTTCTTCATCATCATGTTCTCTCTAGGTATCCTATATTGATTAAATCTAAGGAATCCATTGTCGGCGGTATTGAAGCCCATACGGATACCGACGTCTCCGACCTTCACACCAGGGAAGGGCTCGTGGGTGTCCAGGTCTCTTATAGGCACGATGAAAGGGTGCGTACCATGACACTGACCCTTAGTGTACAACTGTGCGACCACAATACAATGATTCGCAGTATTACCAACTGTGAAGAAAAAGTATTGAAAATGGAATCATTATCTGTAATAAGTTTATTATTTATCTGAGAAGATAATTGGTTTTTATTAGATACTAGCGGTCGCCTGTGACTAGAAGCAAACCAGGAACAAAACTGGGGACATACATCAAGACAGAAAAATTGGTTTTTAGTTATCAGCAACGCAAATATACCACGTGTACGAAATATGATTTTCAGAATTTTTTTTAATAATGCATAGATTTTATTAATGTCTTAATGACTGTTTTATGATTATCTTATGATATAACGCTGTAATTAATACGAACTTTACTTTCGTAACAAAATTCGTACGGCGAATACAATGTATATATAGAAATGACACGTCCGATAACAATGTAATGAACTTTATCCAAGTATTGCTTAATGAAAATAGGTAATGAAATCAGTACATGAAACACACATTTGATACATTCTATTATAATATTTTGGTTTATTTCAAACTCATTGTTTTTAAATTTACCTTGACACATAGTTCGTGATTAACTTATAAAGATAAAGAACTAATTATAATAACATTTAGGGGAGCGATGATTTTAAATATTGTGACGTACATAGAAAGAAAGATAGGAAAGTACATAATACACTTTACTTTTGCCTTACTAATTCTTTCTAGTTTACGAAAAAAAAACTAAGCACTTGTTGACCTTTTACTTTGTTTTATTATATTATAGTGATCGCCCGCGACTCCGACTACGCGGTATTAAAAAAACATAATTAGTAGCCTATGTTCGAGACTATGTTCTATATATATGCCAAATTTCTTAGAGATCCTTTCAGCCGTTCTGGAGATACCTTTAAACATCTATCCAAACATTCGCATTTATAATATTAGTAAGACTTGTGAGAAGTAAGATTCGTATTTATGTGAGTACTCACGTCCTCCTGCCCACCACTTAGTTGAAGTCAACGTGGGGCTGTGCAGTACAAACTCCTCGGTGGCAGGATCATATGTTGCAGTTGTCTCTAGACCTCGTATGAATGTACCGTGACCAAGTTCTGTCTGAAAATTGATAGAATATCAAATTAAGCACGTCTTGTGTATTTACTTCAACTTCATGAATCAATACTGCACCAGGAACAATTAAGTTGTTGAGCTACAGCTCTAGGGTTCAAGTCTATGTTATATGAGCTCAACCTGTGCATAGGCGCCGATGATCTGCATCTCCAAGGCCTTAGGCAGCCAGTGTGCCTGCTGCTCCGGCGTGCACTGCCCGATGATGGTCGGCACGAACATCCCCAGGTGCAGCATGAATGGTGACACGTCTTTGAAGAACGCATCTGCAGTCCGTCGAAGCACCGGAGATCTATTTACATAAGAATACTATTCCTGGTATGTTTCTGTTGATCAACTGACTTTTTTATCTACGCTTTTACATTGGTTTGGTTTTACAGTTAGACACGGTCTAGTAGCTATGATGATTGATTGGTTATTACACTAGAAATTTTAAAAAGCATAAAAAAATTACTAAAGTGACAAAACTTATTTTTGTCACTAGCGACATACTCGTATATATATGAAAAGATATGCAAGGTATATATATGTATGAACTCAGTACAATACCCTTGTATTCTATTTCTTATATTTGCATTACAATAAGCGAGTTCATCCGGTATCAAAGTTCTGGGGGTGTATGCATTATAATTAATATTGAATTTTGAATGTCGACCGGTCCCCAATAATATTGTTATTATTCTCTAATATCCCTTAAACCATATCCATGGTAACTTACCCGAGCGCTTCCAATCCTGTGATTTCGAGTAACTCATTCTTAACAATGTTGGAGTAGACGCAGGACTTTCTGACTGCATTGTCGTATCTCTCTTTTAGGTTAAGACACTCTTCGGGTACCTCGTCTATTGAAGCTGCAATATTCAATGCTACATCCTCTGTAAAAATGCGCCATTCTCTATGTATTCATTGAGGTCAGCCTTTAAGCGAAACTGTGGTATTTATTTAGACCTTTGTAAAGATAAGTATACATTTAAATTTGGAATGCACCGTATCCGAGTTATTTAAGCATTTAGTTGTATCTCATAAAGAAAATCACATTTGGTTTTGGAACCAAACTTAATTTATGCAAATCTGTCTTGTCAGGTAAACAATGCATGTTAACGCTTTAGCTTGTTGCAAATGTCTATCTTTGGACAACAACCACATCGCTATTTTAGCGATAACAAGTAAACGTTTAGTCGTTTGCTAACTTCATCTCTGTCAACATTTTTCCTACTATAAAAAGACCTATAAAGTATTTTTACCTTCAGTATAATGTATTATGTATTTCCAATTTATAAGAAACGTATACAATGATAAAAGGTATCAATAAATCTCATATCTATAATTGCTATAGCAATACAGAACTGCATTAAGTGCATGTAATAAAAGTAGTAAGGAAATGACCTAACTATTCTCCTTTCTATAGACCTAACTGTTCTAATTTCGTTGTAAGCATTAATAGTGTTTTAATAGGAGGTTAAGGAGCAGGTTGCCACCCTACATGATGACCATCAGTAGGAACTATCTAGTAACGAATATGATGCTGGCCTTTTATAAGTAAGAAGAGAAAGGATATTAAGTAATAGTATATAAAGTCAACAAGTCTTACTCTGTCCCATATTAGTACATATGTAATTGATAATATGAGTAACTAACAATTTTCAATATACTTTAGTAAAACAATATCAGTTTGATATTGATCAGTCATCAAAACTTACTGCGCCGGCGCAGCGACCCAAATTGTTTCTTGGCACAAAACTGTATCTTAATATATATTTATATTCAATTCAACAAAATAAGTATTAACTACAATTTTTTGCTTGAGAATTAATTAGGAACCGGTTACTTAAATTTCAAAAATAACTTACCTATTTTTTTCCTCTGTAGAGTTTTGTCTTTGCCCCCGTCGATTATGAACGTGACCTCTTGGATATTGAAATTACATTTCAACCTCTCCTTCTTAAGGTCTGGATTTACATCAGCCTGTATTCCCTTAATCATATTTTTTAGGATTTATTTATATCAAAAGCGCTTAAAATGTTCGCGCAAAGTGACGGCCGTCGCGCAACAAAGCGTTTATTTGTACTGAATTTCGAGACGTAGTTTTACTAACAAATGAACGCTGCTATATGCAGTTCGAATGACTGGGAACCAGACAACGATGAAATTGACACATTAAATTATAGCTTAGTAGTTACAGTACTTACGAACTGAGTATACTGCCATTGCGGGTTTTTGCACTTCCTTTTATGTTTAGGACTATAAAATAGTTGACAAATAGCGTAAAGAAAATCGTGCAGTACTCGTAATAAATAGTATTAAGATAAAAAAATAGCATTAATATCCAATTTCAGTCACTGTACAGATAGACTAGACTAGCTTTGGACTGCTACTTCATCCGCGGACTATTTAAAAAAAGGTGAAAATTATCTTATGTCTTCCTCCATACACATAATATGTGTCACATTGCAATAGGATGGGTTGAAACGTTGAGGAGATCAAATAAATGAATACATTTCTGGGATTATAAGTAGGCTTTGTGTTCTTCCAGACTGTTCTACGTTAATATACCAAACATCATGGAGATTCATGGAGCCGTTTTGGAGATACCTTCTAACAAACATCAAACGATCGAGACATCCAATCATTGGCATTTATAATATTAGTAAGATTAAGATAAGTTTGCTAAAGTTCTTTATAAATACTTGTGCTACATATGCAGGTTAACTTGATAAATTAATTCATTGGTGTCAATATAATATTTCATTTGATTTGCTATTGTTTGATAATTATATTAAAATGCCAGTCCGATGCTGTGTTATTGTTTAATGTTTGAATAATACTAAATATAAATACACATTTTACATTTGTAATTTCAATATGATTCGCACCAAGAAAAGACAAATAACTATAATTTCAATCACAATTCAGTAAATTGTAATCCTAAAGTCGCTTCGAGAAAAGAATGATTTTCATTCCCTAAGCCCCTAACAGAGAACAAAATCATTAATTTAATAATAATTGTACTTTATTTGCAATAAAATATACATAATATTAATAACTTATACTAAATACATGTCATATAATATGTTACGTAAACATAATAATCATATTGATCTGTATTATAGCTTGGCTTGTATCAGTAACGGCTTTATGTACTTGTGGAAGCTCTGGTTGACGGGCTCCTTGTTAAGAGGACTCTTCATTGCCTCCTCCATCAGTCTCTCGTAGACACGACCGTCGTATGCACCGAGGGTCGAACACAAGATCTAAAACAATTTGCAACTCTTTTACTTTTTACAGTTTTTTTTAAATAGATGATAGTCTCTCTAACTCTTTTGTTAACGCAAGAATAGGGTTTCTTATTTACTCTTCCCTTATGTAATAAATAACAAAAAAAATCCCTACACTGGAAGAGACCACGACAAGATAAAGCTAATAGATTAGATAACACTGCTAATGCAATGAGACCGATGATATGTTTTACACGTGTTTCGGCAGTGGAAACGAATATGAAACACTACCTCATCTCTGATATCGAACGCGTCCACAATTCCCACGGCATTAGGCCGAATGAGTGCCAACAATTCTTCATATCTTCTCTGCAAGCTGCTGATGTCCTCTTTAGTTATAGTGGAATACTGGAAACCGCAAAATATAAGTACTAAAATATATTTAAACATCAAACTACTCCTAAATATTGACAAAATAATAAATTAATTATATTCAATTTTAATTGGATAATATTTTTTTTACCATTAACATATCGCCGCGTTTCTCTAGAGCCCAATAATTAAGGTACAGTTCCGCTAATTGTGTCAAAACTATCGCCAAACTTGGAGATACGGTTGTTGATATTCTTTGAATCTCCTTCCAGAACATCTCGCATAAAACCGCACGAGCGTGCGCCTGCGTTATAAAAATATTATATTAATATTTATGCAAGACATACATGAAATTAAAATAAGTATAGCATAATATACAAAATGTGTTATTTAGGAAACCAAAAGAGACATAAACTGTGTATATTTCTCATGATAACTTCAAATTAGGTGCTTCTTTACCTCACTGGCGTTGATTAGTCGTACAGATGATAAGTTCCAAGCATCTTCGTAATCCTTCCCCGACTTCACATGTTGGAACAATGATTCGCAAGCTTCCTTTGTTTTCCTAAAGTATAAAAAGAATGTAACAGAATTAATATAAGAGGTTCCATTACTACTTATTGGGTAATTCAAGACTCTTATAAATTGACTATGGCCTAGTCACCGTTAACTTAGGGTAGGCTCCGAGCCCCTCGGTGGGGACGTATAGTAAGCTGATGATGTATAAATTTCTTATGCAATATAACAGGGATGGTCAGGTCAACCTTTATCTATTAACTTTTTTTTAAAGAAATATTTAATGATGTCATAGACGTGCAATAAAATAAGTTTGACTCTGATTATTGGAAATATTTCGTTGTATAGAACACTCGCGTTCGCTCCTAGACTTAATACTTCACACTTTTTTCATAACATAACATAACGATTTTTTTCGTTAGTCATAATGTCCAAAATATTACACCGCATGAATGGTACGCGGAGGAATGGTTCACCTTTCCTGGAGTATGGCACTTGAAAAAGATAATATCAAAATTTTCTTACCCTGTAGCGACAGCTTGGAAGCCTCCAATGATACCTTCTGGTGTATTTTGCCAGTAATGGCTACCACTCTTCAAGTACTTGGTCATGTAAGCCACTGTTGGCGTTAAACTTTTACCCTCACTGGCTTGCTTGTAAGCTTTTACGAGATATCTGAAAATAAAAAATGTTTTCTTTCTATGTTAACTGTAAAAAGCTATCTATAAAAAATTCGTTCCTATCAAAATTCATATATAGTCGTATTTATCTGTCATACTTTACCAATTTACATTATTAACTAAAAGTTTTGTATTAAAATCTTTTCCGTATTTTCTGACTTTCATTGCATTTAAACACAGACACCACTTGAGATTTTTTTACTAATGTAAGCTAACCTGGCAGTCTGCAACAACATGACAGTGTGCTCTCCTTCGTATGTGACCGTTGCCGTGACAATGCCGTATATGATGGGCAGGTTTGAGGATTGCATGTATCCGTGGCCGCCGCACGCGAAACGACACTGCTCCACGCATGTTGACGCATCTTTACTGCACACTGCCTTCAGACAGCACGCCAGGGCATGGAGCTATCGACAACAAAGAATTCCTCTATATTTCTCTTTTTTTTCAATACTTCTGCCAAGTTCACTTTCTCCAGAGCTTTTAAGAATTCGGATTACTCAACTGTGTCATCTTCATAATTTTAGTTTATGTATATAAAATTTCATTTTGATAAAAGACGTAAACTGGAAACTATTTCATATCCATTCCGTACCAAATTAATGTCTAAATCTTTACATACAAACGTCTAATCCAAGGCCATCGTAACAATTTATAATTTTGTGGTAATTATGAGATAAAGTGAATTATGTATACATATGTTTAGAAGTTGTAAGTAGACAACATAAGTAGCAGTAAGTCACCTCAGGTAGCTGGTCCATATTGCCATGTCGCATGTCCGCAATGACCTTAGTATATGTGCTCCACAGCCAGCGACCCACCGTGCGGAATGCGTGGCTCGTCGCCACCGCGATGAATAGCTTGTGCTGCTGCGTCACGTAGTCCAAGATCTGAGGCTCCGGCTCACTACAAATAACATATAGATATGTTTATTTCCTTTGTATATCATTTTTGCATTATTTTACGCAATATCACACTGTCATTGCCGAAACTAGTTGACACGGTTTTTAACTTAACTTTAACTTAACCAAGACAATACTTTTTGAGCTGAGTAATTTGAGACTGAACAATACATCTGCCGTTCTCTGGTATTACGAAAGTCCATGGGCGTCGGATCAATTAATATTAGGCAATCCACTGGTCATTAGACTCCCTTCTGCTCCAAAAACAATCCGGATAAATCTATTCTAATATTATAAAACGGAAGAGTTTGTTTGTTGGATAGTCCATTTATAGAGAAAGGCTTTAGGTTATACAACGTTACGCTGCGACCAATCGTTTTTTTTAAATTCCGCGCAGACGGAGTCGCGGGCGACAGCTAGAATTGAATAAAGTCCAAAGCTCATTCTTCGTGTTAAGGAGTACTAACGGCATGTACATATGTGTGTGAGATAAATTGCGTCTCTAGTATGAAAAGACTCACTTAGGCTTAGGTTTGGACTGGTGCCTGACGGCTGCATAGCGTACGGCGATGGTGGCGGCGCGCGCCAGTTCGTACGCCACGTCAGCTACTATCGTGACTCGCACGAATACCATTGTACCGTACGTCAGTTTTTCGTTCTTAGCTTTAATGTATGTACCGTCCTGTAAGCATAAACATTTCTTTGTTGTTTCTCTGGTGGTTAGTATATTTGCGAGTTTCATTATTGTGTTAACAATTGATGTCAAATTGAGTATCACTTTTTTTAACGTTAAATTAGCTTAAAGAAATATAACGTACCTTTAACACTTGAGAATTCTTCATAAGCATATTCATTCTTGGAATTCGATAGTTGTCAAATCCAAGGAATCCATTGTTTGCTGTTTGGAATCCAAGTTTTGGTCCAATATCGCCTACTTTGATCCCAGGTAACGGCATATGAGTTTCTATGTCACGTATTTGTACCAAAAATGGATGGATACCGTGATTCTTTCCCTTGGTGTATAACTGAGCCATTACGATGCAATGATTGACAGTTTGCGCCACTAAAACATGGAATAAAGTTACAATAATTAACCACTTAGTATTAGTTTCTGAGACTGAAATCTCTGTATAAAACATGTCATCAACTCTGTCATTATCTTTGCCAAAAGAGACATATATGTTTCAGAAACCTACGGTTAAGAGTTTAATTAAACAGTATTTTTAGGAATTACTTACATCCTCCAGGCCACCATTTATAAGATGTCACCTTTGGACTGTGTATGACAAACTCTTCAGTGTCAGCGTCATAAGTGGCCGTTGTCTCCAAGCCTCTTAAAAATGTTCCATGACCAAGTTCAGTCTGGAAGACATTTAACCGTTTTCAATTAAACAACCATAAGACATTAGTGCAGTTGACTATGCAAAATTGCTAATATGTTTACCGCAACTGTATAATTAAACATAAAAAACACTCGTTAATAATACTAGAGAGATCTTAAGAAAGCGAAACGAAATAGAAACACAATTTTTAAATTAAAATACTACTTTTAAATTTAAATAATACTGGTTTTATTATTATAAAGTGCGTTATACTGGAGTTGTATGAGGAACTTACCTGAGCGTATGTCCCAATCATTTGAATGCCTTTCTTAAGCCATTCCTGCTGTTGCTCTGGAGAGGCTTGTGATGCCAGCGTCGGCAAGAACATGCCGAAGTGAAGCATAAATGGTGTTATGTCTTTTATCACTCCATTTATAATTTTGTAGTTATATGAAATTCTAGAAATTAAAAATGTATTATGTATTATTTACATTAACAAAAAAGTATTGCATAGTCCAAGCATATCTATATCTTGCTTTTTCATTAGTACATATGCGATATATCTATCTAGTTAATTTTAATATAGAACATATTAATAAAATGGAGTGTCTGTATGTAAATAAAAAAATCAAGGCTCGTACACATGAAGTGTTTGTTGATAACGAAAAACCTTTTTTTTATTTTTGTATGTCCGATATCAAGGACGCTTTCGTATCGCTTATTCTCCGAAATGGCTAGACCGATTTTGACGAGACTTTGACGATAGCTGCAGGCCGCAGCAATATTGTAGTGAACTTCTTTTAAATTTTTGACGACGACGCTTGTGACCGTTAGAGTTATTATGTCATAGGTTTCCTATAAGTAATTATTCAAAATGATGTCGTACCCGTCATCTCGGCTTGGTTTCCGCTCTAGTATCCCTTTCATAAGCACCATGAAGAGAATGCATCCCTTTCGCACCGAGTTCTCGTAGCGTTCCTTGTGGCTCAAGTACTCCTCGGGAACTTCATCCTTCAGTTCTTTTATACTTAGTACATATTGCTCTAAAAAAAAAAGTAGGCTTCAATACTTTTCAACCGGACCGGGTCACCGGACTGAGTGTTCGTAAATTCGATTGTAATGGCCTAGAGCTTAAACAACTGAATCGGTTTCGACGCATGAGGTGTCATTCGATTCGTCTTCTTCCCTCGAAGGTCATAGGGTATATAACATCAGCATAAAACACATACAGTGGCAATGCTAGATCAAAATTTAAAAAAAAATGTGGAAAGAATGACTTCAAATCTCACTCGCTACACACATACACACTCATACATTTTTCTTGCTAAATCACCTTTTTTCTTATTAATATTAATTATATAATCTTTTATAATTCTCATGCTTACCAATTTTTTTCCTCTCCAATGTATTGTGTTTCCCACCATCCACTAAATGTATTAATTCTTCAACGTCGAAACTGCATTTCTGTCTTTCTTTGACCAAATCTTCGTTTACTTTTACTTCACTCATGTTAATATCTAAAAATCAACAACAATAAAGTTTAGTTACGTACGTAAACTTTTATAATACACGTTAAAAATACGAGGTTCAGGCTAAGCGTCATCTGCGATCTGCCACTTCAAGCCCGGTGAAACTGTGAATGCCTCTTCAAGGCAAACAGTGATTATTCAGTCACAAAAAAAGACGCTAAAAAACATATTCATAGATGATACAAATTTATTAAACTCACTATAAATATTTAAAACCCAACTTAAAATTGAATGGATCATTACAAAAACTGCTAGTTTTTAGTGTGTTAATTATATTTTATAGTAACTTTTTATAGCAATTTTAATTTTGTAGTAATTATTCTATAGGTACGCAAAATAATGCGAACAACAAACAATTTGAAATACAAGAATCGTGCGCGACCGCTCAAGATAATACTACAGTAAAGAATAAATAAATATACGTTCTATAAAAAGTTAAAAAAAAAATAGTAAACACACTAAGGACATCACTGAAATTTATAGTTTTAAAATTCATATTTTAAATGTAATAAGCACGAGTAAGCACCTGCGAATAAATTCGTATTTTTTGTCCAAAGTTTATGATGGCACGCAATTTAGTTCAAGAAGCAGCCTGGAACACAATCTTAGGTCTCGTCTGAAGGTATATGAATGCAGGAGTAAGGAACATCTGTGCTCACTCTTTCTTCCAACCAAAGGGGATTAACCTGGCACTCTTTTGCGTATACGTGCACTTACAGCTAAGCCGCGATATAACTTATATCCTCAAGTCATACGTTATACGACAGGGACTACCCGGTATGGGAAAATATTGCTATGATTTCCCCTAGAAGTATTAAACCAAACCCGTAGATGCGCTATCCTCGTGTTGAGATTTGCTTGCTCACAAACCTTCTAATAAAGTATTTGTTGAATGTAAATTTGAAAGTAGAGATGTTATCATAATGTAGATTGTATAGATCGAGATAAAGAAACGCTAAAAGCAATAAAAAAAATAATTTGGTACTTATGTACACAAGGAACTTAATGTTTTTTGAATCACTATTAAAAAGTAATTGATTAACTTGTCAAAAGGTAATGAAATTATTCGAAAAAAAAAGCAATTAAATATATCTAGAACATACCGCGACCGCTGTTCAGACCTCAGAGGTAAATAATAAATTATCAGGAAGTATATAATACTACCTGCAATAATGCAATTAGCTGCACCTCGGATAACAAATAATGCCTTAGCCATTACTATATACATCTATTTTAGTTACACATAATGTTTAATGGATTATTTGTTTATCTCATAAGCGGTAAATTTATTTATTGTGTCAAATACTTCACATACGGTATCTGATTACAGTTTCAATGACAATATCGCTACTTAACATCTATAAAACGCTATAATATTCACACTTACTTTATGTAAAAATTACCTAACATGAATTACCAACTCATATGCCTAAATAACATACTCTTTATCCCAGCGATTCTCAAACTATGGGGTAAGGAATCCTTTTAGGAAGCGGAGTATTTAACAGGATCTTAGATTATCGAGCTTAGATTTTACATAACATAATTTTGTAAAAAAGAGCTATGGCGAGTAAAATACAAACACGTTTTTTACTAAATTAGATTTCTTTTGTCTACGTCCACTGTATCTGTTTCATATCAAGAAGACGAATCGAGTGACATCACACTGGTCGCAATCGTTTCAGTAGCTTAAGTTCTAAGGGGTTAGACAAAGTGCATTCGCTCCGAAGCAATTCCATAACGAACTTTAAAAATGTATAAATACCTTTCGATAAGTCACGTGATTGTTCCGCGTCAGTTCCTATTGAATCGTTTCGAAGTGAATGCACTTTGTCTAACCTTTCTAGTCCGTAACAATGGAACTCGCATACATACAAATCCACATACACACTCAGGAAGACGACTACAAAATACGAACTAAAAACATTATTCTCCGGTCAGCCTGGTAATTAGCGTAATAACGCTATTAAATTAATATTTATCTTATTATTATTAGGTAATTTAAGTTTTATCTAATTATAAAATAAAATGTATTTATCATTTGTATTTTTTCTTAGACCAGATGAACACACGTGCGTCTGCTAGAAATTAAATTCTAACCTTCTAATAACCTTAACTATTCAACGTATAATATTGATACAAAATATAATATTATTATCATAATTAACCATTCGTATTGCATACTAAACAAAATTATGCGTAAACTTACTAATATCATAAATGCGAATGTTTGGATGGATGTAGAACATAACCTGGACGATCACATAGGCTACTTATTAAGCCTTTTTTAATCCCGCGCAGCTGGAGTCGGGCAACAGCTAGTTAATTAACAAGTATGCTTGAGAGAACATGATAATTCACGAATGAAAATTTTATTATTATTTTTAAGTAAAATTCAATCTGTCATGGGACGATCGCTGTTTGTAAGATAACAAAACTAGCTATTGCCCGCGACCAAGTCCTCGGGGAATTTAAAAAAAAAACATAATGATTAGTCTATGTGTACTTCCAGACTATGTTCTACATCTATGCCAAATTTCATCAAAATACTTTGAGTCGTTCCCGAGATACCTTCAAACAAATACCATCCATCCATCCATCTAAATATTCGCATTTATAATATTAGTAAGATAGTGTAATAAATAAATATAAAAAATGGTCAGCCTCGAGTTGCTACATGAACTTTAGTCCTAGTCATTTTAATTAGTGTCTTTTATAATGCCTTAATTACTCAAGGCAATAAATTTGTAAGAACGTTCAGTTCCATTACTATGTATAATAAATCCAAGCACTGAACTTAGAATAACATAGTTTAATTACAAGAAGGATGTGCCCATTAAGCCAAGATGTAAATAGTGATAAGCAAAGAAACATTTCTACCTATTTAATATATTACGTAACGTTAAACCTAAAATTAATTTAAAAAAAATTTCACCTTGACCTCGAAGTCAATAAATGCAAATAAATAACACAGTAGCAAAACGAAATACGTAGTACGAACTACTAACATTCTTGGAATATACTAACAGATAATATGTTGATAAAGTTATGATATATACATATCTAGAAAGCCAGCAACCCACGGCTGATAAACTAAAAACACACAGGATTATTTTTTTAATTACCAGAAAATAAGAAACAGGTAATGTAAAATACTTACATGATCTTAAATGTATAGTCATTTTTTTTGTTACTCAACAAATATAAATGTATTAAATTAAAATAAAAAAATCCTGTAAAAAAATGAACGCAGTCATTCTTAAACACAAAATCTACGAGTGTTTTTATTAATGAAATTGGGGTGAAGTGAGTTACGCACGTTGCCTTCATGAATAGAACGGGCGAGAAATATTTTTTACAAGGGATATCTTAGTGTGTGCACACACACTAGTATATTTGTTGCAATCAACCAATAAGAAGTTTTTTTAGGATAATTTTTTTGATATTGATTTTCAATTTTTTTATTACAAAAAATTATCAGTATCTCTTATAGGTAAGGCTATATTTTTTTCGGGTAATTAAAGAATAACCCTGTATTTTACAACAAAGATATGCTAAACATTCGATGATAGACATTTTGAGCATTATCATACCAGTGATGGCGTAGCTGCATATATTATATATATATCGCCAGTCGTCAATTATCATATCGTAACCTCATTGACTCATAGACTTTGTCACCTCTTAGGCAAAGGAAACTGGAGCGATCCGCTCCTACTGTCCGCTCTCTACATCCCTCTGAGGATTACGACAACCCTTAATGTTTGTAAAAGGGGACAGTTAAAAAAATCAAAATTTTTCGTTTCTCTTTCATGTGATTTGAGTGCCATCTATGATATATCATGATAAACTTTTACCATATGTAGTAGTGCCATCTACCAGAGCAAAACTGAGTTATTTATTGCAAAACATTGTAGACAACTTGATTGGTCAGTTGGTCACATTTTATAGGTAGCTATACTTACGATTACGTCAATCAATCTTATAAGTTTTTTTTTCGATATCCAGTGTAGTGTTTATATGTGCAAATAATATACGTACCTTATATGATAGCTTTGAACTTGTAAAAAATAAATCTAGTGATCACTAAATACGTAAATCCCAAATACTTTTCACTTTTGGTCTGTAGGACAAAATGTGTCGTTGATTTCTAATCAGAACGTAACAAATGACAAACAAAATTAATTATAATCTTATATCAACTAGGTACTACTTCAGTGTGAGTTCGCACCGTTTTCATATAAAACTGTTTGAGCGAGACAACACGTTTTTTATGTATGTGGTATCTTTCAAACGTTTTAATGTACAAAGTGCAAACTCACTGTAGTTACATGTTTTAAACATAAAGCAACTTACGTGTAACTCGGTCGACCTTTGTAACGAATCTATGTAAGGATAAAACATTTTCTGTGCTCTTACTTGTTTCTACGATAGAACCTAACCTCAAAAGTAAAATTTTACTTCGGATTTTTTTTTATATGTGTAACTATTAAGACTTATAATATGTGCTAGGTACTATAAATTCGAAATACGATTACAATTGAAACATTATTTTGGCTATGTCATGTATTGGTTTGTACCGTATAAACAAAAAATTAATGATTTTTATATTGCAAGCTGCCTAACAAAATGTAAAAATAAAACACTAACAAAACCAAAGAGTATATAAATGAACAAAACGGTAGAAAAGTATATATTTTAAACAATAAATCACAGTTTAACATAGCATAGTATCACAATTTGCCTTGCATGAATGGCTTGAGATATTTGTGGAAGGTGTGATTGACTGGTTCAGCATTGAGTGGACTCTTCATGGCTTCCTCCATCAAACGCTCGTAAACTCTTCCATCGTAAGACCCTAGTGTTGATTGCAGCATCTGGAACAAAAAGCATTATTTTTGTTTATAGCTAGTTTTCAATTAAACAAATACCTATGACACATCGGGGAAGAATTTTCTGATTTAAATATTTCTGACCTAAATAGATCACATTTTTCGATTGCTATAGTGATCTTTAGATTGGTTTTGAAACCAAATTAATTAAAAATGTTAAGCAAAACAATACCTTCCAGTTATTTGAGATCAGAACAAAAATGAAAGGATTTTGAACACTGTTCAAGGTTTTTACTTACTTCGTCTCGTAAATCAAAGGCATCCACCAAGCCGACTGCGTTAGGTCTTAACTTTGTTAACGTCTCTTCGTACCACAAACGTAATGATTCGACTTCCTTTTGAGAAATTGGAGTGTACTGCAAGAAAACAGAATTTTTATATTTATTAAAAAAAAATCTTGAAAATATGAAAATAGTACTTTTTTGAGTTGTAAGCACTAAGCACCATAATCTAGATTGTCCAATTAATTACTGTGAATTAAATATAGAACCTGTTTACAAAAATTGAGTTGAAATTAATTTTGTTTGAAATAATTTTCATGTGAAATTAGTAAATATTTTTTGTTAAAATAGGCAATAGACAATAATAGCATATTACCAAAAGTAAATCACTTAGTTTTTCCAATGCCCAATAGATACAATATAATTCTACAAGCTGGTGAAGAACTTCCTTCAACTGCGGAGATATTGTCCTAGACATTTCCTTCACCTCTTCCAAAAAGGTAGACATTATTATTACTCTACAGTGTGCCTGAAACAATAACAACTAATTAGTTCTAATTAGTAAAACTAAAACTAATTAGTAACTATTACTAGGTAGCTGATGGTAGTCAGTTTTTGCAATTGCAATTTATTAAATCTGCTTTTAGATATCTGACTTGTCTAATGATACTCGTAAAACATACTTCAATGACTCCTATATAAATAATCGTAACCCACAATTTTACTATTTTGCCTAACATTAATATGATTTTTTTTTATTACATCAAGTGAATTGAAGTGTTTTTTTTCTTTGTGTAGAAAATTAGTTTACGTACTTCAGCTGCCGCAACCAATTGCACCGATGTCATGTTCCAAGCATCTTCAAATGTCATTCCTTTACTAACCCTGTTTGTCATGACTATGACACAATGTGCTATCTTTCTACAAACAAAAACATTTGTAAATATATACATCTCTTTTGACCGCTGCTACTATCCCTGGGAATTAAAAAAAACTTAGGAACCTATGTGTTCTTCCACACTATGTTTAATACCTATGCCAAAACAAACATTCGTTATATACTATCATTACAAAAATCCTTTTATATTGGAACGTATTACTCTAGATTAACATTTTAATATTAATCCGTACTTTTGGAAACTTTTATGTGACTAAGTATACATCACAAACCTCATGGCGACTACTTGAAAGCCGCGAATGATTCCCTCCGTAGTATTGGTCCAACTATCGCAAAACTTTTCCGCTGCGGCCGATTTAAAATACGCCACCGTTGGCGTTAGGGCCTTTGAGTCTAATTGTTGATAAGTCTTAACTAAGAATCTGAAATCAGAGTAATAGATGCATAATTGAAAAAGACTACAATATGTATGATTACTGTCACTATAGAACAAAAAGCTTTTTATGATTTGAATTTTTGTCTTTTTAAGAAACATTTTAAAGTACTCTAGCTCTCTAGAATAATTTTAGTTATTTCAAAAAGTATAACCTAGCAGTCTGCAGAAGGAGTACAGTGTTCTCGCCCTCGTAAGTACAAGCAGCAGTCACCAGGCCGTACGTGAGCGGCAAGCTGGAAGACATCATATAGCCGTGGCCACCACAAGCCAGCCGGCAGCGCTCCACGCATGCCGCCGTGTCTGCTGTCGTCACTGCTTTCAGGCAGCACGCTAATGCGTGTAACTAAAACAAGTAGATAGATGTAGTCGACACAGTACCAACGACTCTCCATGCGAATTCATACGAGAAAATAGTACTGACATGAAATGTGTCAACCTTTTGACCGCCGAATGTAAAAATTAGTAGAACGAGATAAAATGCATTCCCTTCGTAGCGATTCTGACGTGCAAAATTCACGTGACTTATCGAAAGTTATTGATAGTTTCATACATTTTTGAAGTTCGTTATGGAATTGCTTCGAAGCGAATGCACTTTGTCTAACCCCCCTGATTTTAAACTCATTGAAGATATCGTTTACATACTCGCGTGTATATATGTACATCGATTTTATCGATTGCAATGTGCTTATACTTGATTGAAAGCGATAACTGCTTTATTCGATTCCTACAAAAAAAATATTTTCTAAAAGTATTACATTTATCTACGAAATCGTTTATAAGTTAAAAAGTATCGCGTCACCGAATACTTAAACAATCCCTTCATATCCATACAATAGTGGTCAAGTCAGGTCAGTCATTAGCCTCCGAATAACATTTTAAAATTTTATTACTAATCATCTGTGTTTTTTTATTGTTAAAATAAAATGTTTACTCGATTATTATTCTCTAGGGTAGAGATTTTTTTAAAGAGAATAGGAGATAAACAATAAATTTTCTCTCTCATTTGCTCCTTTAGTAATAACGAACAGTAATGACAAACTTGGTTATTAATTAGTAAAGTATAATATTTAGTTATAAATAGGTCAAAAAGATATGCGTAGTTTGCAGTCTCAGTACATTCACTTTAACTGATAACCTATCGACCTACTGGAAACCCATCGCTGTTTCAATTTAAAAAAAACTTAAAGAAATATTGATATTATTGATCAAAGACCTAATTTTAGTCGCCATTTCCCTTCCATTTTTTTATAATGAAACAATGGGAAAGGAGAGTGGATTTGAGACGTCCGTCTCGTCCGCTCCACCGACGAGTAAAAAAATGAACGCATCAGCAATTAAAAATGTCTATGGGCAGCGGTCTACTCATTTAGACTAAGATTAGTTTACCTTAGTACGTGAAAATGTCAGTGACTTTGAACGTGTTACTTACTTCAGGCAGACGCTGCAAGTTGCCTTCAGAGAGCTGTTCATTGACCTCGTTGAATGTTAACCAGAGGTTGTTGGCGGTGATTCGAAACGCGTGTGCGGCTGCTATGCTTACGAACAGCTTGTGCTGCTGCGTCACGTAATCCAGGATCTGACATTCAGTTTCCCTATACCAATAAAAAAACAATAAGAAGTAGAGTCGATGTAACAGCTCTCTTTTAATTCCATTCCAATTTTTCCATCTTATTGAGAATAACCTTACCAAGTTACTTATTTTAGATTTCACGGCCAAGTAAGTGATAGTCAATCAAAAATCTACAATTAAAACCAATAAATTTAAATAATAAAGGTAAACTTGTAACATACCCGGCTTTTAATTGACATTGTCTTCGCACTGCTGAGAATCTGGTTGCGATCGTAACTGCTTTGGACAAATAGTTGACCATATCAAATACTATGACCACCCTTACAAACACCATAGCACCATAATTCAACTTGCTGTGACGAGATTTTACGTAAGTACCATCCTAAAACAACGAATATTTTAATTTCAAACTTTGTACCATATGTTAAACTTCTCTTTAAAGTAGATAAACGTTATGTAAGTTTGCAAAACTCACTTCTAAAACTTGTGCATGTTTCATCAACATGTTAGTCCTTGGTATTCTAAAGTTGTCGAAACCCAGGAATCCATTGTTGACAGCATTCAAGCCTAATTTCGCGCCAATCTCCCCGATCTTTATTCCAGGCAACGGCATATGGGTTTCTTCATCTCGGACTTGTATGATAAACGAATGGATACCATGACATTGACCTTTTGTGTACAACTGAGCTACTACGATGCAATAGTTTGCTGTTTGACCAACTGCAAAAAGATATGTCATAAAAGAAAAAGATAATTTACATTACCATAGGATATTATGATATACTAACGTCCTCCGGGCCACCACTTGTATGCAGTGAGCGTGGGGCTGTGCAGCACGAACTGCTTGGTGGATGCGTCGTACGTCGCTGTCGTCTCCAGACCGCGGATGAACGTTCCGTGACCTAACTCCGTCTGAAGAAAAAAAAACAAATGTCAAATGCCGTTTCCAATGGCAGATAAGTAACTCCTATAATAAAACTTTATCGTTATTTGGTACCATATCAATCAGGATACAGAGGAAATTTCGCAATGTTTACTGACTTGAGCATAACTACCGATGATGCTGCAATTCCAAGCACGCGGCAGCCATTTTTCTTGTTGTTCCTCATTGCCCTGATTCAAAATGGCGGGCATGAACATGATGTAATGCAGTCCTAGCGGAGAACCATCTCTTAACACTGACGATCCAAGAAGACCCCCGACCACATCCCTAAAAATTATTAAAAAATCCAATATACTCTTTATCCCAGAAATTCTAGACAACGGAAAAAAATGGTAGCACCCAAGACTATTTGTTACCTGTAATTATTTATACTTGTCTTGCCTTCTTCCTGCATTTTTCGAACCAAACTAAACGCAACCACGGAATTTCTTATAGCATTTTCATATCTCTCCTTGTGACTAAGATACTCTTCTGGTACTCCATCGAATACCTCTCTTTTACTGAGCATTACATTTTCTAAAAAAAAAAGTTTTAAATAAATTATTACTATTGTTTTTGGATATTTTCTACTATACATTTTTATATTCTAATTCCCGATTAAAAGCCAAAAAACAATTTAAGATAACTGCTCGTTCTATCGCCTGCAAGTTGAAGCTGATCTTTTTACTGTTTACGCCGAAAAAAACATATTTTCATCTCTCTTATTCTTTTTACAGTACAACATGTACAAAACAGATTACTATATATTTTTATACTATTTTATGTTTAAAATTCTCTTTAGATGATAAATATTGCTAAAGCTAATTCTTATAATCGATTTAAAATGAATGCAACATGCGCTACAAAATGAGATCTAATTTCGATACATATTTAGGAATTACAAAATTCGTTGTATAAAATGTTGCTATTTAGAATAGTGCAGAATGATTAATGAATGCATAATTAAGTCTAAACTTCAATTCGACTGAAAATTATCCTCATAAAATCACCTCTGTCTTTCCTCTCTCTCGTTTTCTCTGGTCCTCCATCAATCAAAGTAATTAAATCTTGGATATTGAAAGAACACTTATCACGTTCCTTTTGCAAATCTTCATTTATTTTATGCATTTTTTTTTGGTACGTTTAAAGTTGCAATAAAGGTCACAACACGTCGTCAGCTAATATTGTTTATGTTGAGCTCAAACGCGTCTGCACAGCTCTACGACCATGCGATACTGACTTAGCTGCACCACACTTTCATATTCGTGACATTAAAAAACTTGTTAAGAGGTTAAAAGGTTTGAATATGTTTGTAATAAAAACATTAATTCAAGAAAATGTTTGATTTAATTTTTACTAGCGGTCGCCTGCGACTCCGTCCGCGCGGGATTAAAAAAGCTTAGTGTTCTTCCAGGCTATGTTATATATCTATGCTAAATATCAACGATATCCACACAACTGTTCGAACATCCAACCATACAAATTCACATTTATAATAATAAGATAAATGTCGCCGGAGACTAAAGGTGCTGAAATAAAAAACTTAATTTGGCGCCTATGTGTAGTATGAAAACGGTTGAGCCTCTCTGGTGATAGCTTCTAACATCCATCCATGTATCTAAACTTTCGCATTTATAAGTTAGATAGATAGGTATTTTATAAATAATATGCGTGAAAAGAATTAATTTCCAGACAGTAGTCACAAATTTATAATTGTACTGAGTTTACACAGTTCAGAGGGCAATTTCAAGGCCTCTGACATTACATTTTTGACAAATTATTTTGGGATTCACTTAATAATAAAACAAGGATGGATTCAAAGCATTTATTGAATCATTTTTTTACAATAGGGTTACTTAAGAGTTACTTCTTCGCGGTGACGGCGGCCTCATCCTCGCGAGCAAAGGACTGCAGCAGCTCCTCTTTCTTGGCGGCGATGCGCTCCTCACGGCGCTTGCGGGCCTCCTTCACCTTGTTACGACGGGCCTCGGCCTGGTCACTGAACACAATGATATAATATATAAAACAAGTTGTTAATTAAAATAAAGGCTATAGACAGTCATATACAATCGGTCTAATATTATTAATGTGAAAGTCTATATGGATGTTGGTCACCACGTAACGCAAAATGAGCATCAGGGCAACTATAAAACTACTTCAAATAAGATCATATTAATATTAGCTCCCCCCGTAGGCCTAGCCTATGGCACAAAGTCTGGAATAACTGCACAAAATTTTTTTACTTGTGCAAAGTCATGGGCAAAAACTAGTGTAACATTATATGTAATGGTTTAGAGTAGACGAACAACACCGTGATTTTTCACTACCAAAACACTTAAACATAATGCTATGCCCTCATTCTCTTTGAAAACCAGACATAATTGTTTTTGCAATATTTGTTAATTAATCAGTCTCGCAAATAATAACACCCCCTAGTCCTTAATGGGTTTTATACCTACATGTACAGAATATGTCAAGTATTTAATTAATGTGTCATAAATAGAAATATAAATATTATGTTTTGTTTGTAATGAAAGAAAATTGTCGTAATTGAAACCTTATCTGAAATATTAACTACTGTAATTATATTATTTTACTTTTATAATAATAGAGTAAGAAAATAAATCTTATGACAATATAAGATTTTTATTCCATAATTATAGATATCAAACTCGGTACTATAATTTTTAAATATGTTTTAATATAAAATAATTTTAAAGTGAAAAAAAATTCTTAATAAACTACTTCCAAGGTCTTTTAAATGGTATAAATTTTTTGTCACTTCTAATACACAATTTTCAAGGCCATACCTCAACATCTTAGTCCTGGCCTTCTCAGCCTTCTTCCTGTGGATGTACTCCATGAGGACACGCTTGTTCTTGAACACATTACCCTTCGCCTTCATGTACAGAGCATGGTACAGATGCCTGTCAATTTTCTTGGCTGTTCTGTACTTAAGGAGGAGCTTACGGAGTACCCTCTGTCTTTGTACCCACAGTTCCTAGATGAAGAATTTAATTTGTAAATTATCACATTCCATGTTTACATATGTAAATGAACGTAGAAATTAATAATTGTTTTCGATTACAATCCATATCACTCATAGTTGATACAAGTTTATTGGTGATATTCACACTTTATAAGTATTTATGCTAGAATTCTGCATTGCAAGTGATTAAATAAGAGTACATAAAGAAATAAATCAAACATATAACAAATTTAAAATAAAACAGATACAGTACCCTAAAGATCTCAAGAAAAATAAACTATTTTAAGATGAACCACTCACTTTTTGAGGCATACGGGCATTAGCTGTACCTCTTCTTTTACCAAAACCGCAATGACGACCCTTTCTACGTGCTTCAGTGTTCTTACGGACACGGGCGCGCGAGTGCACTGCTACGGGTTTCTTGATGACGAGACCATCCTTGATCATCTTACGGATGTTCTGTCCTGGAATATTATATCAAGATCTTTATTATCAACAGAATTCATTGCCATTTGAAGGAATTATTTACTTTAAGTAAAACTTAGTGCAAATTTCTGATATTCTATAAACAACAAAGAAAATTGGCTAAATATGTCCTATTCGTTATAAGGATTTCTTATCAATTGAACACGCACACTGAATGTATTAGCAAGTTTTGCTTCGATGTCCATGGTGAGACAAAAAGTTCCAAGATTTCGTCTTGCAAAGCCTGGTGCACTATAAATTTAGTTGGGGAAAAGTAAAATATAGGATCATTTTGATCGATGTACTACTTGATTTTCCAACTAATGTAAATATAAACACCAGTACTAGTAGAAAGCGTACTATACAATAACTTTATGGGCTATTTTGCAAACATTTTACACCCTGTTCTTGTAAATGACACAAATAAATTTAACTTTCGAAGTACCGGCAATACTTACGGGAGTTGGTGTTTGCAATCTCATTGATTTCATTTGGATCCAACCACACCTTTTTTTTACCACATCGCATAACAGAGGCTGCTAGCCTCTTCTGTAGCTTTAGAGAACTGAAAAATAAAATATTTCGTTGACCACATGGCGTACAATATTAGGTTGTGTTGACACTCCATGACTGATAATAAGTAGTCACACTTTTGAATAATATTTATATTTTAAATTTGTAATAGAGATGAAAAGGTTATAGTTTTCAATGAATGGGACACATTATATGTGCTAAAAGTTTTAATAAATTAAAACTAACCTCATCTTGAAACGGTGAGTTCCACAACGCACACAGGAAAGAAATATGGCGGGCCTTAGAGTTGAAGTGTTGCACTTTCATAGAGTAAAATAATACAATTTAGCAGATTAGTTTTGTCAAAATTAAACCAAACGTTAACGTTTTGCAAAATATGCTCTAATTCTTGTATATGTTAGTAAATGAAATAGTTTGTTGTATTGTATAATAGATTAGGTTTTCGTAGATTATAAGTAATTGATAAATCGATTGAAACCCACAAGGTATGGTGTATTCTTTGGGTTTTCCATTACATCATTTCCTATTTAAATTTAAATGACGAATTTCAATGAAGTGAAGTGTAGTGAATCTAAAGAAATGAACATTTTCCAAATAATATATGACAAAGAGTATATAAAATATATGACCTCAAGGTCTATGTTACCAGGTCATAAAATAAAAAAAAACATTTCCATTTCAGCGGGCGTGTCATTTTTGACAGGTTGACGATTGACAGAAAATGACAGCTGTTTTACGTGATTACAGCTTCATATAAATAATAAAAAATTATTGGGCAATAATAAATAATGAGGTTACGAGTTGGTTACGAGTTGCGTGCACTGGTCACTTGTGAGCATTGTGACGAGGTGGCGTAGCGCGGGCTTTGACTTCATAATCGTAAAAAATTACCACATAGAAAGAATTTCGATAATTTTCTTATTGATATAGCTTCGATTGTCTGTTCATTTATATTTTATGTTACGTTCTTCAGTGTCGCGTATCTCATAATGTCGGTGTCAGTGAAAGTGAATCCAGATTTACAGAAAGAAAGGGACAATTGTACATTTAACGTTACAGAACTTACAAACCTCATAGATGGAGGCCCGCAAAAAACTGAAGAAAGAAAGAAACGAGGTGATTAAAACAAACAACAATTTCTTTAATTTATTTTCTTATTAGAAAATTTACTCATACCAGAAATATACTTTAAATTTTTCTATAAAGTGAATATAATTACGTTTTAAAGCACGCAATCATCTGTAATGCCTCACAAATCAGATGTTTTTACTAGAACAAAGAGAAATATTAATCTTGTTTGTAGATACAGTTCATAGGTCAATAATTTTATCTTAAGGACCTGAATCATATATGTTTATTATGATAAACACAAAAACTAAATGCTAAACAGGGAGAAAAGATTTAAATTTCTATTTTATTAAGTATATTTATGTATGGAAAGAATTAAAAATGAATAATAAGAATTTCATATAGTAAAATAAATGTGTGAGTAGCTATCAAAATGCTAATTTTAAACTTTGTGATGGCAGTCATATGACTGTTTGTATAAGCAATGTAAAATAATAGACATTAAATATGTAATTAACTTAAATCCCACATACATAATTACAAGTTTAAATAATTTAATCTGAATAATTCAAACATCTATATAAAAACTCCACAATAATTAGAGCCTATAAGTTTTTATATCTATTAATACTAGTTATGTGTATAGTTTTCAGCATATTTTTACATAATATTAACTTACAAACTTTCTTACAAATCTTTATAACTAGATAACTTTAAATATATCCCTTTTTTTGTAACAGAACAACTAAATTCTGTAATTATAAAAAAATCACCTATGCAACTAAGACACCTATGTATATCCAGTTAATATTTCACTACAGAGGAGATGGTGTTCAAAGAAGGAATACATATTGATGAAGTGCCATCAGACTATCTTAGCCACAAGGAAAAATATGAACTGGCCGTTAAGAAAGCATGCATGCTGTTCAAAATGATGCGTAGACTTCAAGAAGAAGAAAATGCTGGTATGGAGAATTATATGTGAGTATACACTTAATAGAATGTAAGAATAATAAATGTACATTGTTTCAAATCAAAATCTAAACTTTGTTAACAAAGTGAAACAAATATGAAAATTAACTTGTATAATTTGACTTATTTTTGATTAAGAAATTTATTGACTTCTATTGTACAAATCACTTCTGGATTTGGATATTCTGTATAGGGTAGTTTTAATTTGACTTTTTATTTTTTAATAACATACTATAAATATTACAAAAATTTTACTTCATTTTGATATTAAGTGACATTTACAAATTACATATCTTTATTTGGTACAGCATATATTTTGTCTTCATTCTGTATACGTCAAATCTTCGGACAGGGCACTTTTGGGCGGGAACCTAGGGTCCGCCATCTTGGGCGACGGTTCGCCACTAACGCTACACTATGTGATGTTCATACCCACACTAATGGGACAGGCGACGGTTGAACAGCAAGCGTACTGGATCGGCAGAGCCTTCAATCTCAGCATCATTGGCACATATGCACAGGTTTGTTTAAATAACACGATCCCGCCCGTAATGCAAAAGTGGAGGGGGGAATTTTTGAATTCAGGCAAAGACGAACATACTTTAGTTTCCTTTCATGATTAGATAGATAGCAAAAACTCGTATAATTTATTAGTTATAGTATTTTTCGGTAGCTACGAAATTAATAAAAGTACCTACCAAATTATAACCTCACCTTTGTACATTTTCAAAAGTGCAAAACCAACAAACTCATTATAACTTATATTTATGAATAAAAAGACAAGCATATAACTTTAACTTTGACCAAGAATCTATTTTTGTCCGTAAATTTTTATGTTTAGACGGAGTTAGGTCACGGCACGTTCATCCGCGGTCTGGAGACGACAGCGACGTACGACGCGGCCACCAAGCAGTTCGTGCTGCACAGCCCCACGCTTACCGCATACAAGTGGTGGCCCGGAGGACGTTAGTATATCATTATGCTTTAAAAAGTCATCAAGTCGCTAGTTTGACCTTGGAGTCAGCATCTTACAACACATTTGGTTTCAACACGTCCTAAGAATTCAGCCATAGAAGTTACAGCAAATATAATTCTTGTCTATGATCTTTGTCCATAGAATCTAAATACAGAACTATAAAAAAATTGCATCTTACTATGCAGGGTTTTAACGTTAAAATCGATCAAAAAATAATACTAAATGTTATGTGTATCGTAGTAACAACAAAGACAATCGTCAAGAGCTCAGACATGTTAATTTTGAATTTAAATTAGTATGTAAAATCTATTTAACATTAGTATGAGATACCTACATGCTAAATGTTTACATTTTCATACATCTATTCATATTTAAATGCAAGTTCCCATCGTCGAAAACACGCTTTTCCAAACAAAAAAAATCAAATTATAAAATTTGAACTTGAATTAACTTGCAGTAAATATAATACAAAAAAACAATATACATATAACCAATGCAATACATTAATTTTATATATTCTTTGAAAAGTGGTTTTCCCACAAAATAAGGTCTTAAAACTAAAAAAAATCTCCAACCAACAAAATATTATTGTTATTGTTTTATTGGGATGACGTTTTTTTTACATGATTTTCGACAATGGAAACTCACAGTTGAATGACAGTGTAAGGTTGTCGTTTATTTAGCACGTTCAGTGCTACCGACTCGCATTTCGACTTCACTTTACCAGGAAAATAATTTGTGACGCTGGAAGTGTTATAAAACCGGCTTTAATCCCACGACTGTTACATAAAAAAAAAATATCGAGTCAACATAACCATTAACTTTTTTGTATTATTTATAAAATTCGAAATATCTGGCTGGATGTTTTTAAAATATATTCGTAACCATTATAAAAATGTGTTACCTCTCAGATAATAAAGTGGAAAAAACCATATTGAATCGAAACCTTGTATATCGAACTTTGAACAGTAATGCGTAAAACTAAACACGTTTTGTTGTAAGATAGTTTTCTGTATTTTAAATCATATTACTATGGGATTCTAAAGACACGTAGAGAAACATATACTCATCCCTGTCATTCTGTTAGAAAAAGATGAGACAACAATATTTGTGTCTGATATGGAAAATCACGATTATTTTTATCGATTCTTTTAGTACATAATTTTAAAAATAATTAATATCTAGAGAATCTACCTTCATGTTATCGGAATGATAACTGAATGCAATGAATATTTGTTTTGATTGAGTAAACAATTATTTTGAAATTCAATGATTAGTTCAATGACATGAGATGCTTTCTAGATGTTTCTATAGTTCTATACATAGCTAAGCGTTATTACGATCTTGACCAACGGTACACGTATACAATGAAGTTTTCGTCATCATTTTAATAGGATGTTAGAAATAAATTATTTTAGCTTTTTATGATTCTTTATTACGTATAATAAAGCTATAGGTAAACCGCACGAAAGGATATGACTTTTTGTAATCAAAATGTAAAGGTGGAATGATAGAAAAATATAATTTACGTTTTAAATAATACTTACAAAATTATGATATGTAATGTTTAATTACAATAAGAATTTTATGAAAAATAATCAATTGAACCTGGATTAGCAAGAAGTCTATAAACAACCGTCATTGTCTCGACGAACGACCTCCATAAGCGAGAAACTCAGGTTAGATAGAAACCTTTATAAGCGAGAAAATATCACATTCCGTTCGATTCTCGCTTATTCAGATTCGATTATCGTGTATAGATTTAACCGTTTTTTCCGTGACCAAGGAAGAAAGGTGCTCGAAAATTTTATAGTAGTTTGAATACTAACTTTTATTTACTGCTACAATGTGTTGTTAACAGTGGCGCACACAGCCAACTACTGTGTGGTGATGGCACAGTTGTATACACAAGGGAAGTGTCACGGCATACATCCGTTCATCGTGCAGCTTAGAGACGAGGAAACGCACATGCCACTGCCCGGCATCAAGGTCGGCGAGATTGGCGCCAAGTTGGGCATGAACGGCACAAACAATGGCTTCCTAGGCTTCGACAATGTTAGAATACCAAGAGAACACATGCTCATGAAGAATTCTAAAGTATTGGAGGTCAGTTATCTTACTAATATTATAAAAGCAAATGTTTAGATTATTGAGTCAAGTCATATGTAAAATATCTATAGATTTGTAGAGTCGTGCATCGATAACCCAGTTTATTAACCCTGTAACCTTTTATCGATTATTCAACTTAAATGATCTAGTTCAAAATCCACCAGCTACGATAAATGTATCTTAATGTTTCCTATATTTTTCCTATATGTGTATCGTATATTTACATAACTCTATATGTTTTGTAAATTATCGCATAGGTACTGCAGACCTCAATTCAAACAATAATTCGTATAATCTTTGTTCCCCCACTTCCTTTGTTAATCTATCAACTATCAATATCTAACATTTACATACCAATTATCCATTAACAAGTGTAGGTAGGGCCCGCGTAAGGGTAGGCCACCGCCCAGGGCAGTGCACTGAAATGGGCGCTACAGGTTTCTCTCTGTAATACTGAGTATTTTTACATAGCCCTGTTAACCCTAAAGGCATGGTAAAAAAAGAGGGTGCCGTAGATATCTCGCACTGGGCGTCAGTAGATCTTTATTGAACATAGGAAATCAAAGTCATGTGATATTGTTCGAAACATAATTTATTTATTTTATGCATTGATATCCGGGCGATAAAGATAAGGAATGTACCGAGGTTGGATTTGATGATAAAACCCATATAATACCTCGTACTAATTAATACAGTACATCCAAACTGCTGCCCTTTAATAAGATAAAATATTTCGATTAGAAATTTCGAAATAAATATATCAACACGTATAACATGCAACGCTTCTTCACTTCGTCTCTTCGTTTCTTGTTAACACAAACGAACAATGCCAATATTTTACTGGAGGCGTTCCCCGACAGGACGGTACATATGTGAACGCGCCGAGCTCCAAGCTGACGTACGGCACTATGATGTTCGTACGCGTCATGCTGGTGCACGATGTATGCAACTACATGGCCAAGGCCGTCACCATCGCAACCAGATACTCCGCCGTCAGACGCCAGTCACAGCTCAGGCCTAAGTAAGATACCAATGCACATACATACAACATATATAGAGACTTCTTTCAATCTAATGTCGAGTCCCCAATGTGCCTTGTGCGCAACTCACAACCTACATAGTGTTAGAGCACAATTTTTTTCCATGATACTTCTTCGATCAAGTAATGGAGAGGTAACAGAACTCGACAGATCGATGCGCGTAAATCTGTATTTGTAAGCTCGGATGAATATCTGTCCAATAAAAAAGGAACGTTCTCTTTAGTTCATCAATTCGTCGTTCACCAAATTTTACGATGCGGTTACACGTTCCACGACACGTTAATACTATTTTAGTTTAGTTTTTACAATTAGCGATATATGAGGCCTGCTAAGGAAAGATACTGTTTGTGATGTGCCCAGTGAGCCGGAGCCTCAGATCCTAGAGTACGTGACGCAGCAGCACAAGCTGCTGATCGGCATCTCGAGCGTGCACGCGTTCCGTCTCTGCGCCGCCTGGCTCTGGGACATGTACAACAACGTCACAGCAGAGCTCGAGACCGGCGACCTGGAGAGGCTGCCTGAAGTTTGTATATTATTATTTTTTTAATCTGTATAATGTCATTCGAATCTGTTTTTTCCCAAAATGTTTTAGATCATCATGTTTTTTTTAATTAATTCTTAGCATTTGCATCGATCATAATCGTAATCTGCAAGTCCTGGGTTCGAATCCCGGTTACCAGTGTGTTTTTCAATTCACATAGGTATTTATCCGATGTTCTTAAGAAAGACATCGTGATGCAACCTGCACATATCTGAGAAAAAAATCAAAGATATTTGTGAAGTCAACGGCTTCAAGTTCCTCAGTTGCAGAGCTGATGATGATGATGATGTTTTGTGTGTTGCATATAGTTGCATGCGTTATCGTGTTGCTTGAAAGCGATAACGACAAGCGACGCTGCGGCGTGCGTGGAGCGCTGCCGGCTCTCGTGCGGCGGACACGGGTACATGCTCTCCTCCAACCTGCCGCTCACGTACGGCCTGGTCACCGCCGCCTGCACCTACGAGGGGGAGAACACCGTCATGTTGCTGCAGACTGCTAGGTCAGCTTCATTTCCTCAATACAATCACCACTCTGTCTAAATAATTAAAAAAGCCTTCGAAAAGTAAAAATTTCGACTCGTAAAAATGTGACCCTATAAAATAAATGGGAATGTATTTATAATACATATACACTTTTTATACGGTTTATTAATATTATTGAATAAAAGTTAATTTATAGCTACTGTTGAGCGAGACACACTATAGCACTTATCGTGCAAGAAAGTGAACAAAATAAAGTTGCCACATTTATATTTGGCCATAGATACAAAAAGTATTTTTTCTAATAATGAACAGGTTGGTTTAGTGCAGGTTTATTGAATAAATTAAAGTGAATAATCATGTCTACATTACTATCGTCATGGTATATTATATAATTCTGCGACCGTTTCTTATAAGGAAAGGATGGAAATGTTATAAAAAAAAGGCTCGTTCTTCTTGCCGATTAAAGGTATACAACCCATCTGCAATTTCGTATGCTCATAAGAAGCGGTGTTTATTTCGGCGAATTCCGATGGCCTTATAATATAAGAAATGTATTATCTGTATGTATATTGTATTTTTTTATAAAATAGCAGATTTTTTTGTAAATTTACTAATATTTCTTTTATCATTCCATCTAAGCTCTAGGCTTGTGCTAGGATATGGTTTACGACAATAGTCGAATGGCGGGATTCGAACTCCCGACCTTGTGATCGGAAATCCGTATCCTTAACCATTAGGCTATTGACGCTTTTTAATTGTATACGTCAGATACTTGGTGAAGGCGTGGCGCACCGCGGCGCACGCGCTGCCGCCCACCGTCTCGTACGTGGGGCTCGCGCGCACCGGCCGCCGCTCCCCGCCCTGGGACAACTCCCTGCAGGGCATCATCAGCGGCTTCCACACACTCGCCGCTGGGTAAATCATACACTCACACGCACACACACACCACTTCTAAGGCTGACATTTATAAACGATACTCTGAATTTGCTTAGACTTACCTTACGCCAGTCTTATCTCAGCTTTTGCTCAGACTTATCTCTAAATCGAATTTATAGTCGTTATGGTTTAAGCATGTGCTGAGCCAGAGCTAAGACAAATTTTGACACTATTTCTATTCACATAATATATTTTTGGTTATTCAAAAATAAATATTGATATTTACAAAATTAATATTTATGATACACGATTCCTATATCTTTAAACTTATTCATTTAATCAAATAGTTGTGTTTAATTTTTAATTTACTATCTATTTTATGAGAAAAACGACGAAATTGACGCTTGTTTGGGTAAGCAATCGATAGAACGTGACAAGATTATTTGACTTGACAAAGTAAATGACAACGTGAAAACCTATTTCATTTTATCGTTGGTGATATTACGTGGAATTCTTTAATTATCCGATTTTTTGTTCACCTTGCGGTTTTCTGACGTACGACGCATTTCTTTAAAAATGTTCATGGATAACATCGAAAGAATTGACAGAATATTGTCTATGATCGACAACATTGACATGCTTGGAACATCGGCTTTGAATAATATTGTCCCACGCATGCCAAAGTATGTGTACGAAACAGTTATAATCATGATCCATACGTGTTAAGCGATACACAATTTAAACAATGGTATCGTTTCACAAAAATCATTGTTAAATATGTGATTCTACCTCTGATTCGTGACAAATGAAGCCACAATAATAATAGAGGATTACCCATATCACCAGAAATACAAATACTGATTGCATTGAGGTTTTATGCCACTGGAAGCTTTCAGGTACACTATATTATACATTTTTACAATAACATTTTGTGATCTGTGTTGTTGTGAACCATATACACGTATAATCCTAAAGAAATAAATAGTTATTGTGAGATAGTTATATATATTAACGTCATGGAACCTTACCTATGTCAACTCAACGTTAATGAGCGAGACCCCTGTACAAAATATGTTTGTTTGATGTTCATCAATTCTGTATAAATTTTCTCCTTTCTGTTGTAGACTGTTTGTGGTGATTATAAACAAAATTTCGTAAGAATTAAGTCAACTTTTACCTCAATCTATACAATTCCCGGCCGATCTGCATACTGTAAAACGTAAATTCGAGGAATTGGGTAGGGCTTACGACCTTCATGGCACACATGTCAAAATTATTAGACCAAGAGGTATTGCTCACTCAGAAGCGTACAGAAACAGAAAAAGTTCAGACAATTGTAGGCCTGATTTTTAAATTTATGACCTGGTTGCAAGGTGGCCTGGACGTTCACATAATTCTGGATGTAAGACATAAGCCATTTTACTTTAACTTTTTTTTAATTTCCGCGCGGACGTATTCGCAGGTAGAAGATAGTATTTATTTATTTTCTTTTTTAATAGGAAAATAGGTCTTTGCGTGTCGCAGATTGAGAAACGTCAGGCGAGCGGCATGTCGTACGAAGACGCCTGGAATATGACCTCTGTGCAGCTCACGGCCGCTTCCGAGGTGACTTACTCTGTTTCATTAAAAATTACATTTTTAAAGTGTATTTCACACTTAGAAAAACAACAAAAAAGCCTCACTACATTAACAAAGTGGAAGGTGACAGTTGTATTTATTACTGTAAAGTTTCCATTGTCCAAAACTTGTTTAAAAACATTAACAGTTCCGGCAAAGAAATTTTAAGGTTAATCAACAGTTGACATGTGAGTGTTGCCAGTACAAAATGAAGTCATAGAGTATAAAGTGTGTGTTGTCAGGCGCACTGCCGCGCCATCATCCTGTCCAGCTACTACACGGAGACTGAGAAGATGTCGCGGGGAGTGTCCGCGCCGCTGCGTCTCGTGCTCACTCAGCTCGTTGAACTGTACGTAGTCTACTGGGCGTTGCAATGTCTCGGAGATTTGCTCAGGGTTAGTTTGGTTTTTTTTTATCTTCAGAGAAGACCTTCTGCTTATATTGGAATAAGCTCATCTAACACTATTGTCCTTGCTTGATTAATGATTGCCTAAAGTTAAATTAATTTTAAAGACTAGTTAATTCAATTTTAACACAATAAATACACATCTATCTAAAACATCCGGCCGGTTTCTATTTCATTTACTGTCGTTAAATGTTTTTAAACTGTTAGTGCTATAAAGGATTCTTTTTTTTTCAGTTTACATCGATATCTGAACGTAATATCGAAGAATTACAAAACTGGTACGAAGATTTGTTGGTGAAACTCCGACCTAATGCTGTAGGCTTAGTGGACGCCTTTGATATCAGAGATGAGGTAAGATAAAAAACTCGTCAGAACAACATAATTTGGAAATGAGAGAATAGCCAGTAATTACATAGTAATTAAATGTTGCCAATACAGCAATCTTCATTTTCCTCTTCATATTTAATTTGTTTATGCACTTTTTATATAACCCTGATGTCAAACATTCGCTCATACAGATTCTCCGTTCCGCTCTCGGTGCCTACGACGGTCGCGCGTATGAGAGACTGATGGAGGAGGCTATGAAGAGTCCACTTAACAAGGAGCCAGTTAACGAAAGCTTTCATAAATATCTTAAACCATTTATGCAAGGAAAACTATAGACAACGTATATTGATTTTAGTGTAGCCATTTTTTTCAATAGGTTTGCAATAATTAATCAACATTGAATTCAATCAGTCTCATTTGACTTCAGACCTGTATGATTTTTATGAGAGACAATAAATAAAAATAGGTTTATAAAATGTAGCTACTTATTATAGTAAGAAATGATATCATGTTCATGTCATTATATTGTGTATATTTTACTGTCTTTAATAAGTAAAATGTTATTGTAAATAACAAAAAATGTGAATGAATGTATATTGAAATAAAATTACATTTTATGCTTTATGGTGATGGATACCGATACATTCCTTTATGAAATTTTATGAGATTTTATAATATATTTTTGTATTTGTTTTGTTAATGAAGTTTTATTTTTTTAAAATCTGCCAAAAAGATAATATCAAATTATTTATTCGTTTACGTGATTAATTGTTTCAAAAAAGTGCTTCAAACGCCGCGGGGGAAAGATGTAAAGATTTATATAAAGCAAGCTACCTGCAATCAAACTGCGTGAGCAATTTTGCGGAGCATGGTTTAAATGAAAGTAACTTTTTATGAATAAATATATTATATAAAAAATGTATTTAAATAAGTGTGTCACAACTTTCCCGTAAAATAGGCAGTCATATGAATTCTATGTATCATAGTTTCAACATTTATTCCAATTCTAATAACTAAGAAAGAAATTTCTTCAATATTGATTTTATGCCATTGAAGTTATATACTCTTTGCATAAGACAGTAGCAACTGGTAGCAACACAGACACGTGAACTACTGACACTGACAGGCGACAGTGACAGCTGCAAGCCCTAAGCCAAAGCAGAGGCAGCGGATATAAATACAAATATTTGTGTTGCAAAATGAAGTTATAATACATAAAAATAATTAAAACTTGATTTAAGAGAAACGCCAGTATGACGTATCTTGATAAAATATGCCGTGCATGTCTGAATGTCAAAGAATCTTTCAAATATGTTCTATTTGATAATGTTTCACCAGAATTGTATTCATTTTGTACATCAGTTGAAGTAAGAATTGTTGTACATTTTATATAATAGTAACATGCTTACAGTTTGTAATTAGTATACTGCAGTAAAGTCAAATTATACACACCAAATCACTTAAAATGTTTAAACTATTTTAAAAAATAGTTTTTTTTTATAGGTGTACCAAAATGAAAATTTACCTAAGACAATATGCGACAGCTGCTACGATATTCTTACAAAATTTTTCAATTTTAAACAAACATGCATCAAATCCCAAAATACTTTACTTGAATGTAAAAACAATGTGAAAACAGAAAATGTAACAGATCTTCGTGATGTTGATATAGGGATACAGGAAAATGATGATCATGACTATGAAAGTGGATTTGAACCGGAGGCCATTAAGATGGAACAAAATGTAGACAAACTTATAGATGGTAGTATTTTTTTTCTTAAAGCAAACAATGGTTTAGTTTAATAACTTAATTTAAACCTAGAAAGCCAAGTGACTACAATATAATACAAATTAAGTTAAATATCACTTGTTGATTAAGTCATTTTTGCTACAATTAACAAAAGAATGGACAAACTGACAAAACTGGTTACATAAAGACATAGTTATTTATTTGCCAAAAACAATATGTGTACTAATCTAAGTCTAATTATGGACTAAAGCAATTTAAGTCATATACATATGTTTCTGCAAAAATAATTTGTTCAATCATGTAATATTATTAAAATTGATTTTTTCTTTTCCAGATGATTACAATGATATTAGGACTGATAATGCTATTACAGACAATGACTCATCTAGTTGTAATAGAAAAAAAAAGAAGAAAGGTTCTAAAAAGTAAATCTTTATATATATAATTCTTCTGTGAGTGTGTATGTCACTGAACTTCTCTCAAACGACTGGACCGATTTTGATGAAATTTTTTGTGTGTGTTCGAGGGGATCTGGGAATGGTTTAGATTCACAATTTTGTCCGCTGGACAATTTTTTTTTAATTAATTTTTAATTTATTAGTAGTTGTTGACTTTGGAATGTTTTACATTGGATCCGACAGACGGCGCTACCATCATTAATTCAAATTAAAGACGTGTAGACAGGACAACGTCTGTCGGGTCCGCTAGTATCCTAATATAAAATATTACATTATAAACAAAATAATCTGCTGATGTATATATATTTTACGTTTACAGACTACAAGAAATGTCATCGAAACATTTGATTGAAAATTCTGTGTCAAAAATAAATTTAACATGTAAAGGAAAAAGAAGGAAGCTAATTTTGATCTGTAAAATTTGCAAAAGAAGCTACAGTTTACCAGAACGATATGAAGCACACAAATTGGAACATGAGGGTAAAAAAGTAAGTTACTAACAACTTATTATTACCCGATTAACAAGAAAGTAATTTTCTTAACAAAATGGGATAGCATTTCAAACAAAACTATCAGTGATGCATATTTTAAGGAATATGGTTTGGTTCGTAATATCCTGTACTTAGTATTTAAGAAATTTTACTTAATTTAAGGAATCACACAGGATTCACAAAGGGCCTAATCGGCTTAACCAGTTTTAACAGGTGTCATTTGATTTGCCTTCTTGCTGGAGTTTCATTGGACTGTTGTGTGTGTTTGTTTTTAAATAACAAATTGTGTTAATATATTTTAGGTAACAATACGTTGTCCTGTATGTGACAAGATATTTGTAACATGGAGTGGTCTGTTTAGGCACAAGGCGAGGCACACACATCTCGAACGTTTCAAATGTCGCACGTGTGGCAAAGAATTTAAGACCAGAAACACACTTCGCATGCATCGCGACACGCATAAAGAACGAAAGTTCTGTATATGTGATGTTTGCGGAAAGAATTTCCTTTCACTCAGTAGTTTAAAGGTAATATAGTCTGACCTGCAGTATAAAAACCCTCTCCCGTATTTTTCATATTCGTAATTTCTTTACATACAATAGAAAGTTAGTAAATACCTTATTCTTGGTTGTGTCAACTGTTATTGAAACTATGTTGCCGTCTTTAATTACTTATATTTTATTTACAGAATCATTTAGAAATTCATAACGAAAGTAGAGAAAAAAAATATGAATGTGGTGAATGCGGAAAGAAATTTTATGCAAACCCAAATTTAAGAAGTCACATATCGAAACACCACAGAGAGAGAAAAAAATTTATATGTCAAATATGTTCATTTCCATTTACAGATAAATATTGTTTAATAAAACATTTGCGCTTACATGAAGGTTTGAAGTTATTCAAATGTGATATATGTGAGAAATCCTATGCAAGAAAAATAGCTTTAATAGAACACAAAAGAGTACATTCCGGAGAGAGACCATTTACATGTACAGACTGTCCGAAGAGTTTCCCAACTAAGCAAAGACTAAATGAACATTATAGAACACATACAGGTGAAAAACCACATAAATGTGTAGTGTGTAATCAGAGCTTTTCACAACGAGGTACAATGAAGAGGCATATGAAGGTACATGATAAATTGCCTACTACCCACATTTAATTGATGGGTAGTTATAAAAAAAACCGAAGTGGTACAAGCAATGATTACCATCAAATATGCCAAAGAATACCGCGTCACACTGCACATTCAGAAAGATTGAAATAAAACAAATGTTTTTAATTAATCGATTACCCTTTTTTATTACTAAAACTTAAAGCTGATTCCTAACACTTTGATATCACGATTCATAAAAAATTGACTGATTTTATTTCTACGCGTTACACGCTTTATATTATTTGATATAAAGTTTTGTGAGTTGTACAGACTGGCTGGAATAATAATTTTCTTTTTATATTTTCTTTGCTACACCTTTCAATAAGTGAGGTTAGAAAAAATGTACTCAGATCATCTTAGTTTTGTACTTATTTCTCATCTGACTAAAATTAAATCATAAACCTTCCAGAATTAAGTTACAATATGATCCAGACTGAAAAATACACTACAATCCTTATTAACATAATACTGCAAATTCGTTGCACTGATAATGATTATTAGTAGCTACCTCCACTTTGTATTTAACAAAGTTCTCATAATTCTTGATTTTATTTAAAAATGTTCCCAAAGTTTTTAATTCACATTAAAATCTTTAATTTCATAGTATCAAGCTTCCCCATTCCATTTTCTATATGAGAGTGTTTTTGGCCCGTTAATCAATAATTGCATTTGAGTCTCTGGCATAACATTTTGTGTGTCAGTGCTCTTTCCGTGACCCTTCATGTGCCTGTTCAATGCACATTTCTGTATAAACGCCTGGTTGCATAGCTGACACTTGTGCGGTTTCTCTCCGGTATGGATCATCCTATGATTCCTTAGGTCTTTACGCGCCATAAACTTCTTTGGGCAGAGATCGCAAGCGTAGGGACGCTCGCCTGAAAACAATAAAAGCATTTAAAGTTTCAAATTTCATGTATTTTTTAACTACTGGGTTAATTTTTAAAAAATCTTTTATAAAATAAGAAATGTTGTAAAACTTGTCAAAGCGTCCTTACCAGTATGAGTTCGCATATGAATTGCTTGAAAACTTCTACTTTTAAATGTTTTATCACATAGTTGACAGGAGAACGGTTTGTCTGCTGAGTGGGACCGCATGTGCTTCACTAGATCCGCCTGTAAGAGAAATAGTTAAACAATAGAATAATTATTTTAAGTTACATTTTTCATAAGCAAAACTATTGAAACATATATGTATATCTAAATATAACATTACAATTTTTATATTAAAGAAGACACTTCTTGGTATTCGATAAATCAAATATCATGGTGGCTCGAAAGTTTGTCCGAGTAAGATTTTTAGGTGTAGCGGTGTGGATTAAGGGATCCAAAAGGAGGTGCGCAGCTAATCTTGAGCTGACAAAATAAATAAATGGACAATATATATAATACCAAAGTCTAATGACCAAAATTCATAAATGATTATGGTACAACAAAGTAATGAATGAGTGAATGACCATATTGTTATTTATGCATAACAAGAAACATTATGTACCTTTATATAAAACCTCATATTGCACATATTACAGGCAAAGTTCTTGATACCAGTGTGCCTTATTAGATGTATCTTCAAATTGCCCGGTTGCGAGAATTTCTTACCGCACTGAGAACAACCGTAATTCTTCTCACTGCTATGCGTCTCTATGTGCATCTGAAATATTTTATTTGGATTATGAATATAAATTTTGAAGAAATGTTTGTATTCAATAATGACAGATTAAAAATGCAACATCCCCATTTCTTTCAGCAATAAGAAGTTGTAAAAAATGTTGCCAGTGAATATAGAAAATTAGTGTTATCATAACAAACCTTAAGATTATAAGCTTGTACAAACTTAGCGTCGCACAAATGACACATATGCCTCTTAATACCAGAGTGAATAAGCTCATGGTTCTTCAACACGCTGAGGTAGGCAAAACACTTATTGCATGTGCTACATTGATACTTGCGACCCGCGGTATGCACTCGTAAGTGACTATTCAGATTGCGAAGGTTCAGGAATGTCTTGTCACAGTATTGGCACTTGATATCAGGCTAGAAAATAAAAAAATTAACTCATAGTATAATATCTAAGCCATATAAATATTTTCTTATGCATTAGATCTATAAATCAAAAATTTAGGATAAGTTCCATAGTAGCTCTTCACATTAGATGAGGGGTGTAATGGATTAGAGGATGGTGAACAATTTATACTTTGAAATAAGATGGATAAAATTGTAGAACTTTCTATTGAATATTCAGTAGTGTTTGCGTAAGTTGGCCTTACTTTTTTTCCAAAATGACTTCGCATGTGTGCTTCAAAATTCTCATATTTCTGAAAATTTTTCCCACATTTCATGCACTTCATTCGTTCTTTTCCTGTAAGTGTTTTCTCTGTGTACTGTCTTAGGGTTCGTCGTCTTCGTCTAGAATACATCCAAACACATAGTATTAGTATGATTTATCATATACAGTTCAACTTAGATAAGCAAGTCATTGAATTAAAGAGAAAACTTTACAAGTGAGAAAAATATTGAGGTCCCTTGGACTTTAACTTATCCAGGTTTAACTGCATTTTTTCAATCAAACATTACATGCATGGAGGAATGCCAAATTCTATATAATAATAACAATTATACTATTACAATTTTTCAGTTATTTTGGGAAAATTGCAAAAAAAAACTGATAGCTAAAGTTCATAATATGTAAAAGTGTGTTTGTATTTCCGAAAACATTTTGAAATCTGCAAGCTTATACATATATTATCATGTTTACAATACCTAACTTTTGGTTGTTCTGGTTCAATATTCATGTTTTCATGATTTTGTGCATCATTAAGTTCTATTACAGTAACTTCTAATAAGTCATTTCTTTCACTGTTGTACTGATCGGGTCTTACATCCTGAAAAGCAAAAATCTAATTAAAAACTCTTTTGTAGGCAATTGATATGTTTTATGTATATGTATTTAAATGGAAACTTGGAAATGGAGACTTTTCTTATTTTATACCTCGGTAGTTTTTCCATAATATTGTTGTTTCAATATAGTATTTGAACGTATAACACCTTGCTTGAAGTAATAAAACTTGTTTAGCAAATCTAAGCATGTTTGGCAAATTAACTGTGGGAGATAGTCATTCTTGGATATCTGAAAAATACATGAAATTAAATGAATTGATGATGAAAACCAGTCTAAATCAAAAACATTAAGAGTAAAATAAAGTTAGTAATTTAATCTCAGTATTGTTAATTGCAGTAATTTAGAAAATGTTTGTTTCCGTACCTCAACGGATGTACAGTACTTAAACACTTCAGCGGTACAGACGATGAATAATTCCTTTAAAGGACCAGTATCAGATAAACATGCACGACAAATTTTACTAAAATCCAATTCAGTTTCCATTGTTTATAAGCACTTAATTAAATAAGGAAGATTATGTAATTTGAAATCAGTATTTATCCAGCATAAATTGTTAAACATAATAATAAATTTGTTATTGTAAATACATGGTAATAAAGTAGTAAATAAGAAAAATGATAACAAAATGTCAACTAACTTGACATTTGACAATAAATATGAATCACAGAGTATAAATATAGCAAGAAACGTGACATAATCCAGACTATTGTCTACCAAACAAAAGTGATAACAGCACCTTTGATGTCTCGACGAAGATTTAACTTTAATACTTTAATAGATACTAGAAATATTCAAAATTCTTTCGTATATTCTTCAACCTCGCAAACTACCTCTAATATTCCTCATCACGACATCCAACATTTCTAATTTTTTTTTAAATAGCCCCGTAACCCCGATCCAACCTGATGATATAGCCGAAAGATGATACACGCTTGTAAATGCCTATTCACCATACTGTGATCCATACAATGAAGGTACTTAGGTCATATGTGGGCGGAAAAACTGACGCTGGCAACTTGTTCCAATTCCTTGATGTACTCATGCGGTTCCCGGTTATGACAATATAGTACGGGGAGAACTGGCGATAACCCCAAATGAAATATACCAGTTAGCAAGATTAAAAAGCTGGTATCGAAATTATATTTATGTTTGTCTATTCTCACGTGAAAATAATAGGTTTTCACTTTCACTTCTTATGACGTTCGTGATTAAGTAAGCCTTAGGTAAAAGTAGGAATAATCAAAGTTGTGCTTTAGTAGAAATATTATATAATAAGTAACGTGCCTTTTACATCAACTAAGTATCATACTGTGAGGACATTGTGTCCTAACATAATAGTAAACCCTTCAGTCTTAGGTACTCAGGCACTTTATCTAATAGGTCAAGGATAAGTGGGCATTCTTAATTGTATAAGCGTAATGTCACATGTCCACCAGTGTGCAGACAAAGGGTGATGATGAATGACACACGCCCCGCGGGGTAGCGAGCGGCATTGTCAATGATAATCAAATACTATTTTATTGGATTGTGTACTGGCCGGGTCGGATTTCCGCCGAAGTACCGAATGGTCATGGAAACTTAGCCTTATAAGTTATTCATCCATCATCCTTCATATAGCGTGGACATGTAGGCAAAAACAAAAGCACAAATCGGTCTTTTTCTGAAGTTAACTTTTTATACGTTTAATTTATTAATTGACCTTACTCAATGGAATGCAATAGATACATCTGATCTAAGACTAACTTTAGCGCCGTGTTAGTTGCAGCGTCCTGTATACTTTCTCTTAAATTGTTTTGATAGTACTGGTTATCTATGTTTGATTGAAATTTGTTATCTTAAGTATTTTGTAATTTTAATCAACCACAGTATAGATTACTTTTGTACATAAGTTATATACACGTACTTGATAATGTTTAAAATCACAAACTGTCTTGTATTATGGTTTTCAAATATTTTGGCGGCGCCTTGTCGCCGGCGCGATGCGCTGTGCCCTCCCCCGCATCCCGCTACAAATGAAATTGTGTTCTGCGCAGCGACTCGCACGAAGTTAAGTCGCCAAGATATCTGAATAACATTATATTCACGATTACAAAAACACGATAGATTATACCATATCACTATCAGATAGGATATAATTACATCTAGTTAATATTAAAGTAATTTTTATAAAAATGAATACGGTGTTCGCCAAGTACATACCGAGCAAAGCAATACCATTTTAACATTAAAGTTAAAGTGCGGCTTGGGTCTGGTTATGAATCCTAAACCTGCTATTTCGCACTCATATTAACTGTATTTTAAATAGTTTAACCAATACACATATATGTGTTAGGTCCCGTTAAATTAAAACAAGTGTGTTTGTGATGCTGACTTGCTGACGTCACTCAGCGACGGCGCAAGACGCTTCGTACAATAGATGTTTCATCGCATAGTATTAGTTAGTTTAGGTTATGTTTACAATGTTCAGTACGTATGTTTCTCGCGTTTTAGTTATAAAATAACAATGTTTGTTCGTAAAATTTTATCAACATTTAAAGTGTAAAAGCCTGCGTGTTATTAAATAATGAAAAATACAATAACAATTCGACATATTCAGCCAATTTAACTCGCTAAGATTACACGTCGTCGGTCGCATAACATTAATGAATGAAATGAATTATATTGCTGAGTTCCAATACTGATAACGAGACATTTCAGTAACAAGTTTGCATTGATACAGTGCGGTATTGTGTGTTTTGTTTACTAATTTGTCATAAACATAACAATGGGCGACAACGTCAATAATGTGCCTATTTTAGACATTCCTTTTAATAAAAGAATATTAAAATTAAGTGAACAATTTTATAATGATTTTGGCTGCAAACCGAGTTATTACGTCCGAGTGCCGGGTCGTGTAAATATCATCGGAGAACATATTGATTACTGTGGATATCCGGTGTTGCCCATGGCTCTGGAACAGGATATATTGATGGCAGCTAATATTATAGACGAGGCAAAACTTTATTTACGGAACGCAGACAATAAATATAAAAGTGTTGATATAAAAATAAATACACAAGAAGTTGATATCACACCAGATTTAAATGGAAAACCTTATTGGTATAATTACATTTTATGTGGAATTAAAGGTGCGATGGAACACTTGAATAGTAACGAATGGAAAGGCCTTCAGCTGTATGTTGACGGTAATATTCCTCCCGCTTCAGGCTTGTCTAGTTCTTCGGCGCTTGTGAGTGCGGCATGTTTAGCGTTTCTGTATGCTCAAAATGGTACTCTGGATAAGACTGAAATTGCTTCATTGTGCGCCAAAAGTGAGCGGTACATTGGAACGCAAGGCGGAGGTATGGATCAAGCAATTGCATTTTTAGCAAAAAAATACAGCGCTCAATACATTACATTTCAACCATTAAACGCCGCACCAGTCGCATTACCAGAAGATGCTGCATTTGTTGTAGCTCATAGTTTAGCTGAAGCTAATAAAGCTGCTACTAATGATTTTAATAGAAGGGTAATAGAATGTAGATTAGCGGCTAAAATTATAGCCAAGTTATCTGGCTTAACCTGTGAAGGGAAAATTTTAACACTAAGTCAACTTCAAAGAAATCTGAATAATAATTTGGAAGAGATGATAGAACTAGTCTTAAAATATATACCTCAAGAAATATACACAAAAAAGGAGATATGTGACATTCTCAACATGAAGGAAGCAGAAATTGATCAAATATTTCTAACTAGTAATACGAAGCATTTAACTGAATTCAAACTTAAGCAAAGAGCTCTGCACGTTTACCAAGAAGCTCAGAGAGTTGAAGAATTCCGTAAAATTTGTTCACAATCAGAATTAAGCCACAATACCATGAACGGAGCAACGAATGGCTCGGGAAATGGATATCTCAATTCTAACAACACAGATTTATTGCTTGCACTTGGAAAACTAATGTCTGAAAGCCATGAAAGTTTAAAAACCTTGTATGAATGTTCTCATGAAAATTTAGATCATCTTGTTAATATATCTCAAAAATTCGATATTAATTCCCGACTTACAGGCGCAGGTTGGGGAGGCTGCATTGTTGCTCTGTGTCCAAAGGAAAAAGTCGAGCAGTATATAGAATTATTAAAAGACGAATTTTACGTAAAACATTGCAAATTGGATAAAAAGAGCGCGGATTCGTATGTTTTTGCAACAACTCCAAATCATGGAGCTTTGATATATAAAAATCTATAAGAAATTATCGTACGATGCATAAAAGTCACTTGTTCTTAAAATTATTACAATGAAGGCTACGATTTATATTTTTAGAATTATTAAAATAAATCTATACGTAAAGATTATTCAATAATTAGATAATATATAATGATTCAATATAATTTGTTAGCATATACGCCATTTACGCATTTATTTACTGATAAATAATCAATTTCATAAATGTATCCGATTACGAGATTAAAACGAAATATTTTTTAATTCATTTAGCAGTATTATTTTACTTTAAAACATCCAATCATTTAAAATTACCATAATCATAATAATTCCAAGGTAACTGTGATGTAAAATTCGAGATGATAGTTTCGATTTTGCATATTTGTGTCATAATTTCGTAATTCGTACAGGCAATAAAACTATCGATTAGACTAGTTTTTGTTAGTTACGAAACAAATGTTTTATTCCAATATTTTATGTAATTAATAATAAATTTATTCAAAAACAAAATCGTTTGTGTTCATTTTTTACCCATATATACCTATTAACCTATTAAACTTTTAGACCTTGCGAAAGTATAGCTATGTTTACATTTGTATGATAAGGTCAAACTTGATAGTGCGAAGAAATTGTCACATGTCGTGTAACGTGTAATATTTTTATTTATTTCATACTTTTCTACTCTTTTTCTTAAAACAGTTGATATTTGCTTAATCTAATTTTAGTTGGACCTGATAAATCGTAGGCATCACAACACATGTATGTACTTTCCTACATATAAATCACCATACAGCCATTTGCAGGAAAAACAGTACGTACTACTCCTGCATACCTCTTCACTTCCTTCAGACTCGCATCCTCTTGCACACTCTCCATCCATACTTTCTTAACGATAGACCCTTGTCAACAATTTGAAATATGACTTCATAAATTGATTTCGATTACTGGACCCGCACCATAAAATCCAGGTTATTTTCACCATATTCATAGTTCGTAACCAAATCCAAACATTACAAAATGTAAAAATAAGAGTCCAGCGATAAAGTCCTTATCGCATTTATATAGCAGGTACTTCAAAACTTATAACGCTCGATTACAAATGCGGTCATTGGATGTGTGAATTGTGAAACTGAAAGCGATACATGTGTAATATATTACAAACCTGTTAATTACCACTCTAAGGTATACCTTAGAGTGGTAATTAACAGGTTTGGCGGAATTTTCAAGTTCAGTGCCTGTCTCCTCCTGTAGCCTGTCTTTAAGTTAACATAAAGAGCTTGTCCATTGAATCATCTGATAAATGTTGACTATAAAGTTGATCTTGTTATGATGCTAAGAACCAAGATACACAGGTTTAGTTTCGCGGGATAAAAAAAAATTGTATTCGTGTTTCGACAGACCTACTACAAATGTGATTGTAGGGCTGTACGTTAGGTAGGGATGTTTACATTATAGTACAGTAGTATAATCTGTTAGTTAAGTTTGAATATTTTTTGTCTTTTCATCATAAAATTAGCGATCGATACTTGGATTGAAAGTTTCAGAACCAGGCCATGAAATTAAAAGAATTGGTTTTCAAGATGTCAATGTGTCAATGTCAAAGTCACTTTTGAGATTTTCAATTTTCCAATTTCAATGTGCAAAATCTGCCATTGTATTGTATACGTTTACGATTACGGTTTTCTTAAATAAAACAACCGTTTCCGACAAATGTTAGAGACCAACTTAGAATTATTATTTTCTTTGCACATCTTTTAAATTATTCTCTCTATTAAACCATATAAAATATTTGGGTAAGTTGTATGAAAAATCTAAATTTAAATATTTTAATACACGTACTCATAAACTTTCTTTTAACTATTTCTTAGCTTTCTGTGGATAAGCAGCAATGGCTTTATCAGAGGTATTATTGTTGGTTTTTGGAACATACGATGTTAGGCATGTTATAAATAAATTTGAGGTTATAGAATGTTGTTGGCATTTCAAAAAGCTTATTATTTTATTGTCTAAGTCTCTTATTGTAAATATTCATTGTTTTAAGTTATTTGTTATATTTCTTCTTCTTATAATGTCGTTATTCTCAACACATTTGTTGACCAACATTGCATCATCTTCACAATAAGCCTAACAAAGCATGATTTCGATCCATATGGACAATTTTAAGAAGTAAAATAATAAAAGGCAGCTCTGAGTCAGACTTAACCATGATATGTACATTAAATAACCTTAATTTTTTTTTCACCTCAAAAAATATATTTTAAATAACAATATTAATTTAATAAATACTTGATGATGAAAAATAACTACAAATATTTATTGTACCTTTGTAAAAGCTGTTTTCATATATCATTGAGATGTATTTTAATACATAATATTCCCATTACAGGACTTAGATATAAATGAAGATGGTGTAAAGTTGTCGACATCTCAAAAGAGAAGGTTACGACGTAAGAAACTTCGGGATGCTCGTAATGAACATTTAAAAAAAAGATATAATACCATACAAGTTCCACAACCATCTAATTTCGTTACCACATTGTCTGCAATACCACCAGAACTTCTGGAAGGAGCATTATCTAATGTCAGTCTGAATGGAATAGGCAATGTAAGCAGAGATCTTGCATACATTTGTCAAGTAGATAGTTTTATTGCTAATTTAGAAAGCGAAATGTCATCTAACGATATGAGTATGAAATCTAAAGAAGAAGTATTAGCTGCAAGAGAAGCAAAGAAATTGAGTAAACAAAAGGCAAAGAAAAAAGATGAAAATCAACAAAATATTAAAGTCACTGACAGTAAGCCAGCTAATGAAAAAGGTAAAGCAGAACCGGAAGGTGCTACAGATTTGTCTAAAAGCAAGCCTGAAACAAAATCTGTAAACAAAGATCAAAAAGTAAGTTCTGAAAAAACAATAACAAAAAAATTACCTAAAGGTAAAGATGAAGTTGACAGAGCTGTTAAAGAAGTAACCATCAGTTTAGAAAAAACAGAACTTAAAGCAAAAGATTCTTCAAAAGACAATGTTATTACAGAACCTGAGCTAAATGTTAAGAAAAATGAAACAGAAAATGTACAGACAAAAGAACAAATAAGAGCTGAAAGGGCTGCAAAAAAAGCCGCTAAACAAGCTAAAAAGAAAGGAGGAGATAATATTGAAAAGGATATTAATAAAAATTCTTTAGTATCTAATCAAGTACCTCTAGGTAATGAAATAACTAATGTCGGGGAACTAAATGCTGATCAAGAGAACAATTCAGATGGTTTAACAGTTGGAGAAGTTGTAAAAACATTAAAAGACATTGTAAATGTTGCTAAAGAATTTCAAGCTGTTACAGATAAAGTCAAAGCTATAGATTTAACTGGAAACAAGGTATTACTTCGTATTTTTTTATAAAATCTTATAATCAATATTCTCATGCCCCAATGTAACTAACATTACCATACTCTTCCAAAACAGGGTGACCAATTTTTATATACATATTCAGTAAGTCTGAGAATTGGCTACTATTTATTTTTTAATCCCGCGCCGACGAAGTCGTGGGCAACAGCTAGAAAACTATTGTGCAAGGAAGGTTCACTATTAAATCTCGGTCATAACCTTAATATAAGAAGTATTCATGAATAAATAGTTGTCAATATTGTTTTTAAATAGAATGAGGGATATATTTACATGCAGTAAATGTGTAAAGCTGCAATGAAATTTATATTCTTGTTAATTTAAGAGCAAAGCGGAGTTAAGAGCTGAAAGAAGAGCAAAGCAGGAGGCACAGAGAGCTGCCAAGCAAGCACAACAGAAGCCAGCAGAAAAGTCAGCTGACTCAGAGGAAAAGGAGGTCAAAAAACAGGTAAAATTGAAATAAAGAAAAAGAAATTGATACAAATATACTCATAACAAAAAAAATTGCAATATACGAGTAAGTCTATTGAATGTGCTACTACGCTAGGGTACGGATTTCCGATCACATGGTCGCGAGTTCAAATTCCGCCATTCGATTATTATCGTAAACTATATCCTAGCACAACGTTAGTTGGATAAGTACAAGAAATGTAAGAAAATTAATAATAAAAATCTGTAAATATTTCAAATAAAATAAAAAATATCCTTACAGAATGTTCCTGCAAAGCTGAAGACTGCTGAAAAGGCTAAAACAAAAACACAAATGATGCACAGAGCTAACTGGTTCCAACATTTGTATACTGAACATGATAAAGAGGCTTTAAAGAAAATTGCACTCAATTCCAAGTAAGGAAATATTACTAAGTTAATAAAATAAAAAAAAATCAGTGGTGATGTGAGCCGTTCTTTAATTTTCATTTAACAGTGGTAGAGCCCGCTTTAACATCTTCGCACAACTTAGCCCTTTGAAATACCACGACCACACAGAAGACAGGCGTCAAGTGGAAGCAATTCCGCGTACAGTCTGATGAGTGTGTGTCCCGGAGGCCTTATTCAGTCCTCTTTCCCTTCGCACCCTTTTTCTTATAAGGAAAGGATGGGAAGTGGAAGTGGACTTTCCGGATGAGACGATGCATGGAAAGGGAAAATATTTTTTTTTCCGTGCATCCTCTCCTCCGTCGATTAAAGGTAGGCAACGCATATGCAGTTGCGTGTGTCTATGGGCAACGGTCACTTCGCTATTTCGGCGATTTCAGGTGGCCGCTCGCTCGTTTGCACCTTATGATATGAAAAAAAAAGGTTTTGCCCACAACTTCATCTGTGTAGAAATAATAAAAGAGTGAAAAGCATCTTGTTTGTTGTTTGAGACTATGTTCTATATGTTGGTCAAATTTCTATTGGATGTTTTGAACTTTTGAGAAGTTATTGAATAAATATGTGAAAAATGCAATCTTCGGGAACAATATATATTTTTGTTCTTTCCGACTATGTTCTACATCTAAGTCAAATTTCATTCATTCCATGCAACTATTATGGAGATAGCTTCTAACAAACATCCATCCAAATTTTTGCATTTATAATATTAAGATTTAGATTAGATGGTGTAATGTTATGACTATGTTTACCCTTTTTTTTGGTGTAGAAATAAATATATTGTACTAGTTTAAATGATATAATATGTTTTGTATGTCAGTCTACACCCGGCAGTGATAAAGCTGGGAGTTCAATTGGCGTCGCAAGTTGTGACAGGCTCCAACGCGAGGTGTATAGCGCTGTTAAATGCACTAAAAAAGGTTATTGCAACATTTTTTATCAATTCACTAGCTCTCGCCCGTGACTCCGCCCGTGCTGAAATAAAAAATACATAATTGGTTGCCTATGTGTTCATCCAGAGTATGTTCTATATGTATGCCAAATTTCATAGAGATTCTGACGAGACGTTCGTGGACGTGAATTTCATAGAGACGTCTGAACAGACGTTTTGGAGATACCTTCAAACAAACATTCACCCATCCATCCCAACATTCGCATTTATAATATTAATATAAGAAAGATTATAATATTAGTAAGAAATAAGATATAAACTACTTACAGGATAAAAAATATGAAGTAAAATGTAGCAGAAAAAATAAGAGAAAAACTAAAATAAATTAATATTTTTACAATAATACTTCTATTTAAAGATATTAAAATGATATAGTTACCTAATTTAATTTCATTATTACATTTATGTTTTTTAATTTCTGAATGCTATAAAGTAATTTGGTAAATACATATGGTAGATGGTGAGGGACTACACGCTGCCAGCTAAGACGGAGTTCGCACGAGGCCTGGAGTCACACCTGGCAGCCAGCCTGGACTTCCTGTGGGCCATGCGCCAGCCCTCCGCCTCGCAGACCAACGCTGTCAAACATTTTCGACGTCAGCTCATGCAACTGCCCAACAATTTGGATGAATTTCACGTCAGTATAACAATTATCTTGCACTTCACTTGTATTTTTATTTATATAATGTATTTTTTTGATTATAAACAATGACATAGTATTATATATTTTAATAGGCAAAGAAGAGTCTAGAGGAAGATATCGACAGATACATAAGAGAGCAGATCGATATGGCGGGAGAGGCTATCAGCATCGCCGTGCGCAACAAGATATCTCACGGAGATAATATTATGACCTATGGATGGTAAGCTAAATATTGATCTTACTAATATTATAAATGCGAATGTTTAGGTACATAGATGGATGGATGAACATATAGAACATAGTTTAGAAGAACACAGGCTACTAATTATGTTTTTTTTTATTCCGCTCAGACGGAGTCGCGGTAGACAGCTAGTTGTTTATATATTTATAAGTTTCAACTACCAAGAAATCTGTACACTATCATAGTGTTCAAAGACACTGAGAGGACACAGTTTACAGCTTCTTTGGCAGTGGACATTCTTGATATTACAGTCATGACCACTTGTCGTACTATAAATTATTGCTTTTTTTTCCATTATACGCAACAAATTCATTGAGTTGCCGTGAAATTAATCATTAGAATTACTGTTTAGAAAACTATTTGAACCTCTTTAACACAAGTTTGATAGATAATTGAATAACAATTTCGAGATTATTTTGTAAGCTTCTTTAGCTGATGCCGGTCAGTTTTGAACCGATTCAAACGATCAGCTTGCACCTCGAATAAATTCGCAAATCATGGCTCAACCCGATGTATTATACTTAACGAGCCTCGGAGCCTTGAGCTAAGCTGCCAGTCGTAGAGTGACCGATCATAAATCTATAAAGGTACAAATTGAGTTGTTCTGCAGGCTGGTTCGATGATCTGGTCCACACATGTGAAGTGTGAGCTGATCTGGAGACGAGTAAGGCATTGTATTGCAGTTCATCGTTGATCGAGCGCATTCTGTGCGAGGCGTGGGAGAGCGGGGTGCGGTTCCGTGCGGTGGTGGTGGGTGACCGCGTGCGACGTGGCGCGCGCGAGATGCTGCGCCGCCTCGCCGCCTGCGGCCTGCCCTGCACATACGCAGACATCTCCGCTGTCAGCTTCCTCATGCGGAATGTCAGTTATATTACCATCTTATATTTACTCTCTCTAATGTCACGTAGACATCTACCAAACGTCACTTTGCTAAGTACTACTTTAAGGCAGACGCACTTTTTTACTCCGAGAATTCTTTTATCAGAAGCAAATTTCATTTTTTTTCTAAATATATGGTATCTTGTAAATTATGTTCAGTCATATTAAGGGTCGCTTTCTACTGTTGAAGACCTTGCGCGTCACCGATCCATGATCTAGACTAGGTGTAGGTGAGGCAGCATTAATATGGTCTTATTTGAAGGAGCTACCCTCCGTGATGTCTACAATGGGGCCAATAATGTCCTCCATAGGGCTAACACGAGTGTGTACTGTGTAGATAAGCAAGGTGGTGATGGGTGCTGGGGCGCTGCTGGCGAGCGGGTCGGTGCTGGGTCCGCTGGGCAGCGCGCAGGTTGCGCTGGCGGCGCGCGGCCGCAACGTGCCCGTGCTCGTCGCCTGCGAGACGCACAAGTTCTCTGAACGCGTGCAGACTGACGCCTTCGTATACAACGAGATAGGTCAGCCATACATAACACACACAATCCTACGATATCATGCACACAAGTGACACATAATATTAATGTTGACCAATTTATAGAAGAAATTATCTCGTGCTATATGTCCTCTTTTAATATTCAATTGCCTAAAACTTCGTTCGCACGTAATTGAAACTAATCTAGTAATAATTATAGCCTGTCACTCCTGGATAGTTTAGCTTCCTAACCGTGAAAGAATTTTTCAAATCGATTCAGTAGTTTTGAAGCCTATTTAATGCAAACAAACCACCGATCAAATCTTTTTAATATTTCCCCTTTATAATATTAATAGACAACGCATAGGCAATTTCTTTTTAATGATTTATATAGAAAGCTCTTACTTCCCTATTTTAGCGAAATTAATCGCATAGCATAATATTAATTTTGATGCACTATTACATGTAATTAACATACATGTACTTTGTTAAGGTGATCCTGATGACTTGATCGACAAGACGGATGAGAACTCACCGCTCAAGGACTGGAGATCGAATCCCAATCTGACGCTGCTGAATCTGACGTATGACGTGACTCCGCCGAGCCTCGTCACCGCTGTGGTGACAGAGCTGGCCATACTGCCCTGCACCAGTGCTCCTGTTGTCTTGAGAATCAAACCTTCAGAGTACAGCCCGCTTGGTTAGAAACTGTATTTTGACTGTAGTTACACTTGTAATGATTATGCCATCTGTTTTTGAAAGAAAATGAAAGTTCTAGGGTTATATAGTCGAACCTGGATGAGTAAGAAACCTTTATAAGCAAATCATTGTCCCAAACTACGAACTTCATTAGCGAAAAAATCTGGTTAAAGAGAGATTGCTATAGGCGAGAAAAATATAGCTATCCATTGGACTCTCCCTTATCCAGGTTCAACTGTATTTATGTTAGCTTTGTTTGTTATAAATTGTATAAAGCTTATAAATTGATTATAAAAAAAAGGTTGTGTAAATGACTTTATATGTACTTTAACTCTTTGTTTGTAAAAGTATTGATGGTTTTTAACCATTTATATTTATTCTGCTGCAGGAAACTGTCAAATTATTTTCATTATTGAATACATTTTTAGAGCAATTGGTAATCTAATAATTTATAAGTTTCAGTGTAAGATGGTAATGTTGCGAAAATTATTTTTGAAAAATATAAATAGCTTGAACCCGATTTTTTTCACAATTTTAAGTTCTTTTGAAAGAAGTAGTTATCAATGTAAACATGTTAATAACATTAAATAAGCCGGACATACAGATTTAGAAAATAATATATAAATAATTATTGTAAACTTAATATTGTAATTCATAGTTTTTTAAACCACTGCCATTGTGTAAATAGCAAACGGTATCACTTTCCTCTGAATATATTGTGCTCAAAGAATTTTTTTTTATTATTTAAATATAAATTGTCTCAATCTACTCAGCATTGCCAACTCTTGAAATAAAGTTGTTTTGAATTTTATCTTAAAAAAGATATTTTATTTTCCCATTTAATTTTCTTTGGGTTTTAATTTTAACTAATTGTATCTTTTACATTCACATCGGAGGACCCATAAAAGAACATTAACGATATACGCGTACGTAACGTCATCGACAAAATCCCGAAATTGCGCTGCTGAAATGTCGATACCGTACCAAAACGTTCTCACGAATATTCGTAATAGACTATGTTTTTTTTTTAAATAATATCATTAAATACCAGTCTGAAAGTTAAATTTAAGGTTAGATGCAAAAAAACACAATATAGATAAAAACACTTATATTCTCCATAAAATAAATGTTTGAGGTGATACAAATGTGCTTGAACAGAAATATAACCTTCCTAAAAATTTTATATAAATAAAAAATTATTAAAATTATATTACTCTTTATGAGGATGTTCAGACTTATGTATGGAGAAATCTAATCTTACATAAATTATTACACACAAGAAAAGCAAGTAGAGGAAGCCTACAACTAGTAGGGGCTCCTGCAACATCAGGATACGTGGGAATGTGTAACGAAGTTGGAAATCTTGGATGTGGTTCTCTACAACATTTGTCTTGGTAAAGGTTATCACTGGGCGACCTTTCGTATCTAAGTATGTATAATGCAGGGTGTCAGGTAATCTTGTGACACTGTATGGAATATTGATTTTGATATTCGTTGAACCTTCAGGCAAAACAATCTTGGTAATCAATTCATCAATTTGCATGTCATCAAATATATGATCTACTACTCGCATTTTAAGCAAGTATTCATTGCCTGAATGGTACAAGTACTCGTAACTTGGCACATTGTACCCAAGTGTATAATGTGACCTCCAACCACCAAACAGTGGATACCTAGGTCTGAGGTCCAACTCAACGGAATCTTTCTTGATTTTCATATTCGAGGTAGAAATATTTCCATTTGTATCCCTGTAGTACACATCAGCGGCTGAAGCTGGGAGCAGTGTCTTGTAAGAGCGCACGCTGGCAGGACCACTGTGATGGTCTTGTTGATAGTCATAGCGAGAGAATGGTCCTTTCAGTTTTGCACCTGTATGTTCAATTTCAATCTTTTCCTCAATAGCAATGTTGCCCCAGTGTGAAACTTCAATCAACCGCTCAAGCCGTGTTACAGTTAAGAATGGGGAATTGTTCTTGTAGTGTACACTTAATTCTTTTTCTGTAAAGGGTCCAGTGTTACTATAAGGACCATATAAAATAGTACCATCTTGCTGGGAAAACGGTTTCACTTTAGTAAACGACTCCACGGTCTTCGTTATCATAGCGACACTTGTTTTTTGTGAAGTCACAGGGTAAGGGGTGAAAAAATAAAGATTGCCATTGTATTTTACTAGTTGATCTTCCTGCTGTGTAATAGCCGTCGGATATGGGAGCAGTGATTTGGTATATACCGCCTCAGCTGTCAGCACAATGGTGGAAGCAGCGTTGATAGGTTCTTTTAATTCGACTCTCCAAAATTTGACGTCGTCATATCCTTTCACTGTAGTTTCCACCAAACGTAAATCTCTGTTATTATTATCTTTAACTCCAACAAAGGCCAAATTATTCTTCGTAGTGCTTTCAGCAGCATACAAGAAGTTCTTTACCGGTTTCTGCCCTGCGTTCTCCAAGGTTATTTTTGATGTTATTTTAACTAGTTGAGATGAAATGTCTATGTGGCGCTCGACATTTTTTATTCTTATATCATTAGATATTGTATCAACGTTTACACCATTACATTTTATTATAACACAAAGCAGAAATGCTAAGCTAAACGTTATTTTAGCCATCGCCGGTATCATTTTTCTTTTGACATTTGACAACGCACTTCAACAAGATGCGGAAGTACACGCCAGCGCAGGAAATACGTAACGGCATGTTCCTATTGCCAACTCCGTTTCAAAGAGCAAATACAAAAACTGCACGTTCTGCAAACTGAAAACAACGAAAGATCGTTTTTCACAACCCTTACACTGAAATGCGTTACAAAAGTGTTTTTTTTTGGGTTTTTTGAAACATATTTCGATAAAAATATGTCGATTTTTAAAACAAACTTAGCATGTATTTTACACTGAAACTTGTTGTATAGTATGCGGACACCCAGTTGTCAAACTTTTGGAAATTGTTCACTTTCATTACTCTTTGAAAAAAGTTTTAGTTGTTTGTAGTTTTTTTTTATTATTTGCGTTAAAATAAATGCAATAAAAGAATTTAACATAAATGCTTGAAAAATTATCTTATGTATTTCCTGCTACTAAAGCTTGTAATTCGTTGACATACTTATCCTTATAATTAAAGAAGTCAGGATATATTTTTGAAAAAATGATTAAATCGTTTATACGATTTGCTCTGCTTCTCTTAGGTAAGTGAACTAGTTTTTACATTACATTTTAAAATATGCTTGTTACAAAAAATGTTAATTTAATAATACTATTATTGATGTACAGTTACTTAAACTATCCTTTTATTTTTTTAGTAATAAATCAAATAATACCATGTGATGCCTTGAGAGGTTTCGGGAGAGGAAGCTATGGCGGAAAGTATGGCAGCAAAGGCTATAAAGAACCACAAGCGAAAACTTACGCTGGTACAGGTGCTTCCCAAGGATTTGCAGGACAAAGTGCAACCCGCAGAGGTTTGGGAATATCAGCTTGGGGAATCGTAACACTGGTTGTATCATGTATTTTAGCGATCGTTGGTTTATATTACATTTCAATTTGCTATCCTGTGATTTGTCAGAAGAACAAAAAGTATGATATAATGGGATTAACCAGTGTAGTTTAGTATATTTTTATTGTATCTAGAATTTTAAAGTAAGTAAATACCCAGTACTTAGCTGCTTAAGAGACTAGTTGATAACTGCAAATGAATGCATCAATTTTCCATATCAATGTTATCATAAAAAGTTTATTTGACTTTATTTATAAAGGTTTTGATATTTGTATAATCTAGTATTTTTTAAATATAGACTGCCAATTGATTTAGAATAAAGAACAAGGTTTAAGAGGACTGCTTTTAACGTAATATTTAAATAACAATATCAATATATTTAAATAAATGTTGACATTTTACAATTTTTTCATGTTTTCTCTATTTAAGAGAACACATATATAGGGATAAGGAAAGAGCTTCCATTAAATATTATATAATAATTATATAGCACAAATGTTATATTTAAATAATTTAATAAAAATACACTCAAAATGTTTCAGTACAAAGAATTAGAAATGAAATCATTATTATTTTTTATCAGTATTAAAAAAATTACATAAACCATATGTATATAAGTTCCATTCCTAGTTTAAAAGGAAAATAAAATGCCCATGAAAATTTATTATATCTTGAATATCATACAAACACTATCATATATCATATCATAAAATTTGGAATTTAAAAATTTCATAATAATAAATTCCAATAAAGTGCCATAGTATTTACACATTTTATTGAGGTTTATAATAAATACAATGGTGTTAATATTTTGTAAGAAAATGTACTAATAAAATTATGATGCAAATATTCGACATATTTCATGTTATTTCATAATAGTGTAAGTGGTGTAATTTACGGGAAATTCTGAAATGCAAATATGTTTTACAAAATTTAAACCAGCCTTGTAAGCTTTATATTATGGTCTGATTTATGTAATATTTTACAATAATTTTAAGGTAATAAAATAATGCTCAAATATATTTTAACTAGTATAAAATTTGTATTTATTTCCTTTATTACCTGTAACATCACCTGTACAGAGATCTTGAAATCTAGAAGTGTGTTTTTTTAACAGCTTGGTAGAACATGATAAATGGATGAAAAATTTCTAAAATAGGTAATTGTAACAAAGGATTTTAGACAACAGAAAAAACAATATTGATATATTAAAAATTTATAATAGCCTTTCAATTAGTAATCAAAACATGGCCACAAATATCAAAATACACACTGGAAGAGAGGCAGTCAAAACATTATTAATAATTGCCTTATTTTAACAAAATTAATTACATTATTGAGACCATTCATTATTACAGAATGTTACAAATAGATCTCACATATTTTAGTCAGCATTAATCAGAAATAACATTATTAATAGTAATAATTATTAAACTTTCATTCTAATTAATTAATGAGATAAACGCTGACCAAAAACTCCTGAGTTATACAGTGATATATTTATAAAAACATATATAATAAAAAAAAATCCAAAACTACGCCATAATTTCAAAGATATGTTAAAAATTGTACAATATATCATTTGTCTTAAATGGAAAGATTCTATATAATATACAATATTATTAGTATTTATTACAAGAACTGTAGTAGATAAATGCGAATCTAAACTCTACACTACCTATGTTTACAAAACAAAAGAAATTAAAAGGAAACATTGATACTGAGCATTCTATTGAAAAAGAAAATTTTAAAAATGTCTGGACATTATTTTATGTGATGTTTTGAGACTACAAAGATCTTAATAATAATTAAGTGAAACTAAAATTGGCAGTCTTAAGCACTATCACTTATAATTCGTCCTTCTCCAAGTCCACATCGGAGAGGTCAATATCCTCTTCGGGAGGCAGTTCACCGTCCTTCCCATCCCAAGGCTCTGTGGCACTGATCTTTGGCATTTCCGCGCCTTTCACTGGCGCAGTTTGTCCTCGTCCGAATGAAAGATCCCTGTAATAAATTTAATATTTACCTAAAGATTTTTCTTTAAACATATTATTCTTCTTATGTTAGTAGATATTTTCAGAATGGATGCATGGATCTCGCTGAAATTTGGCATAGATGTAGAACATAGTCTGTAAGAACACATAGGCTACTAAATAAGTTATATTTCGCGCGGATGGATTCGCGGGCGATTCCTAGTCTTTGATAACTGTAGAAGTAAGTCAGACAAATATTAAAAAAGTAAGATTTATTATATGAAGCATAACAATATACTAGTACAAAGGCATACCTTAGGAACTCATTGATGCCAGTCTCAGAGAATGATCCCCTTAGTGTGGAGAACTTGAGTTTCTTAGCGTTGACGACGGCCATAGCCGGGTACCCGAACCCGCCCAGTTCCAGCGCCTCCTCCAGTGCAGGCTGCGCTCCCGCCTCCGTCCACACCCATCTACAAATATTATTAGCATTCATGTTTCATTCTGGGTTTCCACTACCGAAACATGCAGATAATTGTTATCTGTGTTTTTCCTACGACTGAGAGATGTGACTATAGTTGGATTGTGTGGGAAAGAGAATGTGTATGATTAGAAAAATTCCATTTAGTTTGTACAAACTTATTGCAGAGTTCGAGGTCAACACACATATCCCTCGGGACATTATTAGCTTATTTGCCAACTTACCCCCACATCTTGTTCTTATACTTGTCACCAAGACGGGCTAGGATAGAGATATAGTCATTGCGGCAAGCGGCGTTGCAGTCTAGTATATGCGGCAATATGGACACCACGCACAATGGCTTCTCACTGCACACCTTCAGCGTCTCTTCATTTACTACCTAAATAAGTAGAAGAAATTAATAAAAGCATTATATTTGCTGAATAAATATAAGTGAAATAAAATTAAGTCCACATAAACATAATATAATAGTGTTTTGCAAAAAAAATTACTACTTTACAAGTAACAAAATAAACTGAGTTTTGTATATCAATAAAGTAAAATGAAGTAATACCAATAAATGTATATGTACATTACATCACGAAATATTTACTATAGAAACAAAGTTTATTGTAACCGAGGGTCTATCATGAATATAAGCGATATAAGATTTCGTAACATAATCGACAGAATATTTCAATATTTTTGTGAGATTTGCCGCTATGCACAAATTTAATAAACAAAAAAAAACATGTACTTCAAATAGAATAAAGTTCATACTGTTAAATTTTGATTTGAATCAATCAATATTTTAATCTTAATTACTTCAACTTTCACAAGTAAGCAATTAATTTTCATTGTAGCTTATGATTAAAGTGTTATAGAAGGAAAAAAATTCATTAAACATTAACTTTTGGAGGCTCATAGTGAACTGGCGTGCAGTAAGTATTGTAGTTTTTAACAATACACAGTTACAGTGTTTTTCGAAACTCATTAATAAAGAGAACTTGAATTATGCCAATTTCCCGTAGGTTCAACGTTGGCAATTAACAATAAATATTTGGAGCAAACCTTAATCTTACTAAAATTATAAATGCGAATGTTTAGATGGATGGATGTTTGTTTAAAGGTGTCTCCAGATGATGATTGATGGCTTGTCTTCTATAAAATTAGGAAACAACTCAAACCTGAATAATTTCTGGTGGAGCAATGTTTTCAGCGAGCTTCTCCAATGCATAAGCCACAATATCGCTTGATGTCCTTCCACCGTTGTAATCCTCTACAGAGTCAGATGTCTTCTTGCCAGCATTGAACAGCTTGATAGTTGGGTAGCCTTGCACTTGGTAACGTGAAGCCATGGCCTGGTGCACTGTCGCATCTAATGCACCAACTTTCACCTGGATATTTTTTTTTCAATTTTAAATAAATACTTTTTTAGTTGGTGACAAATTAGAAGTTTTATATTGGTTTCATTATGAACCACCAGTATTATTTCTTAAAATTTTAACGTGATTTATTAGTTAATTATAACAACACACAGAAATATAACTGTTAAGTTTGTATTTAATGTAAAAAAAATATAAGGTTACTACAAAGATTTTATTTGCAATAAAGTGAAAAAAATTAAACAAGTGGGTCAAGGAATTTGATTGTTCTCAACATGAAATAAATGTGTAAAAAAAATTGATAAATTTCAACCAAGAAAATTAATTATTGATGGTTTAATTTATTTTTAATACAGAATTACTATAAATTTATTTTATTTAATAATCATATTACAATAAGCAGTGTAATAAAATATTTATTATTGTGTTGTGTCATTAAAATTAAATTAACAATTACTGTATAAACATTTTCATATGTCTTCAATTGGAAATCTCAAAATTTTTGGCTTAAGACATATTATATTTTCTATTTCTTGATGATTTTTACAGGTCAATGAAATTTAAACAGTAGTTCATTGACTTATATTAAATAATCTATATCATGCATACCTTGCCCTTGAGTTCTGTAGCAGCCTTAGCCCAGTGGGGCTCCAGATTCTTGCAGTGCCCACACCAGGGAGCGTAGAACTCTACCAGCCAGAGATCTTCGCTATCCAGCACCAGTTCTTTAAAGTTGCTGTCAGTCAGTGTGATTACATCAGACTGAAACAAAAATAAACTGATTTTTAGAAACTCTTTAATTTCAATTAACATGTCAAATTTAAATGATTCATTTTATAGTCATGTTCTAGCATCAGTGAAGGCAAATATTTGTGAATTTATTAAAATTACTTAAATAGATCAATAAAAATTTAAGCGTCAATAGCCTAATGGTTAAGGATACGGATTTCCGATCACGAGGTCGGGGATTCGAATCCCGACATTCGACTATTGTCGTGAACCATATCCTAGCACAAGCTCTATAGCTTAGTTGGAATGGTAAAAGAAATATTAGTAAATATACAAAAAAAATGTTAGGCCCATGTTTATTTTAGGTAATTTAAAAAGGTGACCAAGTGATAATACAGCCATGTAAGATTAGGCTGTAAAAGTAAGTATTTATGTTTCTCTATAACGCTTTGAAATGTTCGGACAAATACAACAAGCAAGAATATAAACCCACATGGTAACAGACATGGTAATATGTTTAACAAGGTCAATAATTGATTAGAATTATTGTGGGTGTTGTATGACATGGTGAAAGGAGAATTTGATGAATTGATAGATGTAAATCTGAGTACTGACCAATGCTATGTGTGTAGGTGCAATGTAACATGTTACACAAAGAGCAATCATACAGACAAAGCATGGTGTAACATTATGCCATTAAAGAGGAGATATCTAAGTATAACAATTTTATGTTGCGAAAACAATGTAAAATTAAAATCCAAGTACAATAAAAGCTAAGTAAGGCTAACTTACAACTTAGTAAAATTATGAGATTGCGGTATCTTGCTTTTGCATACTTATTTCTAAAATATGTTACACATCATCTTGTTTACATAATTAGATTATTCTATGATAAAATGCATACACATGTATCCATTATATTAGATAAGATGTTATTGCCCTCGTTTTACACTATAGCAAAATTTACTTACTTCAATATTGGTCTTAAAAGCTGATGTATGCTTTATACAGTTAAAAATATAATAGAAGTTTTAAATGAAATACTCATAGAATCTTTATATATTATTTTGAAAATAAATTTCAATCAATAATTAGTATCTATTTTTTATTAAATTTATATTTAAGTTTCACTATCCTGGGTGGATCATCATCAAACACTTTGCCTCGGAACAGATTCAATTCGAGCAAATTTATATTATTTCCTTTAGTTTTCAGTGGTGCTGTCATTTTAGGCTGTTCGATTTGTTTCACAAGCAAAATTTTCTTAACGGGCTTCCATGGTATCTCATGGCCATACAAGCCACTTCTTAATCTCCACTATTAAATTATTAAAATCTTTTTATAAGAAAATTATAAAAAATATTTGATCATTGTATAAAATAATGCGAATAGATCTTTCTTTGTTTTAAAGTGGCCCCCAACAACATAAGCTTTCCAATTTAACATAAGCAATTTTATATCTTTTATTAAGTTACGAAATCCATTAGTAGAAATGTTAATTTAGAATTTGACCTCAATTTGAAAGATATTACTGAAAAATTGCTATTTACCTTATCTGATGATCCACCAGACTTCTTCCCAAGGTTTTCATAGGCTTTCTCCTTTGCTGCTTTGATTCCTGCATCCACAAACCCTTCAGCAGTTCTTTGACCCTGGTAAGGAGTATGTTTGCTGCCAGAGAACACCTTGATAGTGGGGAAACCAGTAACTCCATACCTCTGAGCCAAGTCTTTGTGCTGATCTGCATCTACACCACCTACTTTGATGACGCCCTGTGATCATAATAAGAAACTACTATCACTTACAACTTTATAATTACATTACTTCTTAGAATGCTCGAAAATGTGCATTTTGAATGGCATTTGGACTGATCACAAATATGAATTATCTTTACCGAATAACGAATGTTTATCAAAATTACTATCAACTTGTTGACAAAATAAGAAACTGGAGTACAAAGTACAGATTATTAATTTTGGACAAATTTATTCAGGTAGGTAAATTAAAAACTTACCTTTAAAGCACGAGCAGCTTTCTTGTATTCGGGAACAAGGTTCTTACAATGTCCACACCATGGAGCGTAAAATTCAACTATCCATATTTCATCAGATTTAGTGACCAGTCGGTCGAAATTGCTAGGAGTCAATTCTATAACATCTGACGAGGAGTCGTACAAAGCATACGTCCCCGCGACGAATAGGAGAATACCTGCAAAAGACCGTGTCATTATAGTAAATGCCGCACCGGTATAAATGAATGATTTGTAACTAGCATGAAGTACAATTTCATGGTTAAATATGTGTTATTAAAACATACCTAGACTGCGCATTTGTAACATTATCGCTAATTTTATAGTTTCAAGTAAACAATAATTATGTGCCCCAAGAGAATTTAATTAAACCGGCACCGATAACTTGCATAAAATGAAAAACACGTCAATCTTTTCAACCCGAATAACAACCAAAAAGTTCTGGACTTGTCAATGGATTTCGTGGATTCATCTTATTGGACATTTTATTTTTCGCGCTATTTTGGTAGTGTTACCATGAACATGCCCTAATAAACAACAAATCATTTCAGCTATTAACCTCAAATTAAGTAGAATTTTAGATATTAAGAATTATTTCAGTTAAAAAGTTTATTAATGTTGTTACATTCATTTTTAATCATAAGGCTGCAAATGAGCCTACGACCACTAGCATTCTCTGAAGAAGTTAATCAACCGCTGCCCGTAAACATCCCCAGACATACCAATTCGACGGAGGACCCTTCCTTTCTATAATAAAAGGGTAAGAAGGGAAAGAGGACCAAAATTAGGTCTCAAGATAAACCTACAGTTTTTTACTCTATTTATATAGTCTGTTTCTTTTGTTTTTCCTTTTTTTATGACATTTGACATTTCAAAATTATATTGCCTTACCACTTAAAAGACTTAATTTTTGACGGTAAAATATTTAAACAATAGAAAATATTCACATCTTTATAAAATAAAATGCATAATGTTACGTCCAATGTTATATGGAACCCTTTTTAAAGGTATTTATGCAATATTTGTAAATGTGACAGTTGTGTTTTTGCCGCGTTATTTTGATAATTTTGGTTAGGTCGATGGCACTTGGCACGGGGCTATTTAGGCGGGAAACTAACCGACAATCCGACATTAGACATTAGCAGTTCACATTTTTTTGTAATTCCCTTTTAATTCACAGTTTGCAGACAGATTCATAAAATGAGTATCCCCACAACAAAACCATTTACTGTATTCGTAGAAGGCAATATTGGAAGTGGTAAAACAACATTCCTAGAACATTTTAGACGATTTGAAGATATCACGTTGTTGACGGAACCTGTTGAAGAATGGCGAAATCTCCGTGGATGGAATCTATTGGTATGATTACCTTTAATTAGTTATTACGCCAGTTGATTGTTAGGTCTGTCTCCATATGTACTTATTATTACGATTACAGGACCTCATGTACAAGGATCCAGCAAAATGGGCTATGACTTTTCAAGCGTATGTCTCACTTACTATGTTGGAAATGCATCGCAGACCGACTACTACGCCAGTAAAATTAATGGAGCGATCAATATACAGCGCTCGATATTGCTTTGTAGAACATATGATGAAATCAGGTGTCATGCATCCCGCTCAGTTTGCAGTCCTCGATGAATGGTTTAGGTTTATCCACCAACAGATACCTATTGATGCAGATCTTATTGGTAAGTTATTTTTAAAGATCCAATGTTAATATTTGATTGACCTGTTTACACAAATATCTAGGTTATACTATCTTAATCTACAATTACTACTTAAATTTGATTTTTAAATCTACGGTATACTTTTACCCTGCTTAATCTTGATGTATGCTCATCAGAATATAAATAATATTTGTTGTGGACTTGTAAATTAAATTATGTTTATTTTAATTTCAGTGTACCTAAAAACAACTCCAAGTGTAGTATATGATAGGATAAAGAAGAGAGCTCGTTCCGAAGAGCAGTGTGTTCCGCTGTCTTACATAGAAGAGTTGCACAAATTGCATGAAGACTGGTTGATCAACAGGGTGCATGCTGAGTGTCCTGCTCCTGTAAGCTTTTCTAATGGAAACTTTTGTTATTATTAGCATTATATTTTAATTTCGAATGCATGTAGGAAATATTTGTAGTATGTTTGATATTACTCTAAAGTATGGCAACATGATGTAGATTATACATATATATCTAGGGAAATAAAACAAAAAAAAAATGATGTAATGAATTACTTATATTTACAATTATTGCATCATAATTACACTTTTAAATTTAGAATTTATTTAATGGCAAGGTCCTTGCTTACATTATTTCAGCTAAAATCACTCTTACAATGAAAAATTGATTTCAGTTAATCCTGAAAACATTTTGCAAATGGTTATTTTATATATGAAACTCGTAAACACAATGTTAGCTACCATATTCTTCCGATACAGCTTTATCAAGTTTTATATATGAAACTCGTAAACACAATGTTAGCTACCATATTCTTCGATACAGCTAAATCAATTTTTATCAAGTTTTAAATGCATATTGTGTAGGTCTGAGAATTGGCTACTATCTATTTTTTAATATTGTGCACACGAGTCGCATGCAATACCTAGAAATATAAAAAAAGGATATAATTTATTACATCTTTAGTTTAAATAGAACAACTTAGGTGTAACATTTTTCTAAATATATTTCAGGTGTTAGTTATAGATGCAGATTTGGATTTATCTAAAATAACTGAGGAGTATAAGAAAAGTGAACACAGAATCCTCAGACAAGCCGTTGATGTTGTGATGAATTCACCAAACAAACTTAGCCCTAAGAAACCAATCACAGGATCGCCTATTTCTATTGTACCAAAGATAAGACTTTAACAGTTTGATTTCATAGAAATTTAATTTATTAAAAATATAATAATATCTATTTTTGCACTAAGATCTTCGAGATAATTAGTAGAATCTTACTTAAATATCATGATTTGGAAAATGGTATAAAAAAGGGTATTAAAAAAATAGGATATGTATAATTTGTAGATACTGAATTAAATTTAAGACCCATGTGATTTTAAGTAATGAAAAAAACTTTAAAAACTAGTGTAGCTAAATTGAAAGTGGTACAAACAAAAGGATATAATATCCAAAATGTGCTTTCCTGAAAAACTGAAGTTTCAGCTTAAATTATTAGTGTAAGTTACGAAATCCCCCTTCTGTTCGTAGTTTTAATTTTTTTTCTCTATTATTGTAATTGTAACCAGTATTGTAATTTTATTAATAATTAGGATATTTCTTGATGTAGCCTGTTTCTAAAGCTAAATGTTCCAAACTTGATGCATTTAACAAATGGATTTTGTTCTCTATTGTATTTTTGTTTGTATGGGGTTCAAATATTATATTGATAGACAAAAGTATGAATGTAATACTTAAAAACTAAGTACCAGTACCTAAATATATATAATATTAAAGATATAATTGAAATATCTTTCATGGTAAAAATATCATTGTTTCAAATAATTATGGTTATACTAATATTTATATGTAAAGTAATTAACTGTAGTTATATTGATTTATAAAATTCCAAAGATTCTTTTCTTTTATTAGTTCGTATTCTGACTATTTTGAATTTGGGTGATTTTATTTTAAAGGTTATTTTGTAATAGCATTTTCGACATAATTAACTTGACATTGCAAATTAGTATGACAAAATGACATTCCCCACACAGATCTGTACATTAATTAATTTCTTTGTGACATTTTTGTGTTTTTTAGTTAAGATTTATTTATTATTTTATTTTATGTATGTATTTTGATTGACTTACTCATGAGACGGATTTGTTAAATCTCCATATTCTATTTTAAATGTTTGTACACTTCATATCTGAATTTAAAACAATATTTTAAAAGGTCAAAATAACTTTAAAATTATGAAATTGTATACTTTAATTTTTATCAACTGCATTTGTAAAATTATTCACAAATTACCAATCGTGTTATAAAAGATTTAAAATATTTGATCTTCTATAAGTCTTGATATCCTATTGCGTCTGTATGAATGGATAAAAAGCTCGGATAAAGAAATACAAAAGTTAACTACTTAATAAATTACTAGTAATAATACTGTTCAAACTCTTCATATTTAAGCTTTTTAATATAAGATACCTTAATTTTCTATTAACGTATTATTTTAAGATCAATAAAGATTTTAATTTTAAATATAAAGTTGTCTTATTATATCTTGTAATTTCTATCTTGGATTTTCCAATAGAATTTAAGAAAACGAATTAAGCACTTGTTTGGTGATGAAATTCAATGAAAGAAACAAAATAGAACCAGTTATCAATTGGACTAGTTTTTGTCCAAAATACTGCATTTTATTTTAAAATTCAATTTTTTACATTTATTAACGTAGTTGTAAAGTGTTGCAATTCTAAAAGTGATTGTGGCGCCCTCATCGTAGGTTTATTAATATTTTGGTTACGCAATAATATACAAAATCGAACGTGTATGAGCAGTAAGTTTTATTTGTCGTTAGGGCGCGTCTGTATCCCATATTTAATTATACTCGGCAAATGAGTCCCCGCACAACATTTGCTTTATATCGACCGATCATTTTCATTCGTCGTTAACCCGTATGCCAGGACTCCTCGCATGCTGTTTACCGGCCGAGTAACGAATTTGCACCCTTAAGTCCATATGGTTGCCTATGATTTTAACATTTCAACATTCAAGATATTCGGGATTTAAGACTATTATTTTCTATAACACGATCGTCATGTAAGAGATTTTAATTATTAAAAATATTATTTTAAAGACTTTTTGCATTTAAATTTACTGCGACTGAATTGCCTTAGCCTGAACTGAAAAAAGTTAAGAGTCGGTGTTGCTGTATAATTTTTACATATTGCTCATTTCTGATTTTTCGGTTTTGATAAAGTTGAAGATAAATTTAACGTTATAGGATATAATGAAACCAAATTTTTTTTTTATCGAATGGAATTCCCGAAGTTTTAAAGATATAAAGCGTAAGCGTTTCATCATACCATTATGTTAGTGGAAGTGGCGGAAAGAGCACGTAAATACGAAATCCCAAATTTTAATTACCTCTAAGAATTTCAAGTATTATTTTATTTCCCTTAATCTAAATTCATGGAATCTCTTAAGCTGAGATTCATTACATGAACAACAATACTAGACGAAATTCCCGTAAAAAAGGAAAAGGAAAATACAAATCATGGCAACATTTTAACGTCAAAAGAAATTTTTGTCATTCTCAGGTGTTTACATGCCGATAAGAATTTATTTAGGTCAAATTTATATTTTAATATTTTATTAGATAATGAATTTTTGTAATCAATTTTAAGTTGTAATTTGCACTTTTACAAAATTGTTTTATTATATATTGTGATGACTTCTTGTTGTGGTAATGAATTGATATTTAATACTGCATTAAGCGAAGTAGTATCTAGTAATTTAGAGTTAATTGCAAATTTAGTACAGAACGAGTACGGTGCATGTGTTATCCTCGGTGCTGTTGGGCTCGCTAGTGCCGTTTTAGCAGTATTTACTTTTAGAAATTGTGCTAATATCTCAATTACGTGCAAGAAACAATCCCTTTTTATGAGAAAGTAAAAGTTATGCAGTTTATAGTACTCTGCTGAGGCTACCAGGTATGTGATTTATCTTTATTAAATAAAATAATTATTTTAAGTATTACCTGAACCCAATATGTTTTATACACATGTAAGAAAAGTAAATACATAAGTAATGATTATTAATATTTTTGAGGTATATTAAAAATATTAAATACCATATTATAAAGTTAAATTAAATCCTCAGTTTTATGTGAGGCTATCTATAAAACAGTATGTTTAACATATGCCCAGCTGCATTTAGAACCACAGATTACCGACCGCTGTCTATTGACATCCACATTAAGCTGAAATATTGTAGATACTTAGACTAATATATGTGCAATTTAATTAACATATCTTTCTCTATCCTATATGTCCTATGTTAAATTTACCTCAATCCCATCCTTTTTGCATAACAATATGTGGGAAGGGAAACATAACTGAAATTTAGCCTTCAGGCATATTTAAAATTATTGAATATAGATTATAATGAAAGTTGGAAGACTTTAACTATACAAAGGATAATTTAAATAAGAACTACATGTAATTTTTACAAGGATTCAATAAGTTACATGCCTAGAGAGATATATGTTTTAGTTTATATTTTAAAGATGTTTTATGAATATGACTATAATTTCATATTGTGTTTCATCCATTAATAACTTAAAATTTACTGATCCAATTTTAAATCATATATTTAAAAATCAGAAATTGTTTTGGATAGATTAATCAAAAATAACATAATGTCTTATGTATATCGATGTAATCTGTATAAATAATTGAAAATGATTACTTTTGCTTTGTTCCGTTACAGTCAATTTATCTTTATGAATCTCTATTAATAGTTTGAATCCTCACCACTGCTAAAAACCGCAACCGTCAACGCCAAAATGCCGAAAATCAAATAGGCACAAAATACCAAAGTTTATAGCCTGCCCATGTATAGAGGTCAATGCCAAGGACACATCCAAAATTTCATGCTAAATACACGCCAGTTGTGGTGCCTAATACTATTGCAAAAAAAATATATAAGTGAGATATAAATTGCAGCTCATTTAATATATGCATATGTATATAAATATATGCATTTTACCGCATTCTGTCCGTGGTATTGAAAGCGGCGCGCGTAGATACTGGTCGTATCTCACCTCGAACGAAAGTGAGCGCGGCCAAGACCGGGTGAATGGCGCTAGTCTAATCGATGTTACCTCATTCCACTGGGCTATATCACTTTCCTACGCAGAAAGCGTAAATTGTGTCATGTTTATGCATTTCATCTACATTCCTCGAGCATATCTTTAACTATAATATTAATAAGATATTTTTTATATGAACATTTACGAAATATCTAAAACTAGTTGTCGCCTGCGACTTTTTTCGTAGAGTTAATCTCCTCTGTTAAAAATGTCAACCGTTTTTATTCTGCCGTTCTAGCGTGGCGTAGTAACATCAATCCATACAATCGTTCGCGTTTGATTAAAAATTTTAAAATTAAAATGTGTTAGAATTAATTTTGTAAAAGGTATAATATTTCGTCTTATTAGTGCACGCAAATGGTCCTACTCGTGTAAATTTTGTCTAAGAAAACTACACTTAGCGTCTCCTTAGGTCATAGCCAATTAACGAATCTAAGTGCGGCAGTAATGTTATTCGATATTAACTTAGGTATTAGAATTAAATTATAGATGTAAATGTTGGTATATTGGTTCGTAACTCCCGCATTGAGTACTGAAACCAACAACATACAACCGGGTCAATGTTGCGTGCTATTTCGTTTTCATAGTAACAATATCGATCATACTGAGCTAGAAATTTCTTGACAATGTACATCTTACGCTATCGATTGGCTATTCTGTAAACATTCGCCGTGGGTTTCTAATACCAAATTCTCAGTTTACAACATATTGTTATCACTGTTTTGTCAAAGATAATGACAGAGATGACGATGTTTTATACAGAGATTTTCGACTCGGAAAATAACAAGACAAAACAGGAATATCGAATTTTAAACACGACCCCTATATTTGCAGCTATTGTAGGCAACTATTACGTAATTAAATAAAATCGATTAGCAGTAACGCGAATTGTTAAATTTATAGTGTTCTGTAATTTGTTATTTCCCTAAGATATTAAAGTTTTCTATTAAGACCGGAGTTTCGAACAATTAACTAAGTAATTTAATTAACTACATAATAAATTTTAATGCTTCAAGCATATAACGATAAATAATACTATAGTACAAGAAGAGCTTTATTAATAACTTAACTAAATCGATGAGCATATATGCGTTGAAATATGTACGTGGTATGATCTCTACCTACCCTTGTAGGTCATGGGCGTTATGTTGTTGTTGATAATCAGTGTTTGCTTCGAGACATTGCGCCTTGTTAACTTTATGATTGCCCTCTGTTAAAGAGAAACGAAATAAAAAAGCTCTCATAGCCAATCGAGACAATCGTCAGCCGCTTTTACCGAAACATCGATTCGTCATTTACAATTTGTGTAATGTCAATCTGTTTCAATCAATCAGCGAGCCACGTTCTCTGGTACGTGTTTAATAATGATAAATGTATATTTAACAAAAAATACACTCGAGAATTAGTTTTGGTGACAAGGGCTTGGAACTTTTCCCTTGTGGCTTATGCCGACCCTCCATAGGGATAAGGGCAGGTTAATGATGATGATGTCTTGGTACTTTTCAATTTAATTCAAAATTTCCATAATCAGTTTATAATTTTGCAACAAGATGAATGTGCTTTTTATATCTATATTGTTTTTACAATACATTAAATCAAGCTAGCGAAATTATCTTTTATTTATATTTAGTTCTACTTATACTATAAGCTTAAATCTTAAGGTTTATAAAAACCTTGTGCGCCGACCCCACATGGGTGGGATAAGGCCAGAAAGAATTTTAAAATAAAGCATTGTAAATAATAAATATATAAATCCTTATATTATGATATTTAATACATGTTTTTATATAAAATTTATGTATTTGAATTATAATATGTTACGAATATGTCGAACACGTGCGGGATCAATTTATATTGGGCGATCGATTGAGGCGCTATATAATTGAGACAATTTAAATTATGAAACAGTCAAATTCATTGATTGTGTTTAATATAGGAGTGCACTTATGTGTCACAAGTACGAAAGAAGGACTTATTCATCATTCTCCGTTCTTGTATTTTCTATCTAAATAGTGGCAATTGATATGTCTTTTAAAATTGTCTCTATTTAATTTTTTTCTAACGCCGTAGCGTTATGTATGAATTCATGTATGAAATTCATGTATGAATCTCGGTATAACAACAACAAACAACATGTAGATTTATTCTCCTATGATCATTTTCTATCTTACTAATATTATAAATGCGTATGTTAAGACGGATGGATGTTTGTTTGAAGAAATCTCCGAAACGGCTGCATGGATGTTGCTGAAATTTGGCATAGATGTAGAACATAGCCTGGAAGAACACTCGGGCTACTTATTTAGTTTGTTTTATTGAATAAAATCTATATTATATAGTTTTTAAAAAAAGTTTTCATATAAATTTATTCTACTTCGTTCGTTACTATTAAGAATCACTGTAGAAAATAATCAAAACAAAATCCATTCGATTCGGACCGCATAAGAAAACATGGCAATAAAATATGTATTTACGGAATAATTATGTGACTGCGATAAATAGGCTACATATCGGCCTAGTGAATTATGTTGGGGTACGATTGAATATCATCTGTATCCTTCCCACCGTTGCCCTATCACGTACGCGGTAAAAACGCAACGCCGACCGCGGGCCGTGAAGTGGGGAGATCGGGGGACGGGACCGAGACATCGTAAATCGACTTTAACTATAAAGAAAAGGACTAGATAACTTACTAAATTAATTCGGCAACTTTTCGCGGTGCGAGATCATGACTTACGTCTTTATGAATGAAACACAAATTGAAACACACAAAACGAGCATACAAACAAGTAAGATTTTATTCTATTGTTCGGTTTTATGTCGGGTGCTTGACAGGTCCTGTCTTTTAAAAGTTAATGTTCATCTTGCATCGCCACGAATGCGATCCAAACTTTGTTATTTTTAATCTGTTCCTATCAATAAACCAAGTGACGGACAAATGGCTTTTGTCGCGATGCTACTAATCTGGTACTGATCCCCTTTTTTATTTTGTTAATGCCCAAGTAAGCTTTTGTTAGAGTCTGATAAATTTGATGTTTTTCACAGTATTAACGCTTCCCTAGTTTCTTTAGCTTCATAGTAATGTTAGCAAGAAACGATATAAAATTAAATCTTAATCACTATTCTTTTATGTTTTTAAGATTGTTAGATATAATATTTTATTCCTAATTACATTAAAAAAAGTTGGTTTTATAATACAGTGTGTGCTGGCAATATATCATTGGTGCAATTAAAGAGTCTAGAGCTAGAGCTTGTTGCTAACGTCGCGTCTAGTGCATTTAATGCGGCTGGATGATAATATCGTTACATTAGGCCAGAGATTTCCAAACTATTGTGTTATAAGCAAATATTTAGTGCGACCTAAGTGTATAACATCCACAGTTTTTTATGATGTTAATTTATATCGATAAATTAGTATTTTCACTACTACAACAGCAAATAATATGGGATTAAGTAATACGTCACTCGCTACAATGAATTTGAACATTACCAAATTTACTGAGACTAACATTTAGACCATTGTTTGGCGTTCGTGTACCACCAGCTCTGTCTTATCTTACTAGTATTATAAATGCGAATGTTTAGATTAATGGATGATTGGATGTTTGTTTGAAGGTATCTGGCGAACTACAAGATCTGGCTGAAATTTGGCATACATATAGAACATAGTCTAAAAAAACACATAGGCTACTACTACTAATTATGTTTTTTTTTGACTCCGCGGGCGACAACTAGTTAGTGAATAAATAGCGGTCTTTGAGAACCGCTGTATTGAGGTGGTTTGTGCTTTTATGGCGTGTTTCGACCGGACTAGGCTTCTAACAAGGACAGTTACCTTTATGCTATCGTTTCTTGTATCATATTTCGTTATTGTTATTTAGTAAATGTTTAAGATTACTGATGATTTAGTCAGAATTAGAAATTATATACATATATTAGTATCGATGAAAGATAACCTATTCACATTACTTAGAAATGTTCGTATTTCTAAAAGTACATTCAAATAAAGTTACTGCCAAACTCAGAGTTCCTTATTAGTGTAGTCAAGTGGTTACGCAAGTTATTACTACAAAAAGTAACTCTTTGGTATCAAGTTTAAAAACAAGTAAATACTGTTTGGTCAAAATGACCATATTAAATTTATATATAATTCTATAGCATATAGTCACATACTCTGTCGTATCTCTGAAATAATAGTTAATTCAAATAGAATGATGTAACAATAACAACCTAATGTTTTAGATAAGACATTGTTTATATAACTGACTAGCTGTTGCTCACGACTTTACCCGAATGTTTTTTGGGTCAGAAAATCTATAACAAAATAAACCTATGTTTGTTCCGCGTACACCAGTTAAAAGTCCCCACCTTCAATTAAAAGTTCCGTAAAAATTGATCAATCCGTTTCGGAGATTATTCTAAAATAAACAATGACTCGCGGACATACTTACAGAAGGATGGACAGAATGAGATACAAGTGTTTTTTTATATAAGTAACTTTAGGTGTAATGTTACATAGAGACACTCAAATTTTCTTTATCTGTATAGATGCGGGGAAGGTAAGCGGGGCGAAGTAAGGAGGGATTGGTTGATAAAATAAAATGGTTTAGCGACAACACGAACTGCTTTATATTCGCCATTAATATTAACCGCGGTGGCTTGCGTCAGTGCGATATTTGACTCGCTGAATCGTCTGCACGACTACCGATTGACTTTCATTGGGTCGTTTTAAAATTCATTGTATACTAACAAAAACTTGTTTTGTTTACCCGAGATGTATGTACTTGTGAGAAAAAATATTGGTACTAAATGCGATAGGAATAATGCATGTTGACGTCAGCGGTTAAAAGGTTGAATGTTTTAGAATAATGTGCTATTGGATTTTTGAATTATTCAGTCTTCTGTTTTTTTGAACACCATGTACTTTACATTAGAACCTATTTTAAAATATGATTTTAAAGTTCCCCTAAGATTATTTTAACATGTGCTTAAGAATAGATACTTTTCTAAGACTGTATTTCTTATTCTCGTTGCATGCATACTTGGTGTCTTTGACCATTATCGTATCGTGTACATTCAAAAGGCGGTGCAAAAAGTGGTTCCGTAGACTCGATGGATAACCCACTAATGCGCTTGTCCCCGCCATAACTCCACAAACATCGACATAAATAAAAGCAATGCTATTTAGAACTAGTTATTGTGTACAGTAAAAGGAACATTAAATCGCAGCGTTGCCTGTCAGGACGGCATTAATTGCCTTTTTTACGCCTTCGTGGATTCCATAAAAGACCAAGGAGTTTTGTGATCATTAAATTTTAATTGGTTTTCTTGTAGATCGACCTTTAAATGCGCATAATCTGTCTATTTAATTTTAAATTGTAGATAGAAAGTTATTTCTGTCATTTGGATGAGATAAAGCATTGATAATGCTATCGGCTATTGAAATTTTAGTGAATGTTATCTATAAACGTGGTTCAATACACCGCAGCTTCGGGTGATTCCCGATATTACTCAATACCATTTACTTTGGAAACTTTAATCAGAAATAATTGTTATTCGGTCTGTGAGAGTTTAAGTACATAATGGAAAAAACCGTTCGTTTCAAGACAATAAAATACTGTCTGAAAATAAGAAACTTTAGCCTCAATTATAATAAAATTAGAGTGAAAATATTGAGCACAGATAATGATCAGTGTATCTTATCTACACAGTGCAAATAGAGGTCAGAAGATAAGGTTTTGTTGAGATGTAAGTTTGTCTACCTTTATTGATTTTACGAATGACAGAGTGATTGATAGGTGAAGATAATTCTCAGTCGTAAATGATGAATGGAATTAATAAAAAAAAATGGTTTATATTTCTTGCACTAAGTACACAGTATTGAAGTGTAATAAAATTTGCTTCGTTTCCGAGAATTTATTATATAAATTTGATTTTGTGTCGCCTTTTTCTCTATTTACATCAACGCTTGAAAATGTTAGATTAACCGTGATCCGCTGGCGAAATTGTTAAGGAACATTTTGTTGTTCAAAGAAAATACTATATTATGTGCTAGTGATTCGGCTGTTTAAGCATACACTATTTGCTGCAATGAAGCATGAAGCTGCACTATTTGACAATATATAAGGCATTTTAAAAGCCTCGTGTTGTAATTACTTTGATGTGTCCCATTTCGACAAAATATTTAATCATGTATATTACAATGTATCTGACCTGATCTTACTAATATTATAAATGCGAATGTTTGCATGGATGGATGGATGTTTGTTTCAAGGTTTGTTATCACTGAAATTTAGCACATATGTAGAACAGACTGGAACACACAGGCTATTGAATAAATTTTTAAACGACTCGCGGATGGAGTCGTGGTCGACAGCTAGTACAAAATTGCATATCAAATCAGAATTGTTACGTGTTAAAACAATAAAGAAGCAAACAAATTTGTGGTAATAATGCAGTTCAACATTTAAATATTTACAAAGTGCACTGTGTTTTATTAAGGTTTATTGGTAATTCTGTTATAAGACATCTTTGTTCCATTTTGTGATATCAATTGTAATATGTTATGTTATCGCAAAGATTAATTTCAGATAGCACACAATGATGCATTCGATGGTTCCAAAGTTTATTCATTCCTTTAAAAATAACCTCATTTTAGCAAACGATATAGAGATAGCTAATTACGTAAAGATATTGTCTATTGATTTGTCGATTTGTTATCCGTATTTTTCATACGTTCAGTTAAGCGTAGGTTTCCACTGCCGAATTTCGGCTTTTGGAAAGGAAAAACGATAAATGTACGTTTACGGCAATGGAAACGCTTACGACTAACACTATTGCATCCCTATTCAGGAAAATGTCTATGTAAATCTGTTTCTTCCAAAATATCGTTCATATTTTTTGTCATATTTCTTATTTCTGTATACAATTTGAGAAAATAATGGTAGGATTATGTATAGCAAACTTCAATAAAGGAAATTACGGTCGTTGTCCCACCTTTATACTTAAAGTACGTTGCTCTTACATTTATATATTTGATGTTGAAATTATCATATCCATTGTATATAAGCCATACATTTATTTAACCATACATGTTCTGTATGTTTTACCAGGGGTTCCCAAACACTCCTGATTTGCGGGTCGCATAAAACCTGATGAAAAAACCAATCCAGACTAATCTTTTATGACATGCTATGTAAAAAACTAGATTAATTTATGATTTTTGTATGTATGTATTTTTAAAATTACTGTTTGTATGTAATGTATGTGTAGATCATTGTTTTTAAAAAGATTGGAAACCCCTGTATTTTTACTAGGATATATAAAAGTTATGTTTGTTTTAATTGTTACGTACACGCTAATTAAAATCGTCTAGAGTTGCAATTAGATATCTTTGTCTTTAAAAAGATTAATTAAAAAAACTAGTTTTAAATTACGCCAGTTAACATTGCTTTTCTTTATATACTTCTTCGATTATTATTATTTCACATCTTTGTATGTACCTATACAAATATATATGAAAGAAATTTTTAAGACACTGGTAAAGTATAGTTACCTATTTTATATTAGAAACAGATAGATTTATCTATATTCTATGAATATTCTACGAATTAAGGCTCTCTAGAATATTTTATATTAAATCATATTTGAATTGTAAAAAATACTGGCTGTTATTTATTCAAAATACTCAACTTTTTCGTAAATGCCACATTCTCCTTAATTTCGTCGTCTTTTTAAAATATATTTTTAAGGATAAGATAATGAATATGAAAATTTTCATGACTCAGGTGGAGAGAAAGAGAGAAAGTTATGAGTAATATATTCATATCGTTTGTTAATAAGTGTGCTAATTTTTAAATTGATTGGTGATCTTTGTATCGGTAAAAATTACGTCAAATATTCCGTTACATTGGTAGTAGGTCAAGTTAAAGATGTGTTAGAATTTATCACGTCACTGTCTCTACCTAATCAGGATACCGATAACTATCACTAGTTTTGGCGAGAATATCTTGCGAATTTATAATACTAGGCTCCTAATGTGATAAAGAATGTATCTATCCTTAAACTTCTAAGATAAATCCGAGACTGACTTCGTGAGCTGTAGACATGATGTTAAGAAATGGTTTTGCTGGACTGGGAGTGGTACTCGTTTAACTATTTTATCTGTTACGTTTTATTACTTATTTGCTCATTTCCAAAAAGACCTTCTAAGCTCCATAAAATACAAATCGCGTGTTCCAATTCTAATACGATAAAATCATGCTTTTACGTTTCTGTAGACCAATGGCAATAATTTTGCTAAGCTAGGATGTCATTATGGTTTGTAATAAAATATAAATTTATTAGATAGTTGTATTAGGAAAGGAAGTGCAAGTGGTCAGTATGTAGAGCGCAAAGCGTTTATCTTGTCGTAGAGGCGGCGCGGCGGTGTGACGTAAGTGAGCGGCTCATTCGGCCAGGCTTTTCGGCGGGGCCCCCACCAGCGCGGTTTGTTTACAAGAGCTCACGCGGCCGCCGGCACTCGTCACCGACCTGTACGAGAGACGTGACGCTCCGCGCTAAACACAATTATCATCAAACCATCAGTGAACAAGTGATCATACAATACATTTTCATATAAAGTTAAACACAAATCCGCCCGCGAAAATCGTGGCGCACTCACCAACATACGTGCGTGTGTGTTCAGGATCCTCATCGCATCGAGAAACGACCGTAAGTTTTTATTTCCAATACGCCATTAAACTAGTTCTTGTATCTAAAATCTATTACGTATACGGAATAAATGCAAATGTTCATTTTTTTTATTGTTTCTCCGTCGATCCGAAATACGCACGTTTAACACTCGTCGGAAAATACTGTCCATAATGCGTCGTTAATCTGACTCGATGGCTATTTTTGTTTAATGTCTGTAGTCCGTTCGGTTTTTGTAAATATTTCGACAATCGTCTTAGACCATTTAACACGGGACTTGACAAGCGTGTGCTTACCATTCTGTCGTAATAAATTAACTATTTGATGGTGTACTTTTGATAAAACTAATTCTGCGGTATACAGCATGATTGTAATTTCATATCTATAGCTGTACTTATATTAAATTCTCTCGGTATGATAGTCGTAATAACGACGAAATTTATATGTACATATATTTACGCGAAATAAGTACCCAACAAAAAAATATTATGAGTTATCATTCGTAGAACATCAAAGGAGAACAATATTTGATGGCATTCCACTTAATTAACATCACCAGTATATTTGTGAAGGTCATAATTTTTATGTCACTTGCGTTCCATTTCGAAACTAAAACCGGTTGGGATCTTTTTAAGTTGGTGTAATAAAATCGAGATATCATTGCCTGAGATCAGTGCACGCGTTTACTGCACGGACACGCTGCTTAGAAAATTTTGGGAACTTAAGGTCACAAGAAACGTAAAGCGTAGCCTCTACTCTATATTTAGTTTTATATTAAACAATGTATATGAAGATACATAGAACAACACACGCTTGTGATTACTCTAATTCTATAATAGATTAATCTTATAATTTGAGGAGAGCTTGAAATATTTTTAGACATTCTTCAGATTCCTTGGTAACGTTTTTAGTGCAAATCGGTAAATAGAGTATTAATAATTTCCAACATCATTATCAACAACAGACGAAGCTCACATGAGTAGGAAGAGATTAAGGATTTCCATTTGGCGTTGATCCTGACGACACTCTCGCCTTGTCCAAGTTTATATATCTACGCATGCTCGCTCTTTGGTTTCGGATGCTCTTACGGCTTCTACCTCACGATAAGCCCTTTGTCTACTGCTGGATACAGGCCTTCCTCAGCGCCTACCACAGTATGCCTCCGCCATCAGAATTTCACCTAATAGTAAATGCCAACATTGATATTTTATTCTCGATTTATGTGACTAAATGCAGTTCAAATAGTAAACATTTTCTTGTCTGCGTGTGCTACGGATTCCTCACTAGTTTAATTTAGTCCTACTCTCGTCTGAGTCTAAGAATATAGGGTGGTCCGCAACTTGTCTATATTCAATGTAATTCCGTTGTGTCTAATGTCTCCAGCTCGGTGGTCTATTTTTAATTTTGTGTCAAATACCAGGTAGATGTGTCGTCTAGGTATGTCGTGTATAAATTACGATGCATGTTTAGGAGTTTTATTACATGTTGCATTAAACATATTTATAAAGTTCAAATCCGAGCTAATGTTGATGTTCAATTGGTTAGACGACTTTTTTCTAAGCTCTACGAAAATAATCACTAATTCTGTCTGTCTACAATTTTTTATAACAATGCGCGTATTTGTGTGTCTAAAGTTTGTTGAATCACTTTCAACATCAAATAGTTTTCTGTTTATTTCATCGGGTATTTAGTTAATTTAGCTATTTTTACAAGCAGTGTGTTCTATAAAATAAAGTTTTTTTGTATGTTTTCCTTTCAGTCTAATTCTAGTTTTATAATAATTAATACTGGTTCGTTTTTATTCGTTCTCCTTGCAGACGATCTATTTCTAATCTTTGAGTTCAAAGTTCGGGAACATAAAATGTTGCTTAGCTCTAACAAATCGTTATCTTACATTAGTATTATGAATTTGTTGTGTGGGCAGTGCTTTATCTCTTTTGGATTATGTATGCTGCATTTTAATGTTAACGTCATCTCATCCGATAAAGATAATAGGGGCATATATTGCATCTTGACTCGGTTTACGTTAGATCTATTTACAGCTACACATCCTGTTGCTATGCGGGAAGTTTAACAACACTATAAATTAAAAATTAAATTTATCTTTTAACTTAAGTATGAACTGATTTTATTTCTATTTTTGTTCAAAATGTCTTAAAAATTATTAAAATGTTGAGTGTTTTTGAGCAGTGTTTCCTTTGCGTATAATTTGTTTCATTCGCTCCCTCAGCGGGTTGTCCCTTTTCCCTTGCGACCTCTAGACGTACGACCTTTCTCACATTGAAGGAATATTGCCGTTCCCAACTGCGAAGTTAAGACATAGCTACAAGTTCTAAGTCTATAAAGTTTATGTAGAAAACACTACGTACTCTGTTGATATTAAAAAAAATCCTTTCACAGTATTTGAGTGTAATTCGTTCAAGCAAGGATCCATCAAATATCAAAAAACAATGTACAAATCGAGCTATACTATGTGTTTATAATTACTTATTGTGTAATTTTATTAAAAGCATGTATTATTTCATACTATCATACAAAGATAGTGTTATTATTTTTATAAACGATTCGTTCAAGAATTTCTTGCTTGTCATTGATAAGGTCGAGTTTAACCGAAGTTCTGAGCAGTTCATTAGCTGTAAGATAACTGGCAAGTTATCGGTCATCGACCGATCGCCGGCGGACTTTTTAATAGTTCCTTGCGAAAGAAGCATGAGCCAACATCGGGCGAATGATAAACATTACTCAATACCAATAGTACTTGCATTTTGCATAACACGGGAGAAATATGTGGGATATTTTTTCATATATTCATAAAGTATTTTCAGTATTATAACATAACATTTTTAATTTAGACAATAGTTTACTGTGGTACAGTCTAAAACGCTTCAAATTTTATGCCCACTTGCATTTGATCAAGTACAAATTCTGGTTGAAACCAGTTTAGGTTTATACCTTCAATTAAACTGGGATACAATTAAGTTCTATTCTGTGCAATTGTGCATGTGCAAGTGCAATAAAGTTATGCAATAGTCTCACGTGAAATGAACACTTCTCACCAGCCAGTGTCGGGGTCGCGTTCTACTTCACGTTTCCGGTGCCGATGAAAGTAATTAGTAGAGTTTTCGCTTTCATCTAACCAGTTTCCATCTTCGACGTTTGTCGCTAACCACATGGTCAGTGTCGCGTGCGTGAGTGCGTGTTATGTACGAATAATCATGTTAATGTAGTTACATGTGTGCGTGACGATATGCGTGATGTTACCTATGTCTCTTGGTTGTGTCAAATTTTCCTCTAAACGTCTCGATAATCCGATGTTTAGAAATTGACGCGATTGAACTGCGATTAACTTGAAGATATAATCATTTGAAATGTTTGTACCTGTTGCTAAGGTTTCTATCTATTATCCGTTGTAAAGAACTAGCGTAAAATGCGTAAAATTAAAATAAAATTCTCTTTTAATTATCATTGTTTCACGCATACACGTAAGCAACACACACAAATGAAATTGATTCACTCATACACTATTTTTATGACCGCAAATATAGTCCACACATTGAGTCATAAATAGAGCTTCCAATATTTTATTTATATGTTTGATATCTGGTCATGTATTTATACTCGTAATTCCTGCGTCGTAAATACTTGGACTTCAAACTTTGCGGTTTTGACTCTCGTAAAATATTTTCCTTACTGTAAAAATAAAGCAGTTTTATTGCTACCTTTAATGTTTTTTATGTATTAAAAGATAATGTCAAAAAACTCTGTCTATAGTACTTTTTGTGCTTAACAAGAATTTCAGCATATTTTAAAGTCGTTAGTATTATAAATCTAGATTTTAAGGTGTTGAACTGAAGTTGTTTTATATGGTAAATTTCTTCCAATTAAACTCAATCATCATGTCACCAATATGTCACAGTCGTTGCAATTTTGTTTTTCTCCAATTGGGACAGTTTATGTTGGACAGACCTGGCAGTTTGGTCCTTAAAAGGTATATTTGTCGCAAGTATTTTTATTGCCAATGTCCGGTAATTAACACGTCCATTGCAAAATTCTATGTAACGGTTTGCGACATATTTCGTGCATTTACAACGATCACTAATTTCTCTTTTAATACTCAAGAACACTGTATTGTTTGAAAGACGGAGATTTAACTCGATGGCTTCACAAGTTTAATTTTCATTATTAAAAGTTCTTCGTTGTTTCGTTCGCATATCAGAAGTTATTTTAAATAGCGTCTAATATAACGATTATTTAAATGAGCATTACATGTTTGCAATGAATGCTGGATGCAAATTACCGTGTTGTCGAGTAAAAGTCCACTTTCGGCATCTCTGGCTCGGCTCGGGCAAACGAAAGTAATCCGCATGCAGCCCGGCCGGCGTTAGTTTCGCTCTCGAACCTAATACTGTTTTCCATAATATTATGTTCTAAGCGAAGTAGAAGTGTCTAATGACCGTTCCTCATAACCATTTTTGCTCATCGAAGATTTCTTTTATCAATTATTTTCCATTATTTTTTTTATTTAACCCTTATGTTCATTTTGTATACTATACCATACATACAACTTTATAAAAATATATTATACGATCACTATAAAATAAATTTTAACTTTGTTTTTAGCTTTTCTTCAAAAAAGAAATCTTGCTTAAATAAGGGTTAAGATTACCTAAGATTTTCAGTTCTTTAGTTTTTTTTGGCATAATCCTGAGTAATCATATAGATTCTTGTGCCAAAAATCTTCGTAACACAAAGCCAAAGAGTTTGCGCTCGTAAAGTCGATGTAAACTTTTAGGTCGATACGAACTTGGAATGCCTGCGTGTGTCGCAATCAGCAACAGTACCTGTTGCGTTCGAGCCCTTGTTGAGCCGACTTTATCGCGGTTCTGTTGCGACAAACGAAAGATATTATCCCTTTATATTGTGACAATTGTCAATTTAACAATAATTAATGCAAACTATTTCTTTCTTGTTTAAATAACGATTTATTATCAACGATTCTCGTTAAGAATAAATTTTCATTTGATAGTGAATGTTTAGCTTGATAAGTTTTATGTCATTAAATAGGATACTATACTGCATAGCCATTTCTAAACTCGGTTGGAAGATATCCTATATTCCAACCTATTACTAGATTAGTTTGGTGAGAACAGTTATTAATGGTACAAAAACGACGCATGGCTTAACCATTTCTCGCATTAATTCCAGTGAGGATATGTCGATTAACATTCGCCCAGAGCAATTGAAAATTACGCACTCGTATTCAGTAGGTCAGCGTGCTCGGATTCGCGAATGAGCGAAATTTAAACAAATGATATTGCGCGCGAGGTAGAAAGTTTCGTGTTATCGCTCAACCGGGCCTCTGGGCATTGATGGTAGTGTCACAGTTGCTAAATTTCGCAAATTCGCTATCATTGTGACACGAATTCGTAATGAGATACGTTTTGTCGGAAATCTCTATATGTCAGTGTGTTTTTTCATGAATTTTATTGCGTAGTTACTCACGGTATTATCTCATATTGCTCTATGAAATTTAAATATTTTTAGGACACACAATTTTAGGAGCACGCAGTCGATTATTACTTGGTTCTCTATATTTTTTTTATTAGACTGTATAAAATTGAGATGCACGTGAAATATTGACTAACATTATCGTGTTTCCATTAAGAATAACAGTAAATAAAAATGTATAGATTTACCAAATTATTCGTATGACAGTAACTGGAATTAGTATCTCATTGAGAAATCGCATCCGGCTTTTTGTTTAATATTTTTGCCATCTCTAAATAACAGTGGTGAGCAGAGTGTTGATTTTTTTTTATTTGTAAAGCACTTAACATTCGATTTAGAAAGTTTGATGTCTGTATCTCGCGTCAAAGGCCCTCCAAACTAAGTTCGTGTCGATGGGACTATCTCAATGACACTCGACAAAAAGCCCGACAGTATTCAGTGGAGCGTTATCGAAAGAGAAATTTCGGTCATCACCAAAATCGTTCATACGCCAGATCAATTCTGACTCAGGGTTGTCACCTTTATTCACATTCTCAGTTAATAATTATACTTTTGTGAAGTGAACTAAGTGTCTGTGAAGACATATTATTGTTATAAAACTAGTTTGCATCATATTAAATAATAGCATTTAGTAACATTTCTTTCTTGCAAGTTAAAGTATTCAAGGAGATCTCGTTGTAAGGCATTTAATTCAAGATCTGTTTAATATCATTTACATTTATTCGACCACTACAATAAAACAGACATAAAATATGATGCCTCCGTTCTAAAACAGGTTGTTAATTATTTTTGAATTTAGAACGTTCTTTTTTTGTATCCGGCATATGGCCAGATAGTCGCGGCCCTGATTAGCCCAATGCCAAAGTAAAAGTGTCTAAAAAATGTAAGTCGCGAAATAACATTGCGATTTCGCCGCAACGGGGTTAGTGATGTGGGTCAAATAACAGCTATCTGCTAGTTGATACCACCTTCGTTTTATTTTAGCATCTGCTCGGTGGGCGGTTCACGGTCATTGACAATTTCGCGGTACTTCTTTTATTTGATACGAGTGATGGAAAGCTACGGTTTGACGTTGTTGAATTAATAAATACCTGAAAAAGAGACACATAGCCATTATTTTGGTATTGTAACAATTATATACGCTAAGATAATACTTAATTTTTTTCCCAATATTTACATCAATGTATCGTTCAAAATGTATAAAGAACAATTGAAACTTTAAAGCATGATTAAGTGCATTTTGTAAAATGTAAATGTGATATTGTCTTAAACCAGTCTTGAATTTGATACGGCACCGACCGTACATGTGGTGAACGAAAATAATCTTTTATTTCTTCTTTACAATTCATTATAAAGTTTTAGTCGTATTTTGATCCGACCGTCGACTCAGTGTGATACTTAAAAATACATTAAACGAAATAAGTAATGGTATTTTCGACATTGCTACGTACTTTTACCTTTTCATTTCAACAATTTATTCTTGGTAAAGCTCCTGATCTTCATTAGTTACTTAAAATTTTTAAATTGTTAATATCGAAAAAAATACTGAGCCATGTACCGATACGATGACATTTTAAGTTCGTTGCTTCGTATGATCCATAGATAAATCCGTAATCGTGACTGGCAAAGTGGAAAGTATGAAATTCTGTCGCGCAACGATAACGGCGACCTTAACCACTGAACTTCACCCACTTGACATCATGCGGCCACTAGCTGACAGCTTTTAGTTTCTAATCTCTTTGTCAATAATTCCGCAGCAAAGCTTTTAACCCAGCGTTTTGTTTTAAAGCTATATCTTTGGCTACCATTCAATCCACTTAATAGAAGGGAATGACAGAATGGCTATAAGTTTTTACGGAAGTGGTTTGCCAGTGAAAACCTACTGAAAAACCATATAATGACGTAGCGAGACTATCTACAGTCAAAAGTCGCTGCGTTCTTTTTGAAATTCCGTACATCCTGTAATTTCTCAACAGAATGACACAACTTTGTTACACAAAACATTTTCACAATTTACATTTCAATGTTCCCGATTGCCTAAATTGCTAAAGGTGATTTAATTTTTTATTATTTCTTTTTGCGCTCTGAACTGGACATCCGCCAATGTTTTGTACATAACTAACGTCTTGTTCCGGTCGACTGATCTCATGCCAAAATGCACAACAACTCATTTGTATTTCACTCTTTGTGCTCTTTGAGCTTATTATCTGTCAAAATATTATCAATTTAATCAGATGTCAACATTTTGCATCATTAAGAATCAAAGACTTTACTATTAACACAGATAAAGGATGATGAAATTTTTATGAAATTATTCAAACTATGAAACGTAACAGATAAAATCATGTTCCCCCACAATCTGCATCCTTAAAAATGTAATGTAAAAATAATTTACTTAATTAGACAACAACGAAAATATTCTTGATTGCATCCGTATTTACGCTACGGAAATAATAAATCATTTTAAATTCATTATAATATTTTGTACTTTAACATAAGCCTCTTATAAATTGTAAAATAAATATAAAAAACCAGGTTTCCATTACTTTCGTGTGGATCGTTTTGTTTTATTTTCGACGTTCGTGTATCAGAAGTCTCGGGAGAGTTGCTTGAGGATTGTCTCGGTATCTTGCGGTCGTAAATAAATATACAAAACAAACACTGCAGGTACACTTACCATCGACCTCTCGCCTTCCATCGGTATACACTGACTCACTGATATACAGGGCTCCTTTATATTTTAAAAATTAAGAAAACAATGTTTTGTGTTCCAGCTTTCCAATACATTGTTTGGTTTTACATGATAAGTTGTTGGCACTATTGTAATAATTTCCTGGCAAAGTACACCGTTATATCGTTTAAAGGAATGATAAGAAATTAAGCTATTAAATGATTCAAACTTTCGTGAGACATTATACTAAACTGATATATAAACATGGCTAAACACTCACGTATATTCGTCCGGTGGCGGCACCGACTAGTTTCGAGTCCATCGGGTGCCCTTCTTCAGGATGAGTGGTAATGGTATTATTTCGCGGACGCGGCCCTCAGCTCACCGCGATTGAGCTATGGAATTGACATGTTTATAAAATTAGGAGAAGTTTAACTCCAATCATAATATATAGCTGTCATATTTTTACCTAATAAATTAAATAAATTGATAAGATTGTTATCTCCGATTGATATAGTTTATATAATCTTGGTTATGTAATATTTTATTTAATAATCTTTTCTTATTTGAGTGTCATTATCGACAAGTACATTACAGATCCGGCATACAGTGTGGCATATTTATAAAAAATTCGCACAAGTGTACTGAATATCGCAGCTTACAAACATATAATTTTTTGTTAAATATTTACACTTCTCTTTATTGTTAAGTTTTAAAAATTATCTTAACGAATATTTTAATTGTGCCTTCTACGTTGCCTCCAGTTTACAACGAAATAGTAATAACTTATGATAGTGTAGGTGTTAAATCAGTAGTTTTTTTATTATTTTTTCATATCTGCAATTAAATATTTAATTGATTCCGACACAGGATATTAATCTTAAGTTTGTAATCTTTGGTATTGAGCTTTATTGGTTCTTAATTGTATTTAATTTTAAAAACGTGTGCGCTAACCTTTGCAGATAATGCAAATGGAAAATCAAAAGAATTATGTTGCACGTACGAGAATTCCTTGTTAAAAATCATTTAGGCTTACAAAGTAGTCTGTCGGGTTTTCACTGTGCTAATTCATTTGTTCGTTGTATGCAAATTTGGACATTTTTACTGAATGACGTTTGGAGGCGTTTCCGATACTTCGGATACAATATTAAACCGCCCTCTTATGTTCTTTCACCAAAACTTTCACATCCGATTTTTATGTCTTGAGAAGTGATTTAAAAAATATTTTACGATGATTATTTAGGTAGATATGTATGTTGTTTTAATCTTGAAATTCAATATAGTATTTTTTTATATCATAAGGTGGCAAACGAGCGAGCGTCCACCTGTAATCGCTGAAATAGCAAAGAGACCGTTGCTCATAGACATACGCAATTGCATATATCGTTGCCTACCTTTAATCGACGGAGGAGAGGATGCACAGAAAGAAAATATCTTCCCTTCCCATGCACCCTCTTATCCGGGAAGTCCACTTCCACTTCCCATCCTTTCCTTATAAGAAAAAGGGTGAGAAGGGAAAGAGGACTAAATTAGGCCTCCGGGACGCACACTCATCAGACGAAACGCGGAATTGCTTCCACTTGACGCCTGTCACCTCGTCGTGGTATTTCACCGGGCGAGCCGGGCCAATTCGTGCGAAGATGTTAAAGCGGGCTCTACCACTGTTAAATGAGTATGAGTCTGTTTAATTAGTGTTGATACAAAGAAAGAACTCAATGAAAAGCTTTATTTATCAAGATATTGCATTGAATATAAAAGGAATGCCTTAAATACAATATCGGACACAACAGAATCTGTATGTAAACTGGAACAAGATATGAAGGTCACAAGTAAATTACATAGTAAATAAATCCATAAAATTATCAACGTTTGTCCTTTGAATGTTTATTCATAAGCAGTGGGCAACCAATATATCAATAATCGATAAGAATTTATTATTCTCTAAAATATTAAAAATATGTATTTGGCAAAGAGATACCAAGCTACGTAAGAAGCTATTCCAGAAGTAAAAAGTGGATCAATAATAATAATGAGTGAATGATCCGGTAGCATTTTTTCTCTCGAGGATTTTTAAAAGCTTCACAGGGACCTTTTAAGTTACAGTACTGGTGTTTATAAAAGAAACAAGTGTCCCAAACAAATTTCAAAATAAATGCAGTTCTGATCATGTTGATAGAAAAAGTGGTCATACAGTATCGCCTTATCGAGTCCAATGACGCGTTGTAATCATTTTAAAATTGAACTGCAATGATACAGTGGACCTTATGTTTCTAATCTAGTCAATATTTGAATGAATTTCACCTTCAATTGTGGCACATGTTCGTACTTTGGCAGCTGTTAAATTGTTGCAGGGTATCGCCTCTTCATTTACACGTTCCACTTTGCCCAATAAAGTGGAGGTGAGTGGTGTCAAATCGATGGTACTACTGATTTGTAACGACCTTTCTTGCTCACGTCATACTGAAATCCGTTTACGGAGTTTTCCATTATGCCGAATATTGCCTACACAAGATTACTAGCTTATTTCCTTTTATATTTTAGACTATAGTCAAGGTGTGATTTCTTTTGTTTGTAGTTAATTAAATTATATGTAATTTATTACAACAGCTATTCTAACAGCTTATGTTAGGAGGATAGGGAAAGTTTTTGTTCTTCGCATAATCATTGTTTTTATTTTTATTAAAATCTCTACATTATTGAATAAGGTTACATTGCTACTGAATGCTCGAAGTCAACGTCTTCTATGAGTATTTAAATTTGACCTAGTTTTGTAACATGCGTTGTTAGTGGTTTACCTCATAGTTCTATTCGATGGTCGATTTAAGTTTTCCTTGAATCATTATGTTACGAGTCTCGCTCGATATTTGTCGTGACGTGTGCCGCTATGTATGAGATCAACAATGTCAAGGCGTTCTTATGTCAGACTTACGTAAGATGTTTGACTAGTTGAGAAATGGGGGACAAGACGTAAAGATTAGCCGCAGCTTAATTTTACTACAAAGTATCCGTTTTTTTGTCAATCGTGTTTTAAACATAGCCGTACATTGGGATTCCCCTTAGCTTCTTATTTAGATCTTGCGCCAGACAATATTGGCTTTGGTTGTGAATCTCTTTCCATCTTTACATGCGTGTAATGGCTAGCAAAGATTGTACATCACATAAGCAACATGACTCCACACGAACAGTCCTTCTTAGAAGATTTATTACCTACTGTCTTATATCCGAAGAACTCGATTTCATTTTATAATTTTTGTTGTTATGGTATCGGAAAAAAACTCATAATTCGTACACGATATGGATAATGAAAACCAATTTTTATTTTCGAGGGGAAGGTATTTGATGTAGCGGGCATACTATTTTTTTTATGCGGCGACGAAGTTACTGGCGACCGCTAGTTTCTATCGTAATTATTCATTTGTGCTTTTAATCGCTATTGTTAGAGAATGCAATGTTTCTGGCTTATCTAACTCACGGAGTGTTCAGATCGGGACAGTTATAGGTATCGTTGGGCAATTACTCTTGTATTTATCAATTTAGATAAATCACTTATCGCAACGACATTAGCTGCTGTTGATAATTTATACACGTATTAAGCCAGATTTGATTTGCAAATTTGCTTGTAATCACGCAGAGCGCTCTCAGAGCAAAGAACGTGAGCTCGATTGTAATTATTGTAACCAGCACATTGCTGGTATTAAGTAATTTAATATGTTAATTGTAATTTACCGTTGTTGTTTTGTGTGCTTTAGATCGGCTGTTATCATGTTATTTGATTATTTTAAAGCTCATACATATTTAAATAATGTCCTGTATTTATTTGAAAAAATCGCCTTGGAATTATTGCTATTACTTATAGGATTTTTTTTGATATTAATTGTCTGTTTACTTTTAGTTATAAAGTCGACTAATACTCTCCTTGAACAAACTATTAATTTTAATAAAAAATGTTATGAATTTGCATGCATCTGTTTTCACTGCTGATACTCATCTTCTTGTTTCGACGCCAATATAATTGTTTTATGTCCCTGTAAATTATATTTTGCCGCTCGCAGCTTCTGCATTTTTTGCAATGATGTCTGAACGCGATTGTACTTTATTGCATGTTCGTACGTTGAGACAATGCTTGATTTAATGATGTCGATATTAAGCGACTGATCGCTTAACATTTCAATAATTTTTATTATAGTTTGTAAAGCTATGGTTAAATTGAATAAGTTTTTTAAATTGCATTTTTTTATATTAAATAAATTAGCGCTTGACCACGATCTCAACAGATGTTAAGTAGTTAAAAGATGTAACGCGCTAGCTTAGCAATTGTAATTTTAACGAATCCTTGAATTATATCTATTTTATGGCGGTTTGCCAGTCAGATCCTGGTCTTCATATGGCTGAACGCCAAAAATGCTCATCTTCAACCATTTTAAGTTACAAGCTAAGAAAAAGATTTTATCTACGAATCATTAATATATTATAATTGAATTAAACATTCCAAATGATATTGTAATGTATTTGATATAGAGTAGTAGTGATGCGCGTATAAATCAGCAATTAATCTCGAGGGCGCGATGTCATCGGCATCGTACCTGCTCACTCACCTTGACCGCGCGGTGTCCTCTCACTCGTAGAACCATAGATGTTTCGCATAGTGATGTACTCTATCTATGTACTTATCGATAAAGATAAGAAAATATATTTAAAATTATCAGAATTAGGCGCACGGTGCAGTATCATTTTAAGAGAATATTCTAGCCTGGAATGAGACACGATAAAACTAAGAAGATTTGAAAATACATTGATAATTTTGTATGACTATAAAACAAAAAATTCTTAACATTATTTTAATACATGGTCGCGATTTCCTAAAATTTTGATATTTACTTGCGTTTTTTCGTAGGATTTTTATTGAACAAATGATTGAATAAATACATTGAGCTGATAATGTTTGCATCTGTTTAGTTTTGTTATTCCTGCGGTTGTTTTATTTGAATGTTGCCACTTACATATGTATGTACATATTATTTTCTGAATTCGCATCAATTGTGAGCTGTTGGGCGGCATAATTTAACTTACTGTGACCATGAATTTTTAAAGCTTGTCCCTCTTTGTCCTCTCAATATGTTTGTATTGGAAAATATTAAATTTGTATTACAACGCAAATTGTTACTGAAGATGTCATTCCATATTATCTTTATAGATTAAATTGTTTATCGAATTACTTTTTCATAATAGACATCTCTTTCCAAATAATTTATCTTGACTTTTCCATTGTAATGCGTACATACTATCTCATGAATTTTATATCGATGTAAATATGTCCTTTTGTCCTTCTGGTTTATGCATACAATTGTGTTTATGTATCAGTATAATTTTTATCATGTATGCGAGATATTAAGGTGGGACGACATCGGGACGGTCGACCATTTTGTAATGTCAGTGAATTGTAAGTGAGGACACGGAGTTGGGCAATTCCTCGTTTCCTGCCACGTGTATAGCATGGGTCTCAAATTTGAATATATCTTTTTTTATAGTTGTTGTGTCGACACGATAGTTTATTCAATTTATGCCAATAGGTCCGACGTTCGAGTAGAATGATTCATTGCGGCTCAATCGCGGCGAGATTAAATAAATTATTGTCGACGTATCGCATTGTGAATGGACTTTGCGTGCGTCTCGTCGCGACCGAGCGGGGTTGACTTTCATATAACTTTGTCGCCAATTAGTTTGGTCCGGACGCGAGCTCCAGACGGCGATCGCTTATAAAGGGATTTTGTGGTCCCGGCTCATTTCATGTACGTATGCGGTTATGCTACTATAGTATATGTCGAAGAGTATCAGACAATTTATGGTTTTTGTTCTGTATGTTTCGGTCCTCAAACCAAATCATTGCAATGCATCTCTTTAGTGATGGAAGTTTTTTTCGTGTCATAAGACGATTATAATTTTAATTTTGTTCGAAGACATTATAATATTTTACTTTGAATTTCTTATAGACTAGTATAGGAATATACTTATTGCTATGTTTTAATGCTAATAAGATTAAGCGGAGATAAAATCGCTATCTGTTATTCAATGAGTATATTATACAGGACGTAGAAAATTTCGGATATCTGTTTTTATCCAGAATTTTTATTTAAATAAAAATCTATAGTCAAGTATTCACTGTTACCATGTCATTCTATGTTACAGTCGTAAAACTTTCCTATTAGATAGACTTAATAAATTCCTTTAAACTTCCACAAGTTCACACATGTACTTCTTAACACTGCTTCCAACTTTGATGCTCGTGCTTAAAATATTTATTTTTTACAATCCCAATTGAAAGGGAGAAAGTACCACTTTCTGAAAGTTATTAATATTCATAAAATATTAATAACTTTCAGAAAGTTTTCTATTCCATCTCATAAATATTAATTTTTCATTCGAAAAGTTTGTTTTTGGCAGAGTCTCAAGTAGATTTCACAAAACAGCTCCGCTATTTCTCGGTAACGCCCTAAAGTCGTTGCGAGCAGTCGGCTAGTGCGTCGCTTATGATAAATAGGGCACAGTGTTTAAGGTTGTCGGGGCAGTAACCCGCTGCACAAGTGGCCGGACTATTTGCCACGTCCCGTTATCGCCGCGATAGGGATTCGACGATAGCCTGCGTCGACTTACGTGCGTTTATCTCGACACTCAACGTTCGTTTCATTTAACAATAGACGTAAAAATAATACATGCTCGACCATCACGATCGAGTTCGGACATCATCATAGGTGGCTGCTATTGTGACGATAGGATTTTTATAAGCGGTAGGCTCGGTGCAGTAGCACGTCGCCATCGTGTCACCGGTGGTCATCGGCCCCAGCTGGTGAGTTTCGCAAGTCCAGTTACCCATACGAGTCGAACTCATTAATATTCCACGGCCGATGTTATTGCGAACCTAGTGTCGGCGTCCTACGGTACGGTATTAGCGTCAACGTAGGTGCAATTTTTTATGCCATGCCTTTTCTATTGTATATAAACCCTTGTATTTTCGTTGACGCTAGTGATTATTAACGACTTCATTAACATATTGTAAAGCATCTGAGGAGAGACAAATTTGCTTGCATTATTCAATTGCAAGCTAAATGCAGAGGCCAGCTTAAAAAGCGTCGCAAATGAAACAAAGACATTCCGCGGTACCGAGGCGAGAGGGAATCTTCCGAGGAGGGCGGCGCGCAGACAGCTTTCGTCGTGTGTAAATGCGTGGCGCACAAAAAACGGCTAGGCGGCCAATAAAAACCCCGTCGGGAGAAGTCGAGGGGCGGGCTGCGGGTGCAGTGCGTCGCGCCGGCGGCTGCACGGTGCAGTCTCTCTGCGCCAGGCTGCCTGCGCGCACGCAGCTCTAACACCCCCTGCGAGCCGGTACTAGCATGCATACGACCCCCCGAAATATGCTATTCGCCCGCGACCGATAACTCTACCAATTTTCGCGATCGTAGACTACTTGAATCGGTTCGGAGACCGTTAAAAGGACACGGTCGCGACCGACGGACCTTTGCGTGCGTGTCGTTTCCGCTTGGTTAATTTTGGTTTCTATAGGGTTGTAGTATCCGTCTGCCGGCTAGCGATCGGTGGCGATGGCGTAAGTGTTTCTATGGAGCCGCATGTTCGATACGTCTTCCGACGAGATGTTGATGTGATGTTTTTTTCACAGAGCGGCGGTCGCTGCGAAAGTCTCGAACGGGCAGGCGGGCGCCACCGACCCCGCCGTCGAAGAAGGCGCTATGAAAGGAGTCGAGGCGACACCGGAAGAGCAGGAACGGTTAGCGACCGGAAATAACAATGGTTCCCTCGTGTGCAAGCTGCCAGAACCGGAGGAGCCGGACTCGTGTGCTGCGTTTCACTCGACGCGCATATTCATGTTGGTGTTCCTCTCGGGATGGGTGCTGCAGGGAATGTTTCTCACGTACTTTGTGAGCGTAACGACGACCATCGAGAAGCTATTTAAAGTAGAGTCGAAGACAACGGGGACGCTACTGGCCGCTACAGAGATAGGGCAGATATGTACGGCGCTATTCCTGACGTACCTGGCGGGGCGTGGGCACCGGCCGCGCTGGATTGCCTGCATGATGCTCGTGCTGGCGGTGGGCGTCATCGGCTGCATGATGCCGCACATGGCCTACGGCACCGAACTGCTTGAGGTGCACCTCGACTCTCACACGGCCGGGGCGGGCCCCGTCTGCGCGCTCGACAAAAACTCCTCTCTCATCAAATGTGACGACGCCCAAGTGCAAAGCACCAAAACAAGATCCTCAATCACGGCAGTAGTTATACCGTGGCTATTCATCTGTTTGCTCGTGGTGGGTGTGGGACAAACCGGAATCGCCACCCTGGGCATTCCTTACGTCGACGATAACGTGGGGAGCAGACAGTCGCCACTATACATGGGTAAGTAGGATTGTATATTTATTATAGTATTTAAAGAAAGAAAAACGATAACGAAAATATATCGCGAACACGATCCGAGCGCAGTCATGTATAAATATGTTGCACCGATAAATTCAGTCAGGATTGCACGGAAGAATCGCCATACAATATTAAGTTTATAAATCACTGATACCGCCCACAGCACGCCTACATACTTACTGTCCTTTGATACTCATACGATACTGCTGTTACACATTTCAATTGTTTTTATCTTACTTTTAATATTAATATTACATGAAGCGCATTATTATAATATTAAAATAGAGAATATTTTTATTTAATGACTATTTCACACGTATCTATGAAAATCATCATCACATTGAACTGCTTAAGTTACATAATATGTGTATTGTTTTTCATTTCCGAGTATGAGAATCATTATGACCACTACCTTGGTTACTATATCCCAACACCATTTAATAGGTAACTTGTGTTGGGTCCAATACATTCCATTAATGTCGTTCAACAATACTTAAAAATTTTAGTGTAGCTTCCAAATAGTATAATATACTTCACAATGTATCGTTTCCCGCAAAAATTCTAGAATAATCTAGTCATTGCCTAACATTGTGTTCCTAATCAAGCCCAATTGACAATTCCGGCAGTTGAGTATTAGGTTATTAGGGTTGTCCAAACATGAAGATCAGAGCCTTTTGGTTCTTACGACTTTAGTTTATTAACAAAGAAAGATGTTTACTTCAATTATTATATTATCGTAGAGTACCGTAATTTCCATTTCCCAGTTCCAGTTTTTAATATCTATGTAAGTTAATTATATTTAATTTTACAAATATTGTGTTTGCACATTGTACTATATCATTTTGTACATACAAGTTAATCTGTAAATGTTATTAAGATAACAAATTATTTACCTAAGTTAGTTCCACTTCCATAATAAGCATTGGATATTTTTCGTGTAATAATTACTACTTGTAGCTTAACTGCAGTGAAAAATCCACAGTTGGACGTAGACCTTTCATAAGATTAATTACAAATCATATGATGTCTGTCTATGACATATTTTTGTTCAGATTTTGAAGGTTTAGAAAATGTAAAGAAAAATTATGGTTCTAAGATATCCAATCTTCACTCCTCAAGCATGACATGCTATAAATAAATAACTAATGTTGTGAGACGCATGACGTTGTTTTAAATAATTAGTAGCAGAGGTCGAGCGACCGGTTTTTCGTTATTGTAAGGATCCGATGGGTGTAGGTATACTTGTGCAGCTTGTTTTGTCTGGGCGGCGTCTATTGCGCGTTGCACGCTACATGCTGCAAACTGACCACTACACGCTGCACGCTGCACTCTACCCACAGCAACTTGTACGTTGCATGCTGCGTCCTGCACGCTGCAAACGGCCGATAACGTTGTGTTACCTTGCTTGTAACTCTGAAAACATAACCATTTAAATGTTAATTTTAATTTAGTTTCTTTTAATTACACACTTTTGAAGATAGTCCCTCGTACTCGTCTTTTTAGAAGACTTCAAAAAGGAGGTTATCAATTCGACTGTATTTTTAGGTTTCTAGTATTTTTTGATAGTGAAACGCAGTAAAACCGTACATTTTATCGCTAGTCGCGCGTAGTCTATCTGAAGAGAAGACTTGCTTTAGTAGTACGTGTTCTAAATTAACAAAATACCGCGCCATTTTAAAAATGAAAATGTATAAAAAGTTATATTAACATATTCGTTTTAACCGTTCACACGGCGCGGTGGTGGGTGATGTAAAAAAGTCAAAATGTGGCGTGCGTGCGCCGCGACATGTGCAAGGCCTACGTGAGGGTTGCTCAGTAAAGGTCGCACCACACTGGGGTGGCGTGCTAGTGACAATCATTAGCATATCTACTACATTATTTTATTGTTTATTTGTAATTTTAAAGTTAATTTGTGAGTTACATTGATTAAGCTGTGTAATATTATTATTATCGGTATACATTTTTTATGCTAAATGTATTTTAAAAATACCCTCATATAACAAATTTTTAGGAAGACTTTATTATGCAGTCTTCTTAATGCAGCTTTTCTTTTTATTAAAGTAAGTACTACTTTGTATTACTACTAATACTTTACTGATTATAAACACGCTTATATACGTGATCTAACACAAAACAACATTACCGCTTTGTTTTCGTGCTACGTTAGGGATACGCGTAGTCTATTTTAGAATAGTTATAAACTAGTCTTGATCCTATTTTCAAATTAACATTACTCACAAGTTAAACAATCTTTATTACGTAATCTTTTTTAAGTAATGTTTTGTATAATAGCAGGTGTGACATAGTCGGTGTAATAGGTCAGTGTTAATGCTAGTTTCACACGAGGGCGTATTAGGTTATGTTAGAACAGTACTGCTATTATTTGTACGTACACCACCGAGACAGGAGAGTACCGTTTTATACGTACTGCACTGTCAACTGCTCTGCCTCACTGTTTAGTCCTCGTGTGAATTTTTATAAGATCAATGCGAGCGTAACCGCGCAAAGCACCTGCTTCGTGACCGCCGATACGATCTGACTCTACCTCGTTAATCATGAGAGATGGAGGGCAAGTTGCTTTATATTGTTAAATATTTACTTAATATTTATTCTTTAATATTGTAAAGGTAAAAAATAGTATTTTTTCGTTAACATTACTGCAATAAAATATTATTGAAAGAACAAAGGCACACTAATTTTAGGTTGAAATATCCACTTTTCAAAACGATGCTGCTTGATTCCGATATCATGTTACCGTTAAGGAATTAACTTAGTCACTTTCTGAGGCCGTTGCATGGTTTAAAATTTTATATGGCTTCCTAAGAATGCAAGAAGCCCTCTGTAAACCTATGTAAGCGATAGTCATTGTCCAGTCCCGACGGACGACCTCCATAAGCGAGAAACTCGGGTAAGAAAGAATCCTCTAAAAGCGGAAAAAATATTGCGATTTTTCGGACTCTCGCTCATGTTAGACTGTTTTACGTATAATACGTCACATTATAAATATTATGTAGCATTAGTCAGTATTACGAAAATATAACAGTTATAAAAAAAATATCAAAATTAAATTAGACATTTGATGTGTGACTTAAGTAATTAGTTTATAATATATTATATATATTTTACTTTTAAGTAACAAAATTATGTAATATACAAGTTAAGTACATTATGTTAGTGCAAATCATTAAAGGTTTATGCATGTTTTTAGCATTCCTATCTTTATCTATGTAGGTCGATCAGATCCGCTGTAAGTTATGTAATTAATTTTCTTATTGACAACAGTTATTGTATATATATAATTAATGATATGATTTAATTTGTTAACCTTAATTAATAATAACGATGTATTTATTGACCTAAATTAATGTATCACACATACTGTGGCTGATTTATCATAACTCGTGATATGGGTCGCTATTGTTTGTTGACTGTTCCTACGCGAGACATTTTACTTTGACTTCTCTAATTCAATCTTTTAATACTTTATAGCTCAAGAGGTATATTCCACGTTGCCAAAGAAATTTTGATACCAATCTATCGATGCTTGGGAATATCCAGAGGATTTCTTGAGAAAGAAGTAAAGACACTTTGTGGTTATTATTATGCTAGTAGAGAATAAATTGACTGAGTTAGTGCGTAGTTTTCGTTATATTTTTTATAATTATAAAGTTTAAATTTAACTATAATCTCTAATCAATCTTTTCAAAGGTTATTTGACTGTTCTGAGCTGACTTCTATTTTGAGATGACTTTCGCTCGCCGTGTTGCAAAATTAGTGGATATTTTTGAATGGAATATTCTATTGTAAATGTGCATAGCAACAATGTAGCAGTGGTTTACCTACGTATTGTTACCGGAGGAGTAAAACTGGTGTATACAACCTCATACTTTTCTTAGAGAAATTCTAGTTTAACTTTCACTTTCGATTGTCTTGGAGATTTGAAGCGGATCACAATTATTTTTAGCTTTACTTCCACCTAGTAATTTCTATCTATTTTAGTAAATTACTAAAATAACTATTTATAAGGAAACAATTCAACTCAAGCAATTACTTCATAGTATGTATCCAAACTATTTTTTTTCATCCATATTTCCTCACGCCATATATTTGCCCGCGGTACCATCCGCGCGGAATAGCCTATGTGTTCTTCCAGGCTGTTTTCTACATCTATGCCAAATTTCAACGAAAGCCATGCGGCCGTTTTGGAGATAACTTCTAACAATCCATCCATTCATCCAAACATTTACATGTAATATTAGTATTATAAGATTACTTAAAAAAAGTATTGAAGAACATCAATACGACACGAGCAATAGTTTTATTGTGCATAAAATGTCGTGGTATGTGACAGCTATTTCAGTAGTGTTGGTGCATTTGTGTCAGTGGGCCGGGACGTCTCGGTGCAGCGCGATGACACAATACTTGCCACTGTATTTAAAATATTACATCTAATTTGTTCTATCTCAGATTATACGACGAGATGCAAGCCATGTAATTTACAAGTAGAATTTAGTGTAACGCTAAATTGATGTCGTTAGACTAATTTACTTGGTATTTATTTATTTGGATTTAGTTTGAAGGATATTTCTGCTACTGATTAAATAGCTACACAAAAGTTGTATGTCCCGCTACCCGGGATCCAATCCGGATTTTCCAGGCGTCGTGGGCGGCTCGTTCATTTTTTATTATAAAGAAAACTTAATTGGACATGTTCTTTTTAATTAATGATTACCTTAATTGGACAGTTTCATTCCCATGTTATGTAACTTATTTGAGTATGTATTTATTAATTTGACTCAGACTTTCTTCATGTCTTTTAATTCAACAAAATTACACGAAATAGCAATTGCTATAAAACACCAGATCTCCTTAACATTTTGTAGTAGGCGCTATCATCGTCGTCGTTTGAATCATGCTCTATAATAAAATATTTTCCGTAATTAATTAGATATTTTAATATATAGGTAAAAACAAGAAATCGAGACAGTGTCGTTATATTTCTAAACAGGTCTTGATTAGAGTTTTTGATGAATTTTTCCTCAATATGAATCACAAGTTCTTTGAAAGTTTAGTTTCGGAGTTTGAATTCCACAAATTGTATACGCAACCAGCAATTTGTATCCGGTGCTCTACTTTCTTGTGGAGAAGTTAACAATAGAGTTAAATAGCTTTATTATTTAGTGTTGGAGTAAGCCAACATTGATATATATGTCGTAGTATAGAAATAGAAAAATATTATGTAATTCTACGGTAAAAGATATGTTATATGGGTCTTTTAGCCAATTACTACAGAAGACCAATGAGATTATATTTGTGACATAAAATTAGACTTATTAAGCTTCATTCTGATTAGATGGAAAAGCTGCTAAAATAGCTTGATTAGCATTGGTAATTGCGCTAAAGTATAAGGATCAGTAATTATTTGCGATGCAATTTTTAATTTAAAAGAGAGAATGACAGTATTATTTTATGTTTCTTTTGTGGATAATGAGTGTATAATGTACAATGAATCCCGCTTACGTATGCCGTAGTAGACGTGAATGTGCAATTAGCATACGTAATATGCGACAGATTACAGCCCGGCGTGGCGCAGTGCACTTGTGCAAGTTTTTTGCGAGCCTATCGCGTTACAATGTAATCGCTCGCTGCGCCACTTGGCGTAGGTCAGTTTCCCAACCAGCGGCCATTGCAGAGATTAGATTACCAATGACAGATTAGATATTGGGCTTGATGATATGTGATGCGTGTACATTGCAGCCAAAGGTGATTGAATCGATGTTAATTTTACTTTTGTTTTATTTCGTTGTCTTAATTCTTCTACTAATAATATTCTTATTTTTAATTGTTTTAACCTCGCGTTAATTTCTATTCTCCCAATGTATCTGCGTATTATTACGTAACTGTAAAAATATTGAATTGTTCTTTCTAATCACGTCCATACTCTCTAGATAACAGAGTAAGGACGGGATTAGAAAGAAGTAGGAATTAGAAAGGAGTGGAAATTATCGCTTTTACGGTGTCCAGCAAACAGCGGCAGTAGAAATCTGAAATTTGCTAATCTTCTAATATTATATTATAAATGCGAATGTTTAGATGGATGGATAGATTAGTTTGTTTGAAAGTATAATATCTCAAGAACGGCTAAACGGATCTCGCTGAAATTTGGCTTAGATGTAGAACACAGTCTGGAAGAACACATAGACTACTAATTATTATTTTTTAATCCCGTCCGAACGGACTTGCGGGCGACAACTAGTCTTGAATATTTAAAAATACGGTAATAATTTGTATGTATTATTTTAATAACTTTTTACTGCAATTTTTAAATAAAAAAGGTACACAATTTGGATGCGGTAAATGTTGTTTGGACAGTTGAATAATCAGTACATACTTTTATGTCTATTCATAAAATATGTTTGCAAATTAGTCATACTTCCAGAAACATATTTAACATGTTTTGAGATCAATGACCTAGCCATTATGACTTGTCTATTCGTAACTAGCGGTTGCACTCGGCTTTGTGCCATTGAAACAGGAATCTTTTTAAGCCATGGCTTATGTATCGATTTGAACATTAGCTGCTTAAGAGTGAAGAGTAAACAAATTAAAATCATAATTGTCTTTACGTCATGAGGGCTCCATTCTTTCAAATTTTAATAAGTCTTGGATAAGGTGGTTGTCATGAAGTATCAGTTGGAACATACGAAAGATGTTGCCTTGCAATCTTGTGCGTCGTAAGGGTTGGTAGAATGTTGCGTCTTTTGACTGACGATGCATTGAAAACATCGATGCTTATTACGCGATCAGCGGTTGTAACACTATTATCGACAATAATACGTCATTGTTTATTTTGGTTATACAAATATATAGTAGGTACAATGCACTACTGGATACACACGACCGATATGAAAGGCAACAGGACTAGGACAGATAACCTTGCCGCGTCCGCTTCTGCAAATAAGGTCGCGTATGTCGCAATCGCTAATATATTTAATGCAATAATTTTATTTAAATCTAGCTATCGCCCGCGACTCTGTCTGCGCGGGGTTGAAAAACTGATAGTAGGTTATTCTCAGACCCAGAATATGCATATAGAATTTTAAAAAAATTGGTCAAGCCATTTCCAAGGAGTATGGTAACTTATGACACGATAATTTTATATATAAGACGATTGCCATTTTAGGACTGTTATAATCTCCTTATTCTTTAGTCATGACTATATCTTTTAAAATTATGATGCTTGTATTATATTATCTATTGCACAGGATCTTATAAACCTCTATAAATAATCGAGCATATACGGAGGCATTCACTCGTCCTCGCTTTTCCTAATACGGTGTAATGCATGCGCACTAACATCGAATCAATGTTAGAATATTGTGTTGACTTGTTAAACACATTTGTTTTATTATAATCTATTGTCCAAATTAGGAGATTGGCATGACATTTGGTAGTTCGCTATAATAGTAGGGAAAAAAATCGGAATGATGCATGTCTCTTAGCTAATGCAGCAAGAAGGGATTTAAAAACACAAATTACGAAAGAATATAAATTATGATATAATCGTTAATTATTACTTTATTAAACGTAAAACATAAATTTGCATATGTATCGTTTTAGTAACATTACGGAGAACATGTATGTGATTAATAATGTTTTCCTTTACAATATTAACTTCATTCATTTACTGACATGAAACATTGATATGTTCAATATTAATTCCGAGAATATATTCCTTTAAATATTTTAGTTTATTTTTTTGTGAATGACACAGACTTTTAAAATATTACTTGTTTTATTTCGATTCGCGGGTTACATTGGAAATATGAATGGATTCAATATTATGTCGATGGTTGTAAAAGCAGATAACATTTCCGCTCCGTTACCTCTCGGAACATGTTCCAAGATGGCGCTGGATATAATGATGCAATTCGTCATTTTCGACAATCCACACGAGCGTTAATTCGGAGATGCAGCACTTGCGCGCAAGTCATGATGCATCGGAACCGGTAAGGACGGTTATACGCCCGGCCACACTTACAATTTAACCCGAGCCACGAGTCATTTTAAACCTTAAGTTAAATTTGATAAAATTTATATTGTTATGTACTCGATTGCTGTTAGCGTGTAGGTTGCGAGGTGAATAAAAACTTGAATCGAGCACCGAGCGTTGTTCGTTTTGAAAAACGATCCTGACGAGACGATTATTTATTACAAAAGCGTATGATGATATTACATATAGTAACATATAGTTTATATTCCTCGCAGTGAAGAGCGCGCGACTTCTCGTTTGGGTTTTTGGCAAGCGTTGCGGTCGACTTCGAGGAAAGATTAACATCAGGCCTAAGTACTTGATTGTTTTTCGGTCACTCACCCACCCCGAGTATTCCTTTGTTAAATTTTTATTATAACATGCGGTATTTCGGAAACTGGGACACTTGGTTGTTGGGACAGTGTCATCGACCTTCGATTACTGTCCGGTTTCGTTATCTCCCTTCAGTCTGTGCTTCGGACGCTAGCTGCGCCGGCGCCGGTCGACTGAGATTGAAGCGACTGCCCAGTTAATGCAGCAACATGATAGCACGACTGTTTAATTGTAGTTTGACAAAGTTAACTATTGGAATGTTAAGAGACACAATTACCAATAATTTCTTATGTACGGGCTAATGGCCCTCAATTGGAACTCGCGACGGCCCTCTGCGCCCTGTCTGCTGGGGGAATTATGATCATTTGATCAAGTTTATTAATATTATAAGAGTGATTGAGGCTTTATAATTGGCTGCTTTTATTACAAAAATCTATATATTTATTGTCAAAAGTGGAAAAATTGTGATGTTAAACCATTATTATTCACAATGTCTATGTTTTATGTTTTCATCCAAGGATTTCCAAATTGGAATTTTAAACATGATTACTGAATACAATGATAGAATTATTTTTAAATAGATTCTTATGTTTATAGAACTTTACAAAATTTAATTTCTTTTTAATCGGCCGTTCCGCTTGAGATTACGAGTAACGTTTAAAATAAGTATGATAATTAAAGTGATTAAAATAAGTGTTTTTATTATAAGCACGTGTTTTGCTGCAATGTCATAATCTTGAGGAATGTTATCAGATCTTATATCACTAAAGAAGATATTTTATGATTGTTTCATTTCTTTTTACGAACGTAAAATATTTCAAATTAGGCTATAATTCTTGGTGTCAGGTACGCAGGATTTAATACTGGTTGGTCGCAATAATTCATAGCCATTCACTCGTCCTTGCTTTTCCTAATCTGATGTGAGGCATGTGCAAAAAGTTTGGAGATTAGATCGAGAAAAACATTTGCTATAAAATATGGTCTCGATTTCAGTACGCAGTAGACACAAAGTTTATTATTATCTAAATCAAACCAATAGAAAACTTATGTCAAAGGCGCATTCTATTATGTATATGACATTATTTTTTTATTTGACTGTGTGTTAATATTTCTTTTCTTTGTTAACAGCGATCACCATCGGTATAAGAGTGATCGGTCCAGCTCTTGGCTTCATGCTTGGCGCCCTCTGCACCAGAGTATACGTGGATCCTTTGGCAGACCCTGGATATGATAACACTGATCCACGATGGGTCGGAGCTTGGTGGCTAGGTAAGTAATATCGCTATTTCATGGCGTACTGAAATTGTCTTAACACGTTTCGTGCTACTAGTATTTTAGCGATATCTTAGTATGTTGCAAACATTTCCCTTGATTTGACTGGACTCGGTAGAAGAGTCGCCGGCACTGAACGTGTTAAACTTTTCGTAACTGATGACACGAAACAAATTGTAGTAAGTTAATGTTTTATAACAGTATTATGTAACGTATGTGCTGAAATGCAATACAGTCTTCGCAATTATCAGTCAAATTACGGAGAAGAGAATATAACAACTTTATTTTCTTTGTTCATGATTCTTAATGTAAAGAAATTCTCGTGTTTTCATTTTAATATCTCTAATCGTCAAATATTATTAACTTTTCGACAATTCCTTTTACGTCTGTGGACTGGAAGTAATTTGTTAATATAACTATAGCAGCGTTTCAGAATGATTAAACGTTTTTGCAAAGTCATTGCCTCGTGTCAATAACGAAATCAATTTGTTATTTCTTTTATTCAAGTAGTACCTTTTTATACGAAGTAACCTTAAAGACGATAAAACTTTGTCGAATTTGAAAACTATTTATCGATTTCCTGTCTAGACCAAAATATTCGACGTACAAATTGTTTTTTTTTCTTTTATATTATATCTCAGACACGATTATTATAAGTCCTTGCGATGTTATTTCGAAACAAAGAACATAATATGAATTTGCTTTTGTGAATATATTGCTTTGTAGACTTTCATTCGACAATTTTTAATATGTTATATAATTTATTTATGTGTAAATAACTGCAATAAATAGAAATTAATAAATATATTTAATTCAACATAAACATATTAAAACCGTCTACTTCAGTACTTGCTAATAGCAGACGCACTATATTGAAGTACTAGAAACTAAAAGTGTGAAAAAATGTTGCATAGTTTACATTATAACGCAGCACTTGCTTGTTGTAGTCATAAAAGTAAATGACTTGACTATTAAACTAAGATTTACACCAGTATAAGAGAGTTTAATGTTCTATTAATTAACTTGTCTCTACTTACATAGTTGCGTCCACCTCCTCCTTCGTCATAATGCATTTCGTTCCACGCAACTTTATTTAGTGCGCACTACAGGAATACCAGAACGCTATGCCTTTTTTGTGTAAAATGAAACGTAACAAGACGAGAATAATATATGTAAACTCGACAAGTTTATTGACTCTTAAGTTTTATGTGGCTTTATGATCGTAAATACGTATATTGCAGCGGCGCTGCAACCATTTGTAAGAAAGGTTCTCGGTTAAGTATAAATCAGAGGCGGAGTCGAAAGTTACTTGCGAAATATACACCATTTTATAATTTAACACCGACGATTAATGTTGCAAAGTTATTATGAACTTTAAAAGTAATTTAAACATGTCTTTAAACGGTCAGTACCGTTCAGTCGAGAGTTGGCATGCCGGCTTGTGACATAGTATGGAACAATGGTGCGAAACTCCGCTAGGGCAATTTAGCAGCATCGTTGCCGCGTTATTATGTGCGTTGTACGGGCGCAGGGCTTCTGTTCAGCGGCATTCCATCGCGGAACTGCCATCTACCGTTACGTAGCCGTTCGCCTCGATGGATTTGCGCGCGAAATTCGCAAAGAAAGCACACGCGTGACCTGGGTACCAATCGAATGCGTGTGCCGGCCCTCGCCGTGAAATTTGCATTTCAACAACCACAAAGACACTTCTATTGCTTACCGGACACGGTTCTAAGTCCCGCAGCGAAGACAGCCAAATGCCCCAAGTGGAGGAGTGCCAAGCGTGCTTTGACTCGCAATAAAGAATTCGCAAACACTCATCGAATGGTTTCCGTGTATTTCCTCATTGTCCGAGCGCTATAAGCTTATGAATGGAGCGTTGAATTTTAATAAATAACTCGACAGATCTTCTTTTACTTGTGCCGAACTAAATTATCGAAATGGATTCAATACGCTCGTATCGTACTTTGTAATCGTTTTTATCTGCATCGAATTAGTATTCAGTGTCGTCCGGCCCATTGGTTTAACTTTATAGACCTATAATTTGTATTGTAGGCTCGATTTTATTACTTATTTTATATGATCCAAGTACATTGCGATCGCGAGTCGAATCTTCCAACGGACTCGTTTAATTAAACGGTTGCTCAGCGTCATGGGCACAACACGACAATCTTTTGGAAACATTAATAACGCCGCGCCGCCGCTTTGAACGTCTTCGTAGTGACACAACGCATTGTGTAACACTAAATTGTTTCAATGTATTCGATTAGTGAGCAAATAGATCTCATACCGCAATATGTAAATGAACCGGCAAACGTTTCCCGCATTCGCTGCCAGTCAGAATCGACCACTTTGTGATTATATCTTTAAGCAGGTGGTATTGTTTAATGTTACTCTTGCTCACAATTGATTCGGTTACAACAAATTACATTATTGCTAAAACGATAGGCTCAAATAATGACAATTGTTTATGATTTAATTTTGATACTAAGAGTTCTGCTGATTTTATTACGCACTCAGAACATGTTCTTTCCCGGATAGAGTAGTGAAAAGTTAAACCTTATCCAAATAAAACTCTACAAAAAAGGTTTACAGAACTAGAGACTTTGAGTTAAGAAATAAAAGATGTGAGCTGGATCACTTTAGGAATTACTGGATTACAAAAGTATTATACGATCGCATTTAAATTGTGACTTGTATTATACGTTCGTTACGTTAAATATAGTCTTTATAGCAAACGTAACAGAGTCCTACAATATCCTACAATGAATCTTGTTATACGAGAGGTGCAATTTTCTCTCGGCTTTCGCTTTTCGTGCGGCTTTGTGTGACGCGTGACGCGTGACGCTGCGCCGGCGCACTCGGTGTTACATAACGCGGCTTACATCAGGCGTCGCCGCGGCTAAAATAAGCCCGCACCGCTCTATCCGTCGGTCACGGCCAAGGCTGCGGCACGCGTACAATTATGCCGCCGCCAGTAATGAGGATTTAGTGGGTGGACACTTTTACTTTCGGCCCGGCTTTACTTGATGACCTTTGATATGTCGCCTCTATGTTGTGCTCTTTAAACTAATCTGCATATTCGTTATTAAAAAATGTTTAGAATTTTTGTGTTTTCCGTTGGGCCGATTTATTGGTAGGCCTATCGGCACAACGGGAAATACACTTGGATTTACAAATTGAAATATTTGAATAGTGTTCAGTTACAAAAACCCCAATTTCTATTTATTAAAATTTCCGAGAGAACATTTTCAACTTAGTACTCTAGGAAAATGAGTTAGACGGATAGAGATAATTTAAACGAAATTAAATAAAGTCAACGAAAGAGATATTTAAAGTCTTAAAAATAATGTAAGTTTTTTTTTTCAAAAACGTTCGTGGTTTTATGTATCGTCGTTGTACTTTAACGTACTTTTAATACGATGTAACAATAATTTGTTATTATTAATTAGGTTTCTCAACAGGCGTATCTCCGTCATGTAGATAGCAGTGGCTGGGGCGACAATGGGTCCTTTGTGCGCAATGTAAACAGCTCATAATCGCCATGTAGTGCGTCTAGCGAACGCCCTTGACTGTGCCGACCGGGCGACCTTGTAGTCGCGCAAATGTTTTCTGTTTGAATCTATCGCAATAAATGTTTTCGGCCATTTCAAGGTCAGTGCGGGGACCAATGGGCTATCGAAACTATCCGTTTTTTGGAAGCATCCGCAAGCTTTTAGATAAGATGTTATTTTTTTTAATTCATGTCTTCCTTATCGGACTTCCAAAGCTTGTTAGTCAATATCATTATCGGGAGAGCCTATGACATTAAGAAGTTTGACGACTCCATTTGTAGGGTTTTTAATTTTTATTCGGGATTTGACAAAAAGGTTATGCAAGTGAGGTTTATCATATTTCCATTACATTCGGGCAGAGCTGCATTTCGAATTCGTCATGACAGTTTGCTTACATTTTAACTTGATATTTGGAACACAAAATGAAGGAGAGTAATTAAATTCTTACAAATAGCCCCATAGTTAGTTTTAATTGTCTAAAAATAAACTCCGGATATACAATAGGATTCTTCACCTCAGCGCGCCCCCTAGTCTCCCAGGTAATTGCTATACACCTTATCCACTGTTCTGAATAAACAACGCTTGCCTGCTTCCAATGTTAGCCTCGTATTTTATTTGTTCATTAGCATTTTTTTTCTCGAAGCCGATTATAAAAGTTTCTTAGCACGTATTCGCGGACGCTATGTACTGAATTAATTTGATTCATTATTGTACAGATAATGGGCACTAGATAATTCTCGATAACGTATTGTACAAATTTAGGGGCCAACTCACTATGATTAGCGGATGTTAAAAATATTATCATATGCTCGTTTATTTGATAAACTTGCGATTATTTATTTATCCTTTAGATTACATAAATGGTGTAAATAATTTACGTGTGACGACACAATTACAAATATAATATGGGTCACGGAACAACACTATATTTTTTTAATGCCTTTCTTTGTATTATGTTTCTTTTGAATTAAAACACGTTAGCTGCCAGAATGATTTTTCGAAAAACGATATTTTTTTTAAATATTGTCCAAAACCATTTGAATGGGGCCTTTCGGGTCACGCTGTATACAAAAATTCGATTAAAAAGCCACAGCGAGGTGTTGAATGATAGTATGGCTTGTCGGACACATAGTCCGATACGGCCTGATTGAAACATTAGCTTGTCGGACATATAGTCCGACATGGCAGCTAACGTGTTAAAGATATTAGATAATGTTTTTCACACCATTATCCTTCAGCAACATGTCTGGAATAGGCAATAGAAGCTTGTTACAAGTGAACTCTCTGACATGTATCAAAACAAAATTGGCAGTTGAAATCGTTCAAGTCGCACATCGCGCCTCTTCACGCAATCATTTATAAAATGGAAGCAATCTTCAATTATTACGTCACTGAAATCAATTGATTGTAGGTGCGTCTTACGAGATTTGCGTGAGAATTTTCAATAAACATTTCTTTTTTACATCGTATTTATAGCTTTGATTGAATTCATCTTCGTTCCGGATTGTTAAAATAGAAATAAATTCACATTCGTTCGCGGATACGAAAAATTAATGAATAAAATCTTGTTTTTAAGATTTGTGATTAATTAAAGTACGTTTGCAGGTATGGTGGTGATAGCAGGCTTCGTAGTGATCCTGTCTATCCTCATGTTCTTCTTCCCGCGACAGATCAAGCAGAGCCCTCAGCCGCTGCCCAGAAAGAAGAGTAAAGAGAAGAGTGAGCCATTCTTTAAAGGTATGTGAAAAATTACACGAATGTGAATGTGATGTAGAAGATAGTCTGGAAGGACACAGTCTACTAATTAAGGTTTTTTATATAGCGCGGACGGATCCCGAGCAAAATCTAGTCTTTAAACATGACAGCACAAGCTATTAATATCATCATTTATTTTTTTATCTATACGTCCTAAAAAAGTAGAAAAAACTTATGATTGAAGATTTTTACAAATATAACATTTGTCACGCCAAAACCAGGCTTTACAGGAATATAAAATAATTAATTAAGTGATACTCTTAATTTATTCATATGTAATTTGCTTCAGATTTCTTCGCGACGATAAAGCGTCAGCTTACGAACGACATCCTGATGTGGCGCACGGCGAGCTCGGTGCTGCACTTGATGCCGATCAGCGGGCTGGTCAGCTTCCTGCCCAAGTACCTCGAGAAACAGTTCCGGCTGCCCACACACGACGCCAACCTTGTCTCGGGTGAGGTACTACGATGAACACTGCATCTTGATAACATACAACCTGCCACACTCAGAGACGTTTTATTATTACACCGGTTCTTTAGTGTAGATTTCTCATAGTAAATTTTCAATTATTCCAATATATGTTGGGTCATCCTTAACTTAGGTTGATTTCGAGCCTCTCGCTGATGACGAACGAATGAAATCTACACTAAGGGTCTGCACAAGTATAGTTTTCACTCAGTGTGGACTAAAGGTTTATAGATTTAATGCAAGATGCAAGAGTGCAGATACCTGCCTCATCATCTGGTGAATCAGACATTCGGCAATGTAAAGCGTGTCAGATATAGGTTTTGGTAAAAACTTTATCGTGCACGCGGTTTTCACGCGTTTCATGTAGAGATGTCGCGCAGTTCCGATTGTGAACGTTTTATTCCATGGAAAAACCCCTTAGAAATGGTCGTAAATATATTTCATAATAATTAATTCAAAAATAAAATGGAAATTTTTGAATAAATAGATATTGGTTGTTTATGGATGCTCAGTTTAAATATAAATTCTTTCCATGTTGAACTATAAATAGTGAAATTATCTTCAACAATCATCTACAATGTTACCGTTATTATTTTCAGGTCTGGGTGGTATCCTGATAATGGGTCTGGGCATCATAACATCTGGTGTGGTGATACTGAAGCTGGTGCCCACAGCGCGTCAGGTCGCCGCCTGGACTGCCGCCTCCGCAGCCATGTACAGTGCTGGTCAGTTGTAACACTTTGTTGTATAAATAGTCAGATATACTTTGACCAGGAACAAAGAAAACATCATCATCATTATCAGCTCACTATACGTCCCCACCGAGGGGCTCGGAGCCTACCCTAAATTACGGGTGATTAGGCCATAGTCAACCACGCTGGCCAAGTGCGGGTTGGTTGACTTCACACATATCTTTGAATTTCTTCTCAGATACGTGCAGGTTGCATCACGATGTTTTCCTTCACCGTAAGAACCTCGGATAAATGTACATATGTAAATCGGAAATGGAAAAACACATTGGTACATGGCGGGATTCGAACCCAGGACCTGCAGATTGCAAGTCAAGTGCTTGACCACTGAGCCACCGACGCTCACAAAGAAAACGTTCTGAACTAATTACATGTAATGGTAACAGAAATTTAATAAAGTAAACGTTGAGATGGCTTTGACATTCCTGGTGAGATATAGAATGACACAATTCGTGTGTACAGGTATGGTGGTGCTGATGTTCGTGAGCTGCCCCGAGGAGAGTTTCCGCATGCTGAGTGAGAGCGGCGTCACCAGCAACCTCTCCTGCAGCGCGAACTGTCACTGTGACGGCGCGCCCTACAGCCCCGTCTGCGGACAGGTTCTACTATACACTATATCTACCCTAATACACAAACAACATAAAATACATCCACGACTTTTATCTTTACCAAATTAAATACAGTAATATTCAAATTCTAGCTCATAATTATTTTAGCTATCGCTACGTAAAGGAGTACTTGTACACTTCCCCCCAATAGTCAGAAAAAACATGCGCTTGCAGTTCTCGAGCCGCTATAAAATTTGAATCTTATTATACCCCGACTTAACAGAAGATTGTATGGCAGTGTATTTTTTTCCATATTTCGGATGAATTCATTTTTTAAATTGATTAAACTTTCGTGAGAAATTACAAACTAACGTGTAAACGAAAAAACACGTTTTTGTCGGGTGTTGGGCTCTTCATCAGGGTGAGTAGGGCTGGTATTATAACGCGTACGCGGCCCTTCGACTCGACTCACTGCAGAACCCCGACGGATTATAAACTAATCGGTGTCGGCACCGGACAAATACGAGGCTGTTTAGCCGTTTCTATATTAGAATTTATTTAGTTTACAACTTTGTATGTTATTTTGAGAAATAATTTCAAATATAATACAAAGTGTATGTTTGCATATGTGTGACGTTGGTGTGGATGTGGGTGGTCAGGACTCGTTCACGTACGTGTCGGCGTGCCAGGCGGGCTGCGCGGCCAGCCACCAGCTCGACAACTCCACCTGGCTCTACTACAACTGCTCCTGCATCGAGGACCATGACCGAGGGCAGAAGGCTATGGCCATGTAAGTATTCACATAAACTACATCGCACACAGTGACCAGTTAACCTTTAGTGTTACATTAACATGTTATTTTGACAAATTCCCCGCACAGTTGGTTGCAACTATGTATTTACGAAATCGTCATATAAACGCCGTATAAAAAAGATATAGTAAACACGTAAAGTTTGACAATTTATGATTTATCTGTGTCATACAATGTTGCCACATGCAAACTTTTAATTTCTACTGTTGTCAATCTATTCGAAAATTATTGTTTTGTCCAAACATAGGCCGATCTAGATGGATTTAGATCGTAATTGATGTATGCGTAGATGTATGAATGTAGAAGCGAGAGAGCTGTGTTAGGACCGTGCCGGACGGAGGAGGGGTGTGAGTTATGTTGTTCCATCTATAGAAAAGTAAAGGGAGTTCGTGTATTGATTAGTATGTGTTATGTGCAGTATCGAGCGGTACGCGATATGGAACACATCGGAGGTGTTGGGTGTGGGGGGTGGTGGCGGGGGCCTGGCGGTGAGCGGGGAGTGCGGGGGACCGTGCGCGCAGCTCTACGTGTTCGTGGCGATCTTCGCAGCCGCCATGTTCATACACGCCACAGGAGAAGTCGGCGCTGTCCTGCTCATCATACGATGTACTGACAAACATGGTATGTTCTATATCAAAGAATTTTATGGCTTAAACAAGTAAATATCATTTAACAAATAAAGGAACAGGCAAAGTGAATCAGATAAAAGGGTCTCGACAGACAGACAGATGGACGGACAATACAGTGATCGTATATGGGTTCCGTCTTTTTCCGTTGGAGGTACGGAACTCTAAAAAGAAATTACGTCAAAAACGTCTGTCCTTTACTTCTAAATGTATGTCTGTATGTTTTTAGTAAATAAGAAGTAAGTATACTAAAATGTAACATTGTATGTGTAGACAAGGCGATGGCGATGGGCGTGATCCAGTTTGCGATAGGCGTGTTCGGCAACGTGCCCTGCCCCATACTGTTCGGTGCCGCGGTGGACGCCGCCTGCAGACTGCGCGACGCAGCCTGCGGCCTGCTCGGCGCATGCGCATCATACGACAACGACAGTCTCAGACATCTATATCTAGGTAACACACACAAATATACTCTTGTGAGAGAAAGAGACGAACGAATATGATAACTTTGTCTCTTGTATCTCACTCACCTTCATATTTTACTAATCGTTGTTGTCTAAGAAATGAGGATATGTTGAATAAAAGTATTTTCATCTCAGAAATCACCTTGCTTAAACGGATGTATATAAAATGTACTGTTGAATACTTGCAGGTCTAGCGGCGGGGCTGATGTTCCTCGCGTTCATAATGGACATGCTGGTGTGGAGCAAGGCGGGCCGCATCGACATGAACCCCGCGGAGACGCCCGACGCCGCGCCCCTCGCCAGGCCCCTCGCCCCGCACGAGCCCCACGCGCCCCACGAGCCCCTCGCACCCTACGCACCCCACGCACCCCCCGACACGCAACTCTGACGCACGCACACCTACGAGTCACACTTCTGAACCATTATCACCTTAAACTGAAGGTAATAAGGTCCATTATACTTTGCACTATGTTAAATGTGTGAAACTGAATACTAATAGCATTTAAGCTGTACTGTATGATGCCTGGTTTATATTAAGCCAGTACAGTTGGACAGTAGTGCCCAGCGCTGGCATGCAACCGACATAATGAAACCATTAATTATCGCCAGTGACCCAAACAGTTCACGCCGGCCAGCGCTACTGTATTACTGTACTGGAATAATGTATCGAGGTATAGTGCTATTTTAATTCTGGCCATACTATAAGTCTTTTATATGGGTTGTCTCTTGCACGGAGATTTAAAAATGCAATCATGCTGACACTTCTTTTAGCAAAATTTTACTAAAGTTACGAGACCTTAAGTATTTGTTATACGTATTTACGTAAGAATTACGTATAAAAATACATAAATTGCATTGTGCAATATATATTAGTTACGCAATTATTACATTTTGACTGTCAGTTTATAAAATACTATATGCGTATGATTTTTATACAACATGAAATAAATCAAATCTTTTTCTACAAATTGAAACAAATATTAAACATGGCCAGTTTTGATTAAGAGCACTATTTGAACAAACAAGAATTGATAGTAGTTTTTTTTTTAAATAGTTACTCAAAAAATATTTCGTCACAAAAATAATATAAACTCACGACCATAACCCAGAGGTATAGGCAGAGACCACGGTTCTAAATTTCGAGACTTCAAATAAATAAAATTGCATCTTATACGGAGATCCGTATGTGATCTTTATGGTTGAAATATTTTTTAAGTAACATGTTACGAAAAAAAAAAATATATTTTAAAAATCGAATGCAATTTCGAGTAGCACTTTTTTATTGCATGTAAATAATAAATGGCTAATGCCATATGCCAAAGTAGTTCTTATTCATCACAACAAACATCACATATTTCAATGCATAATATTTTACTCGTAATAATTTTTTGAAAAATCACCTTAATTATATTTTTTTTTTAATTTTTTGTGCATTTTTGACATCACACGATTTTATTGAGTGATTTTTTATGCTCAATAATAAAGTCATAATAAACAATTTATATAAAAAGTGCATTTTTTAAAGTTTTTTACGAGACAATGATCAAAAATCACAATAGATATAAGGGATGTTAGAATTAAATTAAAATAATTCTCTGATCACAAGTTATTTTTTAATTTGTTTTAACGAATAATAAACAAACATAATATAGTTAAAATAAGAAATGTGCCTAAATATTATATATATCACTTTATCCCAGGACTGAGTTTATTATAAGGCTGGGCGCGCAATATATTGTTTAAATTTTTTTCTTTCATTGGATGTGTTCAGATCTTTTTTTGCATTTAAGTATAATAAATCAATTGTGTTTTTTTATTTTTTTATTTAAATAAACCGGCAGCTTTGTATGTCACGGATGTAATTTGAATTTCGTCAGCTTGGAATCGAACTAGATATTATATATTAGAATAAACTGTATGAAAATTAGACGTATTGATTAAAGTCTGGTTTTCGTTTTGATAATTGTAATTATTTATAAATATCATTTAATTCAAAAAAATTATGTCAAATCAACAATATGTATTTTTACGGTCCGTTTTAATTTAATATTGAACTTATTAAAGAAACAAAAATATTAGTTCGAATTTAATAGTTAGATCCAAAATTAATATGTTGGAAAATGTTACACCTTATTTTAAATGTTTAATCCACAATTTTTTTACTTTATAATATTTCTAGTTCGATTTTATATTGTCGAAGTTCCCAAACGTTCTGTGACATAAGTAAGACAGTACGCAATAAAACCAAAGTTTCGTACAATATATTGCCAGCTCAGTTATTTTCGGTTATTGCGAATTACATGGCTAGTGATTAGATGTTTATATTAGCTTAGAACAACATTTTTTTTTGTATCATTTAAAATTAAAATACAATTGTAAATATATTAAGGTAATAAAACAAATAATCACATAATAATCTATGTAGGCATTTTTATTAGGTAATTTTTAATCTGTTGTATTTTTTATTTAATATACAATTTCTTTTAAAACTACACTTGAGCTGTAGTAGTCATTTTTATTTCATCTAAGTTATGTTATAAATATTTTTCCATTTTTTTTAAACAGATTGTGTATTAAAATCGCAGTTGTACACGAGGTTTTGATATTAAATTATCGATTCTTTATCGAATACATTCGATTGACGAGAAAAGAAGTTGACCCTTTTACCGTGAGTTTCTGAAACCATTTTTAAATATATCGTTATCTCTTCCTCATTAACTTTGTTAAAACAGAGATAATATTTTTTAAACAGTGATTTTTGGTTACAGAAACCCACGGTAAACTATAATTTCTAATTCGATTTCATTTTAAATACTATACCTCTTTGGTCGTCCATTATAATGATAGGTTTTATTTTTTATTGATTTAAAATATGCATTTCTGAGAAGAAATTCAAAGATATGTGTGAAGTCAACCCGCACTTGGCCAGCGTGGTTGGCTATGGCCATCACCCTTAACTTAGGGTAGACTCCGAGCCCCTCGGTGGGGACGTATAGTGAGCTGATGATGATAATGATGGATTTCTTGTCTACATCAGTTCTCGGAATTTCCTTAAAACTTTGTAGAACAATTTACGAATTAATATAATATACAGGCAAAGTTTTATTCATAAAAATGACTTTATGGCTCTTGTGTAATATATATTTTTTTTAATTTTATATCAAAGGCTGGGTCGTGTGTAAAAGAAATTTAGTATATACAATTGGTTATAGATAGTTTTAAGTTGAGAGTAAACCGGGATCACAATATGTTTACTATAATCTGTGATGATTATATCACTTTTACAATGTTTTTTTCATTAGTGTGCGTTTCCACTGTTTGTCATTTTGACACATATTGTCTTTTTTTTTCCAAAGATAATATATGTTATGTCCTTTCAGTGGAAATCCAGATTTATACTGTTTTATAATAGAATAATCTTATTTTGTTTTGCATAATATAGCATGTTTCTATGCATGTTTTTTTGTATGGATACTGTTTAACGATTTAAAAAGAAATTACGCTATAGACTGAGTACATGAAATAATAAAATTACAATTTACCATTGAAGTAATTTAAATAAATTTTTTAATACTTTATCATTTTGTACAATGTCTCTCGAAAGGTGCAAATTTTGTGCAATTTTAGACAAAATATATATATTTATATAATTGTTTTTTTTTTACATTTTTTATTATGAATGAATACGGTAATGATTTTTAATAAAATTTCAATGAAATTATATGCTTATTGTAAAAATTGTTAATAAATGCAATGATATTTACGAAAAAAAAAATCACAATTTTGTCGCTATTTCATTAGCTTTAGTGAATTTTTAATCTATATTTTTTCTTATATATTGCTATCAATGTTTAGGTAAATTTATTGATTGTTGTATGTTTTTCATTGTATTGGAATTTCTCTTTCTAAATATTGAACACATTTTTACTAGTCTATGACTTAGTTGTAATGAATAATACCTCTGGATTTTAGATATATTTTTGTCTGCTCTGGTTTGATTCCGCTTCTACTGTTAATGTAACGTTGTCTCTATTTTCTCAAACGGAATGAAAGGGACGACGTTTTTATAAGATATGCGGTTGAATTTCATCGTTAGATTAACTCATTGATTTTTTTTTTGTAAATTTAATTATTGTTTTCTACGATATTTCCCGTTTAGCCGATTCATCTACAGATCAATCGGCCAATCGGCATTGGGCCGATTGAATGCATTGAATGCCTAAAGAGGAACACTCTTTTTAAAATATATAAATAATTGGCTTATGTATTGGAGTTTTAGATATATAAAAAAATGTTTTCAAACAACAGACATGAGTTATGACAATTTTTATTCGCATCTTATAACTTTTATTATTCATTATTTAAAATTGAAGCTAAAGTTATGGTCACATGTGAATATTTACGAAATTAATTTAACCCATTAGTGCATAACGTTCGATAAATCGGACGCCAATAAAATTGTTTTAGGAGTTATATATATTTTGCTAATCGTTTATTTTTTTAAACAGTAGTGTAATATATATTTGAAATGGTAATACTGTTGGTATGACATTCCGGGAAGCGATTTATCGGACGGGCTATAAAACAGAAGACAGGCGTCAAGTGGAAGCAATTCCGCGTTTCGTCTGATGAGTGTGCGTCCCGGAGGCCTAATTTAGTCCTCTTACCCTTCCCACCCTTTTTCTTATAAGGAAAGGATGAGAAGTGGAACTGGACTTTCCGGATGAGAGGATGCAAGGAAAGGGAAGATATTTTCTTTCTGTGCATTGTCTCCTCCGTCGATTAAAGGTAGGCAACGCATATGCGATTGCGTATGTCTGTGGGCAACGGTCACTTCGCTATTTCAGCGATTTCGGGTGGCCGCTCGATCGTTTGCCATCTTATAATATAAAAAAAATCTAAACTTACATATTGTTTAAATATTTTATACAATTTAATGGTCAAATACACTCGAAATGATAAATATATTACAGTGATCATAATGAAAAAGGTGTTAATAAACTTTATGCACTAATGGATTAAAAAGCAATACATTATCTATGGAAATTAATTGTCTATGGTTACTTAGGCAAGTTTTGTCACAGTTCATTTAAAATAATGTTTTCAAAGCCAGTTTTTTTTTAATTATAAGATAATTATAATTATTGTATATTTTTACCAAAAATACGTGCATGTATTCAATATTGTCATTTAGATATCAAATAGTTACAGTTTTATAATTAATTTAATTATAATAGTAATTAAGCGGAATGTTTTCGGCCTGGTTTCTATTCCGGTACTGCTTTTATCTTGTACATTTGTCAATTTAAGGTTCTGTCTAGATTTGTTACTGTGACATTGGTCACATATTTTTTTTTTTTATTATTTGTAAATAAAAACTTTATTGAGAGAATTGTTCTTTTATTTGAATTTTTATACGGTAAAATTTAAAAAAAAAATTATAGATCGAGAAGGATAACTGACCAGTTGGCTTGCATGACTATTCGTGACAATCTTCTTTATGTCATCGTCAATTATGTCAAAATTAGTATGACATTTTTGAACTACTTTACGCCCGGTAGGTGCAAAAGTTAATACTAATTTTGATGCAAAAACGATGGCGATTGTCAAAAAAAATTCGTGCCAGACCCACAGGTGGGCATAACACAAATTAAATTATGATAGCTCACTAGCGCCCTCCGCTTCAGTTGGTAAAACATAATAACACACCTCAAATCGTGCTTAGTACTAATATTATAAATGCGAATGTTTGGATGTATGTATGGATGGATGTTTGTTAGAAGTCATCTCCAGGACGGATTAATATGACAGATTAGCCGGATCGCAATGAAATTTGGCATAGTAGAACACATAGACTACTTACTACACTGGCTGTTACCGCGCGGACGAAGTCATGGGTAACAGCCAGTGTTTTATGTCTCGAACTTGTTATTTGAAGACTTTTTTATGTATTGACATTCGAGATATTGTGTTATCGTACAACAAAGTCACCAGTCTAGTAACCCTAGTAAGTACAGGTCAACTACATCTACATCCACAAAAACGCAACCATTAATCGCCACAAAACATTCGAGTTAAACCGAAGGGCATTTTTTCCTTCCAATTCAAAATAAAACGCACATTTACCTTAAACCTTAAACATTGTTAATCTCTGTACATTCACCTGTGAATAATCGAAACAGTAAATCGATACAGTTTTTTAAAACAAGGAAATAAAAAGTACTGGAAGTTTTATTACTTATTTAGTTGCGATGATGATGTAATTGTTCTAAGAAATTGTGACTGGCGACTAATATGATCTACTGACTACGACTATCGAAGCATCGACCTTGTTATTGAGAACAAATGAACTCTACACCTGTACAGTATTGTTTATTATTCAATTTCAATTTCAACAATTTCAATTATTAAGCGTCGGTGGCTCAGGGGCAAGCACTAGACTTGCAATATACAAGTCTTGGGTTCGAATCCCGCCATGTACCAATGAGTTTTTCAATTTCTGATTTATATATGTACATCCGACGTTCTTACGGCGAAGGAAGACATCGCGATGCAACCTGCACATATCTGAGAAGAGATTCAAAGATGTGTGTGAAGTCAACCAACCCGCACTTGGCCGGCGTGGTTGACTATGGCCTAGTCGCCCTTAACTAAGGATGGGCTCCGAGCCCCTCGGTGGGGACGTATAGTGAGCTGATGATGAATTAATTTCAATTATAAATCTTACTTTATTCTGACAATAAATATACATACAAACATATTTTTTAATGTGTTATTAATTGTACAATTTAGTCTGTAGAAGTGTTGGATGGATCTCTTTGATATTTGGCATAGATGGAGAAAGTAATCTGGAATAACACATTCTTCTAATTAATACATGCCATGTCATAAGCGCGATGGGCTCGCTGAACAAAGTAGAGTTGGCCAGTATGGGGCATATGGCAATATGGGGGTTGTGCGGCAGGCAGAAAACTCGCCCACGGAAAAAAAAAATTGTTATGGAACCGACAAAAGAGAAGAGAGACGCTCTGGATCTGCGGGAGCTACAAGCGATGGACTGGCAGATGAAGGCACAAGACAGGCGACTTTGGGGATCTCTTGTGTCGGAGCCCAAGATTTCCCTTTGGGTCGCTGCGCCAGCGGACCAGCGGAGTAAGTAAGTATGTCATAAGCAGGCTTTATAACAATCACTAACTAAAATGATTTGGTTTTACATGACATCTCACAAATATTTGTAGGGGGATATCGTTTATATATTACGAACAAATGTATGAATATAATTCTCTTCTGTTTATATCTACATTATATAGGAAGCGGTAAATAATACATAAATAATATTTATTCAATATCTATTTATAATTATCAATAAATCTTTGAACCGTTGCAAAATACAATTAACATTTGTCGATAGGATAATATTACGTATTTATATGTAAGCGCTGTCCTTGTGGCCATGTTCATAAGCTTTAGCGGAGGCGTCAGCGGACGCGGCGGCGGACGTGCTGGCTGAATATCCAAACTTATGATTTCTTGTTCTATAATTGTTCTCGTTTTCGTAGGTTTGAGGATATTTTCTGCAAAATATATAATAAATAAATTTTTAGTTTTTCCCTAATTCACCTAGAATGAATATTCTCTTTTGAAAAAAAAATATTTTAACCAAATTTACGAGAAAGTCATATGTAATATTGATTTGTGAAGTAAAGTGTATTTTTCAAGGAAACAATAACTTAAATTAGTGTCAAATTATCGAGAATAGACTGTAATTAATTAGTTAGAAGCTTACCTACTTTTTCCGTTTAAAAATAATACCAACCTGATATTTACGCTTTCATCGCAGCTACGCGTTTCCCCACTGACACTGGCGTCTTTCTCGTTGCTTTTGTCCTCATAATCTCCGTCTCCTATTTCATAACCGCTTTTTTCATAGCCCCCTGACTTTTCTGAATATAAGCACAATGGATTTTTCCTAATACTTTCAGATTTAATCTTATTTATTTTGAATTACATGAACTTGATCATAATTTAAGATTTCAGAGGTCATTTAAATTATAGCGAAGCTAACATTTTTGAATTTCTTGATACTTGTAAATAAGTATAACATTTATATCAGACAATATTACTTTTTTTTAGTTTGAATAAACTATTTTAATCCATAGTTTATTATATTTATTGTATTTTATATTATGTTGGTGTAACCAATGTTTGAAAATTAATTTTAGACCACGACAACAATGGACTCACGAGGAAAAACACATAAAATTGTAGTGCAAATTAAACTTACCCTGATTTGCTACGACGTAAGCTATTAACATCACAGCAAGAGTCAAAGAGATGATTTTTTTCGTCATTTTGGCAGACTAATGTACTGATGATTACAAACTGATCTTTTATAGAATCAATGGCAGGATGGACCCGTCACATCAAATCAATGTTTTGTACAGTCGCGGTCACATGTCGCATTTTCGTTTGAAATGCGTGACAAGGTCATACGTAACGGCTGATTGTTGAAAAGATGGATGGATTGTTTGAAAGTTAATATGATTATGAAAAAGGTAACGAATGTGATATATAAACACAGCTAAGTTTAGCCATGTTTATATATCAGTTTAGTATAATGTCTCACAAAAGTTTGATTAATTTAGGTTACGAATGTAATGAAGAATTATAGATCGATGAAAACGACAAGATAAAAGGACAAGGACAGAAGATCATTATCTAATATCATCAAGAATTATCTTACGTCAGTATCCCACAAAAAGGCATCAAGGAATACTTGGCGCAATCTCAACAAACGTGTTTAAATAAATACATAAATATAACTCTCAGAAAACTTTATCATAATTTTATAATACATGAATACTTTAAAAAATAAAAAATTAAATGCAGTTTATGGAACAAAAACAATATAAATTACAGTAACAAAAGATATCAATTAAAAGGAGATTTTTTTTCTTTGCGGAAACATGTTATACATTTATGTAACACGACTTGTCGTAGGCTTTCACTGATTGTCACCCTCCGTATTTCCTTAAACAAATATTATTGATGGTACGACTGTAACTTCGATATCATGAAATTAAACGTTTTATTTCATATTTAACTAAGTATGTTTAATTTTTTAAAATCGTTATAAAATGTTAATTGTATTTGTACACAAAAGATGATTGAATGTGTATCTTGATTTAGTAACGACCTTGTTGCTGTAATCATTGTAATTTACGATCCGGGAAAATATAAACAAAAGTATAAACTTTATAATATTCGTTCGTATATAGCAGTCTTTCCCAAATTGGGCGATAACGCCCCCTTGTGGGCGCTGCAGGTTTCAAGTTGCGGGTTATAGTAAAAGTTTCGTTTAGAATTCTCCGTTAATATACATATATGTCACAATAATTAATTAATTTAATTTGAAGTTATAGTGGTTTTTAAATATGTGAAAATATGGGAGCGCTAAAAATATTTATTCTCAAAGTGGGCAGTAGACAAAATAAGTTTGGGTACCACTGGTATATAGTATAATTTTTTATTAGATAGCGAGTATCTAATTTGCTGTGTGCTAATCATTTTGTAGTGTTTATTACTTTTTATACCGATCATACATCGTCTAATCTCAGCTGAGTTTGTAGATCAGGTTCGTGCAAAATGTGCAATTAGTTTTTTTATAACATGGTAAGCGAGCAAGCGTCTACCAAAATTAGTCGAAATAGCGAAGCGACCGTTTCCTGTAGACATCTGCAATTTATTAATTATTTGACGGGGGAAGGGGACACGCAAAAAGAGAATATCTATAAAATCCACTTCTTCTTCCCATCCTTTTCTTGTAAAAAAAAGGAACGCCAATTTGGCCTCCGGCACGCACACTCGTCATACGAAACGCGGAATGACTTCCACTTCACATCTGTTTTTATGGTCGTGATATTTCACTGGCAGAAACAAATGATATTGTTGCTGGCACCTACCACTGAAAGTTAGCGTCACTCTATTCAGGGTTTATAAACAACTAGCTGTCGCCCGCGACTCCATCCGCGTGTAATTACAAAAAACCCCTAATAAGTAACCATGTGTTCTTATAGACTATGTTCTATAAATGTGCCAAATTATAATATATCAAAATCCGTTGAGCCGTTCCAGAGATACCTTCAAACATACATCAATCCATCCATCCATCCATCCATCCATCCAAACATTCGCATTTATAATATTAGTAAGATAGAGTGGTAACTTGTAACGTAATGATATTATGATCTTTAATCATGAATGTTACCTCAGTAATTTTCATATTCATGATAAGTTTTCAAACGAGCAAGCAATTCAGGGTAATAAGTTAGTTCAAGTATGTTGCAAAAAGTTTTCCGTGCTTGCATGCGTTTGAAAAATTAAGGAAAGAAATAAAAAGCTATAAGTTGGCGCATAATCACCAACAGAGGGCGCAAAATAATATTATTTAATTTTTATATTAAAAGGTTAATATAAACATTAGGGTAGGCTCCGAGCCCCTCGGTGGGGACGTATAGTGAGCTGATGATGATAAAAATTAGAAGATCGCGAGGAAGACCTGTGCTTATTTATTAATCACGTTTAAAAATAAAACTCACTCACGTGTACATATATGTTTTGCTGCTTTACTTTGTTTATTATCTTGTTACTATTATAAAGCATATTCTTGATTTTTCATTCGAAGTATAACAAAAAAAGAGGCGTTAAGTTGTTAATATTTTTTCGCAGAAAGAAAATTGCCAGGCATTTTTGACATTGCTATGTGCTTGACGCTATTTTCAATTTTTTTTTAAATTTCAAAGTATATTAGAATGTCTGTAATTTTAATATTATGTTATTTAAAGATAATAAAAACTTAAAATGAATTTACCAGACATTAATTCGATTGTTAAACCTTGTATTAAAATTAAAAAGCCATGAAAAGTTTTTCAGTATAACTTAAATTAATGCAGTAAACTTGGTATTTATAAAATACTACACATAATAATAGAATGATTTTTTTAACTATTTTAATATGTTATTTTTACATACATAATTATGTTTAACAAATATACTGGGTATTATCACATTCAGAATTGTCGAACCACGCTGCAGATGGTGAGCCAGCGCTGGATTTTGGTAACTTCAGTTTAACGACTGAAACAAAAAGAAACACAAAAATTTAATATGTGGTTAAGGTCGTAGCATTTAGAAACTTTTTATTATATGTTTTGTACAAAATTTAAATAAAGAAGAATTGAGAGGCTTACCCGTAACCGCCCTTGTGACTGCCGTATCCGCCGGCTGCGGCGTTAGCGGTTGCACTCGCACCGGCGCTGGAGCTGCTGTAGCCGCCGCCGTGACTGCCGTGACCACCGTGA
>NW_013532703.1:7819987-7827141 GCF_000836235.2 Papilio xuthus | reverse complement strand
ACCTCCTTTGCCACCGCCACCGCCAAATCCACCGCCACCGCCGCCGCCAAACCCGCTTCCGCCTCCACCTCCGCCGCCGCCGCCGCCGCCTAAACCTCCGCTACTTCCGCCACCATAACCTAAAAAATAAGAAAACAAATGTTGTAGGCATATACACATTACTTATTTACATTTCTTAAGAATTATGCAATTCATAAAAAGATGTTTTTATGTATAATCGTTAAAGTTTTGTTTAAAAAACTTATGAATTTAAATAAAAATTTTATTATTTAAAAATAAGTTTTTTAATGTCAAGGTGATATCTTTGCATACTTCGACTTGTAAACAATTTACCTGGGGCAGCGTGGATGCAAACGAACAGGCCAAAAGCCAAAGCGACTACTGCAAGACGCGCCATCTTGCCGTACTGTGCTGATCTCGCTTCGGGACCGACTTTATATACGTATCACTTCAAGTCACGATCGGCCAAATGTTTACAATGATCGTAGCTTTTTGCTCTTGTCGTTTTTTTTTGTGAAGACCACTATAACAAAGGTATTGTAGCCGATGTATAATAAATAGAGGTAGATGGACGATGACTCCTCGAGATTGTCGGCGTAGGAACGTCTGGAAGACCTATTATTTGAACCTATTATCCATTACTTTTTTCTAATACCAGATAAAAAGAGGCAATCAAAACGCTTACATGCTATTAACTATTGATATTTAGGAAATAATTTCGCTACAATTTGTTATGTTATAATTAGCTATTTGATTAGTTTATATAATAAAAAAAAAATACAACGATGGCTGATGAGACCATAAAGTCAAATGGGTTAATTATTAAACATCCCTAGAAAATTTATATGTATTTTATTTATGTTTTAACTAAAGCATTAATCCTTTAGGGCTTTGAAATTACATCTATTTTGCATTACAATAGTAATTAGATATTTGTTCCACAAAGCATTATGCATACTAAGTAATATTTAAGAAACATTAGTCATAGATTTTTCCTTATCTTAATATTAAAAGTAAGCATCGTTTTCAAAACAATTCGCTGAATCACTTGGAAGTTATTACAACTTGACCACTATTAATTAACGTTAGCAGGTTAAGCCACAAAATTTTCATGTAATCATATAAAAACCACAGCTTCAGTATCTTTTAAAAGTTTGAAAAAGGATAAGGCTTAATTTTGGGAATTATAATAAACTTACAGATGTTAGTTATATTAAGACTAGCCGTCGCCCGCTACTCCGTTCGCGAATAAAAATACAATTAGTAACGTACGTGTTTTCCAGACTATGTTATATATGCCAAATTTCATCGATTCGTTTGGCTGATTATTTTTTCATCAAAGATTTCTTGAGAGAGCATTTTCTAGAGATATCTTCAAACAAACATCCATTATTATTTAAACATTCGCATTTATAATATTTATAAAAAGTATTCGACAGTTTTATTTTTGTCAACATATCAAGTTTTATTATTCTTAATTGCAGAGCTTTTTACATTATTCTATTTTAAGGCAAGTGTGATGTACTCGGGAATATCTTTGACGAGTGAAGAAGCAAGTTAATACTTTTTGCTCGCCTTTTTTTACTGTAGTTTTTAAGACGTATGTACATCGAGTTCTGATTAAATACGATTAAGTAAGTCCACTGAAGTACTACAAGTAAACAAATCTTCCACTTCACAGCTAAATTTTATTTGGTACCAAATTATTTGGTACAATGCTTTAAAATAATATTTTTATTTCTTAAAGTAATTTTTTCAGATATTTTAATTTTATAAGAAACATGTTTTATTTTTGTTTAATAAATAAATCAAACAGTACTTTCAGATTAGATATTGGTATTAATTTTGTAATTGCTATCAAAGTTTTATAAAAAAATATATTCATCATCATCATCATCATCAGCTCACTATACGTCCCCACCGAGGGGCTCGGAGCCTACCCTAAATTAAGAGTGATTAAGCCATACGACAACCAGGCAACCACGCTGGCCAAGTTAAAAAATATATTACATTTCCTGTATCACACAAACAACTGAAAAATCGACTTTCAAGCCTTGAAAAGATCTATATATAAATTACTTATATTAACTATAGATCTAATTACTAGATCTCTTATCTAATTTTCAAAGCCAAAATAATAAATCCAGCTATTGTTTGCCTACGGTTAAAGTCTGTGATACAAAAGCAGTTATCAAGTTGTTGTATACACAACTTATTAAATAAGTAACTTGTTACATGAGGAAAGATATGATACAAAAATTATTTCTAGGAAATGTTGCGACTATTGTCGTCTTGTTCGATTATTCCTCGAACGTCTCGCGGCAACACGTTAATTAAATGTAGTACTTGCACTAAAGCGCTCAAGTACACTCCAAAAAAATTATTATGCTAATTGGTCGGCTCGCACGGTGGAATACCACGACCACACAGAATACAAGCGTTTAGTGGAAGGTATCCTGCCTTTGTTCATTTTGGTTATAAGGAAAGGATTCTAAGGAAATTGGATTCCCCATTTCCTGTGCGCCCCCTCCTCCGTCGACATGCAACTGCAATTACGGATGCGTTTGGACAGCGGTCGCTTCGCTTTTACGGCGTATACAGTTGACCGTGTGCCATCTTAGGAATAATAATAATTATTATTCCGTCTCTTTCATTCTCTGTAAACAAACAGAGATGAATAATATTGTCATTTACTCGCAGCGACAGTTGAAAATATATTATTATATAGTATATTATTTTACCAATGTAATATTATAATTGAGTCTAAATTAATTTTAATTGTTTACATGAATCTCTGAGTATTCGATAAACATCGCTTAGTAGTACTACAACGCTGGTCATACTTAGTTTCGTATATTCGTAAATATTTTGTGTGCAAATATTACGTAAGTGTTAATGCAACATTTCGTATATTTATCTTTTCTATAATAGCTGCAGTTTTATTTTTCTCTGACACGTAAACAAAATAACGATGGAAAAATATAATATTCTTAAATAATACCTGTAACCTTTGATGATTAAAATGTCGGAGATTAAAACGACGTTTTCTTTTAAACGTGAAATCAATTTGGATTTCACGGTTCTTTTTGGAATATAGGTCCTCGACAACTGTAGTGTTTCTATATTCAATACTAGCTGTCGCCCGCGACTCCGTCCGCGTGGTATTTAAAAAAAATATAATTAGTAGCCTTTATGTTCCTTCAGATTATGTTCTACACATGTGCCAAATTCCGGCAAGATCCAAACAGTAGTTCTGGAGATATCTACAAACAAATATCGAGCCATCCATCCAAGCATTCGCATTTATAATATTAGTAAGATATTAGTAAAATTATTTACATTTGCGGTTAACTAATCATTAACTAATCGCGAAATAACCATAGACATACAGTTTGTTTATTTAAAATAACAGATATTTTATTGTTTTTTTTTAAACACGGACAATAAAAACCTCTTAAGTTTACCTTTTACTAATATTATAAATGCAAAAGTTTAGATGGATGTATGTTTTTTTACAAGATATCTCCAGAACGCCTGCATGGATCTCGCTGAAATTTGACATAGGTGTAGAACATAGCTTGGAATAAAACAATGACATTATTTTTTTTATTGCAAACTTACGGAGTCGCGAGCGACATCTAGTTACCTACTAAAACTTGTTTGTCATACATTTTCATCGATCGGTTGTTTATCATTTTTATTCTGATTTAACTTGAATTAACTTGAATAGTACTAACTTGGTTATGTAATATTATTCATAGTGTTTGCTTGTACCATTTATGCAAATAAGAAGTTTGTTCAGTATTGATTAATGATTCTCAACCGATTGTTCCGGGTTCAAGTAGAATTCTAAACGATATAATATAGATTCTATTTAAATTAAACCAGATTAGGCATCTATTTGGTAAAGTTATATTTATATTTCTTAATCAAGTGATCGGTTGTATAGTAAATATTTTGTCTTTAATATGAATTTAAATAAAAAAACATTGAATTAAAAAATCTTATTGCTATTAAAAAAAGTTGAATAACATTCATCTTATTTTAGAAATAAATAATCTTATAATTACTCATAATTGTTATCCCCACTTTTTGTATAATACATCATCGCTTTGGAAATGGTATTAAAGCCAAGAAACAGAATATGCTAAGATGTTTTTTTTCATAATAAACAATAACAATTTTAATTTAATTGTAATGTTGTGGATACATAAACATTTCGAAGAACATCGTCATAACGAGACATAAAATAAAATGGGTTTTCTGTTAAGAAGTCGCCCATGAAATTACGTATAAAATGAATTCTTGTTTTTCTTAATACGAATTATAAGATTATTCAAAATTCATTTTATCATTTAAATAACAGATTGAGAGACTGTTTTATTTGCCCCTTGTCGTTTGATAGGGCAAGAGTATGGGTTTTCCCCACTATGCTGAAATGGTAAAATGTTTAATACTAAATCTAGGGAGTATTTAGTTAAAGGAATTAATAGAATAAAATACTAGTCGTTGATGAATTGCGTATAGTTAACTACACAGAGCTATATGGTGACTTCTAATTGACAAAAGCGTTTTTATAACAATGAACATATAGATAAACTTGCTGTCGCCTGCACATCCGTCCGTGCGAAATTAAAAAAAAAACATAGTACCTATGTTTTCTTCCAGATTATGTTCTATATGCATGCCGAATCAGCGAGATCCATACAGCCGTTCTGGAGTAACAAACATCCGTCCAGCTAAACATTCGCATTTACAATAATAGTAAGATAATTGAAGTCCATGACAGTATTTCCTTGTCTCAGAAAATCTTTAAAGGACAAAACATCGATGTTATTCTGAGCGAGTGGATCTGATATTGAATTTATTGTTCATGCGAATTACTTACATATATATATCTGAATACATTTGATGCAGGTCACGGTTGTTGATATATGCGTCATACAAGAACTTTTATTATTGGTTTAAAATTTGCCAGGCGTCCGGATAAAGCCGGACAAAGGTAGAATCTTTGATTGCGTGTCCGACCATAATAAACGGTGTACGGGTTATCATTTTACATTTCGCTAAGGAGAGAGCCCAAGCGCGGGCGATAGACAAATCCTCAATAGTGTAGGGCGTCCGGTCTTTCTAAGCAAATGTCCGGCTAAACTGGCTGGTCTGTCCGGCTATTAGGTTTGGCGACCTGGCAACCATACCTGTAGAGGAGGCACTAGCCATTGTTTATCTCACTACCGATATAATATTCATGCAACTTTTATTTGTGTTTATTATTAGCACGTAAATATAGTTGTTACAAGTAATAAATTAACGTAGGTATCAAAGGATGTCAAGAAAATCGTGATTTGCGTGATATTAGAAAAATAATGATTGTAACATGAGATTAAAGTTAAGTTTTATCGCAAATTATTATTTTGAGGACAAGGTTTAAAATAATTAAATACTTACCGTTCCTTATAAATTTTGTGTGTTTCAGTTCCTTAACAATTCTACGAGCAAAATTTTGTTATTGTGTTTATTCAAGATAGATTTTATACTAATAATCTAGGTTCTTTTTTTTTATAAATTCAAGAATGACCTTGACCTATTTTATTTAACGTATTAGAGACTTCATAGTCATAAAATGGGACAAAAATTAAACATAATATTAGATGTTACTGGAATTATTGTTTTATTTTATTTCGTTTAGTTAAATTGCATATAAATTGTTTTATGTTTACGAGGTCTATTAACAACTATAAGGATTAGGTATTTACAAAATAACATTACGTCAGTGCAATGCAAACCGGAGTGTAATTTTAATATTAATTCTCTGCAAAAACTACTCTACTCTTTTTGCAGAAGTGTAATCATGTGCTTATTTTTGTTTTTATTGATATCGATAATGTTATTTGTACTTGTTACTCATATTATTAAAATTTTCGAACATTGTTTACAGAATTGGTAATTAGCGTTAAAATTTATGACGATACCTCCATCTATTGTCGAAAAAAGAAAATGATATTGAACTAATAAGCTTTCGATAAGATAACTGATTAAAAACTTCACACAAAAATCTTAAAATATGCGGACTTCGGTCTATTTGGTTTGTAAACTTTTTTTCATAATTTATTTGTTAGATTTGTTTTATTTTAATGACGCACAGAATATTTCAAAAAGACTTTTCTGAGATACTAGTGCATTCTATTACCACTAGATGGCGTTAAACTATAGTTGTTAAAAACCTTTTTAAAAATAAAAAAGTTAGTTTTTTATGATTGAACTCGAAATTCAAATAAATGCTTCAACTGAAAATTAACAATTATTTTATGTTTTTAGTATTATTTTCGGAATTGAATCCATTGAAAGACATTCCTAAATGTTTTGTCTCATTGAAAACTTTTAAAGGATTTTATTAATTTGAGCTTCAAAATAATAATCAATCAATAATAAATGACATCGATACGTTAATATTAATTTCGCCATAGAATTATTCCATTACGTCAAACACCATAACAATTGCTATTTAATTGTTTAAAACGATTAACGCATTTAGCTATTGCGTGCTTTAGTATAATTAGTTCAGTACTTTGTTTGTTGATATCATTATTACCTCTTGATATAATGAAATGAATGAAAACAATAACGAAAATGGTAGAAAGATACTTGCAGACAAATAACATGATCCAAATATGTACTTGGGCATCTTATAACTGGGTTTAGGCATTGTCGAAACATAAGTACAACAAATGTCTTTTAACTTTTTTTTCAAAGGTTGGTAACTCAGCAGTGTGAACTATCGGTAGTAGGTTAAGTCTTTGTATCAATTACTAGAAACGGATCTTGAATGTATAATTAATTTTATTACAAAGAAATAATAGGTCATCTTATAATATTTTATATACTTCAGTGGTTAAATAACAATTTAACTAATACCTCTCGATGTGTAAAACTACTTTAATTTAGGTGACAATTAATAAATAAAAAAATCACTTTGTAATATTATATATTAAAATGTTAATAAGAAATGTATAATATGAAAAATACATAAATTATAATACTATTTAGTATGTGTTACATTCGTAATAATACAATATTAAATTGAAGGATTATTACGAGAAAAATATTGCATTAAAAATCTTTAGGCATAAGTGGAGGCACTCGCAGATGCTGAC
>NW_013532703.1:7818374-7819480 GCF_000836235.2 Papilio xuthus | reverse complement strand
CAATAATAAATCCAAGAAAAAATTACCATCGATACGTTAATATTAATTTCGCCATAGAATTATTCCATTACGTCAAACACCATAACAATTGCTATTTAATTGTTTAATACGATTAACGCATTTAGCTATTGCGTGCTTTAGTATAATTAGCTCAAGCACTTTGTCTGTCGATATCATTATTACCTCTTGAAAAATGAAATGAATGAAAACAATAACAAAAATGGTAGAAAGATGCTTGCAGACAAATAATATGATCCAATTATGAAGTTGGGTATCTTATAACTGGGTTTAGGCAGTGTCGAAACATAAGTACAACAAACGTCTTTTAACTTTTTTTTTCAAAGGTTGGTATCTCAGCAGTGTGAACTATCGGTAGTAGGTTAAGTCTTTGTATCAATTACTAGAAACGGATCTTGAATGAATAATTAATTTTATCACAAAGAAATAATAGGTCATCTTATAATATTTTGTATAATTCAGTGGTTAAATAACAATTTAACTAATACCTCTCCATGTAAAACTACTTTAATTTAGGTGGCAAATAATAAATAAAAATCGCTTTGTATTATAATATTATATATTAAAATGTTAATAAGAAATGTATAATATGAAAAATACATAAATTATAATACTATTTAGTAAGTGTTACATTCGCAATTATACAATATTAAATTGAAGTATTATTAAGAAAAAAATATTGCATTAAATATCTTTAGGCATAAGTGGAGGCACTCGCAGATGCTGAGGCATGTGCGTTCGCGGCGCCGAATGCTCCGGGATGGTAGCCTTCTCCACAACATAGCGGGCCACCGTGCGGCCCCGCACCGTCAGTGTACGCTCCGGAAGCGATGCTGCTGGCCTGTGCCTGTGCCTGTGCGTCAGCGTGGCTGCCAGCTCCGTGGTTACCGCCAACCCCACCTTGTCCGGCGGAACCACCAAGTCCACTGCCGGAGCTACCACCATGCCCGCTGCCTGAGCTGCCTCCTTGACCACTACCGGAGCCACCACCATGCCCACTGCCTGAGCTACCTCCTTGACCACTGCCGGAGCTACCACCATGCCCACTGCCTGAGCTGCCTCCTTGACCACTGCCGGAGCTACCACCA
>NW_013532703.1:7814438-7817482 GCF_000836235.2 Papilio xuthus | reverse complement strand
CTGCCAAATCCAGACCCACCTCCGAACCCGGCGCCGTCTTCACTGCTACTGTACCCACCGCCACCGCCATATCCACCTTTTCCTTCGTCTAAAGATCCAGTGAAAGCAAAACCTCCGGACTTTCCATCGTCCGATTTAGTTGTGATAATTTTTTCATTTTTTCCAGTTCCGCCGTTCGCAAATTTATCGATGATACCATTAAATCCTTTCATGATTTCCTCAAGTCCACCTTTAAAATCACCGCCAAAGCCACCGCCGAAACCACCACCCGAACCGCTACTTCCGCCTCCTCCGCCTCCGCCACCTCCTCCTCCGCTACCGCTGCCGAAGCCGAATCCTCCTCCGCTGCCACCTCCGAACCCGAAGCCTCCACCTCCCCCGCCACCCCTGATGCCACCCTGCTGCTCGCCGTCGGTTTCCCCACCACGACGGACTCTAACTGAAAACGTCACATTAACAATTTTAATGTATAATTAATTTTTCCAACAAGAAAAAATTACTTTTATAAACCTCTTTTGAAATTGAAAAAAAAAGTACAATAGGCCGCGTATACTTATATCATCTACTTAGTTTTTGTGAAACGCAATTGAAGGTTAACTGGGACATTTTTAAGGCGGAAATATTACTTTTGTTGTTTGGAACACGTATCTAATTTTATGTTTTTGTTAAACATAGTGACAAACAAAACAAACAAATGAATACCTGCAGCTTCACCAAAAGCTAATAGGAAGCTTAAACCCAGACAATAGAGCGTTCGTCTCATGGCTACTGGTTCACTTTAACTGTGCATGCACTAGGATTCCAATCCCTTTTATATCGGCCACTGAATCTTATCAATATCGTGAACCACTTCCCAGGAATTCAGCTAATTGGAATACAGATGAGCTTTATGACGTACATATTATCGGTATTAGTTGTGTTGAAGCAAAAAAATCACGAAGCTTGAATAAATTATTTTTAATTCCCTTCGATCATATAACTTTGAGTTAGTTAATATTTTTTATACTGTATTTTATTTTTTAAAAATTTATTAAAATTTGACAAAGATGTAGAACAGTCTTTCCCAAAGTAGGCGATAACGTCAACTAGTGGGCGCTGCAGCAAGTTGCGGGTTATAGTAAAAGTTTCGTTTAGAATTCTCCGTGAATATACATATATAGGTCACAATAATTAATTAATTTAATTTGAAGTTATAGTGGTTTTTAAACATGTGAAATTATGGGAGCGCTAAAAAAATATTTATTCTCAAAGTGGGCAGTAGACAAAATAAGTTTGGGTACCACTGATTTAGAACATAGGCTGAAAGAACACATAGGCTACAAATTAAGTTTTTTTTTTAATTCCGCACAGACGGAGTTTCGGGCGACAGCTAGTTAAATATATAGTTGAACAAAATTTTAATCAAAATGAAATATTAATCACGCTCTATTTCATCAACAATTTTATCGTTTTCGAATTTATTTCGAATTTCAAATTGCATTTCTTCACAATGTCAGAATTTATTGAATTGTAAAAAAAAGGGATTTTTCCTTTACTATACATTCCTCATGATGGCAAATATGTGTAATTGTGATTTTATGGAATGCATTAATCGTAAAGTGCCAATTAAGGAGATTATCCAATTATCGATATTTCCTCGAATGAGGTCTATTTTTAAAATATGATTTTACTTATTTCACTTAGAACAATCACAAACCAAAAAATGAATGATATTAAAAATAATTAAAGATATTTTTTAAAAGAAAACATGTCCAAAATAATTAAAGGAATCAGTAAGAAAAATAATGGGAACAGATTTAGGATACTGTAATTTTATTTTTTCTTGTTCTTTATTAATTTAGTTACCACAAACATAGAGTTAATCACGACGACGCTTTTTATAAGAATTATAATTTGTGCTGATCTATAATAATTCAGAGAAATTCAATCTGAATAAAACAATTGTCGTTTTCCTTATCATGTTTGAGAAGTCTACTAAGAATATTAGATTTGTTACTTACAGGCAAGATACGTAAATATTGTTAGGTTTTCCTCTATCGAACACAAAAAAGCCATCATAACTGTCAAATCTCAACACAGCTCAACGATGCTTGTCGCTCTTTATCTATGTTATAAATGCGAATGTTTTTGATGGATGAACGAATGGATGTTTTTAGAAGGTATGTTCGGAATGGCTCAACGGATTTTGATGAAATTTGGCACAGATTACTAAATAACCAGTCATAAATGTACTAAATATTAAAACCAAATATCTTCTTAAACTTTAAAATGACTTTTGTCACCAATATGAATAGGTTTTGATATAAAATAAATAACACGTAATTTATAAATAAAATATTTTTTTTATTCTATGATTAAGTTATGTACATACTTTCTATTTAATTATAAATTGTTGTTTTAACATTTTAACATTTAGATACATATTTAAAATACATAAATTATGACGCAGACTATATACTTATATTACACATTATATTCTTTTATTAGAGGTCCCCTTCCTATTAGTAGAAATGTGTGTCTACTTTGGCTGAAGCCGCGGAATGGACGTAAGCTGAAGGTAATCTTTCATGACTATCTTCGTACCCTTCCCTACTATCCTCAGGTTCATTTCCATCATGGAATATGATGTGTCCCTCGTGACTTTCTTCACATTCACCACTGATGTCTTCTTTGTGGTATATCGCAACATTATGTTTTGTACCATGTCCCCCACCTAGTCGCCTACCAAGTCCACCACCTAGTCCACCACCTAGTCCACCACCTAGTCCACCACCTAGTCCACCACCTAGTCCACCACCTCGTCCTCTACCCAGTCCTATACCAAGCCCGCCCCCTAAGCCGCCGCCAATACTATCACCGAGGCCTCCACCATATCCACCCCCAACTCCGCCTCCAACACCACCACCAAAGCCACTACCCTGTCCACCTCCTTGTCCATTGCCTTGTCCACCGCCAATTCCAACACCTAATCCGCCTCCCATACCACCTCCTAGGCCTCCACCTAGACCTCCTCCATGTCCACCACCTTGTTCACTCCCGTGTCC
>NW_013532703.1:7813897-7814306 GCF_000836235.2 Papilio xuthus | reverse complement strand
ATTCCAACACCTAATCCGCCTCCCATTCCACCACCTAGGCCTCCTCCATGTCCACCTCCTTGTCCATTGCCGTGTCCACCGCCAATTCCAATACCTAATCCGCCTCCCAGGCCACCACCTAAGCCTCCACCTAGGCCTCCTCCATGTCCACCACCTTGTCCACTCCCGTGTCCACCGCCAATTCCGACACCTAATCCACCTCCCATACCACCTCCTAGGCCTTCTCCATGTCCACCTCCAGAACCACCTCCCATTCCACCACCCAGGCCTCCTCCATGTCCACCTCCTTGACCACTTCCCATTCCACCACCTAGGCCTCCTCCATGTCCACCTCCTTGTCCACTCCCGTGTCCACCGCCAATTCCGACACCTAATCCGCCTCCCATACCACCTCCTAGGCCTTCTCCAT
>NW_013532703.1:7771391-7813329 GCF_000836235.2 Papilio xuthus | reverse complement strand
CGCCAATTCCAACACCTAAACCGCCTCCCATACCACCTCCTAGGCCTCCACCTAGGCCTTCTCCATGTCCACCTCCTTGACCACTTCCCATTCCACCACCTAGGCCTCCTCCATGTCCATTGCCGTGTCCACCGCCAATTCCAACACCTAATCCGCCTCCCAGGCCACCACCTAGGCCTCCTCCATGTCCACCTCCTTGTCCATTGCCGTGTCCACCGCCAATTCCAACACCTAATCCGCCTCCCAGGCCACCACCTAAGCCTCCACCTAGACCTCCACCTAGGCCTTCTCCATGTCCACCTCCTAGACCACCTCCCATTCCACCACTTAGGCCTCCTTCATGTCCACCTCCTTGTTCATTGCTGTGTCCACCGCCAATTCCACCACCTAAGCCTCCTCCATCCCCACCACCTTGTTCACTGCCGTGTCCACCACCAAATCCACCACCAAATCCGCCACCCATTCCACCACCTTGGCCTCCTCCATGTCCATTACCTTGTCCACCGCCAAGTCCAAAACCCGCTCCACCGCCTAGTCCACCGCTGTGGTCGTCGCCTATACCCTTTGTTCCATGATGAATCGCTTCAAGGCCAGCTGTGAGGCCTCTAGCTAGACCTAGACCTAATCCAAGAGCACTTCCGATTCCACCTCCAAGGCTTAGGCCTTCGCCCTCGCCATAACCTTCGCCACCACCATATCCTCCTCCGTATCCAATACTGTCGTAACTAGCCCGTCGACGTGGTCGCTCTGCAAAAAAATTTTTAAAATCAAATTTTAATAATGATAATCAATGTTAGAGATGTGTTTCTAATATTAAACACTCGCGTTTTTTGGAATTTCATAAGCGTTTCTTGTAAATATCAACATTTTTTAATTATTGTGTATAATATGTAGGTAAGAACTCTCTCTCTCTCTCTCTCTCTGTCTCTGCCTAGCTTGCATCCCACAAGGTGGTGGGGTCAGCTTGCCCAATCCAGCTTATGTAGATAAGAACATTATCTTATGTAATTAAACTTTGCGTAGATACACAAAAAATATAAACATTTAAATATTAAATAATAATTGCAAAGTAAAATGTTAATATAATACAATTTTGTTTTAGAAAACAAATAAAAAGTACAAATTATAGTGTGTCGATTTAAGATAGATTAGTTTGACAACTGACGCCTATGTAGTATCGAATTAATTTTGTATAAGGAATAATGTTGTACTTTATGAACGATTGTCATAGTGTTGGACCAACTATGAACTATCGAGAATCGGTCTTGTAATTATATGAATCGCACAAATAACTACTATAATTTAGGTATCGTAGTACTTTTTTATTACAGATATTTAGCTATGTCTTGCGAAATTAACTAAATCAACATTAAAACATTTCTTTTTGTTTATGAATATTTTAATTTTTGGTATAATATTTTATTTTTCTATGTAGTTATGAACAATTTTATTTATAATTTTATTCGAAAACAATCACGAAATTTTCAATCGCAAGTTCTATGAGAACAACCATCGAAAATCGAAAATTTTCATAAGCTATTTTACCCAACCCATCTCTTGTGAATTGTCAAATTAATTGGCAAACAAATCTATCTCAAATAGACACGCTACACTAAGTTTTTTTCTAATTCAAAAATAGAACGTTACTTTTAATGCACTTGTATTTTTTTATTTAAAATGTATTTTAAATAAACAAACAATTGAATAAATTTATAAGAAAGAATAATGATAACTTACCTGCTGTATAAGCGACTGCAGAAAGGGACAGAACCAAGAAGCACAGAGGAGTTTGCATGGCTACTCTCATTGCATCTGCATTATCAACTGCAACAGATGCGTTTATATACTAAAATATAAGTACGTTATCTTTACTGTGGGAATATACAATATTTTTAAATCGATCGGTTTTTACAAACCCTTTGTTTTGGTTTAATTTACGTATTTGTATTTCCAGGACGCATTTAATTTATCAGTAAAATAACTTTAGTACTTTCCTGTTACTCCTATAATGTGTTCACATCACGTATGTCTTCTGTGTGGTCGTGTTATACTGGTGGAGTCTGCAATTCGTGCAGCTAATGCTGCTGCAAACTCTGCCACAGTCAAATTGTACAACTTAATAAAATATAATAATAATATAAAATTTTAAATATACTTAGGTAAGTCAATATTAATTTTAAATGTTGTTTGATGCCCTATTATTTATGTTTATTGCATTTATTCGTCATACTGCTGTCACTATTATATTTTGCACCTTCATTCATGGATACAATGCATGTGTTAGTTTTTCTTTATTCCCAATAGCTTTTTATAGGTAGGTGTGGTCACTAAACATTTAAAAATAGTTTTCTTTGATCTAAAAGAAATGTTTAGCTTATTCTTCAAGGGTTTTTTGTTTAATTTTAACAGTGTATCATTATACGAATAATTATTTTTATTTATAAATTAATGTGTCAAATGTTTAATTAGATTTTTTATATTTATAATTGCACTCTATAAATATATATGTTACTAATATTATAAATGCGAATGTTTGGATGGATGTATGTTTGTTACAAGGTATGTCCAGAACGGCTGCATCGATTTTGCTGAAATTTGCCGTAGACGGAAGCCTTGAAACATTGCATGGAAGGAAACATAAGCTACTGATTTATTTTAATTCCGCGAGGACGGAGTCGCAGGCGATAGCTAGTACCCTATAATATTCAAGACCACACAGGGTAGTAATTAAGTTTTTTTATAAACACTAACTCTCACATCTAGTACTCTATAACATTCTAAGCGAAACCACTTCCTAGCTCTTGGTATATTCTTATTTTTTTTTACTCACTAAATTATAATTTTTAGAAAACAAGTATTTTTGAAAATTACAGTCAACGAAAGACATGTCAACTAAATATACTGTAGATTGTGGTATTTATTTATGTGTTTGTATTATAGATTTAGCCCATACTATATCATTCCTTATTCTACATTATTCTACCTATTATGTTGGTCATTTCAAGAATGTGATAAAAAGACAATTGCTTCGCTAGTTCACTTTTGAGCAAGCCACAAGATACATCAAACATCAAGTAATATCGTGATTCATTTAATATCACAAATAATGTTGAAACCACATTTCAGTAGTCCGGATTAACTTTGCTAAAGTCTGTTTTTTTACACATTTTAAAAATCATCATATATAACTTACAAACTTACAAAAATATTTGGGAAGTAAAAGGAATGAAAATTACCATATAACTAAAAAAATACTTTATTCAATGCTAGAATTATACAGTTAATAACTATCATCACAGAGTAATTATCAAGTAAAATGACAAAACGCCTGAGTACCTAAGCATAACCTATATTTTTGATTACATGAATAGACTATAACTACGAGACTTGCCAATTCAACACGTATTAATCATACACATTGGAACTAAGTTGGATAGATATTTAGCATAAAACTTATCCGTAACTGCTGGCACTTGCCGATGCCGACGCATGAGCACTGGCGGACGCGAAGGCCCCACTGTGACTGTGCGCTCCGTACCCACCGCCGCAAGAACCTGACCCGCAGCCGCCCTTAGTGCCGTATCCACCAGCGCTGGCACTGCTTGAACTCAATGCGTTTCCTCCAAGTCCATGACCACTAACAAGTCCACCGCCCAAACCACCGCTTAAGCCTCCTCCAAGTCCACCGCCTAAACCTCCGCCAAGTCCTCCTCCTAGACCTCCAGCGTGACCTCCAGCGTGACCTCCACCGAGACCACCTCCGAGTCCAGCACCTAGGCCGCTACCACCTCCATGGCCGCCTCCTTGTCCTCCTCCACCGCCGATCCCGGCACCACCTCCATAACCATTGCCGGCACCATTGCCGCTTCCTCCTGAGTTTCCAAAGCCGCCAGATCCTCCAGCACCTCCAAAGCCACCGGATCCTCCAGCACCTCCGAAGCCACCGGCTCCTCCAGAGCTTGATCCAGATCCCGAACCTCCAATACCATTTCCATGTCCGCCCAATCCAGCACCACCTCCGAATCCTCCACCGAGGCCACCATTTCCTCCGTAGCCACCTTTGCCACCCGCGCCTCCAAAACCACCGGAGCTTCCAGAGTTTGAACCGGAACCAGAGCTTCCACCGAATCCACCTCCGCCGCCGTGTCCACTGCCTCCACCGAGTCCAGCGCCGCCTCCAAATCCACCTCCAAGGCTACCACTTCCGCTTCCTCCGTATCCACCTTTTCCACCGGAAATTCCAAATCCACTTGACCCACCGTTTCCTGAACCAGAACCACCTCCTAATCCACTTCCACCTCCGAGGCCAACGCCACCTCCAAGACCAGCACCTCCTCCAAATCCAGCACCACTTCCAAGGCTACCACTTCCGCTTCCTCCGTATCCTCCTTTTCCTCCAGACACTCCAAATCCACTAGCACCGCCGTTTCCTGAACCAGAGCCACCTCCTGTACCGGAGCCACCGCCTAATCCACTTCCACCTCCAAAGCCTGCCCCTCCTCCAAGTCCAGCGCCCCCTCCGAGGCCGCTGCCTCCACCAAGACCACCCCCGAAGCCTCCATTACCATTTCCTCCGTAGCTTCCTTTACTTCCTGCACCACCTGATCCAAATCCACTGTTACCACTGACGCCGCCGCCAACGTGTCCACCGCTTCCTCCACCAAGACCACCGCCCGCGCCAGCTCCGCCACCATATCCTCCTCCTAGGTCACCAGAACCTCCTGTGCTGCCCCCAAAACCACCATTTCCATTTCCACTTCCAAAGCCTCCACTGCCTCCACTACCTCCGGTTCCACCGTGACCATAGCTTCCACCATTTCCTCCTCCAAAGCCAGAACCCCCTCCATTTCCGCCTAATCCTCCTCCCTGACCACCTGCTAAGTTCCCGGATCCACGTCCGAATCCACTTCCTCCGCTACCACCGGAACCCCCACCGGTGCCTCCGCCAGCCCCTCCACCGAATCCGGCACCACCACCATAGCCGCCACTGCCACTACTGCCACTGCTGTATCCTCCACCACCGCCGTAGCCACCTTTTCCGCTATCCAGAGTGCCAGTAAAAGCAAATCCTCCAGATTTTCCATCATCGGACTTCGTGTATATAACTTTCTCATCTTTTCCTCCAAACCCGCTGCCGCTTCCAGTGCCACCTCCAAGTCCGGCGCCGCCTCCAGCGCCACCTCCAAGTCCGGCGCCGCCTCCAAGACCAGCGCCGTGGCCAGCACCACCTCCTAGTCCACCGCCGGCTCCGCCTCCAAGGCCACCGCCAGCTCCAATACCGCCTCCAACGCCTCCTCCTACGCCACCGGCTACATGCGATAATCCGGAGTGAACTTTGCCGATGATATCGTGAACTCCTTTGCGAATGCCATCAAGGCCACCACCAATTGCCCCGCCAAGGCCGCCTCCGAGTCCACCTCCTAGGCCGCCCCCGAATCCGCCTCCTCCACCTCCTCCGCCTCCTCCCCCTCCGCCGTAACCGAAACCTCCGCCTCCGCCGCCTCCGAAGCCAAACCCACCGCCACCACCGCCGCCGCCACCATAGCCACCGCTACGCCGTAGCCTCTCTGTAAACCAAAAAACAAGCAGGTTTAAACATTTGTGTTTTTGAATCCTCATCATCAGCTCACTTTACGTCCCCATCGAGGGGCTCGGAGCCTACCCAAAGTTATGGGTAATTAGGGCCATTTTCAACCACGCTGGCCAAGTGCGGGTTGGTTAACTTCACACATATCTTTGAATTTCTTCTCAGATATGTGCAGCTTGCATCACGATGTTTTCCTTCAGCGTAAGAACGTCGGATAAATGTACATATGTAAACCGGAAATCGAAAAACACATTGGTACATGGCGGGATTCGAACCCAGGTCCTGCAGATTGCAAGTCAAGTGCTGCTCCTGCTCCTGCTTTAAATCCTCATTCATGTACTATTATGTATTTGTTATAGAAAGCAATTGAATTCGCGTTTTTACGCAATTCGTAATTATACGCACTATATTAGTTATTAGCATTGTTAAAAAAAATAAACATTGAAGGATGTAAGTAAAAATACAAGATAATTTAAGGATGGACTTGTTTTTAAATATAAACAAAAATATCATGTTAATATATAATATTATACATTTTGTCTAATAAAATTTCGAAAAAAAATTAAGAGTACAAATAGGAACTGCATAAAATTGTTGAATAAAAACGTCTCCGCTAATGATTACAAAATCATTAGTGCAGAATGAATAATGTTTTTAACCTCTATACGATATTAACTGCACTCATAAATGTAGTACGTATTAACAAGAACCCGATATAATTAAAAATAACTACGGTTTTTATGAAGACCTTACTGATTACATTAAAACGAAGATAACATTTGTAAGGTCAGAGAAAAACGCGGGGTTTTCAGCGGGTTGTACTTGCTGGGACCTATCACAAAAAAGAAATGCTTATAAAGTCTAGATTTCTAGATAATTTACGTATATATTTTTATACACATTTATACACATAACTAATCGGTAGTCTAGACTCTAATGTTTGTAATAATGAAGTATTTACCTGACGCATCGCCAAAGGCGAGCAGGGAGATTAATCCAAAATAGCACAGAGCCCGTCTCATGGCTGTTCGCTCACTTAACTGAAGATGACTTAACACGCATAAACCTTTTATACATCTTAACAGATCGCCGACGTAAGCGCGGACGTCTGCGGGAACACAAATCACGATTACTCGGAAACAATCGCCTTTGAAACAACACTGGCGCCCCGGCTCCGCCCTCACCTAAAAATATAATAATCATTATTATGTATTCAAAAAATATTCAGTGAAAAATAAAAACGTTTCAAAAAACGAACAGATTTATTTTAAATTATGTTTCATATTCTGTAAAGTTGTATTTCAATTAATTTAAAAATGTATTTAAATTTTAAATAATTCTACATCGTTACAAAGATAGATTTAAACAACGAATCTTCGCGTCACACTCACAAACTTTCTAATAGACTATTAAAAGGCAAATTAACTGGTTAGTTGTAAAAGAAATTACGATTATCACCTAATAAAACAAAAGATCATCTAATCACTTTATGCCAGTTGCAATTATTAAATGCGTGTTAAAATACACAAAATATTATCGAATTTAATGCGATCAAATATCCCATGTTAGTCGGGTAAGTTTGACTTAACAAATGAAAGTATACGAATATCTTTCTTAATTGATGTTTGAAATTGAAACAAAAATGTCAACTGGACTGCAAAGATGTGGACACAATGACCATTGTATGGAGTAGAGTTTATTTTTTCCCCTGTTTTGGAAATTTTACCGACGGCAGTAGCACTTTCATTAATTTTATCGCATATCCGATAAGCAGATTGCTAATTAAAAAACGTATGTTGTTCATCTGAGTTGTCTTTACTAATTTCACCTTCAAATAACGCGAGGTATGTCTTGCTTGATTATCGATTAATACTTCTAACCCGTTTACTCCTTTTTTCTTATAAAAGTAGCATCTTTAGAAGATCATCAGGGCGACTTGCGCTCTCGAAACTATGGCTCTGAAAAGCGAACGGTTGCTCTTTCCCTGGTATCATAAACTGGTGATCCAGGATATATTTTGATAATTGTGTTTATTCATTTTGATCTGAAATAAACGCTAGATAATAAAAGGCAAAGTGCACACAGCTATTGAATTATTATCTTAGTGTAGTAAATCGCTTAATTCGTTTAGTTTTTTCTTGTGAGTAAATTCTAGTTGATTTTGGTTTTTAAACTTAATTACTAGTTTCATTATTTCTTAGGCATAATTGTCTCAAATATGATCGTAAAATATATAAAAATAAGAAAAGAAGTCATACATCTTAACAAAATAAAATAAAGTATTTAAGTAAATTGTAAATATATTTCTTGTTAATTTTGGTGAAAATGATAAGATTTTATTTATTTGTTCATTAATTAAATATGTTTGTATTATTATTCTCAGTACAAATATAAATTTAATTACAAATAAATCGATTATATCGATGTTGTGGTATGAAAACATATCGTTAATCCGTACGTCGAGGAATTCTATCTAGCAATTATCGATTTATAATTGTAAACATTAATTAGGAAATCCATATTTATCTCGCAATGTTTTATTACATCGATTCTCAGTACAAACTATTCGATAACATTCTTCGAAAATCTAACAACACAACATAAGAATTCGTAAGAAATTCGAATTCGCTTAGAATTAACATAGGGAAAACTCAATTTCCATACTTTCGTCGAACCATTTAAGGAAAGTTTTTCTTAAGATAGGAAAGGCTCGTACGTCTCAGAGCGAAGAGGCTAATTGAACAGTCACTTAGTGTTTTTCACATCAGATTTTTTTTATAAGAGAAGGGGGCAAACGAGCGTCGGGAACACCGAGGTGATCAACGACACTCATGGACATCTGCAACACCAGAGGAACTGCAGATGCGTTGCCGGCCTTTAATGCTTTAATAAGTTTACCAGTTGACAAAGGTCTTCTCCAACCTTTTCCATTCCTTTCATTCTCGAGCCACATGTAGTATACGAGGGGAAATCAAATCGCAAAAATGATACTTTTTGAATTTAACTAAACTGTTTATTGTTGCACTGCACTCCAATAAACTTATTTTGATATTTTTAAACCTTCGGTATTTTTGCCTAGGTATAATATTATTGCCTAATATTTGCCTCAATTTTTATAAATGTAAATAAAACATTTGCATTCTGTATTTCGAGTTTATCGTTTGTTTTGAACATGAGTAAAAAATGCGAACTAAATAAAAACTTTACTTTTACGAATCTATTCAAAATAGGGAAATTGTTACCGATGACCAATAAAATGCTTTACTTTATTCACGTATCCATAAATTGCAAACTTGTGTTTACGCTTTTGTCATTTAGAAATAAGAAGTTCCAAGGATAGTACTTTCCTTTAATATCTACGTGGACAGAATTAGATAAAATGATATAGGAGAAATATATTATGTGTATTTACAATTCTTTTATACTAATGTAGTGTTTTTTTTTTAAATTTGCAATTATGTTTTTGATTTACTATGACATCAAAAGTTAACCTGTAAGTTAAATTTATAAACATTATCGTAATTATAATAAATACTTGACCATTATATCATACTTACCTTTAGCTTGTAACCTATTATGTGTCATTATTATATTATATATTGTTTATATACAATTTATAAATAAACTTCTTGTTACTGGGTAATCATAACAAATAATAAACAGATAAAATATAACAGATTTGTTGTTAAAGCCAAGTTTTATAAATTTATTTATTTTATCAATGTTTTATTACTCACTAGCTGTCGCCCGCGATTTTGTCCGCGCGGAAAAACTTAATTAGTAACCTATGTGTTCTTCCAGACTATGTTCTTCTATGCCAAATTTCAGCGCGATCTATGTAGTCGTTCTGGAGATACCTTCAAACAAACATCCATCCATTCGTCAAATATTCGCATTTATAATAAAAGTAAATTAGTAAGAGAGTAAACAAAATTTTGTAAATATAACTCTTTTCATCAGTGTACTGGAACAAGATATTTAAACGCAGATACCACGTTTGTTTATTTTTTACAACTTTAAAAATGAGTTAAATTTATTAAAAAATAGATTACATATGTACATGTTGCTAGAATCAGTTGTTTTTTATTGTTTTCATATAAAATTATCCTTTATTTAGTAAGTTAGTGTGTACCATCCTTTGATCACGTAGCCACTATCAAATGTGTTTGTGGTCAAGCAATAGTTTATTTATTATAAAAATAAAAAACAAAAGCGGACGGATTATATTTTGGAACATAAAGGAAAAACCATAACATCGTAGAGATCACGATCTTTTCAATTTACGTTGTAAATTATACGAACCTGTCAGTTGCGGTGTGCGCGTTGTTTTGTGGTATTTCTGTTGATATACAATTATACTCGAATCTTCTAAGAATGATTTATATAACTAGCTGTCGCTTGCAAATCCGTCCCCGTGGAGATAAAAAAAAACTTACTTAGAAGCCTATGTGTTCTTCCAGACTATGATCTATAATGATGCTAAATTTCAGCGGGATCCATTGAGCCGTTTTGGAGATACCATCAAACAAATATCCATTCATCCATCGATCCATCCAAACATTCGCTTTTATAATATAAGTAAGATATGAAAAGATATTAAACATGAAAGAAACTTCCTTTGAACGCAAATAGGGTTACCTAAAACGTTCTCATAAAGGCTTTTTAAACATTTTTATGTCTTACCTGCTTTATCGTTGTAACATTTGAAATTCACATTTATTCCTCAAGTGACCGCGACAAATAAAATAGTTCAATTGAGTTATTGTCCTATAAATTGTAATTTATTATTTATTAATGTCACGGTTGGATTTTCTATGTATCATCGTCGTTTAATATTGAATCTTGTCACGAAGTTGGTAAGTGCATCTCGTCGTATGTAAAAAAATACTGCGTCCGGGTCCGCGCATACATATTTACTAGGTTATCCATAATTTTTAAGGATAAATTTGTCCTTGAATGAATTATCCATTTGGTATTTTGTTACATAAATTTATAGATGATTTGAATATTTGAAGAAGTCAATTAATTTAATTTTACACGTAAAGAACGTATGGAGGGAAACAATTTAAATTTCAAATTCATTAAAATCAGCACTGATTATTCTCTGTGGTTCTTCTGAGTGTACTCTTAATAATTGCAAGGGCAAATAATAGAACATATTCGTTACGAAGAAATAAGTTTGCAATTAAGTAATAAAAGTTATCATTGCTTTTAATATTCATTCACACTGTAAAAGGCAAAGTCAGATGCTATAGTGATATGAGCATAATAAATCGCAGTCATTGAGTCTTTAAATAAAATTCCCACGTGCTAAATACATTATTAATCATTGCTAGAAGATGTTCTTTGTACTTTATAAATAAAGTTGTGGAATGTTGAATCTTTACATCATTCATCGCCTTATTTATTTGTGATTAACAAGATTTTATAACAAACAAGTACATAAGGCAAGGTAGGCTTTATGTATAATTATTAAATCTTATATATATAACTATAAAAAATATTATTGTAGAAATATAGATTTATTTTTAATTTGATGATGAAACATATTAAATATAAATAAAAGTAAATGGACAAATAAATTATTCAATTCCTGAGCTGTTTTTTTTTGTTTATAATTAGCTTTTGCCCACGATTTTGTCCGCGCGGAATTAAAAAGACTACTAATATACATAGATTAAGTTACTCAGTGATAATGTATCTTATTAATAGTAAAAAAAAAATTATTTAATATTAAATTTAAATTTTAAATTTATTTGATTATATTATTAGTGTAGACATGGTCACCCTAGTATAGACTGGGCTTTCCGACATGATATCAAGACAATGTTGTTACGTGCGAAGTATGCCAACTCTATAAAGGTTTATCTGGATATTTTTTTGGGACGTTCCATTTGCCACGACACAGTTGTTGCTAACAATGGAGATAGAAAAAATGTAATAAACAATTATTCTTCTCATTTGTATGCGTGAAGCAGTGTATACTTTTGAGGATGTGTCATCGCAGAATAAATAGTTTAAAGACAGTGTGAAATGTTTTTGTTTGTTTTTAATATTATAAATATTTTGGTTTTGAAAAATAATAACATAGTTATATATTTGTTTTAATACTATTAAGCTATTTTTTAAGTAAAATTGTGTTTAAAACATGATTGTCAAATTGAAAAAAAATAATTTTATGACGTATCAAAATAATTTCAAGGTCGCAATTTTTTCTCTAAAAATTTGGAAATTTTAATGAACTTAAAACCTTCAGCAGGTGACCCACAAGGATTTGTTTTAATTTCTTTTTCTAGTTTTATATTCCTATGTCATTTGTAACTTTAATCTGCGACTTTGTCCCTTGGAAAGGGAATAATAATAGAACACACCAAAAGCCGCTTATTCTTCCATGTAAAAAATGTCACAAATTGATTGTAGGTATATGTTTGCTGAAAAAAAATACTAGCTGTAGCACGCGACTCCGTTTGCGCGGATTAAAAAAAACATAATAAACAGCCTACGTGTTCTTCCAGACTGTTCTATACAGACGACGAGATCCGTTAAATCGTTCTGGAGATACCTTTAAACAAACATCCATACATCCATCCAAACATTTGCATTTATAATATTAGTAAGATTATCTTAAGCTTGATTACTAATGATTTATTCAATGAATGAACATAATTTGCAATGAAGTGGAAATAATTATTCAGTACATGAAGGATGGGGTAAGCGATGCAATAACAATGTGGCAAAGTGTTGTCATTGTTTTGTCAGTTACGTTGTGATCTGTAATGGCGGATGATAAATTACGTACATCAACGCACTGATAACAATCCAGTCAAGGATATCTACTGCAATCTGTAAATGTCTTAGCGATTTGAACTTAACTGCACTTCGATCGATAGTTATAATAATAAAATTACTAAAGGTATCCAGTTAAGCAGTTATCCTAGAAATCGCACGCATCGTGAGAAGGTTCCTGTCTCTGCAGCCCTGACCACTGGTTGTTTGAGTCATGGGACTCCGCAGCCGGTGGTGCTCTATTTTTAATATAATATAATATATTTTTTACATATTTTTTTTATATATGAAATGTAATATTTGTAAATGCCATGCTTACGTAGATTTATGTATTTTTGATATTATTCATGTTTCGACAAAAAGCTTACTTAGATGTTACTAATATTATAAATGCGAATGTTTGGATGTATGGTTGTTTGTTTGAAGGTATCTCCAGAACGACTGAACAGATCTCGATGGAATTTGGCCTAAATATAGAAAACAAAGTCTGGACTATTTAGTTTTTTTTTTAATCCCGCGCGGGCGGAGTCGCATACCACCGCTTTTGTCAAATATCTCAATTAAATATTAACAAATATGTATTTTTTATATTTTTTTGTAATATTATAATTTTATGTTTAAGTAAGTAACCACTGTAAGCTTTAACGATGAGTAACATGTAACAAGATTTTTTATTTCAAGTCGTAAAAAAATTTTGCATCCTAGATTTTATCACTATGTATAGTAAAACCTCCTCGATCTCCTGATAATGCATAAATATAGAGAATTTATTGCAGAGCCTGTTTCAAATGTAAACTGGTTGCCGTTCCCGAGGCATGACTATGAGTAAATCTTATTACAATGAAATCTCGACGATAATGTACAGTGGAGTATGCTGGCGGTTTTCCATTTCTAATGCAATGATTGCGTGAACGTTTAGTACGCTTTGAAACGAAAGAAATGGTTAAATACTAATAATAGGCAAAAGTTATATGTAAAGATTGTCTACAGTTGCTTTTTATTAATAAGTAAGAAAAGGCGGAGTTGAGGTGTGAGGTGCAAGGTAACCTATATGTAACTAAAATACCGCGAATGTCGGTGACTGTACATATAGTGTGACCATAAACCATACTGAAAGGTTGAAAAAATATATTTTACATGCAATAATAGTTTATTATTATTGAAATAGAATATCACAAACTGCGTCAATTGGTTTAAGTGACTGGCATGTACGTGTATTATGTATATTATAAGTACACTAGCGGACCCGACAGACGTTGTCCCGTCTACACGTCTTTATTTTGAATAAATTAATATGAAGTTAATATTTGATGAAAATTGTGAATCTAAACCATTCCCAGATCCCCTTGAACACACACAAAAAATTTCATTAAAATCGGTACAGTCGTTTGAGAGAAGTTCAGTGACATACACACTCACAGAAGAATTATATATATAAAGATTTATTAAATTTATATTTATTTATAAGTACAATAGAGGATGGGTGCAGCGTGACGTTAACAACAAATGTTACAAGGTCAAAATCAAATGACAAGGCTGATTCGGCCACGAAGCGATATGTTCCTAGAACTGATTGAACTTTGCGTACCTACGACCTGCGCAAATAAAAATAGAAAATGCTAATAAATTGTGACAGATTAAAAAGCTCGAGTTATTTATCTGATATTATCTGTAATTACAATATAATGTTTAATTAAATATCTTAAAAACATATTAAAATTTGTCATTCTTTTTTTAGTTCTTTTTCTTCTAAAGTACAAAACGAACTTCTCCTAAGTATAACCGGTACAATTGAATATGTTTTGTAACAGGTATTTTAGCAGTCAAACAAATAGAAACATTTCGTGCTATTTTTTAGGGTTCCGTAACTCATAGGGAAAAAAACGGAACCCTTATGGGATCACTTTGTTGTCCGTCCGTCTGTCCTTTTTTAAGGACAATGACAAGGATGACGATATGTTTTATACAGAGATTTTTGTCTCAGAAACCAACGAGAACTTTGCATTTTTATTCAGCAAGGCATGGTTCAATTATTTACTAAAAATGTAATGTGATTATGAAATTATTACGTTTAATTTGCTACAATTTATATCAACGCTTGTAAATAAGTCTTTGTTGTAAAGACTGTAATCGCTTAAGTTGTTAATAAAGAAACAAAGTATTATTTGTTCCTTTTATAGCAAATGATTAAAGAATAGATTCCGTGATTCGAGAAATATCTCTCATCCAGGAATACTACTTATTAGTAGTCACTTAATTTGGTTTATCTACTCTATGGTCAAAGTTTTGAAATTTCATGTAAAATTATAACTAAGTTAAGACTTCATTATCACAATTTACTACAATTAAATACAATAAATTAAATAAAAATATTAAAATTAAAACTTATTATATTTTGTGAGACCACAATTTTAAGAAATATTAATTTTATTAGATGTCTATAATTATCATGTTATTAAGATTACTATTAATTCGAGGCTTCTTATTATTATTAATAAATAAATGATAATAATTTTTATTGTATTTATAATAAGCGGATACAATCTCAATCAAACTGGGCGGCGACTTTGACCTTGGATCTGAGATTCACAATACACAAATTGTTTTTTTTCTTCTTCTAATGAAATAAACCACCTACTACAAGCTTTGGTCCATTCCAATTACTAATGTCTATTGTACTTTTATATTATACAAAAATAACAAAAAACTTTCAAGGTTATAATTATTAAAGTATGGAACCAAATATTTTTGCTTTGTCTGACTATGATTATTACAATTTTTTGATCACGACTACGTACTCCCGGAATTTAAAAAAAAACTTACTAAGTAGCTTATGCATTCTTGCAGAATATTCTACATCTGTGCCAAATTTCATCGAGATTTGTTAAACCTCTTGAAGATACGTAAAAACAAACATGCCTCCTTCTATTATATATAATAAACCTTTGCTTTTATAATACTAGCCGTCGCCCGCGTCTCAGTCTGCGCGGTATTAAAAAAAAGTACCCTATGTGTTCTTCCAGATTATGCATTACCTCTATGGCAAATTTCATCGAGATCCTTTCACCCGTCTTTGTGTTACCTTCAAACAAACATCCATCCATCGATCTAGACATTCGTATTAATAACATTAGTACGATTAGTAAACTAAAATTAAAATAAAACAAATAATTTAGCTTCTCCTTGATTAGAACCTTGAATGCCACTTAGAGATGACTGATGACCAAAAACTAAATCACATTTCAAAAACAAAATTGCTATTAAATTACTTTGTTCTTAAAATTACTTAATTAGTTTCCATTATCATGTCCGTCTTTTGTTGATTATTATCTCGGTAGTTTTAATTAAGGTAAGTAATGGTTATAAAGTCTTAAGTTGTAAAAACTTTTTTATAATTTTTTTTTATGTTAAATCATTTGATTTTTAATGCATTTTTTTTAAATTTAAATACGTTTCCATTTGAATTAAATATACACTTATTTACGTGACTGTCCGGAAAATCAATGTTAGTTATTTGGTAAAAAAACCGTTGTAAGAGGAATAGGAAAAGTGTAGAAACATTGTTCTTAATTTCTAATCATGCCATCTATTTTTGTTTTAAGGCACTTTGCATGCTTCAAATTGTTTTATTTTACATTTTATGGTTTTTCCAACAGATGGCACTAGTTGTTACAAGTATCGAAAAATTGTAGTGTTTTATGATTTTGCCACGAGATGGCAGTATTTATAGATATAGTCAGATTATGAAATCAGATTTAGACAACACAATTTTGTATGTTTAATTTTTATTAGCTAACTATATTTTCATTTTTCTTGCAAAAATAATAAAATTGAACGATGTATTGCCTTGGAAAACGTGGAATCATTTATTGACTTTTGAGCTCTATTTACAAGTTAACAAATTTAACTTATTATTTTTTACTTATCTTTTATTAATTTCACTTTGTAAAAGCCGTTTTTACAATTGTCACTACTTAATTTATGTTTAAATGATTTTGCTTTCTGTTTGTTTTATACAGTCAGACAGAAACAAAGTATTTTTTTAGAATCAATTTCATCTGAAATGATTTATTATACTTTAAAATGCCTGTTACTTTTCTCTAGTCAAATGTTATGTTAACGCTTAGCAATAAATAAATTAATTTATATGTTCAATAATGAAGTTATAAGAGATAGCAAAACTTTTATTTTTTTACTTTCATTTAGTGCAAAATATAGAACATACTGGAAATTGTATATTTTGTATACAAAATATTGAAAACATTTAACTTTTTTCGTTTTGGTTGCGAACTATTCGTTCTTCGAATCTTTTTACATTTTGTAGAAATACCTCTTCTGATATATGTAGCTAAATATAATGACGAAAAACATTATAGAGACAATACCAACCTACAAAACGTCTTATTTAGAAACCCTATTTTAGGGCCGTAGATTATTGAACCCCTATTGCAATCGGCTAGAAGTTTAATGAGTAGTCAAGGTACGAGTAATATTTTTACTTTAAAGTTTATATAATTCTTTAAACGGGAAATATTCCTTTTTTATTATTAATCGCGTGCTTTTTAAATAAAACCATGACTGAGTTGACTATAATATATGAGTAATCTTATTTATATGCGTAAGTACAAACATGGCCGCTTAAGGCTATCATAGAAAAACTGGAAGTTTTCAAAATATTCACCTTTAAAGTATTATCATTCCTAAGATGTGTGTTCCTGTAATACCTAAGAAGTGTCTCTTTAGCTGGTCGTTTGTCTTTGGTAATTAACTATGTATGCGGTTGGTTTAATGTTGTGTAATTTGCACCTTGAAAATCTTATTTGATGGACTGAGTAAATGGTTTTAAAGAATGTTTCCGGCTGCTGTAATAAGAGTTAAACTGAAAAAAAGAAATAAAAAAGATTTTGATATTTTGAACAATGATATATTTCAAGATATTACTGGCAACTTACACCATATGGTATCGTTTCGATACTAAAATAATTACATTAAATCATATATTCAATTTTATGACAATATACATACAAACAAGAATCATTAAACGATAATAAAATCTCTATTAATTATATCTAGATGAGTATTGCGGCGTCCCTTATGATCGATTTCTCAACTCGCGTACATCACAACCAAACTCACACATAAACTGTCACTGGTCACGTATGATTCTGCAGCGGATGATGGTCCGGGGTGCGGGATACGCGCTTGAGATGATTTAATTATAGATCGAGTCAACTATCGTCAGCGCCTATTGGAGCTTGGGCTCGGGTCTCGGGGGTCCGTAGGCGGTGGCGTGGCTGGTGGCGACTCCACCGCGGCCCGTGCTGAATGCGTTGGCGATGGCGGTGGCTCCGTTGGGCGCGCCGCCAGACGCGCGGCCGCCGCCCCATCCGAAGAACATCGGGAAGTAGGCTCCGTTAGGCATGCGAGCCGGGTACTCATCCTCCTCTTCCTCGTCCTCGACTGGCCTCTTGACCTGCTTCTTCTTGGTTACCCTTTTTTTGGAGGCCGGGGCGAGCTCCTTGGTCTCCTTGGGTTCCTCTACTTCTTCAATTTCAGGCTCGGTCAGCTCCGGGATGGGGATGGCTTTGACGGTCGTGGGGACCTCGACCTTCTCGGTTGGGAGAGGGTCGGCGAGCTCGGTGGGCTCAGTGGCGAAAGGTTTTTCAGGGGGCTGGGGATAGTAGACCTCGTTTTGCTGCGGCGGCGCGTAGGCCTCTGGGGTGGTCTGGCGGCGGCGGTCGGGCAGATAGTACTGGCTGGTCTGCTGGGCGGGTTGCTGGCCCTGCTCCTCTGGCTTGAACATAAAGGCGGCCATGCCACCACCCGTCGCTGTGCGCTGGCTGTAGTACGGGTTGTAGAAGCGGCTCAACACCATGCCGCCGTGGCTGCTGTCGCCCGCGCCATACGATACTGAAAAAATCATGTTTTTGAAATATTTTGGAGAAATTAATAAGTAAATGAGAATCCTTTAGGGACAGCCTCTTAATTTTGTAATAAATTGGAGAACAATACACTAAATTTTTAATTTAGACCGAATAACCGGTAATAAAGCACAGGACAGAATATTAAATAATATATTAGTGTAGACTGAGAGACTCCCAAAGTTGTGTCCAAAATAGATTCACTTACAAGTATCCATGTTGGTTCCATAGTAGTGATAGGGGAAGCCGTGGGCTCCCCAGAGGGCGCAGGCCAGGAGGACGATCGCTGCGGATTGCATGTCGATTGTGGTACTATCCCGATTGACGAAGGAGTTGTGTTGTTCACAGCTATCGTGGTTGTGGTGATGGAGCGTGGCCGACGCGTTATATAGTCCAGACTGCGAACTCTAATTACGATGCCGGGCACGCGCGTCGGCGGCGTGTGCCTGCGCATCTTACATCGCTTCGTTTCGGCGCTTCTGTTCTCCACCGTTATAGTAAATTGAACATCCTAGTAGGAGTCGGGAATGATCAACTATAATTGGCTGACCGTTGCTCTTTTATTTTGGAACTTGTTATGAGATTTTACTGGGATCGACGACTCGTGTTCAATGCTAGACTTAGACAAGCGTACATGTTGAAATTCCTTAATTGGACTAATTCGCCATGAATTCAATTAATACTTTCATTTCATCCAAATAAAATTCAGATTGATTTAACGTTATGCAGGGTGTAGTTAGGGAAGGAAGAACTATAGCAACATAATAACTCAAGAGCAACCCCAATTACCTATTACCTCTCCATACAAATATTGTTTTTTTAAGAAAGGTTGCCAACGAGTAGCTGGACCTCCAAGGCGACCATTGACGCCCATGGATACCAGCAACACCAGAGGAACTGCAGATACTTTACCGGCCTCTTAGATAGCGATACGTTAGTTGGAGGGCCCTAAGTAGTCGTTATTGTAACTGCATGTTTAAGCAATTCTATACATAATTTCATTTATCACAACATTCTAATACGAAATTTTAAGAATTGCCGACTAATGTTGTCCAAAAACTTTTCGAGGCAATAAAAATTTGGAAAAAACATACGCAGGACAATTTTAAAAATATTATAGTTTTTTTTTACCGAAATAATCATAGTTTCTTCATTACCACAATTAAATTAATTGCTAATTTATAGTCTCTTAACATCTACATATTTTTGCAGCATGATATGTGTTTTTAATATTTATGTAAATAGTGTTAATACCTTTTCTTAGTTGTAGGGGGTAAAATGGTAAGGATTCTAGCAATTAGAAATTGTGATCCTTTGATGTAAAAAAAAACATTTAATTTTTTATTCCAGTGATAAAATTTCCAATCTTCAACATGAAAGGGCAATTTATGTAATAACGGTTATACATTCGCACGATTCGTCTTGGTATTCGACCTAAAGGCACCTTATTGACCGCTTCTCTTTAAATTTGGAACTTATATTTGTAATGTAAGCTGGCACAATGCTATAAATAAGCAAATGTTTTCAATAGGTGCTCGATACCGTCTCCTCAATGCGCTGTTGTCGTCGCGGAATGACAAGGAGCTTCATTCAAGTCGATTTATAACACAAATGTTCTCTTTACTCGACATTTAGCGCCTTCGTGGAAACCATACGATAGAGATGTTCTGTCATTTTATTACTAGAAGCAAATGAATATGATAAAGAGGAACAAACGTAAACCTTGCAACTTATATCCGTTACCCTTTAAAGGATTCATTGGCTTCTCATCTAAACATTAAGCTAGCTTTCTTATTTTGTGTCAGAGTTCGCCTGAGACCCATTAGCTCAATAACGAAGAGTAAACACAACATAAAGGAAATTTTTAAATGAGTAGATAGTTGCACGAATATCTGCTTTATTTTATCTTAGTATAGAAGTTAAAAAAACTAAGTAAGTAGTCTATGTGTTCTTCAAGACATACTCTACATCTGTGCCAAGTTTCATAAAGATCCGTTGAGCCGTTCCCGTGATAACATATAACAGACATCCACCCATCCATCTAATCTTCCGCATTTATAATATTAGTAAGATTTTTAATGAACTCCAGGCCTGTAAAATGGAAATGAACCAGCAAAGTCAGTAATATCGCACATGGCTGTAGTTCTTGAAACCTCGTCGTTGCATTATATTCAAGGCACGGGCGATTCCGTGCGTCGCATTACATCCAACATCAAAAACCGGTGCAATAAAAATAAGTTTTGAATATGTGAAGATAATGAGCGCCAGTCATCAAGATCCTCAATAAATCCACATCGTGACAATTGCCAATTTGTTATGTAAAACATTTAATTCCGTCTAAATTATACCTAATCTTACTAATATCATAAATGCGAATGTTTGGATGGTTGTTTGTTTCACAATATCTCCATAACATAACAATATGGATCTCGCTGAAATTTAACATAGATGTAGAAGAACATATAGGCTACTAATTAAGTTTTTCTTACGCGCGGACGGATTCGTTGGCGGCAGCTAGTACACTTTACTAGGTATCTGGGTCTTTAGTTTTACAGTGAAGGGCAGCTTAATGTTACATTGTGTACCGAATGCAAATAATATTCAAATAAAAGAACAATCAAATTAAGCTTCAAGTACTTGTGTTGCTTACTAACTTTTTCTGCAGTCGTTGCGTTTACATCTCTAACTTGGTGTTTTAAAATGATAACCGTTAGAATTAAAGGACAAAGTATTAAGCAAAGTTGATCGCTCGTCGTTTTCTTGATAGTATTGGGTTAATTAAGTATTGAATATTCAAATATTATACTAGAATACATTAGTTGTGTGTGTCGGCATGTTTATAAAAAAAGTTGATATTTTGAAGGTTACACGTCCCGGAGTTCTTTTAAGGTAATTAATCCATCTGATTAGGCATGTTGATTAGAGTTACATATTAATTAAATTCGTTAGTACACAGTCTTGTTATATAATGATTTGAATATTTATAGAATTAAAAAAAATACATCGTAGCTTTAGACCAGTAGCTACTGATTTGACCGATATAACATTGAAGTTGAAAAGTTAAATTTGTATGTGTAGCACGGTGTACAGAACTACTAATATGTGATACGATGTCTTTCTACTCATGATAACATCTGTATCCACGTCATAAACTTAACTAAATGGTCATAACAGTCAAATTTGCGGGCAGTCACGTCTTCTACAAACATTTTAGATTATAGAGAAACGGACTAGTCAAACAGTCGCAGTTCTATTAAATAATAATAAGACGTTTAATCCGTTTAAAACATTACAACACTTAAAACACAATCAAAAAGAAACTAAGGCCTTTGCTAAGCTTACTGATATTCTGCAAAAGCCTTTACATCCTCAGTACGTCAGTTCAATACATTCCGCTTTCCGGTTAAATAACTGGCGAGGTGGCGTGCGTTTGACAGGTCCTGTCTTGTAATGTTAAAGATTTGTATATATGCCGGAAACATTTGGTGGACTACATTAGTATGGTCGGCAGCTCGGCAGGGCCGGTTGATTCACTCCCACCTCGCTGTCTACACAGCGGACTGATTTTATCTCAGATTTTAAATCTTCAATCACAAGAGCTTTTGTACTGTTTTATAATGTACACGCTATTTTTGTTCACTACTTGTTTTGTTCAAAAAATGTTCAATTGTATTGTACCAATAACTGTAAAAGAAATGACTTTAAATAAATAACTGAATAATTGGTAAAGGTGTCATAAAATGTCAACAAAAATTGACTATCAAAATGTCGAGAGAGGCTGATTTAATTATCAATTGACAGGTCACAATATAAACAAGATGTAATCACTAACCGATCTCTTTTTTATTCTAATAACTAGCTGTCGCTCGCGACTCCGTCCGATTGGAATGAAAAAAAAAATAGTTCCCAGCAACTATTCGAATTTTTCTCGTCGTAAAAACCATCTTTGAATTTCAACGAACATTCATTCGATTTCCGATTCATTTTTATGTTATAGATACGAAAAAGAAATCAAAAAGTACATAAATTAATTTGTAAAACTTAAAAACTATATATAACCGTAAATTTCGTAACGATTCCCCATTGAAAAAGGTATGTTTTTAAACAAGTGTCACGTGTATGAAAACTTACAGCAATACATTACACAGGAGCTTTCTTTGAAGGGCAATAAAACTACGTCGACTTGATTTCAATCACATTTAATCGTTTCTTAGTATTATATAAATGTATCCAAAGTATTCATATTATAAAAGTATTTAAGTTCACTGGCGGAATATACATGATTTCTAGGAGTTAAGGCATAGCAAGGAAAACTACGCAGAAAACACATAAAACAAAGTTTAATAACAATAAATTTGCGCTCAGATATCAAACATCTGATAAGTTTTGCCACGATGTTGCAATTTTTGAATAGAAAAAGACAAAAAATATAAAAATTTTGCTTAAAAAAGAACTAAATTTTATACCTCGCACCGATGGTTTCCGCAATCAATATCTCTGTATACAATATATCGCCATCCCTGTCATTATCTTTGACAAAACAGAGATAACAATATGTTTAAAACGGGAATTTTGTTCCCAGAAACCCACGGATAGTCATTCAATGGAGAGGTTACTTTCGGCTTTATCAAAGTAATTTTATGCTTACATTTACCTAGAATTCTGTAAAATTTCATCGTTTGCGGGACCATAACCTTGACGTTTTATTGCGTTTACGTTTATTTAAATCTCAATAAACGTACAATTGTGACAGTTTATAGCCGGTTTAGCGCATTTAGTGGTTCCCTTCGGTAGAAACATAAAGACTCTGCACTGAATACGGTTGGCAGACATTCTGACGGTGATCGTGCTGTCAGATGCGGCGATACGGTGTGACACGCGGTCAGATGGCCTGATAACCGACCACAGTGCAAGGACCTTCTAAATCTAAACCGTTAGACTCGTATTTTGAATAGGCTGTTACCTAGTTTTGTTTGATCTAAAGGATACAATATTATCAATATAAATTAATACGTTAAATGCAATTGAACTTACGTTTATACGTAGATTGTAATATGTGGGGTTATGTTAACTGACTTATCAAAGAACCATAAATTTCAGTAATTTTTCTAGCAATAATTTAGGAATGTATACCTGATATATTGCCTAGCATTTTTGTTGACATACTAGCTATCACCCACGACTCCGTCCGCGTGAATTTAAAAAAAATATTAGTTCCCGGCAATTATTCGAATTTCTCTCGTAAAAACTATCTTTGAACTTCAACGAACATTTAAGAAAAGAATTGGCCAAATTTGTCCAGGCGTTATTGAGTAATTTTACTAACACATTTTGCGATTCATTTTTATATTATAGAGATAAAAACAAAAACCTTCTTTCTACAAAGTCATCGAATTGAACTAAATCGAAAGCTGTACATGTGAATTAAATATTGTAGCTTAAGAATGCAAAAGCAGGGATACCACTTTAAATTAGGTTTTGGTAAACAAATGAGTTGTGTCATATCCCACGGGCAACTTTCCAGGATAGATGATGCGTCAAGCTCCGTGTTTTCAGTGTCGCATGATGGCAATCTATTCAATGCTTATTTTTAATTGACGTCAAAGTTGAATTGTTTGTGATTTCATTGTAAATTAGTATTCTTCGCTCAAATGACATCATATCTTATCAATTCTTATGTATGGGACTATGTCATCAATTTTATAATTTTCATGAGGTGCAATAATTTGTTTCTTTATTAAATCATTGGAATTTTACATTATCCTTTGGTAAAATTATTAAACCACTAGCTTTTGCCCGCGACTACGTCCGCGTGGAATTAAAAATACTTAATAAATAGCCTATGTGTTCTTCCAAACGATGTTCTATATCTGTACAAAATTTCATCATGATACGTTAAGCCATTCCGAAGATATGTATCTTGAAACAAACATCCATCCATCCCATCATCTAAACATTCGCATTTATAATATTACGTAAGAAGACACGCGCCTTATCATATGCTTACATAATTAAGTCCATTAAGAGGGGACCGAAGAGTTGGCAGTAACCTCGGACAAAGAATTAGTATAGCTTTTCAAAGGGGGAACGCTACCAGTGTCTTCGGAATCTTGCCTAAAGGGACTCCTTTTAATAACATGTTTTAGTTAATTATTCCTTTAAAATATTTTATTTAACGTCATACTTATAATACATTATTTTTATTAGTAATTAAAGTGTAGTTACAAGGTTCGAACTGATATTTCCGCGGAAAAACCACACATTAAATATTACATAAATGTACATAACGTTTGAGAAGTGGTTCAATGACTAACTATAACAATATGTGCGGTCGTTAAACAAAAAAATATATACATATAAGAATACAAATGTGCGTACGAACGTCAGTAGTCTTTAGCGTAGACGAATCGGACATTTTCCTGTTCTTTGTATTGTTAACATCGGGCGAGTGGGATACGTGTCTAAATTCACGATTCACAATCGATATTATTTACCGATTCTAGATCGATCACGTGCTATCGAATCCTTTTGTAAGGAAGACAAAGGATATCCGATGAGATAATAATAATCACGTACAAGCAACATGCAACCTCATTAACCTATGTCAGTCGTCTCCACTACGTGTTACGAATGCGTTTATTTTGCATATCTTTTTACTCCCTTCAAAGATTACAGGAAAAAGATTACACCCTTTATTTTATTTTTTTACCTGTTAATATTATAGGAATAGATAAAGAATCTGCTACATATTTTTAGACATTATTAATCCAAATGCTTTGGCGAGAATGGCGCGCTTTTGTCACAAAGTCCAGTGTCAGAATGATTAGTGAGGGGACATAAACGTCGACATCTTAGTAAGGCTAGTGTTGGACAGTACACCGGCACAGTGTCGGATTTTCTTCCTAACAATATATATAAACCTCATATTTATATTAGGGTAATTTTTGCTTAAAACGAACGTATTATAAAAGAAGCTTTATATAAACATAACCTAAAAATACGCTTTAATTATTATTTAAAAGCGTCAATAGCCTAATGCTTAAGGGTATGGATTTCCGACCACGAGGTCGGGGGTTCGAATCCCGCCATTCGACTATTGTCGTAAACCATATCCTAGCACAAGCCTAGCTTAGTTGGAATGATAAAAGAAATATTGCTAAATTTACAAAAAAATCTGCTAATGTTTTAAAAATATATATATATATATATTTTTTTTTTTTAATTTATTATTCTATATCAAATGGTGATTTAATTTTAATGGAAGGAAAGTGGTCATAAAAATGCGAAATGTCGAATTTTTATACGACTTTATAAATCAATCTTGTAATACAACGGTAAAGTTTACCGACAAAGGAAATGAATAAATTATCTTGCTACAGTAAAAAAAAAAGTTTTTTTAATGTGAATAATAGTTCTTATATAGTTTTTGTATAGTTATTATATTATATAGTTCTTGCTTATTAATAAAATTTTGTATAACGTTTGGTGGTTTTAAAAAATACGGTCATGTTTACGTAAAAGATGTTGCGCCGATTTTATAAAGGAGGTCTTAAGGTCTTTAGTTTTAAAAGCTGAGGCCTATTGTGAAGTATAGGCGATATGATATCGGCAAAAATTTGCATTATTTTGTTATTTTGCGTACGTACCCGGCGACAATTATCCACGTGAACATTGCTTACAATTTAATTAATACGATAAACACGCGTATGCAAATACATAGTTCGATTTTGTTCGTATTCGATTTACAAAAAGCAGATTCCGATGGAATTTACATTATTAAAATAAAATAATGCGTCGTAGCTTATTAGGTATTATCTTACTAATATTATAAATCCAAATTTTTGGATGGATGTATAATATGTTAGAAGGTTTCTCCAGAAAAAATGAAATTTGGCATGAAGAACATAGTCTGGAAGAACACATAGCCTATTAATTAAGTTTGTTTGAAAGCGCGTGGACGATGTCGCGGGCGACAGCTTGTCCACAAACACATACAAGAAATATACTTATACAAGCTGTCGCTCGCGATTCCATCCGCGCGGAAGTAAAAAAAAAACACATTTAGCAAACTGTGTTTTTCCAGACTTTATTATACATCTATGCCAAATTTCACCGAAATCTATGCAGCCGTTCCGCAGATACCTTCTAACAAACATCCATCCATCTAAACATTCGCATTTATAATATTAGTAATGTTAGTAAGATGCAATTTCCGCTGAACATTGCGTTTCCCTTTTTTAGCACAAAATTTTGTTTCATTTATTTACTGAAAAAAGTGTATAAATGTGTCATAAATATTAATACAAAAGCATATACTTAAAAAATAAATTTAAACGCCAAACAAAAGTGAACTGGCTTCAACAAACTGATTGACTTTATTTCATTGTCAAAAATAGTCTGACTAGGATATGCGCAAAGTCATTTGAAAGTCGATGGACTTTAAATGATACAAAATCTAGCGTAATTAATTCTATTGAATTTAAATGAAGATATTGCCTTCTTCTTTTAGTGCTATTGTATATACATATGTTAGAAAGGGACGAACGATAGGTAACAATAGAGCACGTGTTTCAGGCTAAGTTATATGGTGGACAGGTGAAGGATGGCGAAGGAGTTTAAGGATGTATTTTTATTACAATCGAACTAAACTAAAAGAAGAAACAACAGAAAATTAGTTATTTTATTAACTAGCTGTCGCCCGTGACTCCGTCCGCGCGCAGTTAAAAATAAACATAATTAGTAGCCTATGTGTTCTTCTAGAATGTGTTCTACGTCTTTGCCAAATTACGTCAAGATCCGTGCAGTCGATCTGAAGATACATTCAAACAAACATCCATGCATCCACCTAAAAATTCGCATTAATAATATTAGAGTAAGAAGTATTGTTAATTTAAAAAAAACATTTTTTTTATGTTTTTTTTTCAATAGTACTTTTATTTATTAAGATTTGATAATAAGTTTAAGAAGGTTATGTGTCACCGTGTGTCTGGTACTTGTACTTTTATAATCATCATGACGCAAATGTCTCGGTCCCAATTCGGCCGATTATGTCATCGATTACCGATTATTCTCAGGGTGTGATTCCAGATACAAATACGACTACGGAAATACCCCGCCATAGACAACAAAATTTTTCACAGATAAAAATAGAAACTAACTCATAGTACTACAGCCTGAATGTTTGGCAGAATTATAAATATATAATCTATATTATTAGCGATGTTAATTTAATTGATTTAAAAACATTGTCGTTAAGATGCGAATTAAATTCGCAGTATCATTCGCATTCAACAACGAAATTAATTCAACTTGTGAAACTGCAAATAATGCAATGACATATTGTAAATCTTATCCGAGGTCGATGCTGAATACTATTTAAAAAAAAAAAAATAGAACTCGATATAGGTTATGTTGAATAAATCGTTAAAGACAAAGGCAGTACGGAACGACCAATTAAATGAATATTTCATTAATTTTTTATGTATTCAAAACTTTTTGGTTAGTTAAAAAAATACGCAGGTGTTTAATATCTAAGTTATGTAAAGCGTGTTACGGATAATTTACTTAGCTTACAAATTAACTAAAACATTTAAATTTGTCCTACGATAAAGTTTATTACGTCTTTGTTTCGTCCTTCCCATCAAGGCCCTACGTAAATTATTGTTTAAAAACAAATACTTCAATAGGCCCTTGCTTGTTGTACATTCAAATCGCTAGAAATCTTTCCTATTACCATACAGTGATTTTATACTAACATAAGCTTACAACATGTACTGAGAATGCTTAAATCCGTCAATGTAAAAGCTACAAGTTATGTTTTTAAGTTGGCCGCCGGCAAATTCGTTTTACGGTAAGAAGGTATGATGGATTGAAGGAAATCTACATGACAGCCGAATGATGACGTCCCGCGCATTAAAATCCAATATTCTGCGAAGCTGTAACCGTATTCTAAGCATACGTATGAAATAAGTAATCATTGATGGCGCGCGCTAACGGTGTGGTGCGGCGTTGCTCGGTGCTCGCCGCTGCCTACACGCTGCTTCGCCGCTCACAATGATTGTATTCAAATACAACATAATTCTGGTAATTTATACAGCGTGTTTGATTTCACAACTATTGACGCACGTGGAATAAAACTGCATACAAAATTTATGACATTTTTATATCTTGAAGTTCTATTTATACCGTCTACGTATATCAGCTGTAATTATATGCAATGTGCTTGAATTAAAAAAAATAAAGAGACGATAGAAGCTGAAGGGTATATATTCTTACAAAACATCCTATATATTAAAACAGTTCCCTATATTGCACCAAGAATTATTTTATGGTTATTATAATTGGTGATAGTTTTTTATCGTCTCAGTATTTCCAATTGCAAGTCAACTTCAAATCACCCTGTATACGCGCAGTACGCACAGAGTTTTGTTTTATTCGCGCGGCGTCCACATCTCATTGGCGGAGCAGCGCGCGTCGCGGTCTATGAATATCATTACTGGATTTAGCACTTTTTTAATCTATGATATACACCGACGGGAGCATTCTTTGACGGAATATCTTAAGGCTTTTCGATATTTTAGCATACGTAAGACGGGCGCGAGCGGGCGTCAAACAATGCTAATACGTCCCTGTCCATATTGGAATGCTTTTCACGTGTAAACAATACACGCTAACTCGCTATCGACTTTTTGTAGATACTCCGACACGTGTCGAGTGTCTGTACGGAATTATTGTAATGGAACGACTAGGAAATGTACACAACCACTGTATGACTAGTAAATCTTACTTTTGTTTTTTTTTCTACTTCTTACTATTACCTTACTACTATTATAAATTCGTAAGTTTTGATGTTTAGATGGATGTTTGTTGCTATGTTTCTCCAAAACCATTTAACGGATCTCGATTGAATTTGGCACAGATGTAGAATATAGACTGGCAGAACACAAAGGCTACTAAGGTTTTTTATATCCACGCAGACTGAGTCGCGGACGACAGCTAGTCAATAAACAATAGAATTAGGCATTGATGCTTAATTTATAATGTGTAATTATATTTTTAATTAGTAGTTGTTACTTTTAATTAAATCGTCAATAATTAAATAGGTATTCCCCGTGTCTTTCTACGTAAGGGCTGATAATGAATGCCCACAGGCAGTGGATTATTCTTTATTTCATATAAATACAACACAAATCGTAGAATGTATTGTCAATCTATACTATAGCAATAAATACACATACGTTTTTATAAATATTTATTACAAATATGCATAACATATATCGAATTCATAAAATAGCCTCCATTACAATTTTGGTTTTCTTTAAATGATAATTTTTTAACAATTATTACAATATATAAGACATATTAAATCTTGTTCTCGGTGACTCTGGTGCCGTCTTGTAGGTTAGTGTTTGTGTTGGTGCGGGAACTGCGACCCAGTGATGGACTCCTTACATGCAGCATTGACTCCACCAACACCTCCTCGACGAACGGCTTGCCTTCTACATCTGAAAGGTATGTCACGTTAAAAACATCCTATATGTGATGGTCAACGGGTTCTATGACGTCCTTTGGCATAATTGAATAAGTCATTATAAATTTTATCTTTCGACGTTCATTGCAATCCTAACGAAGTACGATATAATTTCTTTACTACATCTTTTTAATTAGTTATGACATTTTTCTTTTTTAATATTGATAAGTACAGCTTTTGTTAATCTTACTCTCTTAGTAATATTATAAAAGCGAATGTTTGGATGGATGGATGGATGTTTGTTAGAATGTATCTCCGGAACGGCTCAACGGGTCTGACTGAAATTTGGCATAGATGTAGAACATAGTCTGTAACTTCGTGCGAATGGAATCGCGGACGACAGTTAGTCTTGTTATATTTTTTAATGTTGTTCTTTCACTTTGTAACCAACGGTAATAAAAATAAAAATTAATTTTGTTAATTAAAATAAAAAAAACTTTACTCTATAGTTTAAATGTGATTGATTGTATTTTAATACGGAGAATTAAACATAAATATAAAACTAATTTAAATTCCTGCCCTAACTACGTGTCATTCATTAAAATCTTTAAAGCCATTGGTAAATATATTGTTAGCATTTAGAGAAATGGGTATGACTTAATTAAAAAAAAACTGGTTATAAATAATACTAAGATCTAATAGATCAATACATTTGCTTTCGTTCATAGACATTCATCATCAGCTCACTATACGTCTCCACCGAGGGGCTCGGAGCCTACCCTCAGTTAAGGGTGAAGTGAAGTTGACTTCACACATATCTTTGAATTTCTTCTCAGATATGTACAGGTTGCATCACGATGTTTTCCTTCACCGTAAGAACGTCGAATAAATGTACATATGTAAATCGGAAATCGAAAAACACATTGGTACATGGCGGGATTCGAACCCAGGACCTGCAGATTGCAAGTCAAGTGCTTGCCCACTGAGCCACTGACGCTCCTAGCTATAGACATTGATGGAAGTTTGGTTAGTCGACAAATCTTATTTTTCAAGTTATAATTCAAGTATCATTATACAACCAACTGTCGCCAGCGATTCTGGCCGCTGAATTAAATAAGTTAATACGTAGCCTATGTGTCTATGCAGACTATGTTCTACATCTATGCCAAATTCCATAGAGATCTGTTCAGCCTTTCTCATCTATATATATAAAAGAAAGTCGTGTTAGTTACACTATTTATAACTCAAGAACGGCTTTACCGATATGGTTGAAAATTGGTGAGGAGTTAGCTTAGAGCCAGGAGACGGATATAGTATTATTATTATTTTTTCGAGTTTTTGCCTTAAAGAGCTGCTTTTTATTTAACTTATCTATATATTACGTTTTTTTAATATATCCACGCGGACGAAGTCGCGGGCGACAGCTAGTTTACAATATTATTAAGAGTAAGATGTTTCACTCTTTCTTTCACCAACGTAACAATATTTTTCTTCAAAAACAATTACTCATAAATAAAACATGCTGAGTCATGCTACAGGTTAAAAAAAATAAACAAATAAATGGCATAACAAAAGAATTTAATTCACTACTTGTAATACGCCCTTGATAAGTTGGCCTCTTTGAATAAATATGTAAATAAAAAGGGCTTTAGTGCGCACTTGACTGGCCTGTTTTTGTTTAAAAACAATTTTGATCTATTTCTGTAAACAATAATAGTGCGATTAATGTGTAATGTAGCGGAACAGGTTCTCTAAAGATGGAATTAGACCTTATTATGTTGTATATGCGTAGCCTGAATTGCACTTAGGATAGTCGTATATATCATCATACAATCAAATGAAAAAAATACTACGATTTTATAAAATTATCATTTTTTTTTTCGTAAACGTTAATAATTTTCTCGAAAGCCAGTGTTTGCTTACAACCATATAATTTTATTCTTTTAGATTCGATACTCGAATTCAAATCAAACACACAAAATGATACAAAACACGCGTTATCAAAGTATTTGTTGGATCATTGCCATCAATGTACTATAATTCTAAAAAGGGACGTAAAATGCGAGCGAATCAATTAATGCGCAGAATGTTGTTCTTTGTTGCATTTAAACATTAAAATAAGAATAAAGCAAGTACGCTCAAGATCCGATTTATCAACAATTAATGGAAATTACCTGGCGCTAGCAATCTATTGAACTTAAAACTTTAAATAATGAAAGTAGGAATGTTTCTCACCTGGGTTTACTTGTAGTTTTGATTGTGGTGCAGTTTTGACAAAGGAGATAGATATGATAAAGAGCGACAAGAGTATTATGGCACGCATCGTGACAGACGGACAGAAACTGCGCTTTCGAACGTCTATCGGTGCATGTTAGTTGGTAGGGTTATTCTGTAACAACTTTGTAACCAGATCAATAATAGTAATTGACATATAAGTTGGACTAGCTTTTTTCCGAGTCTGTCCGCGCGGAATTAAAAAATAAATAATTAGTAGCCTATGTGTTCATCCAGACTATGCAGTAGCAGTACTGTAGCTATCTTCTAACAAACATCTGTCCATCCATTTAATCATCAGCTATACGTCCCCACTGAGGGGCTCGTACCCTAAGTTAGGGGTGACCATCTATCCATCCATACATACATCCAAACATTCGCATGTATAATATTTAGTAAGAAGTAAGATATATTAATTAGACTACTACAAAGCTTTATTACATAATTGATTTCTTACAATTACTTAGTTAATTATGTGCGCATAGCAGGTCGTAGAGTACAAAAGAAAGGATTACCTTTTTGATTAAGTACTTTTATTATTTAAGACTTGGAGCAAATATTTTTATGAGAATAACTCTGGGCAACGGTTGCATAACTATAGAGCCGTGGTGAATGTTGACGCCGCGCCGTTTGGTTGCGATTCCTTATTGCTCCATCACAGGGCACAGCGGTAAGTTAGTGGGGGCTATGTCACCATTATCACACGACGAATATATCTGATACTGGTAATTTTTTTTATAATTAAGCCTGTTTTTAAGTCAGTAACAAACATCGCGAAAGCAAACAGCCATTGTTTGGTTAGTAAGATTTGGTTTCTCGTAGCCAGAATATCTGCTAAACGGTTTATGCTGATATATTCATAGCTTATGTATTTTTTTTTAATTCTAGAAGTTATGTGAGATAGTGATATTAATTTATTATAATACCTACAGTTTACTTTATCGAATATTTGTTGTACTTACTAGTATGTACTGCTGCGTTACTTCAAATTGCGCAGTTAACACTTTTAGCAATCGGAGAAGTGGTTTGTTATTGTAAAGTGTAAAAGGAAGAAAAACAGTTGGAAATAAAAAATCCTTGTCTGAAAATTAAACTTTATTCGCAATTACTAAAGTTTAACTTAATATTTAAATCACATTAATTACATGACATTGTTTTTGTTTTATCTGTACTAAAATATAATAAATTGACTTTGAAATAAATTTAAATTAATCTTAAATATAAAATTATACTGATTTGTTTTAATCATGACACTAATAGGAATTTCTTTAATAATTTATTATATTAATTAACTAGATAACCAAACATTTTGCATAGTTGAAAATGCTTCTTTGGGGTCAACGAACGAATAATTAAAATCTTATCATATTATCTGTATTTCTAGAAACTTCTTGAAGAAAAAAAAACTAAAAACTCATAAATTTTTATGAATTGTGTCTTACTGATATATCTTGTCAGCTAACTGTGGGTTTCGGAGACCAAAATCTCCGCTTAAATCATATTTTTATCTGCGTTTTGTCAATGTTGAAAGACAGGAATGCTAGATATAGTTTTAAGTATCAGAAGCCCACGGTTAATCGTGATAATTTAATGTACGCCTCGTAATTTATTACCACACGTTTAAAAGCTGATCTAAATTTTGTTGCATAAAAGGATTTTTCAAAACCGGTTTTAACGGGTTCAAGCTATTTATCATATTCCTAGCAAACCAAGGTTCTACATTCGGTGGTCGATAATTAATTGGAGGAAAGATGAAATTGTTAAACATTGGCATTATTGGATCCAATCTTGGAATGTTTGGCCAATAAAATGTTGGTGATTTGGTATAAGTAGATGAAGAAACTGATATAGATCCTGGTTTCATCTGGATAGAACCGGTTGCTATGCCTCTGTTGTTATTTATAGGATATGTGTACATCATTGTGTCTCCATTTTTCTTTACAGTCATTCCAGGAGGAGTGTAAAAGTTTAAATCACTGAATGGGGTTTGACCATTGGAAGTATGACCAACTACGCTAACGCCAATACCGTTATCATTTTGGATTGTCACGTATCCTTGATATCCAACACCTGATATATTTGTAACGGCACCTGAAAATTAAACAACCAATTTTTTAGATCTTACTAATATTATAAATACGAATGTTTAAATGGATGGATGGTTTGAAGGTATTACCAGCACGGCTGAATGGATCTCGATGAAATTTGGCATGGATGTAGAACATAGTCTGATTAGAAGGACACATAGGCTACTGAATATGTTTTTTTTTATTCCATGCGAACGAAGTCGCGAGCGTTAACAGTATGTACTTAATTGTAATTTTTTTGGTTATACATTGATCCCTTTTGTTAAAGAAATGTTACCTTTGCAAGTTATTGTCGTAAAAGTAATAATTAAACAAGGATAAAGAATGATAGACATCTTGTCTAGCCTAACTTAAAATGCAAGCGGGTCACACGATCTCTCTCTTTATATCCTCATCTTAAATAACAACTTTTCGTTTATAGGTTAAGGTCTGTAATACACGGAGAGCATAAAATGAATTTAAATATATTCGGATTGAAGAGTTAATCTTAGTAATATTGTAAACGCAAAAGTTTATATGGATGGATGGATGGATTTATGTTAGAAGATATCTCCGGAAGGGCTGAATGGTACTAGATCAAATTTAGCACAGACATAGAACATATTCTGGAAGAACACATAGGCTACTTATTTAGTTTTTTTTTTAATTCCGCACGGACGTCAAGTCTGTTATGTTTACAAAACTGGTGCATTAATTATGGTTAAGTTACAATAAATTAATAAGTAAAAGAATAAACAGCTATTTTAATTTATATCTTTGTAATACAAATATTTATAGCATACTGTGTAGGACTGACTTTAGGAACAGTTATAACCTTTTTACTTATCAACCTGTATCTATCGCTTTTACAAATTAAAAAGTTGTAGTCACTAATATAGTATGTTACTATTAATTTATATATTTCTAGTTAATTACATTAAATAAATAATCAATTAAGGTCATTTACCATTTAATTATTCTATTATATGTATTTAAATAATTAGGTAATCTTAAATTAAATAATCAAATGGATTGTTGACAAATATCTACCATCTTCACAAAACATTTCCAATTAGATGTATGAAGTTATAACTTCGATACCCTTTATATGTATTTAAAGATGTTTTATGCTAATTAAATAACGTTAAATAAAATGAATTCTTCCAGTATTTTAGATAAGGATCTTATAATTGAGATGTCGTTTGACTAATTAATGTATATGATTTCAATCGGAATATGAACAGAATAACATAGGGAATTTATAATTAGAATGAAATGCAGTAAAAAGCTGTTTTCGCTTAGCGATATTTAACATAATAAGAGCAAAATAATAATATTTATTTATTGCCACAATCAACGAAAAAAAAACTACAAAAAACAAGTTAAATTAAATAAATTGAGGATGTGGCAAAAAAAAAGGTGGCCAGCTCAGCTGGTGCAGGGAGGGCTTGACCAATGCGCTGGTTTTCAGCTGGCCCCTTTGTTTTCACACCATTTGCACAGCACGAGGTAGGGTAAGGAGTAATAAAAACAGATACAACGAAAAAAAAGCAAAAACGACAATTAAACATTAGAATTTTGATTGATTTTTAGATTTTTAATTACTCTATATATTTAAAATATTAATTATTCCTGCATTAGTTGAGAATACCTAGGGAATTAAATAGGATTTATTATAATTGTATGTGGAGCGTCGGTGGCTCAGTGGTCAAGCATTTGACTTGCAATCTGCAGGTTCTGGGTTCGAATCTCGTCATGTACCAATGTGGTTTTCGATTTCCGATTTACATATGTACATTTATCCGACGTTCTTACGGTGAAGGAAAATATCGTGATGCAACCTGCACATATCTGAGAAGAAATTCAAGGATATGTGTGAACCAACCCGCATTTGGCCAGCGTGGTTGACTATGGCCTAATCACCCTAACTTAGGGTAAGCTCCGAGCCCCTCGGTGGGGACGTATAGTGAGCTGATGACGAATGTGGATTTAGTTCCAAATTTTTGCTATTACCAAAAACTATATTCAAGTTATTTGATCCCAAAGCTTCCAGATAAGAAAAAACATCGTTTAATTTAATAAAGGCAATTTGTTTAATGTAGTATAGTCTCAACAAATTATGTTCTCTTACTTCTAAGTAATAAATCTTTCAAACGCTCGAGGCGAAAATGATAATTCATTCTTTGCATACCGAAGCCTCACTTTGATACAAGCGACCGCGTAAGATAAATTACAAAATGCAAGCTATTTGATATAACATTCATACTTCGTTCCTCAAGTCCCAGATTTTGAGGACATAAATATTATTCTGTGGAAATAACTTTAGAATTTACGCTAACTTGTGGCTGACCCTCCCAACTAATTTGAAATTATACGTGATCAAAAATTTGATGTTTGTCTCATTTTATATTCTTATTATTAATAATATTTATGCGAAAGTACAGATGGATGGATGTTTGTTAGTAGATAGTTAATTCCAAAACAGTTAAGCTGCTCTGGATTAGCACAGAGATAGATTACTTTTTGGAAATGCATATAGGCAACGCATATTTACTTATCCTAAAGGGTCGGATTAGAGAACTAACGATAAGTAATATTAAATTTTACAGTACTGAAATTATTATTAACAGAAGATAGAGTAGGCATAGGGCATTTGTGCTATTTGAATGCCATAAAATTGGCAAAATTAAAATAAATAATTTTTGAAGATTTGGAAATAAAAATAAAGTATTTTCATAGACTCCCTTTAATTTCAATTTCTATAAATAAAAAATGCAATGCGAATTTGAATTAAATTAATTGTAATAAATATTAAAATAAATTATTATAATTTAAGAGGTTTAATAGAAGCCAGTATTGTAGGCGTTGGCATTGGCTGCTTGGAAGCCTGGAGCGTTCACACTGCTGGCGATGCTCTGCTGCACCTGGCTGCCTCTCTGCTTGATGGTCTGTGCGGTGCTTGCCTGGTAGTTGCCGTAGTTCTCCGCGGCCGCGACCGAAGCTTGAAAGTTGTTAAATCTGTCGAGGGTTTGTGCAGACGATACGGCGGTTCCCTGGTTACCGATGTTCTGAGCCGAGGATACAGCTGATCCATGACCGAATCCGTTAGAGTTGGCAGACGCCACCGCGGACTCGTAGCCTAGGCCGTTGTAGTTCTGTGCCGAAGCTGCCGCGTTCTGATACTGGTTGTAGCCGTTGTTGTAAACATTGGAAGTGGCAGAACCGAATCCGTTGTAAGAGTTGGCAGCTGCCGAGGAGCTCGCCGATCCAAAGTTGTTGAAGTTGTGGTTGATAGGTTTGCTAGGTTTTTTCGGCACTGTAACAGCTACTTGGGCGGGTTGGTGATGAGCTATGGTGGCGTGTTGATGGCTGACGGGATGCTGGACTACATTATGTTGCTGTGCCGGTTGCTTCACCACACTGTATTGGACGAGTGGCACGGGTTGCACCAGAATATTGTTTTGATGGGCTGGTTGTCGTACTACAGTGTGTTGAACGGTCGGGTACTGGATTGCCTGTGGTGCCTGCGCGAAAGCAGTGCCGCTGGCGTAGTTGTTGTTAGCGTTAGCAAAGCCGGAGCCGTATGCTTGCGCGTCCCCGCTCTGGAAGGAGCTGGACTGTCCGGACGCGTGCCGGACACCTCCGATGTCGCTGGCAAAACCGCTGCCGAAGCTCCAGGCTACACCCGGAGACCGGCCCACACGGAATACACCCTCGGGAAGTTCGACTAGAAGCAAAAATTAGGATCGTTAAATATTGCAGCTGTAGTAAGCTCTATCTGCGGAGAGTACGTTGTTTTTTAAACTACTTTTTTCAACTGTTATTTATTTATTTTTAATAGCTTTATATTGCACTTACCGATTTCAACAGGCGCTGCATGGCAGGCCGCGAGCGCCGCTACTAGGACGATAAACTTTGCCATAATGTCTGTTGCAAGGACGAGTATCTCCTTCCGTTGTACCGGTAGTGGATGTCCGTGAATCATATCTCCGTGTATATATACTACAAAATGATCTCCCCACTGCTTCATCTCGACTGGGTCATAGATAATGACGAGAAGACGTTGACACCCATAACATTATCGCAAAAGTTACGGTAAATTAATTTAATATCGCGATGCTCTGATATCATAAATTTCTCGATAAATCCATTAAATTATTAATTGGCCACATCGTCCTTTCTCAACATATTACCCGAATGAATAGATTAATGTGTTTTAATAGTAATCTAAAATAATAGCTCAAAAGTTTCAAAAATTCCGGTAGGTTTTCGATTATTTAGAGTTATTAATAGTGTTTTGTGATAAAATTCTTAGATTTTACATCTGTTATACAGAATGTTTTATAATTAATCAACATAATTTAAAAAAAATAAGCCTTTCATTTAAAAAGAGTTTGAATAAATATATCCTAACAATCCGAGCACTAATCCACTGAGAAATCCATTAATTCAAATTAAGCATGCGCCTATATCGTTCAACATCACCCTCTAGTAAAAACTTTTCTTAAATTATAATACAACGAAATGGTTAAGCGTTATAAACCAAAAAACTGAATTACTTGGCGATCATCATTTCCCTTTCAATCACATAGGGTACGCGCGTAAGTTTATTATAATAGCATTACTGTTTTTACTTCTGAAAAATGAAAAACAATTAAATATTTATTTTTTAAATAAATACAAAAAACTCGACATTTTAGTAATAAATAATACATAAAATAAATAACATAAAACTTTAAGTTCTTGTTAATTGGTAGATTTAGACATTATTAATTAGAATCCTTTGGCGCGAATAACGCGCTTTCATTACAAAGTCAAGTGTTAGAATCATTAGTGAGGGGACATAAACGTCGACATTTTAGTAAGGCTAGTGTTGTGCCAGTACATCGGCACAGGATTTACATTCGATTCAGTGACACTGTCAGGTGTTAGGTGAGTAGAGGTGAGGTAGTAAGGTGTTACTACCTTATTACTTATATTCTTACGGTGTCTTTAATTAGTCTTTTATAAATTAATTTACTACATTGTAAGAGAAAGGTCATGATGAGTTCGATCTGGTTATTCAAAGCCGATGTTGCATTATATTCGTATTATCAAGTGGGGTAGACCTTTATTTTTCGGTAATAAATGAATTACAGTGGTATATGAAAAGAACGGACGGCCGATGGGGCCGAAAAGTCTTTGAGTGGCGGCCGCGGACGGGTCGACGCAGCGTAGGTAGGCCTCCCGCACGATGGACCGATGACCTGGTCAAGGTTGCGGGAGTGCACTGGATGCGGGCGGCACAGGACCGGGCATTGTGGCAATCGATGGGGGAGGCCTACGTCCAGCAGTTGACAAGTTTAGGCTGAATATAATAATAATAATAATAAATATGAAAAATCTGTGAAACGGCAATTTAAGCATATTATAAAAACTGTGCATATTAAAAAAAATATATGTACCGAAAAATAATGTCAGATACCGTTCGATAGATTTCTTAATAAAATTAAATTAATTATGTCATTAAGTTTTTTAAAGCTCTCATTAGTTTGAATTTCTATAATTCAAGTTTTGATCCAGTTTTTATTTTATTGTTATTTACGAGTATAGTTATGCTGTGAGATATAAAACGAATTGAATAAGGTCATAGAACTGTGATACATTTTACATGATTATATTGACGATAGTAACCGCTATCTTTCATAAAATCTGTTATAATAAAATATATGTTTTGACAAGGCATCTTCATATTTCATCATTAGAAATTTCATCAAAATATAAATAATAAAAAAGAATTGTATATAAGAAAAATATCAAACGGAATTAACAAAATTTATTTGTCATTTAAAAGATTTGCATTTATTAAAATTTTTAATTTATGTTTGTTTCAAGACAAAGAAAACAGAAGAACACAAAATATAACAATGGATTCAAAAATTTTATAACTATGAGCTAGGCATGACACGCCTAAGTTATAATCATAAATATATCAAAATAAAAGGCAATAAAATCGTTATATATTTATAGCTTTACACTATTTTTGATCGTTAAATTCAAAAATATTTATAGGTGACAACTAATTTTTTTTTTATAAGAGAAGGGGGCAAACGAGCGGCGGGAACACCGAGGTGATCAACACATGGACATCTGCAACACCAGAGGAAATGCGTTGCCGGCGTTTAAGGAAATGGTATGCTCGCTTCTTGAAGGTCCCTAAGTCGTATTGGTTTGGAAATACCGCCGAGGACAGACCGTTCCACAACGCGGCTATGCCAGGCGAGAATCGCACCGTTGTGGAATGCCAGCCATCCAGGTGTTGTGGATGGAACCTGGCGGTCTGTCGTGTCGTCCGATGACGGAACTCGGCGGCAGGAATCGTTCCTAAAATTAATTTCCAAGATTTTCTTGTAACAAACATGTTAAAAATAAAAAACATTGAAATAATTTCTAATATTTATTCGTTAATCGTAGATATACCAATTTCATTGCATCGAACATTACACTTTCAAGTCAAATTATTATCACAGATCGAGTTAATAGAATCAATATTAATAATTATATTCTATTGATTACTTCTATATCCTTCATCACGTCCATATCCATTGTAATTCGGTCCATTCTCATTGGTATCTTCATATATTGGTTTAGTATCTTCACCTTCATCGTAATAATTACCAAAAGATCCTCGGTAACCATAACCACCATTGGGATATCTATCACCTCCATAATAGTTGCCATTAAACTGGTTATTGTTAGCACCGTAACCATTACCAAAGTAACCTGGTCTCCCATAAGAATCATAACCACCACGGTTTGGGTAACCTCCATTGTATTGGTAATTATTTGGGTAATAACCAGTACCTAAACCTCCACCGCCTGCATTTGCTGATGATTGTGATTGGCTGATGCCGATGTTTATTGGAGGATAACCTCCTTGTTGGTTCTGGTAGCCATAACCTCCGTTATAGTGTCCACCTCCGCCATGCTGCCCGCCTCCACCTCCGCAAAGTCCTAGTACAAAACAAAGCTTCTTTTTCAACAATAACGTGCGTGGTACTCTCGTGTGAGCAATCTCTTCAGTTTCTGAAATAAAATAAAGTTCATTTAGGTTTATTGTAGTATAGTTATTAAGATTCTAGTTAACGTCAAATTAGAAAAGTATAAAGGCGAAGCATAGACTGAAGCGGAAATTCTTATAATCTAAAACATAATATACAAATGGCTAAGAATATAAATTGGTCATAGATACATTAAACATATTGGCTTTAAATGTTAAACAAATTTTAAAAAAAAGTCTATTCCGTCTTTATTTAAAACACTAACTAAATTGTAATTGTAACTAGAACTACTTTTACTATCAAAAGAAGTTCCAAAAAAATCAAGGACGTGAACATAATTATATTAATAATCGTTTAACAATATAACGGAACTTATATTAATGAAAATAATATTTCGATATCAACCAATCAGCACAGAGTATCGAAAGTAGAAACATTAATAACACACGAAAAAACTTAATTATAACCTTTAGTGGCTTGGCACAGACTCGCAAGTACGACTACAAAAACTATTGAGTTCATTTTTACTATGTTATACGATATGTTCCGTTATCAGATGTGTTATATTTTGTACACTTACTAGCATTTTTATAGGTCAATCCGAGGTCTTATCCCACGCACTTTGACATTGGAAACAACTAAATATTGTTTCCTGCGGAAATAATTGATAGGCAAATTAAGAATCAATGCCCTTATTTGGATATTCGGAAATTATATTAATTCAATTTGTTATGTAGATTATACAACTGGTTTTGCTATTATTATTCGCGAGTCACGTTTAAAAAAAACCTGTT
>NW_013532703.1:7767934-7769626 GCF_000836235.2 Papilio xuthus | reverse complement strand
TATTATTATAATAAATTCAGCGATAATAATATGAAGATTAATCTAAAATTTACAGCTATTTTATTTTAATAATTTATCTCCGATGGAATCCTAACCTAACGGCTTACTAAAACATATTTTGCGATTACTTTATTTATCGGTTAGACGCTAATTGGTTAATAACAAACACTAAAGTATAGATAAAGAATGATTTTAAAAATTTCGCATACTCTTGATGATAAAAAGGTCATAATGTCAAGAGAGGTTGTAACGGTATGACACTATTTGGAATAAACAGTGAAATCAATTTTTAATCTATGCTTTAGAAAACTTGTTCATAACTTTAGGCTTAAGGTTAATTTAGACAAAAGTCGGAATTGTAGGAACTACGCTCAGCAATCACTTCTGAGCGAGACAAGCGTATGAGAATATATGAGAGCGCTATAGCGCTAGTGACGTCATCGCTGGACAGTTCGAACTATTCGTACAATTCCGGCTTATGCCTAAATGAACTTCAAGACGGAAAGTTCGAAGTACAAAACTGAGATATGTTAGAACGCCTTTGAAGGCCTTTTTGTGGTAAATTTCCCTAGTGTTGTCATTTACAATACAACATTGATATTATTTTTTTTTATTAAAGTTAAAAAATGTGATGTGATATTTTTTAAAAACTAATTAATAATTTTACAACAACAATAAAATAAATTTTCTATAAATATAATAATAAAATAACAGTAATAAAAATTTCAACGAATGACTTAGTTTATTTTGCTTTTAATTTATTGACAACATTTTCCCGAATTCGGGAATTTTGTTCATTAAAGCGGCAAACATTTGCGTCAAAATTGTGACGTGTAAAGGTAACATATATATGTTCATAATATTTACAGTGTATATTTAAAATAAAAATAAGTTTTACTGTTAATTTAACTAGTCTAATTTAATTAGTCTAATTAAAAACCGTTAATTTCTGTTCCAATTTTAAATTCAAATATAAATAATTATAAATTTCTTAATAAGAAAATAAAAATAACGTAAAAATAATGTCAATGACAATGAATATTCATTTTCATTTTATTTCGTTGTTATTATTGACTTCATTTTCATAAATTTTTATGTTATCTGATATCGGAACATGTGATATCTAAACACATTAATAAAATAATAATAATAATAAAAGTTTTTTTTTATTTACAGAGAAAGTTACAGAATAAAACCAAATAATTTATTTAAAAAAAAAATTATATAAGAAACTGTAACAGCCCACTAAATCCAAATCATATAGCAATATCTCATATCTAGTAGAAGGAACTTAAATTTTATTCTTTATTTTGTACACTGGATTGCGATTTTATTGATTACTGCCTTTGGAAATGGCGATAGCGACCGCATCGCCAGTTTCACTCTGTGCATTACTGACTGCCGTGTTCTTCTTGGCGCATTTCTCGCAAGGCGGTTCTTCATTGTTTCCAAATTGACCTTGATTAAATCCTAAATCGGACTCTGGATTCTGAGCTTCGTTCTGTATATGTCTTTCGTTCGTCTGTTGAGGTTGAATGAATGCCTGCCATTGTATTGGCGCGTGACGTGGGAAGGCTGGCATTATTGGTGACTCGTGGTACCAGAAGAACCTCGGTGGTTGTTGTGGAGGTGGCGGAGGTGGGGGCGGAGGGGGAGGAGGAGGTGGTGGTCCTAGTGGTGGAGGAGGTGGGG
>NW_013532703.1:7761183-7762182 GCF_000836235.2 Papilio xuthus | reverse complement strand
TTGTACTTATATTGAAATATAAAAGATTTTTGTTAATAATTTAAATCTGAAGTTTGTGAGGGGTTTATGTTATATTTTTCCTTATTACTATTTAGGCTCAACTTACAATTTCAAGTTACACACTAAAATTTTATTTTTTATTTTTACTTAAGTACGTAATTTTTGTTATTATGTAAATGTTGCCTACTCTATGCGTACCTTTTGGTTTAGGGGATTACCTAATATTTGGAATAATATTTACTTTTATCATTGACTCACGAAACAGTGGTTTTTATTGAATTTTACGTCATGATGTGAATCTTCCAATATGTACTTTTTATACTTTTATCAAACAGTAGCATTTAGTTAGGCTTGTATTAAATCGATTATCATTTAACTACTTATTGTGGTATAGTTTTCTAATCTAGCTTAATTAATCTAAGAATAACCTTGAAATACAAAAGTAAACACGGTATATGCTTTGATATTCTTCCATCGAAGTGTACGTAGAGATGTTATCACTAACATGCCAATACAAAGTTTCTGCATTCATATCTGAACTATGTCTTAGCTAAGACATAAAATACCCTATAGTTAATTAAAAAGTCGCAAATATAATACTATAAACGGTAGATTAGATTAGATTAGATTAGATTAGATTAGATTAGATTAGATTAGATTAGATTGGATTGGATTGGATTAGATTAGATTAGATTAGATTAGATTAGATTAGATTAGATTAGATTAGATTAGATGGTGATGTGAGATTAGATTAGATGGCGATGTGAGATTAGATTATATAAGATTAGATTAGATTCGATTCGATTCGATTCGATTCGATTAGATGGTGATGTGAGATTAGATTAGATGGCGATGTGAGATTAGATTAGATTAGATTAGATTGTAACATGCCAATACAAAGTTACTGCATTCATATCTGAACTATGTCTTAGCTAAGACATAAAATACCCTATAGTTAATTAAAAAGTCGCAAATCTAATACTATAAACGGTAGATTAG
>NW_013532703.1:7760300-7761005 GCF_000836235.2 Papilio xuthus | reverse complement strand
ATTAGATTAGATTAGATTAGATTAGATTAGATTAGATTAGATTAGATTAGATTAGATTAGATTAGATTAGATTAGATTAGATTAGATTAGATTAGATTAGATTAGATTAGATTAGATGGTGATGTGAGATTAGATTAGATGGCGATGTGAGATTAGATTAGATTCGATTCGATTCGATTCGATTAGATGGTGATGTGAGATTAGATTAGATGGCGATGTGAGATTAGATTAGATTAGATTAGATTGTAACATGCCAATACAAAGTTTCTGCATTCATATCTGAACTATGTCTTAGCTAAGACATAAAATACCCTATAGTTAATTAAAAAGTCGCAAATATAATACTATAAACGGTAGATTAGATTAGATTAGATTAGATTAGATTCGATTCGATTCGATTAGATTAGATTAGATTAGATTAGATTAGCTTAGATTAGATTAGATTAGATTAGATTATATGGTGATGTGAGATTAGATTAGATGGCGATGTGAGATTAGATTAGATAAGATTAGATTAGATTCGATTCGATTTGATTCGATTAGATGGTGATGTGAGATTAGATTAGATGGCGATGTAAGATTAGATTAGATTAGATTAGATTGTAACATGCCAATACAAAGTTTCTGCATTCATATCTGAACTATGTCTTAGCTAAGACATAAAATACCCTATAGTTAATTAAAAAGTCGCAAATATAATACTAT
>NW_013532703.1:7755187-7757402 GCF_000836235.2 Papilio xuthus | reverse complement strand
CAACTAGTACAGTTAAAAAGATGCTTTTTATAATGAGAGAACCCGCAACAAAATATAATTCTTAGTATTCCCTAATGAGAGGTGCCGGAAGGCCAATTTTGTTTGCTTTCCCACCCAAATCTTACAATAAAAAGATTACTGTAATTAAGGAAAATTACTAACAATGAATTTAAAATAAATTTCATAGTAGTTGAAATGGTTAGGAAAATGGTACATTGAATTGCATAAATTAATTATTCTTAACCTCTATGATTTTCAACGTAACAAATCATTCGATACAATCTTGCAGATGTGCTGGCGGGAAGCTCTGAAAATGATCTCAACAATTTATTGTACAACAGATCACAAGGATCGCCGTTAAATAACTCTGTTATATGGGTTATATGGAAGACTAGTGTTAGTACAACTATTGTTCCAACATACGCAAACTATAGAAAACAAGATATAGCGAATTAACTGTCATGCGAGCGGAATCTATAACGTGTTTCACTGTTACTTAAACATTAAATTACAGGAAAAAATAATATCCAAAACTTGGCATACTATATTTTAGATTTTTTTTGACCATCGAAATAAGATATTTACCGTGGGTTTCTGACACCAATGTCTCTGTATAAAACGTGTCGTTATGACAAAGACAGGGAGTCATTCGTCTATGACAAAACAGAGATAGTAATATAATTAAAATTATGATTTTGGACGCAGAAACTCACGGTTAGTCTCGAAAATAGAGTACTGAACGTAAACTCTATTGGTTAATTCTATTCAAAGGATAATAACATCTGGAAGTTCAGTATAAAGAGCTCTGAGCGTGCACGGCTGGAGATCCAGTCGGATGGCAAGCTGTCGCCGGAGCAGCACCTCAGCACTGGCTTCCTCGCAGTCCAGCTCGCCGTCAGTCAGGCCATACTCGAACATGCCTCTACAACATCGCCCAAGTTTGAGGTAAGATATGATCCTTATAGTAGGTGACAACAGTAGAGTGACGTTAAGTAGTTAATTCTATTTGTGGGATAATAAAAAAAAACGAGCTATATTCTTTGTTGCGACTTGAGGCCATTGTTATCTCTTTGTAAGTTAAGTGTAACAGTAAATTTAAATTAAATAGATTACCTTTATAAACGTTAATCTCATTTGAGATTCTATATTGAAATATATAGTTTCTATTTACAATGTTATTTATCAATTACAAAAAGATATTTTCTGCCGAAACCCGGGATTGAACCGGGGACCTTTAGATCTTCAGTCTAACGCTCTCCCAACTGAGCTATTTCGGCTGTTAGTTATGACTGCCAAAATAAAGATCATTCTTAATAGAAGAAGGAATTACTTGTTTCTTAATTATGTACCAGATATTAATGTTATTTTTTAATTTTCTTTTTTTTTGGAATAAAGTTCATCGAATAAGATAAATAGTTAACCTTCGTCAACGATTAGGTTTTAAATTAAAGTAAAGGATAATAAAATATAAAATTCAATAGGTGTGTCTCTAAATGGGTAAGTTCAACGAGTGTTAATAATAATAACTACATCGTTTTTTGGTTCGGAATGTATCAATTCTTAATTCGCACAGCAACCGCAATTGACCTTGTCAGTACAACGCCATCAAGCGTACTAGTTTGTCAACAAGCAATTGCATCATCGATACCCGGACTTAAAAAATAGCACAAAAAGATCATATTGAAGTTTTTTAACAACTAAATGTTAACATAATCATTAGTTGATTTTTGAGTATTTAAAATATAACAAATATGTATTTTATTAGAGCGCCATCTATCCACAATTATCTGCATTTTTCTTTATTTTTTTTCACTCTTGTTTTCGGGAAGGAACATTTCTTTCTTTGTACGTTTGCAGCTGAGCCTGGTGGCAATGCCGGTGTCACCGCTGATGCTGCAGCCGGCGGTGAAGCGCGCGCTGGCCGGCATTCTGCTCTGCTTCACGATTGCCCTGCTGCCAACCGTACTCGAGATCGAAGCCCTCGTCGTCTCCGAGTCCGTGTCACAGTTCAAGGTGTGGATTTTATAAATTTCTAGATTTTATGAATAAAAAGAACTTAGCAAAATAATAGGCTTTATGACGTTTCCAGAGGGCGCTGCGTATCCGCGACGTGTCTTTCTCCTCCATCTACGTGGGGTGGCTGATGTATGCGTATCTAACGGCGGTGCCCATCTGTCTGCTGGCCAGCATCACCCTCATCATCATCTTCCGCTGG
>NW_013532703.1:7559467-7752181 GCF_000836235.2 Papilio xuthus | reverse complement strand
TTGTACTTATATTGAAATATAAAAGATTTTTGTTAATAATTTAAATCTGAAGTTTGTGAGGGGTTTATGTTATATTTTTCCTTATTACTATTTAGGCTCAACTTACAATTTCAAGTTACACACTAAAACATATTTTTTTTATTTTTACTTAAGTACGTAATGTTTGTTATTATGTAAATGTTGCCTACTCTATGCGTACCTTTTGGTTTAGGGGATTACCTTATATTTGGAATAATATTTACTTTTAACATTGACTCACGAAACAGTGGTTTTGATTGAATTTTACGTCATGATGTGAATCTTCCAATATGTACTTTTTATACTTTTATCAAACAGTAGCATTTAGTTAGGCTTGTATTAAGCGGCAGTGGCCAGCTGGCAATGCCGCCTCCGCGAGCCGAGGGCTGGCGCCAGAACAGTTGGGGCAATCGGCCCAGTTCTGGTTGCGTGGATGAGGAGGGAGCACGGTGCGGTAACCTTCCGTCTGGCACAGGTGCTGACGGGACATGGTTGTTTCGGCAGCTACCTGTGCCGGATTGGGAGGGAGCCGTCCGCGCAATGTCACCACTGCGCCGATTGTCCTGCTGACACGGCTCAGCACAGGCTGGCGGTGTGCCCTGCCTGGGCGTCGCAAAGGCGAGATCTGGTGGCGATAGTGGGCCCGGACCTTTCTCTGCCGACGGTAGTTCGGAGGACGTTGGAGTCGGACGGAGCCTGGTGGGCCATCCAAACATTCTGCGAGGAGGTGATGTCGCAAAAAGAGGATGCGGAGAGGCTGAGGGAGGCGTCCAGCCAGGACCCCAACCGAAGCCGCCGCAGAGGAGGGGGGAAGTCCGCCACTCAGATAGGGTAGCGAGGTCGCACCGTCTCACGTGCATTGAGCGGAATCTGTCGTGGAAGAGGCGTCATGGCCAGTCACTACCGGGTCGCGTGACGAATACGCGTCGTGTGCCCGCGTCCCGGTGCTCAGTGAGATGAGGGAAACAGTGGGATTTAGTCGGTAGGCTTCCGGCTTAACCGGGAGAGAGTCCGACATAACCACCGCGCCTTTCCCCTCTTAGGGCGCGGTGGTATGCGTAACGCATTTCCCCACTATAAAAAAAAGGTTGTAGACCTCTTAAGACATAAAATACCCTATAGTTAATGAAAAGTCGCAAATCTAATACTATAAACGGTAGATTAGATTAGATCAGATCAGATCAGATCAGATCAGATCAGATCAGATCAGATCAGATCAGATCAGATCAGATCAGATCAGATCAGATCAGATCAGATCAGATCAGATCAGATCAGATCAGATCAGATCAGATCAGATCATATCAGATCAGATCAGATCAGATCAGATTAGATTAGATGGTGATGTGAGATTAGATTAGATTAGATTAGATGGTGATGTGAGATTAGATTATAACATGCCAATACAAAGTTTCTGCATTCATATCTAAACTATGTCTTAGCTAAGACATAAAATACCCTATAGTTAATTAAAAAGTCGCAAATCTAATACTATAAACGGTAGATTAGATTAGATTAGATTAGATTAGATTAGATTAGATTAGATTAGATTAGATTAGATTAGATTAGATTAGATTAGATTAGATTAGATTAGATTAGATTAGATTAGATCAGATCAGATCAGATCAGATCAGATTAGATTAGATTAGATTAGATTAGATTAGATTAGATTAGATTAGATTAGATTAGATTAGATTAGATTAGATTAGATTAGATTAGATTAGATTAGATTAGATTAGATTAGATTAGATTAGATGGTGAGGTGAGATGAGATGAGATTAGATTAGATTAGATTAGATTAGATTAGATTAGATTAGATTAGATTAGATTAGATTAGATTAGATTAGATTAGATTAGATTAGATTAGATTAGATTAGATTAGATTAGATTAGATTGGATTAGATTAGATTATTATTGCGTGTTAACGTACGTCTACCTGTCGTATCTGAATGTACGGATCTGAATGTTGGGCCACCAAGGGTTCGGATGAAAGAAGCTTGATCTGTGGTTTGACAAGGAAGGATAAAGTTAAAAATGTGTACATTAGAGGAAGTTTGAAAGTAGCGCCAGTGATCGAGAAATTGAGGAGTAAAAGATTAGCGTGGTTTGGACATGTTATGCGGAGGGATGATGATGATAAAAAAAGTAATGAGATTGAATGTGGATGGCTACAAGGGTAGGGGAAGACCAAAAAAAGTATGGAATGACTGTGTGAAAGAGGATATGCGTAAGAAGGGGGTAGACTCGGATATGACGGCTGATAGAGATGTATGGAGGAGTAGTACATACTTTGCCGACCCTCAATAGGGATAAGGGCAGGTTTATGATGATGATGTTAACGTACGTCTACAAACCTACAGAAAATAACCGTAAATCCAACCTACCTTTACTAAACCTTTTTACAGTTTTAAAAAAAATGAATCACATTGAAGTTACTATGACATTTATCTGTCAAATGTTAATTTCATTCAGATTTGATTATTATTAATAATTATCAATAATTCCTTATGACTTTTGTAATGGATTCTAAAAAACCCCGACATCTGCATATGCAGCGTCACTTGAAGCTACTAATTTGGAAATCTTACCTTCAAAGACAGTAAGTATTTACGACCTTAGTAAAGAGGAGTACACAGAGAATGTACTTATACTCCTACGCATATCACGGAATTATTTCTTAGGTAAAGCGATGTTATTGTGTTTTAGAAATTAGTCAAAAAGCCGTAGAAGTTTTGTACAAAGACATCAACGTTTCTATTAAGTAAATTCAATCCATAATGCAAGGTTGACTACAGATTATTTGTAGAATACTTTTAACGCAATAATTTTCAGAGAGAATCTATGTTAGTTGTACATTATTTTGTTTATGGTCAACCAAAAAGTTATGTGCTCTGTGTGTCCGTAACATTTCCTAAATTCAAAAGACGTATAAGATATTCGCCTACCTACGTACTGAATGGAAAAGCACAACGTGTAGATTAACAGTGTATTCGTGTATGGAATTTAAACAAAACTTTTGATGTCAATTATTTGTTTCCCGTAAACACAAATTAACCGTACGTATGCAACGTACAACATACGATACAACACAACGTACAACATGCATCAATATGATTAGAATATTTTTTTTGTTTTCCAAGAATCGTAGACTATACTATATATGTTAAAATTCTTTACGGTCATATTTAGGCAGGAAAACGGAGATTAAATAAGACGAATTCACATTAGGCAGTGGAAAGTGATAAGCACTTGAAAAGTTCATCTCTCCAAGTTTTTCTAACTTAATCCCAAAAGATACGGACGAAAAATGTTATATTAAACACAAAAAAAGCCTATATAGCCATATTCATCAGCTAACTTTCAGTCAATATCCTGCCAAAATCTTCCCTCTTAATTTCCCAAAACAAACACATACTTGCCGACTGATAGATGCCCAGAAATTTAAGGGGTTTTTATTATAAGCAAAACAAATACACTCGAATTGTGAAAAAAATAATCAATGCTAACACTTTAATTTTATTAATATTTATATTACTAAACTATATCAACGTCTGTGTTCTGTTTTCAGAAGAAGATGGCCGATCTTGGTGATAGAAACATTGTTTGCGGGCGTATTTTTTATATCATCAGTATTTATAGCGAAGCCGGTGTTCCTAACACCGATCACAGATGCCCCGGGGCCGCCGCTGACCGGGGATGCCATACTCGCCTCATTACAGAATGACACAATTCTCGGATACGCGCCTAACACAAACCCTTATGACCTGGTCATGACAAAAGCTGCAGCTCTATTGAAGATTAGTAAGTAGTAACTCTTACTATTATTACAAATACAAATGTTTAAATGGATGGATGTTTGTTTGTAGGCATCTCCGGAAAGGCTCAACGATGATTTCGATGAAATTTGGCATGAATGTAGAACATAGTCTGGTCGAACATATAGGCTACTATTTTTTTTTAATTTCGCGCGGTTGGATTCGCGGGCGACAACTAGTACAGTTAAAAAGATGCTTTTTATAATGAGAGAACCCGCAACAAAATATAATTCTTAGTATTCCCTAATGAGAGGTGCCGGAAGGCCAATTTTGTTTGCTTTCCCACCCAAATCTTACAATTAAAAGATTACTGTAATTAAGGAAAATTACGAGTACTAACAATGAATTTAAAATTCATTTCATAGTAGTTGAAATGGTTAGGAAAATGGTACATTGAATTGTATAAATTAATTATTCCTCCTCTCCTCTACCTCCTCTCCTCTCCACCTCTATGATTTTCAACGTAACAAATAATTCGATACAATCTTGCAGATGTGCTGACGGGAAGCTCTGAAAATGATCTCAACAATTTATTGTACAACAGATCGCAAGGATCGCCGTTAAATAACTCTGTTATATGGGTTATATGGAAGACTAGTGTTAGTACAAATATTGTTCTAACGTACACAAACTATAGAAAGCAAGATATAGCGTATTAACTGTCATGCGAGCGGAATCTATAACGTGTTTCACTGTTACTTAAACATTAAATTACAGGAGAAAATAATATCCAAAACTTGGCATACTATATTTTAGATTATTTTGACCATCGAAATAAGATATTTACCTTGGGTTTCTGACACCAATGTCTCTGTATAAAACGTGTCGTTATGACAAAGACAGGGAGTCATTCGTCTATGACAAAATAGAGATAATATTATGAATAAAATTATGATTTTGGACGCAGAAACTCACGGTTAGTCTCAAAAATAGAGTACTGAACGTAAACTCTATTGGTTAATTCTATTCAAAGGATAATAACATCTGGAAGTTCAGTATTAAGAGCTCTGAGCGTGCACGGCTGGAGATCCAGTCGGACGGCAAGCTGTCGCCGGAGCAGCACCTCAGCACTGGCTTCCTCGCAGTCCAGCTCGCCGTCAGTCAGGCCATACTCGAACATGCCTCTACAACATCGCCCAAGTTTGAAGTAAGATATGATCCTCATAGTAGGTGACAACAGTAGAGTGACGTTAAGTAGTTAGTTCTATTCGTGGGATAATCAAAAATATCGAGCTATATTCTTTGTTGCTACTTGAGGCCATTGTTATCTCTTTGTAAGTAAGGTGTAACAGAAAATTTAAATTAAATAGTTTACCTTTATAAACTTTTATCTTGTTTGAGATTCCATATTAAAATATAATTTCTATTTACAATGTTATTTGTTATATATAATTACAAAAAGTTATTTTCTGCCGAAACCCGGGATTGAACCGGGGACCTTTAGATCTTCAGTCTAACGCTCTCCCAACTGAGCTATTTCGGCTGTTGGTTATGACTGCCAAAATAAAGATCATTCTTAATAGAAGAAGGAATTACTTATTTCTTAATTATGTACCAGATATTAATGTTATTTTTTAATTTTCTTTTTTTTTGGAATAAAGTACATCGAATAAGATAAATAGTTAACCTTCGTCAACGATTAGGTTTTATAATTTAAATTAAAGTAAAGAATAATAAAATATAAAATTCAATAGGTGTGTCTCTAAATGGGTAAGTTCAACGAGTGTTAATAATAATAACTACATCGTTTTTTGGTTCGGAATGTACCAATTCTTTAATTCGCACAGCAACCGCAATTGACCTTGTCAGTACAACGCCATCAAGCGTACTAGTTTGTCAACAAGCAATTGCATCATCGATACCCGGACTTAAAAAATAGCACAAAAAGATCGTATTGAAGTTTTTTAACAACTAAATGTTAATATAATTATTAGTTGATTTTTGAGTATGTAAAATATAACAAATATGTATTTTATTAGAGCGCCATCTATCTACAATTATCTGCATTTTTCTTTATTTTTTTTCACTCTTTTGTTTTCGGGAAGGAACTTTTCTTTCTGTGTACGTTTGCAGCTAAGCCTGGTGGCAATGCCGGTGTCACCGCTGATGCTGCAGCCGGCGGTGAAGCGCGCGCTGGCCGGCATTCTGCTCTGCTTCACGATTGCCCTGCTGCCAACCGTACTTGAGATCGAAGCCCTCGTCGTCTCCGAGTCCGTGTCACAGTTCAAGGTGTAGATTTTATAAATTTCTAGATTTTATGGATTTTATGAATAAAAAGAACTCAGCAAAATAAAATAATAGGCTTTATGACGTTTCCAGAGGTCGCTGCGTATCCGCGACGTGTCTTTCTCCTCCATCTACGTGGGGTGGCTGATGTATGCGTATCTAACGGCGGTGCCCATATGTCTGCTGGCCAGCATCACCCTCATCATCATCTTCCGCTGGATCCACCTCCTCTTCGCCTTCATCATCGTGCTCGCTTACAAGACCGTTTTGATCATGCTTGCCCTGATAATGGCCATGTTTCATAATAAAGGTATTTTTTTAAATATCCCGAATTTAACAATCGAAGACTCCGAATACCTTAGACAAGTTAAAAGAAGCGTCTACAAAAAAATAAATGAAAATGTTTAGAAATATTAACACTAATAATTAATATCAGGCGCAAAAATGGAGCACATTATAAATTTAGATATATCATTTCCTTTCTTTTTGCATTGAAAACTTACTTTCAACCGATATACCTTACTTAGTATTTTTCACGACAGCCTGGATAGCCTGCACGTGGACGACGCTGTTTACACTGATGCAGACGTTCATATCGGAGTTGCTCGTGCATCACAGATTCGACATAGAGAACAAAGCTCTAACATTCGTTCTCCAAGTCATCCTGCCACCATTGGGACTGGTGCACGCCTTCAATGAATTTGCTTTACTACAAACCGGACGTAAGTTGTCTATTTAATAACAATTTAAAGTTTGAATTTAGAGACGTGAGAATAAGTTGTAAACTCGTTTTTTTTACAAATTATAGATGGCGCTGTTATTAATTTGTATATTCTTTTCATCACATTTAATAAATTTCCTAAATAAAATATCTTAAATTACAGGAGAATTCGATAACGTGGTTTCACTGGTCTATCCTATTCTATCATGGTTGTTAATGATTGCATTTTACTTTTTTCTATTAATGATGTTGCAAAGGACTATTAGCTTCGAAAAAGCAATAGGGGGACAAGTACCTTGGAAAACCGTTATATTTAAGAAAAGTACGGTGAGATATTATTGAAATTTCAATTACTAAAAAACGAATAAGTATAAACAAAACTCAGCAACACATCAAGAACCATGACTTTTGAACCGAAATTTCCTAATTTCCAGGACATAAACAAATTGCATCGAATTGAATCTTTGACTGGAACCGAAAGGGATAACCTTCAGGCTGTCGATGAACTTGTAGCTAAAGCCATCAGTTTTAGAAATGTTTCAAAGGTATGTACAATTATGTACATTACGTTATGTTAAAGATTACATGATGTTAGTTGGTTGGTACCTGTACACCGTTTAATCATACTTTTATACATTGATCCGCTTTTTAAATTACGAATGGAATATTAAGTAGTAGGTAATACTTCATTTATGTTATTAATTGCTGTAACTGACGTACTGAGGGCGTAGCTTTTGCTGAATATCAGTGTTTTTGCCCCTCAGGGTAATAAACACACAGGTGAGCAAAGGCCCTATCTGTTCTGAATTGCAACGCTTCATTGTAATTTGTTTGATTTTTTCTCTTTTTGATTGTGTTATAAGTGTTGCAATGTTTTTGAACGGATTAAATGTCTTAAATTAAATATAGATTTTTGTATGTATTATTTCAGAGCATGATGGGCTCTGTGGTGCTAAGTAATGTGACATTCGACGTGTATCGCGGCGAGTTCTCCATGATTATAGCCGATCGCATCCATCACAAGATGATTGTCACTCTCACCGATCTGTTTACAGGTTCACTTTTTGAAATTATACACAATTTTTCCACAAAATATAACTTGTCAATAAAGTGCCACTAATTCTTGCAATACTGAAAGTGTCTTGTCATATCTTGTCTTAGTGTAATCTATTGTATCTCTTTCTCTATGCATATATTCCTTTGGTCTTGTACTGAGAACTATCCGTATTATCTACGTCAGATTTTAAGAAGAGAATAGTTTAACAGTGGTAGAGCCCGCTTTAACATCTTCGCACGAATTGGCCCGGCTCGCCCGGTGAAATACCACGACCATGTAGAAGACTCCTCTTAGTTCTCTTTCCCTCCCTTTTTTTTATAAGGAAAGGAAGGGAAGTGGAAGTGGACTTTCCGGATGAGAGGATGCATGGAAAGGGAAAATATTTTCTTCCTGTGCATCCTCTCCTCCGTCGATTAAAGGTAGGCAACGCATATGCAATTGCGTAAGTCTATGGGCAACTGTCACTTCGTTATTTCAGCGATTTCAGGTGGCCGCTCGCTCTTTTGCCACCTTATGATATAAAAAAATATATATGACGCCAATTTGCTGGACCCTTCCCCACCCTCTTGTTATAAGGAAAGGATGTAAATGTGATGTGAATTTTATGCATAATATTTCAAACTTATGTGTCATGGTATCCAGGTCTAACGTTCGCGGATAAGGGCACAATCAACGTGCTGGGGCATGAACTGAGGCCGGGCAGTAATTTCATGAATGTACCCTACATGACGGGATTCTGCCACCGCAACCACTTTCTCATACAAGATCTCACAGTGGAGGAACATCTCATCTTGTTTTTAGAGGTTTTTTACATAATATTGTTAGTTTAATTATGACAATTTATCTAACAGATAGAAATAATAGCTAATAGTAATAAACCATATATAAATTTAATTTTACGTTTGAAAGACGTAACTTTTTACACGAAGTAAAATAAGTTAATTTTCAATTTTCTTGATTACATGGGTCTTTTTTTTTAGATTTGTCTTTGGCACGAAACAAATGAAAACATAATTGAATACAGTCAAGTACGTATTAGACAGCTACTGAAGGAAGGAGACTTGGAAGAAGTAAAGGATAAACAAATTAAATACCTAGATGTGTATTATCAAGCGCAGTTGTGTTGGGCGATAGCGTTGCTTTTGGAGCCCAGAGTAGGTTTAGAATTCAACATTTCAGTTGGCATGTTGCATAGAAGAGTTCTCTCAGTTCTGACGTGCCAACTCTTCGTGTATTATAAATGATATTAGTTAATCAATATTATAATAAATACTACAGTAATTTTATTATGTACATTTCAGATTATTATACTCGATAATTTTACAATGACACCTGTCTATGACGCATTAATCAAAGACAAAATAATGGTAATGAGAATTTTTTTATTAAAATTTCGTTTTTTTTTAACCAGTAAGTTTTTTAATAAATTGCTTGTTTTTCAGCGATACAAGAAGTATATTACAATCGTGAAGTTTTCCTTTACCAGTATTAAAATGGAGTTTGCAGATAGAGTGTTCTTGTTTGATGACAAAACTCTTATCTTCGGGGGCACGCCAGCGTACATGTTCTTCAAATATGGTACAACTTCTACTCCTTCTTTTCTTTCTGGAATTTGATGCCCAAAAAACTAACCTCCGATAATTATATCGAAGTGTTTAAAAGCATTACTGCCAGCTGTTTTTCGCTTATTTCGATGTTTCGCCTTGAGCTTCCAACCAAAACATTAATATAGAGTTATTATACAGTTGTCCAATCCCTCCAATTGTACAATTGTATATGAATGATGTTTAGCAGTAGTAAACCACAATTACTAACAGCTGTGTATATTCTAAACCTGGATAGGTCGGGAATACCGCTTAAGATTGACATTCGAAGCGGGATTATTGGAGAATGAGGCAATGCCTGAGATATTGCGCAGGGCGCAGGGGGCCGGAGCACGTGTCCGCGCCAATTTAGGCTCCCTTCTCATTCTCATGGTACCCGCCTTCCCCACTGCCAGCGTCGCTGCCTTCATCAAAGAACTAACAATACATACTAAGGATTATGGCATCACTTCCATGCACGTTAGTGTACCAGATTCGCAAGAAGTTTGTCATAGGTAAGTTACTTCAACTGGTATTATGACATTGACATACGTTTAATAATAAGCAGACAATGTAGTCAATCCCGACTCTGCCCGTGCAGAATTAAAAATAGTAAGTAAACTATGTGTTCTTTCACACTATGCTCCACCTCTATGCCAAATTTCAGAGAGATCCATGTAGCCGTTTTGAAGATACCATCAAACAAACATCCATCCATTCATCCACCTAAAGATTCACATTTATGTATGTAGTATGAAGTATGATAAATTATTTCGTATTGTGAACTATGAAATAAACAATAGACATTCAATATTTAAGAAGAATGTTGTTTTATTAGGGCTATCAATGAATCCAAATCACGATTACCGCTGTATGAAACAATGGCACCACAGAATTTATCAAGAAGTGCTTTGATACAGATTGCTGGTAAGCTTTTAATTATTAGTACTGCAAAAAAAACAATATTAAGCAAAACTTTAAATAGAGACAGTGTAAACTCGAGTTTAAATTTGCTGTAATTCTTTTGTTTTATATAAAAATATTATATAAGATGAAATTATTTAATTAGTCATATGTTTTTCTAGAGTATCCGCAGTGGAAGAGAAAGAGATCAGGTTGCTGTGGTGAATCACAAATTAAAGCGTTCGGAAGAAAATATTATTCATTTTATGCTTACTACAAAATCTACTTTCTAATAATGGTAATAACTTGACAAGATAACCTCTAAATATTTTATCAATTATCTTTAAGTATTATTATGACACGAGACAAGGAAGACCCAGATTCAGAAAATTCAAATTAGTCGCGTACCTCTACTGACCCCACCGGGAATAGGGTACAAATATTAGTAGTTATAGCTTAGCCAGACTCTGCCAGAGACGCTCTAGTGTATAAGAGGCCTAAAACATTTAATATAATTTAATAAATTCGTCCCGGAGGCCTAATTTAGTCCTCTTTCCCTTCCCACCCTTTTTCTTATAAGGAAAGGATGAGAAGTGGAAGTGGACTTTCCGGATGAGAGGATGCACGGAAGGGGAAAATATTTTCTTTCTGTGCATCCTCTCTGTTGATTAATGGTAGGCAACGCATATGCAATTACGTATGTCTATGGGCAACGGTCACTTCGCTATTTCAGCGATTTCAGGTGGCCGCTCGCTCGTTTGCCACCTTATGATATAATTTTTTTTTAATAACAGATGACGTCATCAGCCCTAGCCGGCATTGCAATTGGCATTATACAATCCGATTTACTCGTTCACTTAGAGATAGATGCAAGCAAGTCTTTACATGGCGAAGTAAGTATTTTTGTTATACCTACCTATCACTTTATATGTTAGAGTCTGCAAAAAGTAGCTGTGACATAAAAAAAGCCAAATCTGGCACGTCATGGTTTAAAAGTATTAATGCTTGTAAGTTTCCAACTTGATTTTAACTTTAAAATTGCTACCTAAATTTTACCTCGCTTGTTTGTTGGTTATAGCTTTTAAATGTTGAATCTAGAAAACAGAATACTACATTGGTACTTCGTCTAGATAATTCAAGCGCCGCTACTTCAGTTGCAAACAAGTGAGTACAGTTCAATTAATATTATATTAAGATAACAAATCTTGTCTACACGCTCTTGTCCCGTTCTAGTAATTGACTCATTTAATTTAGACTAAAAAAATATATAAATGTTTCAGCTACATTCTTTCAGACACAAATTCTACAGATGCTGAAATTGATTTCATTGAATATACAGCACTGGCTGAAAAAGAGGTAGCTATTATTTAAAAACATACTTTTAACACGTACGAAATCATACGAATTATAAAATAGCTTATTGTGATTTCACATATTTTTAATAGAAAATAAAAGAAGATAAAATATATGTACGTCTATTGTTTCATTTGTCGGTAGAGTCTGACCGAGTACCTCGTGACCCGCGCGATCGACTCTCCTCAACACTACGTCACCCTGTATGCCTATGGCATCGAGATATATGATATGAATAACACCCTGAAAGTATGAATGCTCTTTCTCTTTCGCACTCTCTTTAGCGCAAAGGATGATGTGAAGATGGGGCTAGCGTTAACACCATACTTTTTAAAGAAATGCAGAATTTTCAGACAGTCTTTGAAGTCTTGGTGTAGTAATCGACGAGGCTTAATTTGGCAAAAGTACATAAGTACAGAAGAAGTAAAGTTCAAGACGTGTCAATTGCAGTTTTATATTTTTAGGACAATTTTGTATTTGCAAATTAGAATCGAATGTTAACGGACACTAGAAATAGGTATAGTTATCTTCTTCTCTTTAATTTGTAGGTACGTGTTCTTCATAGTCCTCCTCACCAAGACTCTTGGACGGCACCGAGGTCTTTCGCTCGTACTTTCATGGCACTATTACGTCACTACACCGGCAAAACCGATGCTACCATACAAGTCACTGATGACCCGTTAGGCTTGGATCTCGCACGGGTAAGATTGTAACATAGTTAGAAAAACATTAGCTATCAAAACTATAAAAGGTTAACCTACATTTGCTTCATATGAGATGCTAAAATAGTAGTAAAATTATTTGACAAATTAGCTAACGATATCGAAATTGTCGAACATGGTTTGTTATTTTTGTAACTGATTTTTTTGGCGTAAAACATTACATGATTATTTGAATTTAAACAGTGGTTGACGTACGCTGGGCAGGGCCCACTGCTGGAGCAATTTCTACTTACTCTCACCATCTTGCACATCACCTATATTCCTTCAAAGGAGCATGGATTGATCCGACATATGCAGGTAAAAGCAATAGGCTTTCTTTAAGACTCGATTTAGTAGGTCTGAACTTATATACAACGATACTTACTCAATAGCTAATTACATTTTAAATAATTCCAATAGCTTTTTGAAACTTGCAGAATTAAAAATCTTTGATTTTAAACCTAAATTGTTTTTCTCTTACATGAGGCAAGCTGTTTTAGATTTAGTTGAATCTTTTAAAAGTACTTATTACTTTGGCATTATTATTATATTTGGCAGTGCCACGCTATGAACTTCTCACCGGTACGTTACTGGTTCACCATGTTCGTATGCGACCTGGTGCTCTACAGCATCCTCGTATGCTTCATGACATCACTGACCATCGCTGTCATATACCTTGTCACACCGCCTACGTACTTCCACATTGATGATTTGGGTAAGCGAGTACAAAGTACCGTAAAGTAATTTAAAGTAGACGCCGACTGTCTTTTGTATTTTACGACGGAGAAAATCTTAATAAATATTATTTTGCCTTTTCAGTTACATCGTACTCAATAAGCACTAATTCTCATCCGTGTTTTAATTTCAGCCATACTCCCACTATTGATAATTGTGTATGGAATGGGCAGCATACCACAAGCCTACCTCTTCAGCTTGGGCCCTCAAGCCGCACTCAACTCTATGATTTTTATAATTGTCAACATTATGTTAGGTTAGTTAATTCATATGTTAACCACGCTTACATATAAAGATACACCACGAAGGAGGTCGAAGCGGAATATTAAAAAAAAGTATTAGTAAAATATATGTGTTCTTTCAGACTATGCTCTACATCTATGCCAAATTTCATCGAGATCCGATCAGCCGTTCTAGAGATATCTTCAAACAAACATCCATGCATCTAAACATTCGCATTTAATAATATTATATATTTAAATGTCATGATCTAATCGTAAAATGTCTTTAGTTACATATATCACCAGGGGCCAACATATTGTGAAATGATGTAGAAAGATAACTCAAGAATGCTAGCTCAAACAATAGTCAAAAAACAACTTGACTTAATTAAAAGCCAATGATACATTTTCTAACAGGAGAAACTGCCATCATAACCAAAATTCAATTTGGCGATGCGTGGAGTTACATTTTACAATTTTCGAGTTTTTCGCCTCAATTCAACTTGGCGCATGCATATGCTAAAATAAAAAGAAATTTCCTTTACAATATGGAGTGCGGTATATTTAAATCAAAAAATCTTTGTTCAATGGAAACATTACACAAGTGTTGCGGTAAATATAAAATCTATTATTTATTAAAATTAATTACTTACTTGCCGATATTTCCCTGCCGAAACACACATCATGATAACTGTCTCAGTTTATTTCATGTAAAATGAAAGAGATGACACTATGTTCTTACACCAATATTTCGGCAGTGGCAGTTATTATAATTTTTTCCATATACATGATGTAGAGAAATGCGGTGTCCTTCAACAATGCTTCAAACGACGATGTTATCTCTTCGACCAAGAGAATGGAATCCTTATAGAGCTGGTGGCAATATTGACAACATGCTGTATATTTATGACCATCTTGTTGTTATGGGAGTACAGGGTGATACAACATCTATGGATGTTAGTTGTTAAGATGACGTGTTATGTCAAATATGCGTCAGATCAACTGGCGTTTGGAGTGCAGAGGGAAAAGGAGGAAGCCGTTGAGAAAGAAAAAATTCTTAAAACAGATAAGAGTTAGTTTATGCAGTTTTTAATACATACCGTGTACTGGGGGCATTAATTATCATAATCAGCTCACTATACGTCCCCACTGGGAGGTTCGAAGCCTATCCTTAGTGATTAATAATGGGGCTGCAATGTACTTTTAAATTACTCTACTATGTTTGATTGAGATATAAATATACATATGAGACTGTGTGTTTGACTCTATAATACCTAACTAAAACAGTTTTGAATTATCATCCATTCCTATGAATGTATTTAACATTATAGTTATATTATTTAACAGAATTGAGGGTTAAAACATTTGGCGAGTATTTACTCGCAGTGGATGTGGCAAAGAAGCATATTGGTGAATGTATAGTCCGTCACCTGTACCTGGGCCTGGAGAAGGGGGAAGTAAAGGCCGTGTCGGGTCTGGTGCTGCACGGCAGGAGGAACCTCTGCGAGATACTGGCAGGATACAAAATGCCCACTGATGGCAAGCTCTGGGCAATGTCCACCTGGGAAGTACACAGGCATCCACATAAGGTACCTACATATTTTAAATCTGCTAACAACTAATACAATTTTGTAGTAGAAATTGTACTACAAGTTGTACTTCAATGAGTTTATATTCACAGTACGCCAGGAACGTTGCACTCTGTTCAAACCGCAATCCCTTGCCGCCATGGATGACAGTGTTTGAAGCCCTGAAGCTACTCGCAACACTGCGCGGCGTTCCCATCAAACACGTCAAACATGAAGTGGAAAATTACATGGATTCTCTTGGTATGTTATACCATATCGATTCGTTCGTGTTAGTCATAATTCTTTTTCTATTTAAAAACAAGTTTTCACAGTGTGCTATTACAAACGTTTCTACGGCGCATCTTTCCACATGTAAGTACTGTGGAAATGTGCCTTAAGTTCTACGATAGATATTTCTGTATCATATTGCTTACAGATCTGCATGAAAAAGCAAACACGTATATTGGCGATTTACAACAAATGGAACGCACCAAAGTTCATTTCGCGGCAGCCGTGGTCGGCGCTCCACCCATACTAATTATGGATGAATTCACAGCAAATCAGAAGTATTCTGTCAGGAGAGCTATGTACTTTATATTGCGACAGTTGAAGAAAAGAGGGCATGCAATTATTACTGGTTCCAGTAGGTATGGAACAAATTTTATTACCTTTAATACTTGAGAACAGAATTAAACTACGCAACACGTATTCTTTAATAGGCTTTTGCACTATAAAAATCTAAGACTACCGAGATGTTTCTACACGTATTTATCGACATGACTGTTATTTATTATGTTAATTGTCTGCTACTCATTAGCGTGGAAGCTCACTTGCCAATGACGAACCGACTAGGCATCCTTCTGCATGGTTTAATCTACGACATAGACAATATAGATGTTTTGGTGGAACGATGCGGTAACAGTGGTTTTACAGTCGTACTGCACCTCAAAGATGAAGTCGACGTCAAGAGTATGCTCTACAGATATTTCGATATGTTTGTTATTAATGACATGTCCGAGGTCAGTATGCTACTGGTAAGCTTCATTGAAAATTTTACTAACGACTAAAATAATTATAAACTAGCCTCTGATGAGTCCACATAAATTACTATACTTAATTTATTTTTTTGGTTAAATTGTATTTATCCTCAATGCTCAAAAGTGACAACTGCCCGAAAATCATTTTCTTTTTAAATTGTTATTCCTAAATCACAACTAGAATATTATTTGATATTTTTACAATTCCAGGTTCTCGTAAATGTTCAGATACTAGATTCAGATCTCACGTGGATGACGATCTTCGAAAAGTTGGAGATGCTGGTAGCAGAAAACGCTACTGTATATACTTACATAGTAACAGCGATACCTATTGATTACATATACAACTGGATCTTAGCGCACGAAACGCGTCACGCCGTCAAAGAATATGAAGCATTTTCCTTCCTGAGGAAACGGTTCGAGCGCACGCCAAAGATAAAACCAACGCAAGAAACATTGAATAAGTTAATTCCATTCGAACAGAAATATAACATAACTCAATTGAAAGAGCTTCCATGGTCCGTCATATTCCAAAGATGATATTGCAAACGATTTAAAAATTAACACCAAGTGAACCACTGCACGTTGGTCCTGTATCTATAAAAGACGCACGCTAAATCAAAAGTAACATAACATGATAGGACTGTGTACTAGAGCCATTACTGTGGAGTTAAGATCATAACTCATTTACCCACCACTGAAAGTCAGCCGTCACTCCACGGCATAAGCGCGATGCAGCATCGATATCCCGCCGGTGGGTATATTAGCTATGACTTTCACCCAAGAGAAAAATTAACAATAGAAGTTTGCCAATCACCATATATGTGTGTTTAAAATAAGATAAATACATAGATGAAAACCCACCTGAAAGAGCTAACATCGCTCACCATAGGTACATATGAATGTGAGTAGGCTGATTGCATATGGCGTGAATATGTACTTTCCTTGAAATGAAATTTTTACTGACCTCTTGATTTTATTATAAAAGGTTAGCAGAATTTGGTTGGTTAAGTTTTGCGTAAGCTTTTAGTTAATTTTAAGCCAATTTGATTTTGAAAGCGAAGAAAACAGAAGCAATAAATAATTGTTTATTTGATAAATAAAGTTATAGTTACACATGAATTTGTTTAATTTCTTATTGACTAGATATCATAATACTGATAAACATAAGACCACAGTAATTTAACCAATAATTCTTAAGCTTTAATACATAATACTAACAAATAGTTTGCTGTGAAATTAATATTATAGCTCAATAGCTCATTAGACCCACGCCGTGTCAAGGCATCCACATATTTACAACGAGAACACCTTCCCTTTTTGCAAGACACAAGCTGGAAATGTTAGAAAAATGTACGTTTTTTACTCGTTGTCCAAGCTTTAACGCCGTATTTAAGCCGCAGCAAATTGCTGCTTGGTGAGTGTAATGAGCAATGACCTTTTTTAAGCAATTTTGTATAAATGCTTTTAACATAATTGACTAGAAGCTTACCTTATATATTGTAGTTAATATGAGATCATGATATAAAGCCATGTTATATATAAGCTAGAAATGATAAATACATAGAGAAATATAATGAGATCGGCCAGGTGTTACATTATAATGTGCACATAAACACTTAATGGTAGACTTGAATGCAATTGTGCTTGAAAGGCAGTACTAGCAAATCTTAATACAGTTGAACCTGGATAAGCTATAGACCAAAGACAAGGCAATATTTTTCTCGCTTACTGAGGTCGACGGAAAATTCAATTATCTAGTTCTCGCTTATAGAGGTTTGACTGTACATAATTTTCACCAAAAAACCTTAGTAATACCCCCTTCAGATGCTTAGTTCTGACAGTTGAAATATTCATGACTTAAACAGTATTATCCCGAGATTTAACTATTTTATATAGAAACAAGTAATCTAGATTTTCGGTCTAAGAATGATAATTCACAGCTCCTTTCTCCACTATTTTTATGAGATTTGAGAGAGTTCCTGTGATCTTTTGTTCTTTCCAAAGTTATTTTAACTAATACTATGGAGAAATGTTGATTTCTATTTTCTAAAATGCTACCCAAAGCTACTACAAAATGTTATTTTTCAGTACCTTTCTATTTTAACCAATTTATGACTAAGAAGAATCTAATGTAATGTGGTGTGTGATCTTTGCAATTCATTGTTTGAACCTCTGGCATGTGCCATCATATTCTCTATCCTATTAGTGGTTTCACGAACCATAGAGAAATCAGACAAGTCCGGTAAGTCTAAAACTATATGGGCAGAGAGACGTTTGTAGACAGAACTGGTATCTTTTTTATTTCTCCTACTTTCCTCATACTTCAATTGTTGCTTAAGATAAATAGATTGCTTCAACATCTCTTGAATATTCTTAAAACTGTTTGCTGCCCCATCCATAGATTTGACGGCACTGAAATATAACAATAAAGTGTAGTAGAAAAAGTCTGAGTGGAATATAGAGTTATAGAAGTTAATTAAGTTATTTATTTAATGAGTATTCTCTTAATAATGGATATAGAATTATCCTTATGACAGTGAAGACATCAATAAAATCTTAATTAATAATAAAGTTATTTTCTCACCTCAATGCATATTCAACATCATAACATCTTCCTTGCAACTCATGCTGTAATTTAGTTACTTCAACTCTTCTTTCTACCATGGGAGGAAGAGCTTTCCTTACGTGTTCTTGGAGTCTATAGAGTGCCAACGATGGCTCATTTGCTACTATGTGCATGTTCTCAGAAATCCTTTCAGCAGCTGAAATTACACTCATAAAAATACGTTGTTTTGTTGCAAAACGGTAACTAAAATTCTTGTACTCTTACCTTTTCTAGCCTTGGTTTCTAGTTCGGAATCACCTTGGTAAACAAAAGCCATTTTATATATATATATGACGAAATATTGGTGTGGATTCAATAATTTTTTTGAATGTGATTTATATTTGCGTATATCTTTAAATCAAGAACAGTAAAAGTCAAAACAATTTATAATAATTTTTGAACAAAGCCAATTGTCAAGTCCGGTGTATGTCAATGTCAGATGTCAGCTGGCAGCTCAACCGACAGACTGTAGCCAATAGCTATTGTAAATCAGCTCTGAATCGGTTCAAATGTTCAGCTCACATTAACTCAAATTGTTGATCTGCGGTTCGACAAACAAATTAGCAACTCACAGCCCATTTCAGAAAATTATATGTGAATCGAAGAGCTGCTTGGCGATGAACAGTTTGCAGCTCTAAACGCAAATCATAACGCAAGTACAAATTGAGCTGAGCTGCGAGTCGGTTCATTGATCTGCCCTGTAGATGTTTGTCTTTTTCCGTCTATGGTACTAAGACAGCACTTCACTGGCACTTCACTATAAACAGCTGTTTGGTCTATGGCCTTCCGCTCATTTGTCAATTTGTCAAATTCAAAGATTTTATTTTACATTTTACATTACATTGAGTTGTCGTTTCGTTATCAAATAAACCTTATTAGCTGATAAGAGAAATGTTAGCTGGCGTTGTGATGCAACCGAGTTCCGGGCGATATAATTAAAGTTCATTTAAACTTTACACACAGACAAGGTATAGTCATCTTTTACTTCATTCGTTAATTATTTGTATCAGTTGTTAGTGCAATATTACATTGAAAATGGAGTTTGTATTAAAAATAGTAAGTATTTTATGAATCTTTCTACTTCTGAAGCAACTATTATTAACGTGAAACTTGACTCTGCATTTTGTTTTTCCGCAAACAAAAGATAATAGTTTTTTTTAATAGTAGATTGCCATAGATTGTAATTATGTATTTTCTATTTCAGGGAACACAACTGATGGGGAATACAATTGGAACTGTTTTGAATCCTATGTTTCCATTCAAAATGTTACTCCGTTCTTACTCACTTTGTATTCTAATTGTGGATGTGATGTGGGTGGTTGTTAACACTAACTATGCAATACTCCAAGCAGTGTATAGTTTCTTTAATCCTCCTCCATTAAAATCTTTACAGACTGAGACAGCACTGGTAAGCAAAAAACTTATTTCTTTTATTTGTAAAGTTCAGTAATAAACTATGTATACAACCCTGTATATGGTAGGAATTTTTGATATTGTGTGTATTGTCAATGCTGGAAACCGAAGGTGGTAAAAAATTTAAATTTTCAATAAATTTACATTCTTATGAAGTATGATGTAGCTGGTTAAATATTTTTATAACAATGTGCGTTATGACAAAACATGCATTGTTATCAATTGTTTAGGCTGAGCCTTGTGTTATAGATGTTAATTGTAAATGTAGATAGTTCAAATATAGATAGCCTATATAAATATCCTCAATAATGAGTAAACTTTTAATTTAAATTTGTTAATTAAAATTAATTAGCTTGATAGTAATAGTTGCAGGTAATTATTAAAACTAATATTCTATAATCATTTAATAAATAATATATGTTCTTATTTTTCAGATCATAGGATCAGGACGAGGAGTTGGTCGCCAAATTGCTATTCAATTATCTGAACTTGGGGCCGTGGTTCTTTGTGTAGATAAAAATGTAACTAATAATGAAGACACAGTAAAATTGATAAGGAGTAGAGGTGGAAAAGCTTATATTTATGAATGTGATATTATAAGAAAGGAAAATGTGATGAAAATGTCTGAACAAGTTAAGAAAGATGTTGGTTTTGTGAGCATGTTGTTTTATTGCTGTGGTATTCCAAGCCCACGGTCTCTGATGACTCAACCCTCGCAAGATATACATGAGACTTTGGACCTCACATTGACTTCATACTTCTGGGTAAGGGTTATAAGTAAAATTATGCTGAACATAATTAGTATCCTGGGGACCTTTCTTATAAGAATCTAAAAGTTAATTTGTTTTTAGCTCATAGAAAATTTCATGCCTGAAATGAAAGAAAGAAATCACGGACATATAGTGGCATTGACCTCTGTAGCGGGTCTGAGCTACATCAAGGATCAGATGCCTTTCAGTGTAGCGCAGTTCGCTGTGCAAGGACTTGCCGAGTCACTGATGGAACATTTGAGGATCAACAAGACTGATGGTGTATATGTCACACTGACACATATCTACCCTTTTATTGTAGACGAAAATTCAGATTTAAGATTAAGGTTAGTATACCAGTAAAATAAGAATTAAAATGGTTGGATGTGTGCTGTATTGGTTTAGGATGCAAAATGTTGGTTGCCAAAGAGTGTTTACATTACCAAGCATGAGAGTGATTGTGATGATTTTTTTTTACATTTTAGGATATCAAGTTATTTTGGAACAATAACGCCGGAAAAGGCGGCCAAGTCTATATTGGACAGTGTACGTCGTAATTACCTGGAAGCATCTGTTCCCAAACATCTTCTCTACCTTGGCCACATCCTAAGGATACTACCGAGGAAGGCAACAGTATTAATTAGAGACCTACTTGATACGGGAGTCGATTTTGCATAAGTTATTAACATAGCAACTTGACCAATTTGCATGTGATGTGTTAAAAGTATATTTTATAAAGACACACATTTGTCATTGTTCTTAATTTAACTTTTGGACTTCTAGATTTTGTACAGACTAAAAACTCTTAACGTCATTTCAACATAGCCCAATTGCAGTGTAAATATTTAATTATGTAGTTATGTTTGTACTTAATTTGTATGTAACATGTCATTATTCAGTATGTTTTAAACTATTATATATATTTTTTGTAATTCAAGAACTGATGCATGTAATAATTCTTAATTAAGAGGCTATTTTAAGACATTATTAATTTTTTATTTTTATGAATTTTAATTATACTGCTCATATACGTTCCTTATTATCTGTGATGACCGTAAATAAAGTTTATTTGTTCTAAAATATAATAATCTTTGATAGTTTTTTATTTGTGGGTAGTCCTAAAAGTTACTAGTTAATTTTAGTAAGATGAACGACAAGGTGTTTCAATACAAGTGATTATGTACTAGAAACTCATGGTAAAGAAATCTCTATTATAACTTTTGTCATTTCATAGAGACTTTTGTACAAAAAAATAATGTGTCGAAAACAATGCTTGTAAACAAACACAATGGTCAAACAATGGCTGTGAAATTATTATGTTTATAACAACTCAAACTTAGATAATTTGAAGACCTCGTTGAAAACGGGCACATTATTTTGTCTCAATACATATTATAATCTCAAGAAGGGGAGTTTCTTTGTATATTAACATTATCTGTTTTTTTTATTATAAAAACAAATATTTTTCAGCATTTTTCAACTGGTAATATTTGCTAGAATAGTAAATGCTCTTTAACGGCATACTTGTTCTTTGTCTGTCAAAGTGTCAAACATGTGTAAAATTTATTTAATTTCCGTTCCGGTGTGACCGTAGCGCCACCCTTGTGTTTTTCGTTTTGCAATTTGTTTCTATGTTTTGTAATAGAAAACAATTAAAAACATTTAGAAAATAGTTCGTGTTGTGAGTATTCTTATTTTGAGGTTTTTTAAAACTATTTCGGCTACTAAACAGTGTAAAAAATAAAGTGTTATATAGCCGTTTGGAGATTTTCATGTAAGTTACATTATATGACATATTTTAGCGCAGTATGATATAAACTGTGTAGATCGATAAAAGAAAATAAAAGTTTTATTTCTTATTTAAATAATTTAGAAGCAAGGTACATAAATATGCGAATAAATAAAGCAGAAAACTTGTGCAGAGACACCCTTTTTCCGTATAGAAGTCGGTGCTTTTACTAAGCTTTGTAAGCTTCCGTGACATACATTATATGCTTAATGCGAACTTTAAAATTATGTATAATAATATTTACAACTAAACAAAGGCGATAAGCTATTTAGTACACCACAAATTAACAGCTATTTCTTATAGTTGTCACATTATTGAGAAGCTATGTCAAATACACAAGAGACAAACTGAAGTTAGAAGTTTTCTTAAAATAAATACATGCTTTGAGCTCTATAAGAATAAATCATTAGGAAAATACTTCCTATTAATAATTTTTACAATTAATTAATGTTTTTTTGATAGGATATGCTTTTATTATTTACAGTGAGCAGTTATATTAATGCAAAATCTATGGTCTACACGATTTGATCTGCAATTAGTTGCATTTTAAAATAAAGTGCAAGCATTACACATTTTAAACTGAAATGCTTTGGTAATTATCTTTACATATTTACAGTAGTTAGCATAAATTAAACAAACATGATTATCAATTTTATTTTTTTATTTTCTTGCAAGCTTTTCAGAATAATTTCTACACCTGCCTCTATTCAGTTCTGTGCACAAGCAATAAACTTCAGACTTCCTCGCTAAGTGGCAGAAATATGTTGATTTAATTCCTCAATTGTCCATGTTATAAAATATTTTATTTATATGCAATTCAAATGTTAACATCAAATAAATATCAATAAAAAATTATGGATCAAACTATTTGTAATCATAGAAAAGTAAGTAATCAAGAAATTTCATGTACCTATGGAAAGTTGACGTTTTCAGGCATATTTATCGTTTTTTATATTCATTTTTTATATTTTATGGTCCATCTATCATGCCATTTATTTGTAATGAGATTGCTTTGAATTAATCACATAACTGCTGCATTTGCGGAACATAACAAATGTGTCTTGTTAAATTATGAAACATTTGTAGATCAATGTGTTAATCAATAACATAAAAATGTGTCTAAGTAACTTAGAAATGTTTAGTTATGATGAACTATTATTACATATGCTGGGAAATAAGATAAATGATATATGACAATCATTTAAAGTAATTATGTTTGATCTGCATTGTTGAGTGTTTGTGGTAATTTAATTTTCATCCAATAGTCATTAGGAAATGCTTTAATAATTTCAGCGAATATTTGGCGTTTTGGTCTCGGCTAACATCTTTCCTACGCGTTTATGATTAATTGCTCTTAATGATTCACACCATTAGCGGAGAGATTTTTTTAGAAATTTCCAAAGAACATGGCATGGAATTATGAAATATTTACGAATCTACAATTGGTATTCGTATTTAGTTTTTTAATGCGATTGCTGTTAAGCGGCGGTCCGTGTCGACATAATCAATACGAAATGTTTGGTAATGGAGATGCGTTGTTGTGGTTTTTGTACGCTTTGGAAACGATCTGGCATTGTTGAGCACAATCTTTTGAAAGTTCGTATTATAAAAGCGGTATTTTAATTTCGAATCGAGTGTACTTTGTCGTCGAAATATAACTTCAACTCTAATTATTGTGTCTATTAACTATTACTTTTTGAATATTATTGTAAATATGTTTAATGGATTTTATTTTATTACAATGTTTGCAACGATAAATCTTAGCTGTAATGGCGTTCACGAACTATCGTCGTTTTCAATTTCCCGACAAAATCAACTTTCCGTTTATACTTAGAAATAGTGATGTGCCTTTTTCGATATAAATAAACGTCATCGCTTTAAAATCTTTTGTAAAATAACTATTTCTATAATGATATTAACTGTCCATTCTTATTATATCTTATTCTTATTTTCTTATGAAAAGCAATAAGCTTTTATATGTCTTTGATGAACAAAGGAATATAAACAAAAATTTACGTCATGGTGACCACCTCCAACTCCAAACACTTAAAGCAATCAGATGTTTCATTTACCTTCATGTACGATAGAGGATATACCAGGCTGTGTGTTAAATTTTAAAATTATAAACATCGATAAAATTTATCGATATAGGCGATATATCCCTGGTAAATACAATGTAGTATCGTGTACTCACAGGCGCTGTACCGTGAAGATATCCCCTTAGATATTTTTCTCTATGCCGTCATCTTACGTGAGACTTGAGTAAATCGAAAGGGGTTCGGTATAATTTACGATACGTTTCACGCTCATACAAACTTGCTGTACATATTCTCGTGCTTATGCGGGACTCATCAAATTTTTCGTAAGGTTTCGCTGAAATCAATATCATAAACGATATACTTGTTTACTACGCTTATAATGTTTGCTAAAGGTTTCCCTTTTTAATAGAAATCGCGAACACGTATACCTACGTAAATATTTCTATCCTTTTTAAGTTAGCTCTAAGAGATGGTTAAGAAATACTGCTTTTTCCTTTAACCTCGGGTCTATATTGCTGTACTATTAAAAAAAAAACAGAAATGACAATATTTTTGTATAAATGAAACCCACAGTATACATTCTTTGCAACGTATAAAATTGTTTTTAATCTGAAAGTTATTATTTTGACTATTTCGACACAACAAATAAAGGTATAAAGAATGTTTACCATGGTTTAATATTTGAGTCGGGTTGTTTTAGAGTTTTCGCTATGCAAATACCAACATTAATTGCATGCGAGTGACTCGGGAGGGATGTGTACGGAAAAGTTTTGAGAAAATGTTGCCAGGCTTACATTAACCGGTGCATTAATTGACACGCGATATAGGAAGTCAAGACTTTGTCATTGAGGAATTTTTAGAAAACATTAAAAGGTTGCCCGTGACTTCGTCCGCGTGAAATGTCACCCAGGAATAGAAGCTTCCTAATAGTAAAGGAATCTTTGAAATCGGTGCAGTAGTTTCGAAGCCTATGGATTGCTAACAAACAAACAATCAAATCTTTCCTCTTTATAATATTAGTATAGATATACAATAGCCTACAATAACAATGTGGCTTAGGATAATTTACATTTCGGTTGATAATATATGTAAGGTATACATGTAATGGGAATTAATTTTCATTGCTCATCAATCTTATATGAATAACTCTACTATGTTCAGTGAAATTGAGTGGGATAGAAATATTGTTACACAGGTGCTGCTACAGTGGAAACTCATTGTTATAAACACAGTATCAAATTTTATGGCAGCTACAAAGAAAACTTAATAAGATTGTTTAGGTTATTACTTTTGTTGGTACGACTTTTAAGTCACTTTGAACAACCCCTTGGAATATATTAACAAGCAAAAAAATGAACGTCTGTTACAAAGTGGGGCTGGGGGTGGTTTAAATGTGCTTTAAATGCGGGCGCAGGTGTATTGCTACGATCGTTTTTCCAGACGGTTATTCAGACTTGAATATAAATAAACTATTAGACTAGACTAGAAGCAGAAAAAGAAGCTTTTTGTATTATATTCGTTTCGAGATAAATGTAAATAATAAGATTGCTTCAAATGCGTTGCACGATCTTTCCATTGAATTGCTTTTGGTTACAATGTCTTAGTGACAAATTGGTAGATACTTAAATCGAAATCGATTTGCGTTGTACATCGATTAGGATTCGATACATCGGTAAGTACACTACAAATAAAGCGGTAACGTCTTTCATTTCTTACATTATCGATCGCCAATATCAATATTTTACAATGGAAATTGAATCAATGAACATTCATGGAAGAAAATAGAAAATTCATGAAGTTTATTTGTGCATTTATGATACATGATTAATGTATTCTGTTGGTGGCATGTTGCGGTTCAGGCTTCGATATTTGGAAGACAATTAAACTTGGAGCCCCGAAAGCAGGCGTATCTGCGAGTCATGCGCGTGCAATCAAACTTGCCTATTGATTTACGAATATTCGAGAGTCTGCAACATGAATAGAAGAAATATCTGAGGGCTCATTATAAATAATAAATTTACTGTCGAACTCACGGTTGGTTTCTGAGACCAAAATCTATGTGTAAAACATTTGTTCTTTGACAACACGAAGATAAGAATATGTTTTAAACGAGGATTTAGGTCTTGGAACTCCACGCTCAGTTACTTAAGCGGTTTAGTGACATTTGACTACAGATTAAATATTGTTCTTACTCGTTACGAGTAGTCTCTCAACTATTTGATTTAAGTTTTTTAATTTTTGTAAAAAAAAAAAACATTTTATTTAAATATAGAAACAAAGTGCCCTTATCTTATCTAATAATTTGTCCGCTTAATATTTTGGTTAAGATTCGCATTTGTTATTAAATTTTCGGAGTGCAGAGTGCTTCAAACTTTGAAACACAACTTTAACATTTATTAAAATGGAAGGGTTCTCGAAACTTTTAATGCAATGTAGGACAGTGATGTTAATGTACATGAAAATATATTTTTTTACTTTATATTTTCTTCGCATTGTGTTCAGTTTGTGTTTCAGAATAATTTTATCACATGAAGAATTTTACGCAGTATTCGTATATTTGATTTATGGTTTCAGTCGCGAAAGTTTGTCTAGAATATACTAATAAACAAGTAGTTTATGTAGATAGTGCATAACAAGCAGCTTTTACTCTGACCTAGTATCCATAGTTGTTTGCGGTCACGAACTTTCTCCAAGGCATATTAGGGCAAACTGTACGTATTGTTTTTTGCCCTTTGTAAATTATTATGCCGGATTTTATATAGTAACTAGCTGTCGCCCGCTACTCTGTCCGCGCGGAGTTAAAATAAAACTCAATTAGTAACCTATGTGTTCTTCCAGACTTTTTTCTATGTGTTTGACAAATTTCATCGAGATCCGTTCAGCCGTTCTGGAGATACATTCAAACAAACATCAATCCATCCATCTAAATATTCACATTTATGTTATTAGTAAGATGACATATGTCAAACAAATACAACTGTCGTATTTATAGTCCTTTCATGGTCACTAAATAAGGTTCAAGGTCAAATTCGTCCATGTCATGGTAGGGATATTAAGAATGGTCTTATAAGTTAGTTTTATCGTTGCTTCAATGACATTATTTTGTAGCTTTGGACATTTGGTATTCCTTTTACAGCTTTAGAACCGCAACTTCAATTGCTGTGTTTATATTTAACTAAGCTGTTAAACTTTTTAATGTTTTCTTTTCCCAGGCTTCTGAATAACGTTGCATAAAATGTTATATAGGTAGCCCACCATGGAATAGCTTTGAGCCATAATATTTTTTATTGCGTCGTTAGTTTAATATAAAGAAATATAACTTTTGGACATCACTTGTTCTTAGCTGTAGCTCAAAATGTCAGATATGAATTTCTAAATTGAACTGTTATTATATAATAAATCTATTTAAATTCCAAACATTGCTTAAATAATGTTTTTAGGTTTAAAACGTTTCATTTATTCCCCCAGCAAACATTTTTCATAAATATCCTTTTAAGACTTTTTAAAGTTAAACATAATTCGTAATTGTTAACGAACCCCTCGGAAAAGCTTTTTAAAAGGGTTTTTAAAGATGGCATCAACTATAATTTACATTGCCCGGTGCCCCCGGTGTGATCCGTTCTCTTCGCGTTTCTGTTTGCAGACCTCGGTTCATTCCGGCGCACTGAACTGGATAATTGTTAATTTTATTGGCTTTAAAACAATTGACAGCTATTCATAGACCGAACTCTCGGTATTCTTTTGTTTTAAGTTTATCAAGAGTTTATTTTGTGGGATGGTCGAATTTAAAATGTGTGCGAAGAACTGGAAACAGTAGAATGACGTTACTGCTTTATAATTTTCAATAACAGGAGGTTGCATACGAGCAAGCAAGTCCCTAGTGTTAAGTGAATTATTTATCCTCCTATTTAAATCGTAGAACTATCAAAGGTGCCCTAGTTCTTAACCAGACTGTCCAACACTTGGCTGACTTGGCTATAGTAACTTTTTAATCTAGACGAAATAGAACACTGCTCCAGAAAATAGTACTACTTGGAACCTGTCCAAATTTATTTGGCAAAATGTTTTCTTACATTGTAAACATTGTCTGAAAAAAACTTGGTGACGTTTAAATTTTTCTCGCTGACTGATTGTTTTTGATGTGAATTTGTTTAAGTTTCAAAAGCTCCTGTATCCTGTATTTTACTAATCCAATTGACCTAAATAGTTAGCATTTCACTGATAACGTATAAACAAGTCAACTCTTATACAATACGAATAAACATTGGAATTGTCAGCAAAAGGACATTATCATAGATATTTGCAATTACAAACAGTCTACGAACGAACTAATAACATAATTATATTAATAACAGCAATAAATTAATGTAACAGAAACCAAGTTAAATAATCTACAATGTTAAATGTTATTTTCAATTTAGCTTCCCAATTATTTGGGGACGGTTCGCCTTCTCTTGACTTCGTAATAAATTGATTCAGGAAACATCTGGGAGATTAATAGATGTGAACCTCCTACATTGTGACCGCTTAAGTAGATCCACTTAAATTGTAGAATAAACTGATCGTTGCTTAATTTAAAAGGTCTGATAGACCACAAAGACCTTATCGTATAATAGTTACCGTAAATTCAATTTATGATTTATACAAATGATTAACCAATTACAGAGCGTCGATGTCTCAGGGGTTAAGCACTTAACTTGTTATCTGCAGGTCCTGAGTTCGAACTCCGCCATGTATCAATGTTTTTAGAATTACATATATACATTTATCCGACGTTCTTACGGTGAAAGAAAACATCGTGATGCAACCTGCACATATCTGAGAAGAAATTGCAAAGATATGTGTGATGTCCACTAACCCGCACTGGGCCAGCGTGGTTGACTATAGCCTAGTCACCCCTTAAGTTAAGTAAGCTGATGATCATAAACTATTTCCTATAATATCATGTTCTTTTGTATGACAATGTATCCGTAAGCCTTTGGCATTTAAAGTGAGCTACACGAAATAAGTCTTGTGAAAAACCTGTCTTTATAATTTGAGAGTTCATCGTATTGCATGCCACGCAATTCAGCGAACAACCGAACTTTTTTCTTTTTATTGAAATTTGAGCTCCATTGCGAGCCTGCAGTGTTAACGCTTCGATGAATACTTTAAAGATTTCATGTCTTTTTGTACATTAAGACCGGTTTTGTCCTCAAAAGTTTTTCAATTGGTGTACATTTTTGTCTAAAATGACTTAAACACAATACGGAGTATTTTAAAAGGAAGTAATAGAAATTTGCCGTAGTGCAAACACAAGGAATGATAATTATAATTGTCTACTATATATATTACTCGCTATATTTGTATTTATATTTTGTTGAATGTGGACCTAGTATTTAATTCGTTTGCTGTATTTGATTTATTAAGCAATAAGAGGATTATACACTGATCATTTATTCACCTGGGCTTACGCAAATTCCTCTTTTTAGTATGCAAAGAGGAAATGGTAATTATCGAAGTTTCTCGCAGTCGAGCCATTATCTTAATTTATCTGAAGAATTTCCATTCGCCGGCTATCGCGTAAGGTAAGGCTTTAAGTAATTGGTGAGAAATACAGGGCAGGTGGCGTAGCGCGGGGCGCTGGCGATAAATAACGTCAAAATAACGCTTCTACTCGCACCTTAAGCACATTTTACAATATGTGTAACTCGTGCGGATTCTGTCATGTATAAGACATTTATTTCTATTTTAATACAATTTGTTTTGTCTAACATTGAGCCTGCTTTAGGTAAATATTCATGAAATATAAAGTTAGTTTTAAAATTGTCCTTTATTTATGACGTGAAGTCCATAAGTACTTTTATGTGGCTGTATATGCGTTTCCTTTTAGTTGGATAATATTAAAAAGTTATCCAGGATTTATATCAATAAACATATCGATAAATTTGGATGGAATCGTAAAGATTGTCATATGTTTTGATAGTCTATAAAAATATATACATGGACAGTAGGAAATGATAGATGGTGCACTTAAATAAATGTCGCCCCTATTTTGAGAGATTGCCGAAGGGTGTGAGCATTTCTTATATATTTTACTCCCTACGACTATCCGCGTTAATCATTCTCGCTTGAGTGCGAAAACTTGTCACTATAACCTAATATTAAGTTAGGGACTTTATAGTTTTGTTTGCAATAAAGTCATTACGGAAATTGTTACTGCCTTGCCTCAAAAATGTTCTAGTTTATATTATTTCTACAATAGTATGAATTTATCCATAACGTTCTCGCAACAGGATCCCATATGAGAAAAAGGATAAAGAGACTACGTTTTGTAACGTCTATTAAAAGTAAGATATTATATTTCGTTTGGATTAATGAAAACTAGACAATTCTAGACATAAATAATACATACATTTTCAGTAAAGTTAGCTACACGAAGGAATTTAAAGATAAAATATACGGTATAAATTCGTCGGGTCACGACATTAGTTTCGCGGCGACGACCGTTGCTAGGATTTTGTCGCATTAGTACCGCTGACATTATATCATGGCAGTTTTTTTACGACCGTATTATTTAGATGTTCTTTATCACGCCACCTTGGAAAAGTTTTCACAGGATATATTTATTCCTTATTTAGGAACTATGTATTTATAATAAAATATTACATAGGTAAAAAAATAGATTATTTTCTTGACATGTTATTATTTGAGTTCTAGCATTTTTCAGATTAGTTTATTTATTGAATTCGAAATATGATTGTAATTGTCTAGTATACTGTATCCTAAAAAAAATATTTAATTTAAAACCATACAGACTGTAGGAGTCATATTTATTTATGAGGGTACTCGTAAATTTCAAATCGAAAAGCTATTTGTCCTTGCAACTGACATGTTAAAGTAACATAAATTTATAGTAGACGGTGACTACTTCAAACCACAATGGGATGGCGATGTCTTCGAAATTTAATGTGGATTTTATTATTCTGCACGTGATTCGCTTTGCTTCGAGTAGTCGGATTAGATTGTGTTAATGATGTTGTGTTCTTTTTAATATTATACGCACTTTGAATCAATTTAGTATTGTTATTATAAGTATGTAATATATAAGTTGAATAATACGATGAGAATGTGTGTGTGAAAAAATGTTTTTAAACATTGCATTTGCCGGTCAATAAAATAACATACACATTATGTTTTTTTTCTAATTTAATCCGTCTCAAAAGTGGCAGGAGACTTTAGTTACTAGAGTTTAGTAAAATGTATTGTTAGGACGAAAATCCGACACTATGCCAGTGTACTGGCGCAAAACTTGCCTTACTAAAATGTCGATGTTTATGTCCCCTCACTAATCAATCTGACACTCGACTTGGTAACGAAAGCGCGCGATTCGCGTCAAAGGATTTTAACTAATAATGCCTCAATGTTTGTATTTGAACCTTTCGTTGCTTTATTATCTAGGTATTGTTTTCCAGATGGATCTGATAGGTATGAAAATTAGGTAACTCTGATTTTGCTCGGTACATAAGCAAGCAATTTTTATTACTTTTAAAATGTTCGTTTTTAATAAAAGTGTATACTTGTAGAACATACTGAGTTACCAACAATTATGAAGCAGTTTTAAACGTTTTTCATTTGCGTCCATATCGCTTAGGGATTTTAAAATTTCTGAGTGCTCTTTATTCACAAGAGCTTTAATGTACTACGAGAATAATGTACATCTATTGTAAAGGGATAATGGAAGTCATTGGCAGATTTTTTTTTCAACGATGTTATAAAATTTAATGATTGAAATAAAAACTGTAGCATTCGTTGTGCTATATTTGGCTCGTTCACGTACCGACACGTGTTGCCGGCTCAAAGGTCTGACATCGACTGACGTCCCCTCTCTCCGGCATGTACTTATGGCGTGTACGCTCGAGACAAACAACACTACGTTTATGCATACACTACAAAAACCATTAACGTTTTTCATTCCATTAGACTTATTTATTCATGTATATTAATATACGTTTTATATCTCATATATTTTTATCGATCAAGAACTGTTCGATGCCAATTCCATGAACGCTCTGTTTTTAAGTATGATTGTCATTTCTCATGGTACCAGAATTTTATACATATTAATAAAAGAATCAGTATTGGCAGGATGAAAATCCTACATAGTGCTGTACTGGCGCAACACTAGCCTTACTAAAATGTCGACGTTTATGTCCCCTCACTTAATATTCTGACACTTGACTTTGTAACGAAAGCATATCATTCGCGCCAAAGGATTGTAACTTGTAATGTTTAAGAGTATGTAATTTTTTTTCAGCATGTAAAATACTTTGGCAACAATTATGTAAAATCTATGTCTGTCTGTCCGCAAGGCTATTGTTTATTGTAATCTCCGGAACGGCTAGACCGATTTTTACGGGACTATGACGGGAAGGTAGCTGATACATGCGGTTTTTTTTACTTTCAATTCTTCGTTGATGAGGTCGTGGAATATTGCTATATTGAAATATATTCATTTGTAGCATTTTGCGCCACAGTTGCGGTAAAATGCACGTACATTTTCCACTTTTCTATATTTAATTTAACTTACCTGTACAACATTGAGGCCGTGGAAATGTCGCTATTAATATTTCTAAAAGTTCTCTTTTTAATATTTTCCTTTACGATATATAGCCTTTACGATTAATGTCAAATTGTATTTAACATACATTTGCTGTAAATGCAGTCGAGTTTTAAATTAAATCTCAGTGCACTATCCTATCTAGAAATTGTGTTCATGTTTAAATTCGGAGCTCTAATAGACTTACTACGAATAGTGTTTACAATTCTGAATGATTGTTTTATGCACAAATAGTTAAACTTCAGTAGACGGAATACTTAATGCGTATGTAGAAAATACGATAATATTAGGATGCTGACTTAAGACTAACAGATAAAAGTGAGATCTAAAACAAGCTTGAAAGTTTACCTTTACTTTTACTAAATAATTGATTGTTTGTTAAACTGTCTGTTTACTGAGCGGCAATTGTCATCGTTACATCTTTCTTTCAACGTATAATTAAAAATTAACACGTTGACGGACAGTAGGAACAAGCGAAGTTCGAAAATTGACACTATATGTTTTTGGGATTTTTAGAATGTTAGAAGTATAGTTTTACTCTTTCTGCTTAAATAAACTTAATTTTGATTAATTTAGTACCTTTAATTAGGTTGCGGCTATAACCGTCATGGCGCCAGCGGACTCTATACACTAAGTGATAGGACGATATATAACAGGTGAAATATGAACTTCAACCTAAAAAGATGTTTTCAAAACACGACACTATGCTTCTACGTATACGCCAGTAAGTGCACATTTGTGCTGCTATAGCCGTAGTGTCTAAAAACGACCGTTTCGTTTTGGACGGCTATAGCAGTCATGCCACATTGTGAACTTCGCTTTGACGGCTATAGCCGCAATTGTCCGTCAACGTGTTAAGTTATTCTTCTTGTCATCGTCTGCAAAATTCTCGACGATCTTAATAGTTGTATTGTAGAAGTTAATTTTGTATGGATTATGAAGAGAGCGGTACAGTTTTGTAAACTTTTCTCTAACTTTTAACGCTATCAGGTTTGCTTGTTTAAATGTGATTAATCGTTTCCAGTAACTTGCTTAATAAAGTGACTTTTTTTAATTAGTTCTAGACAAATAGTGTACATGAAAGTTGTATAAGATTTTTCATGATTTTGAATTTTTGAGACAAACGATTTTTTTTTATTCGTTTGTGTATTGCGTATGTTTCTTTTTTGGATTTAACTCGATATGTTTATATGTTAATTGATTTAAAAGCTGAAAAGGGGGATAAATAACTTTAATTGTATATTATAAATGTACCGATACAAGCAAGTAAGCGAAACACTTTAAACGTATTGAAATGCACACATGAAATATGGCATAGTCCCATTCGCTGGTTACTGAACGGTCTGAGGGCTGTCAATAACCCACTTATGCTTGCTCTAGCATATGACCCAATTTGAATGGCAATATGGAAATGTTTTATCCTTTTATAGATTCATCGAGGTGGAATAACGGTCAAGAGATTACAGGTCAATTGAACTTTTGATGTAACTATTGTTGTACTGTCTACAGTACGACAGCGGTGTGTTGCTACCTCGATAGTACTATAAACAATACTAAGTAAGCATAAAACGCAGTGCCAAGTCTTATTCTATTTGAAGATATCTTGTAGCTTATTTGCTTTCTATATGTCTGTTCATGAAAAAAAAAAGATCGCCGAGTATAAATTATTAAAACGTTATCTAAATGAAATTACAAGAGGGAACGTTGCTATTTTGTTTATTTATACGTATGTGTAATCACGGTTGTTCTGGCGGCCGGGACGTTATCTCGGAAGGAGGCAGCGAGCTGCGAGCGGCGACGTCCGGTTCTCGAATGTTCCATTTCCACCTGGCACTTTGAACGGAACAATTGTTAACAGTTTACGACTGCCAGTCGTTGTGGACAGCGACTAAAAGCCACTCCGCCATTATGTTGTAAAGATATTCCCTTTATAGTTTTGTACTTTTTGATAACACTATGATTAACTTATGTTTCCTTTTTTTTAAATCAGAACCTTACACTATTGAGTTCTTATACAATATTCAACGTAATACCAACATATTAAAAACTACAACATTGCTATGTTGGTAAACAAAAAATATATTTTGTTATTTAAATTTTATAAATACGCGACGTCATTTGCAATGTAAAAGTAGGAGCAGCTAGTCGTAGCGTCAAAAGCTCTCTGTTCATTTTTATCGGCTCTCCAGTGGCGATGGTTTATCGCTACGATAACGCTTTTTAATGACGGACGGCCTTTTCAACGGCGCGTTGTATTTTACGCTTTTTATGCTGTTCCATATTCTATGATGACCATTTGGTTAATGATAAAATGTTTACTATTATATTTACAGTGAAGTTTCACTGTTGAAACTCGTGTTGTTATCCCACAAATTTTCATTGCAAAAACAGACATAATATGTTTGTTTTGGTAGTGGAAGCCCATGTTTTTAATTTAAACTCTGAACAACAGATTTGTCAGGCGGTTATAATTGGATCTAAACCTTTCTTATTGCAAATTCTACCTGCTAAAGAAATGGTCGTGGTGTGGATTGGCAACAACATTAGTTCGTCTTTCAGCTTTTAGTGCAATATAATTGGTCGCAAATTGGTTACTCTATGACGTGTAGACTGCAAAATTGTTTATTTATAATCAATAGAGGTAGCAGCAGCAGCTCTGTCGAACAGCAAAGATTAACTCAGTTAGCTGTGGCTCTGCGAGCTCGTTATAGAACTCTTTGACTCACTTTCTGCTTTGCAAGCGGGACACGGAATGGCTCAACTATTACAAATCACGTATGCATGCACTCAAAGGTTAAAATAAAGTCTGAGCGTCAGATATTTGCCTGTGACTTTGTTTCTGTGTACTTTGTGTTGTATTACTAACTTAAACTTTAAAAATTCGGAGTATTGTTACTTTTTAACCCTAACTTACTGTAATAATTCTACAATTTTCTATAGTCCACTTACAATTAAGACGGTGAAGTTAGAGGTTTAATAGGTAATAAGCTAAGTTTGTTGTTAGTGCTCAGGTACAAATTGTAGAGGCAACGTTGTTCACAGAGTGCGCTCATTTTGCGAACAAGTTTACTCGACCGGCGCGGCGGGCGGTGGCGGAATTAACAAAGTTGTGTGTAGGATTGCTTGCAGCCCGCAGAACTTCTACTTTACCACTATTTAAATTTACATTTAAAACACTTTTAACATCAACTTAAGTTGTTAAATGAAACTATTAATTATGTTTATCATGATAAACAAAATTTTGCTTGGTTGTGTAGTGTACATGTTTAACAATCAAGAGATTGTTTTTTCACATAGAAAATAAAACTATTAACCCTTATTCGATGGTGTCCAGTGTCACGAACAACTAATTAAGAAAATCTATTGAACTAGTTTAGAGAAAATTACGAAAGTATGACTTTGCTAAAAAAAAAAGTTTTTTTGCTACAAAAAATTTCGTCGAATTAAGGGTTAATAGTTGAACCTTCTAGTACTTACATAGGCTACGATTTTACCGTATATTTGCCGTTAAATATAAAATATAATACAAAATAGTTGACAGTCACAGGAAAGAAATCCTGTGCAAGTATTCCGTGGCTTATATTTAAAATAGCTTGAAAAAAATATTGTTTCGAGATGAAAAAAAAAATCCTTCTTTTAGCTAAAATTGAAAAGGTTCTTAAAATGGAATGACTGCTATACTACAGCTACTGTCGACATCGCTTGATGTTAAAATACTTTATGCCGATGTTTTTTTTTTTATTTCATCCTGCAGAATACTACGTCACATTTCACATTAATTTGCTTGGTGTCCGATTTGCTTTATAATTGTTATTGCGTTTCATGGAATACTAGCTTGCGCCCGAGACTCCGTTCGTATGGACGTAAAAAACTAAAGTAGTAAGCTATGTGCATTTCCAGACTACGTTCTACATCAATTCCAAATTTCAGCGAGATCCATGCAGCTGTTCTGGACATATCTCCTAACAAACTTCCAACTATCCATCCAAACATTCGCATTTATAATATTAGTAAGATTATTATATATAGTAAGAAGAAAGATGTATTTATTAAGTGAAGTGTATATTTCTATTTGGTTTTATGTAAGTGTGCATAATCTTGTGTTGTATAGGTTATCACTACATTTTGCCAAGTAGACGGATAAAGTAATGTCTTAGCGGACGTTAACCCCAGTTGGAAAAGCGATTACTGACACGCGAGGCAAATGTAAGTCGACCTGACCTGCCGTAGACGTCTGACAGTAGGTAGTTAAACTATTCAATGCGGTAAGACTAAGGAAAATTATGTGATTTACATAAGCGTGATACATATTGTGTAGACACATACTACTGTAGTTTGGACAATGCGTTCATATACCATTGAGTTTAGTTTTTAAATATATTTGTATAGGTAGAAGCATATGGACGGGTGCACGTATCGATTTTAGTCTATATATAAAAGTCGACTTACAAAAAGGCTACTGTCAAAGTCAAGGTGACATGGAGGACAAAAGTCATTGACATATTCCAAATTAGCTAAGTGAAATATTAATCGACTAGACATATTAACCTTCAGACTATTACTTTGGTTCTCGGGAAATTTGTAGCTGGTGGTAGTAGATTGGATATAGGTTAAAACCTCTTTATGGTCGAGGAGTTTTCTTTGTTGGGATCCATACTTAAACTTCTGAATTACATCGATTTAATTTGTATTAGAAATTTGAAAAACTTCATTATTTTATTTTCTTAATAAGTATTTGCTTTCAAAATATGGAAGTAAGATCATTAGCAGGGTAAAAAAATCCTTGTCATAATTGTAAACGAAATGAGGCAAGTCCGAATGGAAACGGAAAGGCCCTGCGCCATGCTTTTGTCTTTAGCGAGCCCCTAATGACTGAGGGCTTTAATATTAAAGCGCCCTCTATTTCAATTAGTTAAAGTTGTAACTTGTATTTTAATGTTAGTGTACTTTCTTTCTTATATTTTAAACTTCATTTTTCATCAGATTCAAGGAATGTGATACATAATTTTTCTTGAACTAATATTAGAAATTTCTAAATTCTTTTAATAAACTGGTTTAACATCTATTAAGACCTTCAGAGGTTTTCTCTGTAGATTTCCTCAACGAATACTTTAAAATTTACATTAGCCATTTTTCTCGAGTTAATTTAGTTGAACTCTAACCATGTAACATTTGCGTGAGGTTTGAAATTATATGCGCCATTTTGTGAAATAGTTGTAGTTTAGTTAACCAGTCAACGGACCATGACCGACTAAGGGAAAGTCCGTTTCACTAACATTTATATAGCTACGACTAAGTCCAATCTACGTTACGAGGTTTCGAAAGTTTTGTGTCGTTTGTTGATATTACGTTCCTACGATACTGAAATTTATAGGCATTCTTACGCGCAAATAAATACATATAAATAATATAGATATAATTTGTTCTTTTTAATTTGTTTAATGTAAAACTATAATAAATATGTTGTACTAATTACTTCGCTTTTATTCCGCAATATGGGATTGAAGCCTTTGTTATCCTTAATTGATTTTTACGGCCAAGTTTTTTTAAAAACTTTTGTTGAGGCACAGACCATTGTGGTGGTTGCGATTGTTATAAATACCAATTAAGTAAGACAATGGGCTTTTTAAGAGAAATTCTATGTCCGTATATGAAAATAATGAGGCAACATGGCTTTAAAAAACGTTAATTCATTTAAGAAATGGCAACATTGGAAGAGCCTGTAATAACTGAATCAGTTTGACTTGTCAAATATCTAATTCTAGTATTCTTCCCTTATACAGACTCTAGGGTTATGATCCTAAGTATACTTAGTCACGTATTTACATTACAGGACTTCTGCGTGAAACTAATTTTTGTGTCTGAATATACTTTTACGCATGGGAATATTATTTAAGAATTTCATATGGAGTAGTGGTATTATCCTGTCAGTTATTACGATTGTTATGTGTTATCAGAGTGCGCCTGGTGACGGTAATTGTGATAACTTTATTAGGTTTCGGCATAGTACTTGAGATAACGACGTACTTTTATCTGTCGTATATTATCGCGCTGGTCAATATTTGATAGTATGAGACTGCGTATGCTTGTTTATAGATTGTCTGTAAGCGCAGCATCAGTTTTATGTTTTGCTCCGTTTATTTCGTTATTCAAAAGCGTAATTTATGTAGTACAATTTAAAAAGTTACTTGTGAAAACAAAAGATATACGACTGAATAAAAAAACTCAATCATGAAGTCATAAAACTTCAAATTGATTTCTGGCATAATGAGGACGAGATGACTTGTTTTTCGATTTGCAGGTAAAAATTGTGATTGTAACGTGGATTAGATATAGAAAACGCGTTTCCTGTTTTCACACTTAGGAGCGTAATATAAAGAAGTGTTTAACTAATGCAATGTCTGCAGCCGACGTCGAGTGGTTCCATACACTTGTACACTTTGAAGACACTGATTACCATCTTTCCGAGTAAAAAGTCTACTTTACCAGATTGGAGTAGAAAGCATTTGAAAGCTCTATAGAGTTAAAACGCGCTACACTGCAAACAAAAGAACAGAATAGTCGAGTCTGAACGGTTTTATTTAGTGCAGTTTGAGAGGTTACAATTATTGTGCCGAAATGTTTTAGGAATTCTCTCCGGCGTTGATTTATTTCAGGCAAATGAAACAGTTTTATAGTATTTGATGGAAGTCTGCAAATCGAAATAAGTAATACATAGATTAAGAAATAACATCCAAATTTAGAGTTTAATGATTACTCAGACTGTCTTGTAGTACAGATTTCTAAATCTAAACCAAGGGACTCATTTACTGAATATTTAAAGAATTTTAGTGTGGGAGATAGTTTTATGCCTTACTTTATATATAAAAAAATTGGTTTTAAAAGCTTGGTCAAACATCACCGTGAATTTCTGACATCCAAAGATATTCCTACATAGTGAATTAAATCGAATATCAAGAATTTAATTCCGTACCGGGATGCGCTTCAAGGAAATGCTGGCAGGCAGCGCTCTGTGAAATTCATTTATCAAAGAATCCTTGGCCCGTGCGACTTGTGGTGGCTCCAAGGTGTCAATAGAACTCTTCGATTCAGTACAGCTAAGACAAATTTGATAAACCAAAGGAACAGTCATTTGTTACACTTGGTTGAGTGAAATAAAGTATTTGTTCGGAGAAGATTTTTATGTGAAGTACTTATTTGTTTACGATACGGAATACAAAGTTAAATTCGTGTTATCGTACATTTTTAATCAAAGGTAATCTATTTAATAGACATCTTAGAACTTAGAAGATATTACTTAATATTTTATGAATAATTGCTTACATTATTGATTCACGATTTTTAATATAATATTGAAATAGATATCAAATAATTATGTTCGTATTTCTAAATTGCTTACTATTGATAAGTTCTCAATTCTTAAATGAATTATTATAGTTTAAATGTATAATTGGAAAGCTCTTTCTTTGTATCAACTTTATGTTAAAATACACTTTAGATGTGAACTTCTCAAAGAAATTTAAAAGTGATTGCACTACCGAGAGATTCTTGTAATAAAAATTCTCACTTCCAGGTATCGATAGAGATGCGAATAAAATTTCATTTGTGACATCTTTACTAGTTCTTAGAAGGGTTGGTAATCAACTTTTGAAAGGAAGTGAAGAATATTGCCAGCACTTTGATGCTAGTGCCAATATTATTATGAAAATGTATTATTTTATGTCTTGAGTGCATACAATTTTTCTAACATATTTTTTCTTTTCTATAAAATCCTAGTTTGAATGTTTAAACATCTTAGAAATTTTCGTCTTCACTTATTTTTTGGTCCCTAAAATTCATCTTTCTTCTTCTTCTCAGCCATGAGACGCCCACTGCTGGGCATAGGCCTCCCCCAAAGATCGCCACGATGACCGGTCCTGTGCCACCCGCATCCAGGACGGAATAAAATAAAATTCATAATATTTGTATATTATGAATTTTAGATATATTATAAACGTTAGAAATATTTATTATTGTATTACCCTTTTTTTGATAGTAATATTGATTATAATATTATTAGGTAATGGAGGAATATCGAAAAAAAGACGACCCTAATAAAATATAATAAATGTCAATGTACGAAAACCCTGACCTAAAATGTTAGGTTATAGCTTTCGTATCTCATTTAACAATATATTTTTTTGTATACCAAATTTCAGTTTCTTTCGATAATGCCATTCACCATTTCAAAGGCCGGCAACGCATCTGCAGTTCTTCTAGTATTGCTGATATCCATGGGCATCGATGAATACTATGGTATTCTTGCGGCTCGTTTGCCCCCTATTCTTTTTTTTAAGAAATATTTTTTTCTGAAATGTTAAAAACATTTCTATTAGGCAGTTATCCTTGAAACCGCGCGCATCATGAGAAAGTTCCTGTCTCTGCAGCCCTGACCACTGGTTGTTGGAGTCATGGGATTTTGTATATTTTTTTATTTCGAATATGAAATGTACTATATTAAAAATATGATAAATAAATGAATAGGTTTCTATTAATTTTATAGGATTTCTCAAATGACATTTTCCCTTTTCACCCAAGCGATTGCAACTTTGTTTTAACATCTTAACATCTACATGATAATAAATTATTACTAGTAGTGTATTAAGCTTATATATGTTTCCCGATCATTAGTTACACTGTCCGAGAATGGGAATGATACCAGTTGCACGGCGAAACTTTCACAATATTTGTCTTTTATTCCGTCCGGCGACACGATTGATGGAGTATTTTATTTCATTGCTCTGTTATTTTTCATCCCGTGTGATGAATAAAACAACGGTCTTTTTGCTGTTTAAAATCGACAGGCAGACTTATTGCTTGGTAGGCTTATGTTTATTTTATGGTATTTTATTATGATAAAATTTGCAAGCCAGAATGATAAAAGTGAAAAAAAAATAACTAATAAATAAACTAAACACACTTACCGTGGATTTCCGACACCAAGATCCTGGTTTAAAATATTTTTTTAAAAAGATAATGACACGGCTGACGATATATACTGTAGAGGTTTTGGTCTCAGAAATAGTAAGTAAACTGGCCTTTATGTATGCCGAGCATATTTCTTAATCAAGTTATCAATGAATATAACCTAATGTATGTTTTAAAAGTAAGATACAGCGATCGGAGAATATGCTGTCGGTAACACCAACGAATAATTCGTACAAATACAAGTTGAAAATGCTTAACTATTCAAGACCCCCGGGCTCTGGTGCTGCGGTAAGGACAAAAGCGCAGTTGCGCCCACTCTCCGCACCTTATTTTAATTTTTAAACTGGTTATAAAACTTCACGTTTTACATACAATTATTTTACATTTTGTACACTGGAAATGTTTGGAACCATTCCAGCAGCCATCTTTCAACGCGACAAGACTGTTAATACTTTCTACACCATTTTAATGGTTGGCTTTGCAAAATTTTACAAATTACTATTTTCATAAAATATGGCCATATAATAATTATTTTTTAATGCTTATTAATAAATATCATCTAAAGTCATACGAATAGACCGAATCTTTTTCAAAACATCGTTATTACGTTCGTTAGTAGTGTCTTATTTAATTCTTAAGTTTTTCTTCTCAGAGGGTAACTATGCCAAGTTTTGTATTTCCTTTCTTAAAATATAGATAAGAAGTATGAAATAAATTACTCTCAAATTGAAATGAAAAGTAATTTATAAATTGTGGAAGTGCACTTTTGATAAATGGAAGGAGCGAGCACTTTACTAAATTCTTATATCGAGAACTCAGCTTAATAGATTTAAGTAGGCGTTCCTTACTTGTGGCTTCTATTCCTTTTGTTCACTTTCTTGTTACTTTTGTCGAATAGAAAACAGTGTACACATACAATGCGCAGATTGTTCGGGGTTGCGGTAATCTTTATTTAGCAACACGGCGAAGATTTAGCTTTACGATTTTATTGGCACTATCATTTTATTTAAATCAATATGACATACTTTGATCTATTTCTCTACGTCTATGGCCTTACATGTCACATTTGTAAAATAATTGCTTCATACTGTTATTTATAATTTTTAGATTTCCGTACCTCATAGGAAAAAAACCGAACCCTTATAATATCACTTTGTTGTCCGTCCATCTGTCTGTCAAGAGCCTTATTCTCAAAAACGCGTGATCGTTCAAATTCGTTCAAAGAAACGCGTATCAAGCTGGAATTGTTTTTAACAGACTTTAATTTCTTGATTATTGGTTCTTTTCGTCCCCCTCGTATGACGTTAAATGATTGCAATATAGCTTTTACTAGCAATGTCTAAAATGTTAAGTATAACTTCAAACATGAAATGTTAGAGACGATCCAGTTAGTTGGTGCGGCGCCGGTTCCCATTTAACGCTGTCAGTTGTAGCGTAAAGTAAAATCGGATTCCCACAGCTGACACACAAAGATAGCTCTAGTGTTTTAAAAGCATTGTAGAGTTCCTGCAGTGTTAGAGATTTTTTTTATTTAATACAAGGAAATGTGAACAGAATGCAAAACGTATTGGGTATGTCTGAAATCCTTGCACTTAATTAATAAGTTTATTCTCAAATATGATTTAGTTTTTAAGATATTATTGTAAATTAAAACGCGAAATTTTGGATCAGACCACCCAACGGCCAAACAAATCTTTCGCAAGTTGTTTATATCGTGAAGACCAGAGTCAAGTAACGAAACGCCAAGACCCAAGGTAGACTTATTTAAATTCTATAATCTTTCGATTTATTACTCTACTTTATCTACTTACTAGGTATTTAAGTATTGATCTTTTAATTTTATAATAAAATAAGCGATTTAACATTGTTTACTAAGTTGTATACGTGTCAGCTTCATATCAGTCGACGGCAGTAGCTTTTCGCGCACTCGTAAGTAGATCAAAAGAACTTTGCATATCATCAGACTAATATGCTTCATTCACATTAATATTATTATAATTTTATTCACTTCTACGGTAATAAAGTTTAACATAGTATGTTGAATAGGCACCGTGATTTAATTTTGGTATAATTAAATTATGATTTGATATAATTAAAAAAAAGTACAGTAATAATTATAAGAAAGAAACAAATACTTAAATGGCTCTACCCCTATAGATGAATGAAACCTCATTGGTAGAAATCAGTTCAGTTGTTTAGGGTACAGGGGGTTACAAGAAAATTTAACATTTATACAAACCCACATTGGTTGATAAAAATATAACTACGCGAGAAAAACATTCCATCCTTTATATAAACAAAAAAACCCACACATGAATCTCGGGTTATTGGTAATTTAAAATTTTTGACATATAAAATGTTCTGAAGTAATATTTAATTATAAGTCAAACTAATTCAGAATACCTATTACTTTTGCATAAAATGAAGTAAATTAGTTTCATCAAAATATATTAATACAATGAAAGCAGGTCACGTCCTTTATACACCTCTTGTTAATTAGAAAGTTCAAATACTTGAGTCATTGTAACATCTAGCTGCTTTTAACAAGTAAATTTTCCATTTGAATTTGCAATTTTAATTTAAAAGTGTAGATAGAAGTGCTCTCACTACTAGCAGCAACGCTTCAGGAAACTCATTTACTTTAGACTCCTTTGTCTCGGAAGGTTGCGTTAATGAACTCCTAGATGCAATGACAGCTGAGGTGAACTCGCCTCGCTCTAGCTTCACTGCTCTATGTTTATGGTGAGTTTCTACTACCATATATTAACTTTATTGCCGTTCCTCTCATTTTCTTAGTAAATAACAGAGATAGCTATATACAGGTAGTATAGGTAATAGCGTAGAATAAAAAAAATTGTAGCCTATGCGTTGTTCGAGACTATGTCCTATATGTATTCCATATTCAGCGGGATCCGTTCAGCTGTTCTGGAGATTCCATTCATACACACAACCAAACATTCGCATTTATAATATTATGAAGTAAGGAGTAAGATATTAGTAATATAATGCGATTTATTTTATGCACAGGATGTTAGGAAAATCTTATATTATAATTTTAACAAAAAAAAACCTATTTCTTTTGATATTCTCTATGTATGTCTTAACTTTTTATCGTCTTATAAATTCTGTCGAAACAGAAAGAGTAAAAACAGAAAATAGAATTGAAAACAATATATCACGTTTTATTGCTTTTGCTTCAATGGAAAGTATTTTCGGAAGCTAATTGCAAAAAGTAATTTTATTACGTAGCGACTCTGACGTCATTGATTCGCGCGCTTCGGTTATTTATTGAAATAGAGTTAATGAAGCGACACACAATTTAGAGTTAACTCTAATAAAAATTTATTTACTGTGCAAACAAAAAACATTACAAGTAACGCTCGTAATTCAGAGGGGGCCTACCCCATGGTCATGGCCATGGTCTTTTAGCGCGGTCCTGACCCGTCTCTCTTGCCTCTTCCACATTCAAACATGCACGTTAGTTTCGAGTGCTCTTAATACCGTACTTGAGTTACGAACACTTTAATTTTGTATTTATGCATTTGGTCAAATTTTATGGATTATATTTGCAGATCATTAATACCACACAATAGTCCGCGAGTGTGATATCTCGACCTCATATCGTTTTATATCAAGACTCGTTCGCAGCTCATTTCATTTTACACACTGGTGAAATGAAAGCACAATCGATTTTATTATGCATTTTATTTAATATGATTATAATCCACTATAACCGTTGTGTTAGCTCATGGGAACTACTTTATTCACTAGCTGTCGCCCGCGACTCCGTCTGCACGGAATTAAAAACATACTTAATAAGTAGCCAATGTTATTCCAGACTATATTTCCCATCTATGCTAAATTATAGCGAGATCCATTAAACCGTTTTGCACGACATCAACATCCATCTAAACATTCACATTTATAATATTAGTAAGATATTAGTGCCGTTTAATTTTACAATGTCAATTTTTTCATTTATCAATTCAATTTTGAATACACTAAGTTATTTTTATTTTTTGTACACAAACGCAATTTTCCGAAAGCAAACCAGTTACACCCTCGAGATGTGAACCTATTTTCGCTTTCCATTATTTTGGGCCCACTTCACAGCGCGTCTATGCCCTCATGTTACACGTATTTTATTTTTGTTCTATTAAAATTTCGTATTATGTAACGATATGATTTTCTTAAGTGTTATTGCCTAACGTCTTACGGATCAACTATTTCTCTCATATGGATAGATATTTCTACAATTTTCTAAAATGTAGTTTTAAATATGGTACGCTCAGATTTACTATTCTTTTGCGTATTTATGCAGTTGTAACATAAAATAATATCAAATGACATTTCATTTTCATCAAAATTTACCTTACTGTGTTCGTTTCTTAAATCTATAAAGTTCGGACAAGTAGGTGATGAGCCCACTGTGCCCTAGGTTGTTGGCGGAGCTGTCGCCTTGAAGTTCACAGCCGAGCTCGGTTTGTTTCGGGTATCATCCCTGGTGAATTGTTCTGTTTAGGGCGGAGAACAATTCATTTACCTTACTTACCTTTAGAAAATTTCTAAACACACCACATGCGATAGATCGAAAATGCAATAGATCCAAACAATATAGTTACGTAGGTCGTTTGTCTTTAGTAAGCGACCACAAATCAACGATAATCAAGTTAACCAGTTTGAAACGGCTTTAGACATACACAATTGTTCTGTTGACGCCTCTCGATACGACATCAATGTGCAGTTCAAAGCTTTATCTAACACTTTCATTGATAAAAACTATTGCAGTCTCCTTTTTGTCTTTAATATAGTAATAATATTGTATTGTATGTTAATTGCTATAGGAACGCAAAATGTGTCATCTGTTCTACGATCAATCCGCAAAGAGAAATATGTATTTATGTTTTCTATACTTTAAAGCTTAGAGCTTTAAAAATATTATTTTACTTTATATCTTTGACCTATTCCTACACAAGGGAATTGGGTAACGATCTACTTTATTCAAATAATATCACAGAAACTCAGTCTCAATTCTGATAAGACTACAGTAATTCCTGTTGCATCTCGACCGGGCGAAAATCCGTCAGCGAAATTAAAGGGATTAAATTGGATCAAGCTAAGATTATTGTCCAACGCTCCAGATGTTTGGCTGCATTTCTCTAAGCTACGTTGTTCCTCTGAAGTTTGCGGTTTTCTTTTGTTAGAATTAAATTATTATCTTTGTACAGTTATAGTTTTCTTCCTAAGCTAAATAAAGTTTTATTGGGTTAAATTTTTTATTAATTTATGCAGATATTCAATGAAATTTGAAGCATCATAATAATGTAAATATTCACACTGACCTCAATAGATGCTGCCATTTGTAAGGGATAGCTTTAAGCGTGTGACGTCACGCCAACAGATGCATGATAAAACTGCACATTTGTTACTATAGATGTCTCCTCGGCGACTGTCAAAATAGACAGTACGTCTATTGAATAAAACGCAATGTTATGACCAATTGGAATTGGAGATGTGATTAGGTATGTAAGGCACAATCCCGATTATTTTGCTCAAAGGAATGAACCATTTAATTTTTGTACTTTTTCAAATTTTTGAATTGATTCCTGTCGTAAAATGGAACAGGAACACTGTCAGTGAACCACGTAATTACTACCTCAAACTCACTGTGCACTCTCTGTTTTGCATTTTTTGATTAAATTTAAAAGCATTGCCACCATATACATGTAAATAATTTTATTTTCATGTTGTCAGCAATGATTACAATTGATGCTGGTATCCAATGGTTTATTAATTTGTAGTCAGCCAGCAGCGACGTCGAGTGCAGATGACAGCCTGCGATTGTATAATTAATAACTTACATTTGCATACCGTGCCGCGACACGTTGAAATAAAGCTCCGTTTTGGTATAATCCAGCGATACACACCATGTCTCGTGTTTTATAACTCGCTTGAATATTACAGATTGTTTGCAATGCATATTCTATTATTATACATAAAGTAGTTTTAATGCTGCTCTTGAATATAGATTTTTTTCATAGAGTAAAATTTAGCAATTGTTTACGTTAAAATAATGTATTGTGAGCCACGTCTTTATCTTTATAATCTGTGAGACACGATTGCTTAGTCTTTGATCAACCTATAAGTTACTATTATACAAGAATATAAAAAGGTTTTTAGCCTGAATTCTTCGTGTACGTGTTGTGTTGTACATAAAGATTCATTTGGTCAATCGATGGCGATGCATCGGGTATAAACGTGGATTGCGGCCGGTACACAATACGCTCGGTTTTTAATTAATCTGGCCGCTCGTACCGACGCCGCTTCCGAGCTCAGCACTCTAATATTTCTACTGCTACTGAGTGATTGTTACCAAAGCTTTTGTTCTACTGTTCAAAGCTTTTGCGTTGTTTAATAAATGTAATTGTTATAAATAAAGAGTTTATATACTCATGTATATAAACTCTTTATATACTCCTTTTAGTTGAGAAATTTTCCAATAGAAGGGACGCAAAGAAATAAGCGTATTAAATAATGTTATATCACTTACCGTTGGTTTCTGAGACAAAAATCTCTATATGAAACATATCGTCACCCCTGTCATCATCTTTGACGAAACAGAGATAGCAATGTGTTTTTACCGTGGATTTTAGTATCAGAAAATCACGGTTAGAAGCGTACCTCACGTTTATAATCGATTCCAAATACTTTGGGATCATCAAAATAAATAGTCTCTTCCTTTTATTTAATTGTCTTTTAAATGTAAGTGATAAATTTATATTTTAAGAATGATCACAGTTAGATAAGTGATCCTACGTTCCAGAATTTTCTATGTTAAGAAACGTTGATTTGAAAATTGTTTTCTGTTATAATCACTAACATTTCAGTGTTATTAATCTGTGTAATAGAGGGCGCTGATTTTGATGTGCTTAGTTCCGTCGAGGCATCCACGAGTGGATAATGAATGGGACACATTTACATATTATTGCACACTTAATTAAAACGTGCTCTCTCGTGATCGCTGACAAAGCCTTCAGCGAAATTAATTTATTATGAAAATAAATATCAAATAAATACTCGTATATACTAACGTTGTTCTTTGATTTTGTTTTTTGACACCTTTAACATGTAAAGGAATGTGTTAGATTAGGTTAAATGTGGCCTTACATATATGGTACGGTACATATGTTGGTCTATCTTTACTTTTCACGAAAAACGTTTTGTAATAAATACATTTCCTTAACAGTGCATTGAGTGTGAAAAATTAATTCCAACTAACAAAAGAGAGTAAATGGAAAATTATCCAAAGGCTCGTTCACACCACGCAGACCACAATAGAGAGCGGGTGATCCAGTTAAACGGTTTATCGCGGCCAACTGGTCTGCCTGTGACGTCTGTTTTATCCTTCCCCGAGGTGTTATCTACCGTTATTTTATTAAAACTCCACTGTTTAAATCGCAGTTTTAAACGTTCTATCTCTACGTCTAGAACCCTAGAGTGTAGTGAGCTTTTTCCTAATTGCTTTTTTCCTAATTCAAAGTATTGGATAACCTTTGATTTGTTGTTAAAAACATTTCTGTTATTATCCGAAAATTCAAATGCCGAACTGTACAAAAGGAATTAAAAATCTTTTTTTTTTCATTCGTAATTTTGGTGAAAATTTGAGGATGATTTGGAAAGAGCATTACGTAGTAGATGTAGCGCACTGATTGCCCTCGTTTGGCAACATCACGCGCCCCGCTCCCCCGGACAACCCGCCCCGCGCGCCCCCCTCACTCGTCCGTTCTACGTCGATAACTGATTGAAATAGGTTTCATCGCAGCGGCGGAATGCAAATCCATTTAATATCAAACTCAACCTATTTGCAATTACAAATACTCGAGCCAGAGACAATTTTAGTCATTTTTATTTGAAAAAATCATCAAAATGTACTTCAAAAGCTTACAATAAACTAATAATTAGTGAAACACATAATAATTAGCGTAAGCTACAAATATATCCGAATTGTTACTACCTTTGAAATAAGAATAGGTCGTTTTCAAAAAACATCTAAGATCTATTATCTATCAACACACATATCAAGCAGGAACAATTGTACAGTTTCCCTTGTGGTCGAGGTGATTGACATTTAGAAATGGAGGGTGAAGTGAAGGCGGCAGGGCATAGCATGCATATGTAACGCGTCTGTCTGGCTGCCCCGCTCGGACCCTTGCACGCCGCACCGCACCGCTCCGCCCACCCAATGCCTTTTCCATTTCATTTATGTAACTATTGAGCACTAGAATGTATAATACAAAAATAACAATGGCCAGCAACAGTATTAGATGCTGAACAAATGGCCCACTCTTCCGGTAAAATACAAAGACCTCATAGCCGAAGGACGTGAAGTGAAAGGAACCGTTATGTCTGATGATTGTGTTTCAGTAGATCAAATTTTAGTCTCCTTCCCTTCCCAAGGCTATAAGGAAAGCATGGGAAGAGGAAGTTGGCTTTAGTGAGGGGGAAGAAGAACATATTAGAATATAAGAGGGAAATATTCTCTTTCTGTCCACTTCAGGTGTCCAATGCATTTGTAAAACTCGACAGAGGTGTAATGGTAGAGTAAATCGTTGTTTTATTGTCAAAAGCAGTCACTTCTCGTTGTTTATATTACAGTAACATTTTTATCAGCTCAAATGTAAATGGATTAAATGTAAAGAATTCTTTAATACGTATGTTGGATGCGATCAGATTAAGGATTCGCGAAGGCTTTTAAGCGAGGCAATAGACTGTAAACGTCCGTCTTCAGCGTTTGCGCTCAGTGGAGCGACGACCGCTGTCAGGAAACGGGATATGATGGCATGGAGTAACGGATTGTCGCTTCTCAATGTGTATTTACGTTTGAAACGTTTTAAAATTAATTAGAGCGTGGAAAATCACATTTTATTTGATTTTAATGGATATTGATTTTAAAGACAAAAGATTTGTCAAATTAATTGTAAAATTGTCTTCATCTGATGACATATAGGAATTTATATATTCTTTACACATTTTAGTTAACTTTGGGCATGTTATTAGTTTTATGTTGTGGCAATAATTATATTTATTGGTTAAAGAAGTTATTTCCTTTTTGTCCTTAAGTATTGTGTTTGCAGTACCAGGCTTCGGTTTATAGATGTCTCAATGGTTAATGGACCGCGCCGGACACAAGCCGCAGACGACGCCGGAGCGCATGCCGGCAATTACGCTTCAATACGACCACCATTTGATAACACTTAAGCTAAACATTTATCCAATCCACGATATCTCAAACCATTCCACGAAAAAGGTTACGTATCATATGAAATCATTTATGAGATGTAACCGAATAGTTTCTCTGCTAAGGTTATAAATATCCCTTTATAAAACTAACAACTTATAAAACAAACTGCCCGTTGCCCGCGACTCCGTTCGCGTGGAATAAAAAAACACTTAATACATCTATGCCAAATTTCATCAAGATACGTTGAGCCGGTGAAGAGATACGTTCAAACAAACATTCATCCATCTTAACATTGGCATTTATAATATTAGTTAGATAGTGTAGTATTTTAAAGACAGGCGTGAAGTGGAAGCAATCTCGCGTTTCGTCTGATGAGTGTGCGTCCCGGAGGCCTAATTTAGTCCACTTTCCCTTCGCACCCTTTTTCTTAAAAGGCAAGGATGGGAAGTGGAAATGGACTTTCCGGACGAGAGGATGCATGGAAAGAGAAGATATTTTCTTTCTGTGCATCCTCTTCTCCGTCGATTTTAGGTAGGCAACGCATATGCAAATTCAAATTCGTGGCTTAGTATCTCTATGGGCAACGGTCACTTCGCTATTTCAGCGATTTCAGGTTGCCACCTTTTGATAGAAAAAAAATATATTGTCACTTCTAACGTCGTTCGGACATGGATCACATATGCTTGATGAGGTTTTATCAATGTTCAAACATCTTAAATATCGACAAGAGCTTTAAACAAAGCTAATTTTGATCATTTACATGGCTTTTTAGTGTTAACAATCAATATTGCCATGTGAAAACTTTAATATCTACTTCAAGCTATTGTAGAAATATCGCGTTTTAATTTCTTTATACTCATCACAAAAGACATTGTCGGTAGCGAATAATAGGGACTAGTGAGCTGCTAGGAGCTGACTGTAATCTGTAATCCTAGTATTCAGTTCGCGTGGGGGAGAGGGGATTAGTTTGGCTGATCTAGCGGAGACATGTTTCCAATTCTAAGTCCGACTCGTAAATGTCTTTTACTTCAGACGGTTACTGTTCAATTAATGTTAGGAATACTTGAAGAAGGTTTGATATTTTTCCGTAGCAGTTGTTTACGTATTGTAGTGCAGAGTAAAAACTATTTTTAAGGTCTATATTTCGAAGGTCTGTAGTTCTCAGATGATAAAAAACGTTTTATGAAGATCTGTACACATAATTTATTTCATATCACGATTTATTTTCACGTGTTAATTGAATTCACGTATGTAAAGGAGTACTTATAGCGCCAAAGACACCTTTTAAGAGGCTTAAAAATGTGATTGAAAGAATTTATACACACGTGTAGCTTTAAGCTTCTAACATCGCACATGTAACAAAATATTCTAAGAATTATACTGGCAGAAAATGAGACCATAGAGATGGAATAAAGAAATAAGTACCAGTGTAAAACATATAGGTTTCCATTTATTTATGATTTTCATACATGACACGAAATAAATACAATTCCTTATAAGTTGAAATCTGGAAATACCTTTGTGTGTATATCGTTAACGAAAACATTAGCTTTAACTTCTTATTTCTTATGTAAGTCTTAAAGAGGATGACGTAATCACTAAGTCCTATAAGTATCCATTATATTCGTAATAACATGTTTAGAAATGATATTACTGCGAAGTGCTGGAATCAATTAACTACAGGGATCTCATTACCATGCCAATTACGGAGACAAAACGCTGTTATTAATTCTGATGGAAACATCGGAACTAAATCTCTCAGGTGCACTCTCGTGGCTTAGTAGCTAGGTATAATAAATTTCACTTAAGTTCTCATGTAGCGAAACTAATTTAATATTTTGAATATGTAAATTTTAGGGTTCCGCACCTCGAAAGGAAAAAAACGGAACCCTTATTGTCACTTTGTTGTCCGTCCGTCTGTCTGTCAAGACGATCATGATGTGAAAATATGATTATTTTATTAGTTTTTTAGTGGCCTTTAACTGATGCAATTACCTTACAATATTTAAAAAAAAATATGCTAAAAGAAGCACATGCTTGATGTGAAACCTTGAAGTATTTGATCAATAGTGTGGTATAAATCATAATTTTGAACAGTGGTAGAGCCCACTTTAACATCTTCGCACGAATTGGCCCGGCACGCCCAGTGAAATACCACGACCACACAGAAGAAAAGCGTCAAGTGGAAGCTATTCCGCGTTTCGTCTGAAGAGTGTGCGTCCCCGAGGCCTAATTTAGTCCTCTTTCCCTTCCCATCCTTTTTCTTATAAGGAAAGTGGGAAATGGAAGTGGACTCTCCGGATGAGACGATGCATGGGAAGGGAAAATATTTTCTTTCTGTGCATCCTCTCTTCTGTCGATTAAAAGTAGGCAACGCATATACAATTGCGTATGTCTATGGGCAACGGTCACTTAGCTATTTCAGGTGGCCACTCGCTCGTTTGCCACTTTATGATATATAAAAAATAATCAATCTAATGTGAACACTTTAAAATACGCAATAAATCTTATAAAACATTTAAAACGCCTGATTCTTTATAGTATTTGTTCCACTATATTTATTAAATTCTCTGTGACCCTTTCCAAGTAATAAAAATCCATTTAAAATAATCCACCTTTATGAATTACGTGACTTTTGAGATCGCGTGCGACTTAATATAAAAGCAATTCAGAGGCACCTTCAAAGCATTTCCCCAGTATAACGTTTCCTTTATATTAAAAGCTAAATGGTTCTAGTTAATATTATTAATAAATGTTTATATGTTGATATTGCTTTCATATTTAATAAGAAATTTTAATAATTAATAAATTCTATTGAAGCATCTTAAATTATAGCTATGGTGACCTATTCTAGATATCCGGCTTTAAGCGGGAAGAGAATTAAATCCATTGATTTTTTCCAAGAGAAATAAACAAAAGTGAATTCCGTCTAAATTTAGATATTGCCGGAGTATTTTCCCAGCTAATAAACTACAATATGTGTACGAACAGTAACACCGATGGCCGTCTGTAACGCGCACAATTAATTCCTTATAAAGCCAGTGTTAAGGAAGCTTTCGTACATTCTTGGTTTATTGCTTTGACCTATATGACCTTGTTTAATAAAGAAGTAGAAAAAACCTTATATTTTATCTTATATTTTTTTAGTAAATATCCTAAGAAGTTTTGTATATTTACTGTATGTTTTATGTTGTATACAGACAAGCTTAAGTAAAATATAGTCTTGCGCCGCTATCGCAGTGGAGTTCGGGTTGGGGTTCAATAAGACTGAGCTCAGGCACGTGGCTCGCACGATAAGTGAGTCACTGCGGGAGCTACAACAGAAACTCAAACGGCCCTATCTGTATTCCTATATTACTGTGTTAAAAAATAGATATTTTTGTCTCTCAACACCGTATCCGTAACACTCGATCGACAAGGGTTCATTCTTAAGAATTACACAGGCTTCGTTTAATTTCTTTTCTGCTTAAATATATATGCATAAAATTCGATGTCTAATTTCATATACTAAGGATTTTTAAATGTCCCATTTTATTATAAAGTAGCTTGACATATTTTGAATCATCACTGACATCTTTTGATTACACGGATCATAATCACAGGATGTGAACATTCACCAGACGACAAATATTGACGATTCCAGTCTGTAGTAAGCGCTCGCAAACTTCTGTTTGAATGAATTATGGTTAAGTTTGAATTACCATCGAAGAGAACAGATTTAAGTGTTCTATAGTCAATCGTTGTCTAATATGGCTAATGTATACTCACAGGCCAAGAAGTTAACATTTTTGTGATACATTTAAGAGGTCCAAAACTGTTGCATATACCCTTGATATATTTTAAAGTATTTTGTATTTTTATTTCAATATTTTTTTAGGACAAGCTTTAAATTTTATAGTTATGTATGTATTTTATCAATTTTTTTGTAAGGTAAACGTTGTGAGTAGAGCAGCAACGTATAGCAGTCAAGGGGCGAGCAATCGATTTGGTATCCTTTGCATATTATAACGATGTTACATTGAGCTTCATTACTCGCTTCAATATTCCCTAGTCAGGATATCGAAGCTGTCTGCTCCTTTACACAACAGCTCCTGTAACGAGTTTGTCTTTACTGTTTCAAGAAATAGATTGGATGTGGACAATAATTTAGTAGATTGATTCTAGATTTAATTAAGTTTTACTTTTGTATTTTATTTGTCAAATGTCAAACTTGATAAGTTGAAATAGAATTGTACGAACAATAACTGCGATGTAATTTGTCAGTTAACAAGCATATAAAAAGTCTGGAAGTTTTTTTTTATATTTTATGGCGTTCTGACGAATTGAATGTAAACTTTTTGGATAAAAAGATAATTCCATTGTACGGTTCGTGATGGCCGACTACGGATTCAAATTTGTCGAATGACATATTCGTTTTTGTTTTTTTTTTTGCGACTTTGTAACAAAAGGTTGCTATGTTCAATTTAAATTTATAATTCTTGACCACGTACACGTAAACGTGTAATATAGTTTTATTTTTTGTTACGAGAAAAGATAAAAACTCAAGGGCTTAAGAACTTTAGTTGTAACTACTCTATTTAAAAATCAACTACAGTTTAGCCAATCATTAGTGATTTTAAAATTAATCTTATTAATTTTATAAATTACTACTACTTCTTAAGTTTATTTTAATTTCTCGCAGACGGAGTCGCGGAAAACCGCTAGTATGTCAAATAAGCTCAGGCGTTTATCTTTCCTATTTTTAAATCTGTATCCTAGTTTCCTGGATTATTCAGTTCAAACAGTGCCCTCCTGTTAACGGATTCAACTTTAAGTTCCCGCTCAACGCTGTCGCAAGCCGGTGCACTGCTGAGCGAGCACTTAATTAGAGCCGACGTGTGAGTTATTGCTTACGGACGATTACCAGCTTTAATGTCGCTCACAACGCTTGCGTAAGTCCCAACTCATTGTGTTACTACGGCTATTATAATCGTTTTTCAATAAGCCTTTTGTAATGGTCAATTTAAAATGCTTCCTATTTATTCTTGGATCCCCATCTATGAAGTCGTTCCAGTTTCTAGTTGTGTAGATCTTGTACTTTGTCTCTTTAAGATAGCTACCCTAAGATTATTCTTAGTTTATGATTTAAACTAGCTGTCGTACATGGCATCGTCGGCGCGTAATTAAAAAAAAAACTTAAAAAGTAGCCTATGTGTTCTTCCAGTCTATGTTCTACATCCATGTCAAATTTCATAAAGATCCGTTGTGTCGTTATGGATCGCTTCAAACAACCATCCATCTAAACATACGCATTTATAATATGACGTAAGATTTTATGAATAACACGATTTGACGATGACTTTACGTATTAATAACAAAGAACAGATATTTTTCTTATCAGAATTTATACTTGATTTTTTACATCGGATAGGATGGTTCATATTGTTGCCAATATCAGATCGGCTTATGTCGCAAAGGGTTGTTATGGACAGTCGCGTGCAACGCTCTTCCGATACTCTAACCCAGTGTCTTATCGAATGTAAGTGACGTATACATTTTTAAAGATTTATTGTTTACTGAACGTGACTGTACACAAAACGTGCTTCTCCTTGAGCCACGTGAGAAAATCGTTTGGAAGTACAACATTGGCTGTCAGATGGGGAATGAATTAGTTATGTAAATATTTTGCTTCAAAATCGAACTAGAGGCAATTTTATTAGACACTGTATAAGTGAACAAGTAACACTTACTGCACCCTGAGTGAACTACTGAGTGATCGTTTATTTAATCATAAAGGTGAGTATAGACTAGAGCATTTACTTGTACCACTGGTATTGCTTATGTCCTTGGGCGACGTTGAACACCTCGTTGTTACCGCTGCTCGTTTGCCACTTTCTGTTATAAAAAAAACAACAACGACCTGCTCTATGATATGTTCTAATGTATCATACTTTCACGAACCGCACGTGCTTTGGAAGCTGTTTTTTTACTTGTATTATTCGTAAGAACGTTACATTACATTGAAATGCTCGAGAAAATGCTCTGGTGTATATTCACCTTTAAACTTCTCTGAATATGACCAAATGATATGCCATTTTGTAAGAATTATTAGAGAGCGTCGGTGGCTCAGTGGTCAAGCACTTGACTTGCAATCTGCAGGTCCTGGGTTCGAATCCCGCCATGTACCAATGTGTTCGTTCGACGTTCTTACGGTGAAGGAAAACATCGTGGTGCAACCTGCACATATCTGAGAAGAAATTCAAAGATATGTGTGAAGTCAACCCAACCCGCAATTGGCCAGCGTGGTTGACTATGGCCTAGTCACCCGTAACTTAGGGTAGGCTCCGAGCCCCTCGGTGGGGACGTATAGTTAGCTGATGATATAAGAATTATTTTAAAGGTAAAAATTGATAGATGAGATATTAAAAAATAAAAGTTTTTGTTTATACGTTTCAGTTAGATTTATATAGCTAGCTGGTCTATGAGTTGTTCAAATAAAAGCTTTTTCCCAAGCCCGGTGTAAGGGTGGCGTCTGCAAATAGACTCATTGTTATTTATGATACCTAGCGCCGGTTTATTCCCTTCCGTCTGGTTCCTCGACCTTTGCCGACTGAGGAAAAATATCAGTTTTTCATTTTAATAAACATCGTCTAGTAATGCAATAATTAATACTTAAGTTTAATATTAAAAGACACTGGAAAATATTTTCATATTATCTTTTGTTTACAGGTAGACCTCGGCTTGCATTTGCCGTAACAACTAAATTAATATTTTCTTCCCCACTTCGAACATCTTGTAAGTACTTTTTTTTAAAATTTGATTTTTAGACACTTTAAAAACATCAAATAAAGGTATCCATTTATTTGCAACGATAAATGAAAACACTTTTATATTTGCGCATTGAAATTTTAGATTATCGTATACTAGCTGTCGCCCGCAAATCCGCGCGAAAAAAAAGCTTAATAAGTAGCCTATATGTTCGTTCAGATTATGCTATACATGTGTGCCAAATTTCATCAAAATCCGTTGTCATCCATCCAAACATTCGCATTTATGATAATATAATAGTAAGATATGTTTCCGTATTAGGCTTACATTGTTATAGGTTTCATTTACTATTATCTATGTACATTACATACAACATATACAAAATATAGTTTATATTAGTGGATGTATTTCATTATTCAGCTTACTCTACCGCGCATCGCAACGTAGCTTTGACGATTAAATTTCCTGATTAAACCGGGTAATCGCTTGTAAGCTCTCAAACACTCTTTGACACACACGACCGGGAATAAATTGATTTAATAATATACAACTAACACTATCGTCTTTAATTATTAAGTTATAATCCTAATTATACTTATGAAGATCTTCGTATAAATTTTGTGAGTTTTACGTAATAATTATTTACACAAACCGAATACTATAGATATAGAGCTAATTATTGTAAACTTATATAAAAACGGCTAAACACTCACGTATATTCGTCCGGTGACGGCACCGACTAGTTTCGAGCCCATCGGGGGCCCTTCATCAGGGTGAGTGGGACTGGTATTATTTCGCGGACGCGGCCCGTCGCTCACTCAAGTCGGTGCCGCCAACGGACGAATATACGTGAGTGTTTAGCCGTTTTTATATAAGTTTATTATAATGTCTCACGGAAGTTTGAATAATCTAATTATTGTATTGTAAAACTAGACCACGCCCGCGACTTCATCAGCGCAGAATTTAAAAAATAATCTATAATATGCCCGCTTAGATCAGCTACCCACCCCACAAATTACCATGAAAATCGGGATGGTTATCGTGGATTTGTGAGAAGGTATCTCCAGAACGGCTGCATGGATTCCGATGACATTTGACATTGATGTAGAACATAGTCTCGAAGAAAATATAGTCTACTAATCAAGTATTTTTATTCCATGCACAGAGTCGCAGGCCACAGCCAGTAATAATAATGAATGTTCGATGTTTTACGTAGTAAAATTGTCATATTTTCAACATTTATAGAACATGGAATACGATATGAAATTGACGGGAAATGTAACGTTTTGCAAAAGGAAATAGCTATTTCATTTGCACGTATTTTGTAATAGAATAACTTTAAAAGAGCGTTTTAATTTGAAATTTAAAACTAAAGAAAAAACCTGTATTGTATTATGTTATTTTATTAACCTTAGTAATCTATTAGTAATAATATAATAGAAGGGAAACAATTAAAATAAAAACTATGAAAGGCAAAAAAGAAAAAGAACCTTTTCATATCAGAAATTCATGATATTTTTATTAGCTGCCAGTCAAAACAAACGATGCTTTTTAAATGTATTTTTTTCTAAAAAAGCATCTGAAGATTAAAACTATCTTCTATAACTAGTTCTATAAACTTCTTCGCTGAAGTCTAAGTTGTTAAGTTTTCAAACTATCCGCAATAGCTACGACTGTGAAATGGAAAAATTTGTTGCGACTAAAGCGCTTCCTTAACTTTTCAAAAGCGGTATGCGGTTTCTAAGAAAAAGTAGAGTGGACTTATGTGTTTTAATACTTTGAATAAAAACGAATAAAGTAGATAAAACTAGTAATCATTCAGCAAAAGTACGAAAACGATTCGTATATATCGATATCTAATTCGTAATTGTAATCGGTGATTACAAATACGAATTAGTTAGTTTTGTTATATTTTGTTTTGTTTAAATAAAAAGAAAAATATTAGTTGTTAGACTAAATATTTCGATTTTTTATATTTATATGAAAGCGAATAACAATTATTCCCTTTTCTTAGCTTTGGATTAAAAGACGTAAAAAATCTTAAGTACGCCTCTTTCTATATTATTGAAATTAATCTAAGTTAGCGGTTTTTAAGTAATATTACTTGACTTTCATAAAAGCTAAAGTTAATCGTTGAACTTTACAAGCGCATAATGAAGTGAGGCTCGACATTTTGCAAAGGCTCGGGACTGCGCATTTTGTTTGCGATCACACTGGAGCTTCTTTAATAATGATGAATATTTTACGCATCTCATTTTTTGTAATATTCCAATGAAGTGAATTCTTTTAAGGAAACAATATTAAATTTGTTGTAACATAGTGCTGCGCATAAAGGATACAAACATATTTGCAACAGATAAATTAGAAAGTGGACGTTGAACAAAAGATATTAAAATGGGAGGACTCAAAATTACTCCATCGACAAGTTCTTAGTTCCTTAATTTCGAACAACACTTTCCCAAGTTATTCTTGTATAATTTTAAGCTATAAAGTTAATATCCAGTTGCTTCACCCATATGTGTTATTCATTGCCACTTTTATTTGGTCGTTACATAAGCAGTCCCATATTTCAGATTTCTGACACTAAATTTACACTGAGATCCTCCTATAATAATCATTTAAACACCCTGAGTGTGGTAATTGAAGGAACAACGGCTTTTTACATTAAGCCTATACTTATAAAGACTTAATAATAGGGGAAGGAAAATTATCCTAGTATGATTCAAATTACTTCTTTAAATATTCATTAATAAGTTTCAGTGTAGTTTCATTGAAGGTGACTTTAACTTTTTCTAACTTTTCCGTACCTATTTAGTCGGCGGATTCGTTTATAACTTTAGTAAGAAGTCTAGATCGTGTTATTTATGGTATCGTTCGAACATTCCCTTCCGTCTGGGGCCTTGACTCTTTAATGGGTCTGAAGTTCGCACTGTCTCCGGTTATAACTTATGATAAACGACCAGTCGGCTTTTAGCATTTATCTTACGGATATGTTTTATTTAGTTCATTCTTGTTATTCTTTTGTTTTTTAATTTTATTCCACGAAAAGAATTTTTAATTTTGATTTATTACATTTTCATAAAGAAACTTTATTCAACGTAACAGTGGTAGAGCCCGCTTTAACATCTTCGCACGAATCGGCCCGGCTCGCCCGGTGCCACGACCACACAGAAGACAGGCGTGAAGTGGAAGCAATTCCGCGTTTCGTCTGATGAGTGTGCGTCCCGGAGGCCAAAATTAGTCCTCTTTCCCTTCCTATCCTATTTCTTATAAGGAAAGAATGGGAAGTGGAAGTGGACTTTCCGGATGAGAGGATGCATGGAAAGGGAAAATATTTTATTTCTGTGCATCCTCTCCTCCGTCGATTAAAGGTAGGCAACGCATATGCAATGGCGTATGTCTATGGGCAACGGTCACTTCGCTATTTCAGCGATTTCAGGTGGCCGCTCGCTCGTTTGCCACCTTGTGATATAAAAAAAAAAAAAACCTTGTAGTTTATCTCTATGCAGTAGACAGAAATGGCAGTCCATATTCGCTTCGAAGTTCTTGATCAGCCCACTTGATCTTATATCTTTCTAAAATTATAAATGCGAATGTTTGAATGGATGTTTGTTTCAAGGTACCTCCAGAACAGATGTTGGGATCTCTGAAATTTAGGCTACCAATTAAATTTCTTTTTATTACACGCGAACGGAGTCTCGGACAGCTGGTTAATGGATAAAACTAAGTCTTGTTCCTATACATTGATAAACAATATAGAAAGTTACCAGTTAGACATCGAATCGAGTCATATTGAAATAGATAATATCAATAGTTATGTCTTGATATAGTCATAGAAACTTCAATGTATCGTCAAAGCGCTGGAGTAGTTGCTGTTGTCGATAAAGTTAATTTTGTCGCAAATGTTGATTGTGTTAATATTGACAATGGAGCTGCCGTCGCGTCACTTCGCACGTGCGTCTGTGGATGTTTTATATTCCGCGGTGAGGTCGACGAACACTTAATGAAGTGGGGCTTAACTTTGTATAGAGGTTCGAGGGTCGCAATGAGGGGATCGTGTGTGATTACGCGCCGCGGCAGTCAAACGCCCGCCTACACTCTATCTGATCTTTGATAAACTCGAAAAGCAAATGTTATTTTTTATGCTAATAACCGTATTTTTAACAATGGATTCCTTGTTGAGGCACATTTTTTGTTTGGGAAAAAATTATAGTGACATTTTGCTTTTTATAAAATAGCCAATATACTGCCCTTCCCATATTCATCAAAAGACAATATGCGTGCTTCAGTCCAACAAAAAACGTTAATATTAAATTTTCTTTGAAAAAGTCAAATAATATCCTTGTTTTTTAAAAGAACAAAAAATAAACAAAGGAAGAAATAATTGACCTACATTATCCTGTATAGACATAATCCGTAAGCAATAACTGGCATAACAGTGGCATGCCGCGGATTCGCTCACGTCTCGCGAGGTTCGACCCAATGAGCACACGGAATGAGAGGAATGGTGCATTTCCCTAGGTACAGCGAGCAGTACGCGGTGTATGTTCATATCATGATTATAAATCATATATATTGCATTATCTTAAACAATATTTGTTTTTTTTTAAAGAAACTTACGAGTTTTTGCCATCGAAAGATGAAAGTCTGAATTTTCGATTTCTTAGGACCACTTAGGAACTTTTAATAATATCTTGTTCCTTAGATCTGTATTCATAAAGAGAGAATGAAATAACTTCTTTTTTTAACTTTATTTAATCGTCGTAAAGTCTCATTGTTGCTCCCTGCTCTCCGTCTTCACGCATCATTGCATCTTTTATATTGCTCCATTATTACTGCATTACTCCTCCCATTTGTTTTTGGGGTAAATTTATTGCGTCACCTCGGCTCCCGGTTTTTCACCGCCCGCTTATAGAATGCAAATGTCTTATGAAATTGGGACATTTTTATCGATCTATTTGAATATTACTTTATGTTTGAACAAAACTGATGCATTAAATAAATTCAAAGGCTTCTTATGCCATGCGGTTTTCTCTGGATTTTTTTCCTTTGGCATAGCAAGTCGAAGCGTGATGTATAGTAACATAGTGATCAGATATATACTACTTAAAGTTTGCAGCACATTTACAGTCATATGTTTTTTTTTGAAAATTGTGTATTCAAAACTTCGAATTTGTCTTCGTCTTTACAGACATGCATGTGAATTAATTCTTACTGGTATATGTTTGAAATATTTGCATGTTACCGTTGCACCTTTGAGCGGGCACGCAGGTAGGTCAGCGCGGCGGCGGTGTCGCGTTCGAATCGATGCCCCGGCGCCAGTGCGACGACCTGCCTTCCCTCCCCCTCTCTCCACACGTACCAGCCCACATACCATATTAATTACTCGTAATACAATCCGTTGATGTACTGACTTTCTAACAATATGGTAAAAAATCCTAGATAGCCAAACTCATGCTTCATGATGAATCAATCATCTCTGTAGCCCAATTGACTAATATTATCCTAGTTGGTATACCTAACTGCGCAATGGCGTCTTTTGGGTTCGATCTATTGCCGAAGAAAACCCTGTTTGATGTTGAAAAGATTGTCTCCATTAAAGTTCTGCTTTGATAAACTGGCCGCGATAATTTATAATTATCAGAAGCAGAAGACGGAGCATTTAGTACTGCCTTTTAAAAGGGATAGGATTAGGTCCTCGAGATTAAGTCTTATCGACGCCATTTGTGAGGTCAATGAAACGGAACTTTCTTCCCAATCATTTGTAAGACGATTTGTGCTGCGATCGTCTGCAAACGAGACCGCTCGGAGATTTGTTGCTCTTTGTGAATGTTTGATCAAGAATGAAATGGTTGAGTGATACGGAACAGAGAATACAATGGAGCCTCCTCTTTTTACAAATATTAGAAAGAACTGTGAAGTATAAAGGCGTATCTTTGAGGATACGTTGTCTGACCACATATCTACTATCTATTGTGAACATTTCTTTGTTTCTTCGTTATAAAAAAAATCGTCAGATTCGTTCAGATTTTCATCTTCATCGATCTATTTTCACCAATATAATGAATCATCCAATTGTATGCTCCCCTATCGTATTTTGCCACGTTTATTTCATATTATAAAATTTTGCGGAATGACGTTTTCTTTTAAAAAAAATCGTGACGTCTTTGTCGCGCATTTTCCTGTGACTACAATGAAGCGAGAGTAGGTCGAGGCAGGCTTTTGTACAGTCTCATCTGGCTATATAAACTGTCATCTGCTTTCCAGCTTTTTATCATTTTAAACTAGAAATGATAGAATAATTGCCCACGTACATTGTAACGAAGATGCGTACTAATTTTCAAAATAGAGTAACAAGTAACAATGTAGATTAATCTTAGTTAACTTTGTAAATACTTTCATACTATAAAGGTTACTCATGGATTTTTTATACGAGTTATGATACATGTATTTTATGTATGATTTTGTCATTCAATAAAATGTACGTATGAAAGCTTTGCCTTTAATATTTTCGTTACAGGATGATCTATATTTTCGTAGACAAATTAACTCGATGTAACAAGCACGAACAATGCGAGTTATGTAACATACGAAATGATATCGGATTTATAATACCGAATATACGAGTGTTTTTTCCACATTCGACGTTATATTCTGAAATTTCACGTAATTTTAACATGACTCATACCAAATAATTGACGAGAAAACAGTAACATTTCTTTAACAAACGTAAAATATTATTATAAACTAATTAAAAAGGGCTACATTCACGTATAGAAAGGACCAACTGGTTTCGGATCCCTCAGAGTTCTTTCGGTTAGTGATTACCGGGCTAGATTTGCAGTAACGTCATGCTTCGCAATATCTTCTTTCTATATATATATATTTATAAAATTGGAATGTTTGGTAATAAATTAGGCTTTTTTTATTCTCCGCTGATGTAGGCAACCGCTAGTTATTGAGAACAGCATTTTTCATTTTAAACTCACAACTTGCCGCCACCGGACGAATATACGTGAGTGTTTAGCCGTGTTTATATATCAGTTTAGTATAATGTCTCACGAAAGTTTGAATAATTTATTGATTTTAAAATCAATTTCTAGTATAAACAAAACGCTGGTGTATTTTGTGGCGAGAGGCCATCGAGGTAAGGAAGTGGTTGCAATCGATTGCCCGGCGCCGCGCCGAGGACTGCTACCCCTTTGCGTGTCGTATTAATTCCACGAATACATTAGTGATTTCATTAGTGATGTTACACTTACCGAGTTTGCATTGCGTCAACAAATTTGAATAGGGCAATTGGTAAGCAAAATTAAATCTCAAGAGTATAAAGCCACAATTACGAAAACAAATATTATAATGATTTAGTTTTTTCAATTATGTTCGACACAAAAATAAATAAAAATTGTAAATGTAATAAAATTATCAAGAAAAGCTAAAAAAAATGTAAAAATTCTTTGAGCCTCCAGATGCAACATTTTAAAATCGTGTCTTGACCTACTCCCAGTTCGTTATTGTAGTATTAGCGTTGTGCTGAAAGGTCTCCACGTAAAATGTTTTTAAATTAACGTCATGTCACAGAGCTTTGTAGTTGTCGGCGAAAAGGGGGCGACCTTAATATGTATTGTTAAAAACTAGGTAAAAAAGTTAAGTAGTGCAAAGGAATTAACGTAAACGGTTTTTCTATTTAATTATGTTGAAAACAGAAGTGAATGAAGACTAGTTTTGAGGTTATCCTAATCATCAAGTGAATCGCGTGAATGAATCTTTTTTTTTAAGCCCTACACGTCCCTGTCTTGTCTAAATTTTTCTGGACATCGCTACCGAAAAAACCCGCGTTCAAACCGACTTGTTTGTTAGGCGTATGGTAAACTAATTAAGTCGTACATAGCAAAATATATTAAGGAAAGAAACTTATCGCATTCGATTTCATAGACTTTGATGATATATGTAAATAATAGCTCTGTTTTGATAAACAACCACAAATTCGTTTGACTTCATTCGATGGAAAGCCGTGAAATAAACTGTGTCAGTGATTTGTAAATGAGGTTGAATGGACTCTCGCTTGATAACCGCAAGAATACTTAAATATTAATAATTTTCAGACTTAGTTAAAAAAAATTGGATTATTTTAAAATCACAGAGATATAAAACAGCTATTTAACAATGGACGGAAAAAAAAGCTGGAAGTCGAACTTCATCATCATCATCATCATCATCAGCTCGCTATACGTCCCAACCGGGGGGCACGGAGCCTACCCTACGTCAAGGGTGATTAGGCCATAGTCAACCACGCTGGCCAAGTGCGGGTTGGTTGACTTCACCTTTGATTTTCTTCTCAGATATGTGCAGGTGGCATCACGATGTTTTCCTTCACCGTAAGAAAGTCGGATAAATGTACATATGTAAATCGGAAATCGAAAAACACATTGGTATATGGTGGTATTTGAACCCAGGACCTACAGATTGCAAGTCAAGTGCTTGACCTCTGAACCACCGACGCTCTATCTCTCGAATCGAACTTAGGGGCAAAAAAATAACTGTATATAAAGGTTTTGTACCACACGTAAGACAATGTAACTATTAAATATTCATAGTGTTACAAAAAAATATATGCAACGCGAAATTCGGATGTATTGTTCAGTAGCGCAGAAGATAGTGCGGAAATTTTCCCCGCTATTTGCAGCAGGAGGCCTCGTTTGCTTTTGATATTCACAATCGAGGCCTTTGTGTGTGCATTGCAATCCACTACAATATGGAATCACCGTGTAAACAGAGAATGCGTTATTTATTATATTCGATGTTCTTTTTATAACATGATGTAATTTTTGAAAATGGCGAACCTAAGTTTATTGGCATCTACTATTTACCTTTGGTTGTTTGGTTTTAAACATGCTTAGAATTTATTTTATTGAGTAAAGATTTCGTGAGTGCCATTAATTAAAAAAAATATTTTATTTATATCTACAAGACACATTATTTGCAGCAGTAGCTATTTCCCGATCTCATAGTATGTTTAAGTTGGGTATAAGTCTTTGTATGGTGTACTGTATAAAAACGTTCTGGTTATTTACATTGTTCTTGTTTTCATAAGTCTGGTTGACGTTAATGCAGTAAGTCACAAGGTTACGTAATACAGTTGAAATCGATGTCACCACGTCGTCAGGTCGAAGACCTCGTATGTTGAACTAGTGTTATTATCTTACGTCTCTTTTTAGTATCATGATTATTCTTTATGCCTGAATAAATGTTAAACTTTCGGCAAATACACTGGTGTTGTTTGTGTCCAAACACGAAAAATAAGGCATTTTCGAATATGGGGTTATAACGTAATGACAACGGCAACGCATCTGCGGTTCCTCTGGTATTGCTGATGTCCATGGGCGTCGTTGAACACCTTGGTGTTCCCGCTGCGGGTTTGCCCCCTTCTCTTATAAAAAAAATTCTATTCATAATTCGTTATATGATGGAAGACTACAATAATAATAAAACTAGAGCAGTAATAAGGCAATGTAGTCAGTTATTCAATGTCCGGCGATTGCAGCCGCAAACTTTGTCACATTTTACGAGGATTCAAATTTGTACTAGTATTTGAGAAATTTTAATTAAATTTAACAAACATTCTGGAAATATATTGTTACATTTCGACTAATAGATTTTGATATTCATTTAATGGTAAGGTACTCGGAAGTATAATTTAAAGCTGACGATACGACTTTTGTTTTAAAAACGTTACCCTTTTATGTCGGGCAATAGACAGCAATATTTACTACGTTTGATCGTAAATATCACATGCGCGGATTTTTCACATATCCCATGCGTGCATTTCGATTATCTCGACGAAAAATTGTCGAAAAATTCAGGCGAAATCGTTAGCGTAAAACGCTTTAAAGTGTCGCCGCGAAACCAACACGTACTTTCCATTAATTGCTTTTTACGTTGTTTTTTATTTGGCGGTACGACTTTAGCGTTCAAACGGCCCGTGAACGGTTTAACAAATCAGAAGCGTAGCTCTGTACACAACGCGGTAACTTTTGTTGGGGTACTAACGAGCGATACAGACTGAGTATGGTAAAGAAATTGAAGGGTTTGGTAATGTTATTTTTATTTTAATTTGAGTGCAATACTGGACATATAGTGTATTGGCTATGGTCTTGGTTGTCTCTAACGCCAACGTCAAGTGTCAATCGTGACAGTCGTCACACGGCAAGCGAGCGCAGCGGTTGTATGGTGCGTTTGTATACGTGGTGTGGTGTCAAGTGAGCCGTAAAATTCTCCAAAGACTGAAGAAATACTAGTTATAAACATAGCCTATGTCACCGGGGGATATGTAGCTTTCCAACAGAGAAAGAATTTTTCAAATCGGTCCAGTCGTTTCGGACCCTATTCAAAGCAAACAAACATTGAATCAATCTTTACAATATTGTAGATCACGTTATGAAAAATCACATTATGAAATGGTCACACACATAACACATTTGACCTCTGCCGTATTACTTTGATAGTATGTACTATCAAAGTATTTGAATTGTTGAAGAATTGTTTTCGATGAAAAAGCTTTTATATGTATAAAAGCTTTTTCATCGAAAACAATTCATAATTAAATCAATCAGCTTGTAGACACGATAAAATTACAAATTATTTTCGATGCAGAGGTAATTAAAGGGCATCAGCCATTTTAGTTGAGAACCGTTTCCAGGGCAGCTAAAGTTAAATTACTTTCCGTAACTACAGGCCCATTAATCGGCAACTGATGGTGTAAAACAGCCTGCCCTGTTCCACGATAACGCAACCGAACTAACTAACAATTACTCTAAATTCTCTTACAATTTAGTATAGTTTTACACTATAGCAACACTATCTGTCGCCCGCGACTTCGTCTGCGCGGAATTAAAAAAACTTAGTGAGTAGCTTTTCTACATGCTAAATTTCAACAAGATCGATGCAGCCGCTCTGGTGATACCTTCAAACAAACATCCATCTATCTATCCATCCATCTAAATATTCGCATTTATAATATTAGTAAGATATGAGTACGATATAAGGATGTTGTAAGCATTGCCATTAGTCTGATGATATGAACCCTTACTGTTAATAAATTGCCTTTAGTTAGATCAAATCAATTGATTCTTAATGTCGTATTATTTCGTCCCGCAGAGAGTCAAGTTACCAGTTAATTGAAAACTGACTTTCATTATGATTAGTTGCGTTTTGTCAACACCATGTTTGTACAAAAGAAATAAAGTTAAAAGAACATTGATAATTATTATAGATAACTAAGTAGTTTCTTCAACAGTTACTGTGGATTTCCGATACCAATATTACCGCATAAAACATATTATTATCTCTGTTTTGTCAAAGATAATGACAGGGATGACGATATGTTTATATAGAATATATATTATAACAGTAGTAATATATGTTATAACAGTGGTAGAGCTCGCTTTAACATCTTCGCACGAATTGGCCCGGCTCGCCCGGTGAAATACCACGACCACACAGAAGACAGGCGTGAAGTGGAAGCTATTCCGCGTTTCGTCTGATGAGTGTGCGTCCCGGAGGCCAAAATTGGTCCTCTTTCCCTTCCCATCCTTTTCTTTATAAGGAAAGGATGGGAAGTGGAAGTGGACTTTCCGGATGAGAGGACGCATGGAAAGGGAAGATATTTTCTTTCTGTGCATCCTCTTCTCCGTCGATTTAAGGTAGGCAACGCATATGCAATTACGTATGTCTATGGGCAACGGTTACTTCGCTATTTCAGCGATTTCAGGTGGCCGCTCGCTCGTTTGCCCCCTTTTGATAAAAAAAATAGAGATTTTGGTGTCAGAAACCAACGTTTATTCATTAACAGTTAGTTATGCTTCACGGTTGATAGTGTTGTATGAAGTTTTGTATAATGCTCTAAAAAAACTAATATAAAAGTGTCGAGGCGTGGAATTCGTCTATTGTGAGGGCAGACGTAGACGTGTAAGAAATGAAGGAATATTTCCACAGAGTTTGTTCACGAGGCGTAAAGTTGTTTTTATAATTCACACACGAGCCCTTTGTTTGGCTTAGAAAAATCTGCCCTTGTTCATGTATCATGACGCTTTTTACATTCATTTTTATTGAGTTGAAAATTTTATGAATGGTACATTTTGTTTTGTAGGCTTTTCCTTAGTATTTATCCCTATTATTGATTTTGAGAAATTCGTCTATGAAAACGTATGTGTTTTCAAAAATGACACGACATTCCCTAATATATCAAATAGTAAATAGTATGGTATGAACTATACAAAAGTTCACTTAGTAAGTTTTTTTTTTTACTCGGAATTTTTTTTTAGCCAATAAACTAATTATAATTACATTTAACAATGCTAATCACGGTGCGTCTAAATAAAATTCAATAGGGATGTAATGAAAGTTGTTAATTTTGTTGGCTTTGATATTCGTCCTTCATAAATATCGGCATTCGGAAAGCGATGGAAAAAAGAAACGGTTTGACACAACCATTATGCGAATCCATCCCCTTCGCAGGGGTGTCACGCATGCGCAGGGCACTGAGCCGCGCCGCCCGCCGCAGTCCGCCGCCCTGCTGCCTCGGCGCCGCACGTCGCAGCCCAACCACCCTTTCTTCAACGCCGCACTGACGTCGAACGAGTTATTTTTATCATGTTATAACGTGTGAAAACCTGTGCTAGAGTGTTGCTGTGACCTTATGCGTTGATGGATGTTCACAACTCTTTCTTCTACCACTGTGATGTAAGTAGTCTAAGATATTCGGGTCACCTCAATACCCAATAGTCTACGTAAGGAGAAATTAAATGCTTAATTCCGATTGTTATCAGACGCGATTACATCGACGTGGTAAATTTTACTCTACTACCAAGTCTGATTCTGTCACGTAACACGTTACTTAAACGTTAGGATTTTCAACATGTTTTGCGTCTAACTGAATTGTTAATTTATTGAAAATGAGCACGAAATAAACAGTGTGGTAAAATTATATTCGAATATTAACTAGGAATTATAATCTACAGCAGAAACTAGAATATTCCTTCCCTAAATATAAGCAAAAAGGCTTCAAGCGGCCAGACTAGACGGTCCCAAACACAGAGCTAAGCTCTTTAGGGGAATCGGATTAGGAAACTAAATTACGCAGAATATTCTGTAAAAACTACGCCTTAGAAACGGAATGAGCGTGACCCTATTTATGTTCACGGCACGATCGAGCAACGGAAAACGACCCCCGAGTACGACTTCTAATAAACTCAAATGCGGTATTTCTCCTTTAACAATTATTCTGTCACGACAATTTATTATGCTGAGCTTTTGTGGTGCGCGTTAAAAAGGTTACGTGGCAACATTTCGTTTTAAAACTGTTTCCATGCTGTTGTATAGTGTTAATCGGTTGCCTAGCTCATTTTAACATGAACTATTAAATGTTCATAATATGCTGAGTAAAATTGTATTGTTTTTTAGCATTCTACAAATATTATTGTCCATGAAATTTGTCGACCTTGTAAGGACACGCAAAATTACTAATCTCAGACGTTGTCTATCACATTATTTGTCAAAATTTTCACGATTTCACAAAACAAATGGAACTACACTTAGCATCATTCAAACAAGCGCTTTGTATATTATGAACCTAGCCGTTTAACTTTATGACGCGTATTTCTTACAATTACCTAAGTATACACTACTTTCCCATACAAATTTTATTTAAAAATACTAAAAGAAAACACCTTTTTAACTTTTTTTTAACAAAAACATATCTTATAACAGACGGAATAGGTCAAATGAATTTTCAGTCGACGGACCCGCTGTATGCTAATGACTAAATTATATTTCGCTGTGTTTGGGTTTTGCAAACAAAGTTCAAAGGGGCGAGTATGATGGAGATGGTTTGATATTAACTAAATTTTCGTATCTTTATATCTAATAAATTATTCTCTTTTAACCGAAATCAATACTCGATTCTAAAGTACGATTAAAAAATTGTCTTAATAGCTTTGAATGGTTTGAACTTTCGAGCGATAATATAGTGAATTTATTGACCATCTTAACTCACGTATGATCGTCTGGTGACGGCACCGATTAGTTTCAGCCCCCTTGCTGTCCATCTTCAGGGCGAGTGTTTATTTTGGGTTCTTCGCTATCGTGTCACGTCTCGCTTAATGCCTTTTCCGCTATATTTACTAAATTCCTAATTAATTTATTAATAACTTTATATGAAAGAAACACAGAAATGATTCAATCGTTATCTAAACAATTTAATATACGTTTTAGGTTATTATTGTGTTCTTTCGATCAGATAAATTTGAAACAAATATATAAAAAAAAATCGCGGATAAGTAAAATAGTTCGAGATGGATTGTTGATTTCAGTCGCTTATTAACATTTCGAGTTTTAGAATATCACAAAGGTTGATTACCATTATAATTTTGTGAAGAAAGGTTTTAAAATTATTTAGAGCGATAGCTGAGTACTTTGATTGAACGTTATTAAATCAATGAAGAGTCCTTTCTCTGCTATTGACTAATGGAATTGTATACCTGTCATTCAACGTTAATTGAATGATTGTCAACGCGAGTTTTATGTTCCGATGCGAATTTCATCCCAATGATGATATCGCAAGTCGAAATGAAATTATACATACAACTATATCCTATATGGATGGTAAATTGTATCCGGGCATTGTGGCAATCGATGGGGGAGGCCTACATCCAGCAGTGGACAAGTTTAGGCTGAGTATGATGATGATGATGGATGGTAATGATTAGAAAACATATAACAGCTTTGAATATGTAGTTAATTTTAATAATTTGTCTATTATTAAACATAAATAGAAATAATTCTTTGAACCAACTAAAATGACTTGAATGATTTCTACAAAGTTTTAACCTTTGTACTTTAGGTCGTTAACTTTATGTAGTTATCTTGTAATATTTGTCTTTGTAATATTTGAAATACTTCTCAGTTTACATAAGGAGTGTGGGCTTGAAGTTATATACCGAATTATTTGCTTTGTAAAATCTTTACATTAAGTTTTATCAATCGGCATGAAATAGTTTTTTTCGCATATGACTAATGCTCCCATCCTTAATCTTGGCACGTATATTTTCACCCTCAACAATTTAGTGCCCACCCTCACCCACCACTCTTATAACGCGTCGGATAAATTAATTTTGGTTCTGTAGTGGGGGAATTTTATCCCTCAATGTTATGTAAAGAAAAGTTTTTCAGTTTAACTATAATGGATAACCATTAAAACTTTGGTATCCGACTCTCTATGAAATTCGACGTTTATCATTATACACCAATGGCTAAAGTAATTATTATGTACTTATTAATAACTAGCTACCGCCCGCGACTCCGTCCGCACGGAATTAAAAATAAACTTATAAAGTAGCTTATGTGTTCGTCCAGATTATGTTCTACATCTATGTCAAATTACAGCAAGATCCATATAGCCGTTCCGGAGATATCTTCAAACAAACATCCATCTAAACAAAATACGATGTTTTAAATTTTGTCTTTCCTCAAACTGTTACTGTGTATTAACTCTTCCATCTGTGGTCGGAGAAAATCCTATTGATGACAAAATGTTTTTGTACAGGTATTTTGACAATGGAAACCTACGATTAACATGTGTGATGCGATATATTCGGACCGTTCGTAGATTTATCTCAGTAGTGCGGGGCTCAATGTTGTCCGCCGCGTATCCAGTTCTTGGACAACTTGGAGTTATACTTTGACAAATGACATTGGATTTAGAGGACACTTATGTAGGCACATAGTTTTACTTATTATTCTGTTTTACATTTACATTTGTAATAAAACTTACTGTATCCTTTTAAGAGTATAAAGATATAAGATAAAAAAATATTTCTCTAATTCAATTAATTCATTTAAAACGATTTGTATTACGACAATGTTGGCTTGTTAAACTTTGTTAGTTAACAAAGATCTCGTCCGACTTGTCTTTCCTATTCAAAAGTTCAATGAAGTCTTCATGGCTGTATACTAGCTAGCTATTGAAATAAATAGCTTCAGTTATTTAGGAACTGTGTACAATTGTGTATTGTAGTGTAAATATTTGTGTAATTTTCAATTGATTTTATAACCACAATGCGATATGTAAGAACCCCTTGCTAATCACTTGATCCTCGTATCGTGTAGGTCTATCAGCCCCTCGACAGATGTATCCTATCAGACCACAGTACATGAATCACTCCAATTTGTTACACCAATAATGAAAATCTTTTAATGGTGACTCATCCCTTTAAGTTAAGGATTTTTTGGATACAATGACGTCACTTTTATTTACTTAATAAAACATTGAATTAAGAATTTGATGAATAATAATTTTATTATATTGTAAATATTTAAAAATACATAACTTCGCGATATATATGATGCAAAAATGATTTAGAAAACCGAGTACTTTGCTTAGATTTTACTGATTTTGTACTCAAACTCGTTTTTGCGTTGTGCTATCGTGTACCTAGAAACATATAACATAGTGTTGGCTGTATTGGAATGATAAATGTGTGCCATTATCCGGTACGGTTCAGTGACGTCGATCCATTTCTCGGACGCGATAAATCTTTGACAAATTGCACGATCTCTGTCTGATGCACTGCTCTGTGATATGTTGAACATAACACGACGTTATATCCCATAGGGATGTGACGGATTACATGCATGATAATGTTGGTAACATGATATGTTGGATGTCAGCTGAATATATTTTATAGAGTGTATCAAGTTTTTACGACTAAATTAAACCAATGGGGACTGTGAAATGTTGCGATTATTATAACTTACATAAGTATATACCTTGTTAGCAATTTATTATCATTTATGTGTGTTTCTTTAAACCATTTACAAGAGGCAAAGGTATTTACATTTTTTTTTTGATCGCGAGTAATTTAAAAATACATGTGACGTATTCGGATTTTTGTTTTATTAAAAAAAATGTCGGGTTCTAACTGATAATCATCATCTTCAGCTCACTATACGTCCCCACCGAGGGGCTTGGAGCCTACCCTAGGGTGATTAGGCCATAGTCAACCACGCTGGTCCAACGCGGGTTGGTTGACTTCACACATATCTTTGAATTTCTTCTCAGATATGAGCAGGTTGCATCACGATGTTTTCCTTCGCCGTAAGAACGTCGGATAAATGTATATATGTAAATCGGAAATCGAAAAACATATTCCTACAAGTCGGGATTCGAAACCAGGACCTGCAGATTGCAAGTCACTTGACCCCTGAGCCACCGACGCTCTGACTGATAATACAGTTATAATATTTTACATGGTTAAGTGTATGCTGAAATTTTTGTGTATAATTTTAATCCCTTAAAACTTTTTTATTATCAAAGCTTGTACACTGTAAGTGCTTTCATTTAGAAGTTTTAGTACAATTCTTTCACTTTCCTCTAATGTTAGAAATTAGCCTCCTTGGAGTATTTAACTTTTGACTTACGTAACCTAACTACGACTTAATATCCGCTCTTAGTTTAAACTTGGTTGTAACTTTATTAGGTGATTTTTTTTATTTTACTTATTTTAGCTTAGATTTTTTTCACTTCTTGATTAGTCTTTTGCTTTTAGCTTTATAAATCCACGTCGACCCTCACCAATCAAACAAATTCACGACCCCAGGGAATGTTCCCTTTGCAAGGGGATATGTCCAATTTAATTGTGCGACTGGGGATGATGACTCATTTCATTCGTATAACATAACGTATAAATTCAAAAAGTGTAAACAATAATATTTTTTTCTAATATAGTAACCTCTTTATAGCGGATAAACCCAGAAAAAAATAATGTTTTTTTTATTTTTTTTATGGCAATAACCTCTCTTACAATGTTGTCAGTAGTTTAAAGCTTAGATGAGAAACACACATACTAATCTGCTGATATCCATATGCATAGTTAATCCTAGGTGTGACAGCAGTTTGGCCCCGTGTCTTATAAAAAAAATTGCTTTTAGATAACTGTAGGCGTTATCCACAACTTCTAGCGCATATATTGCCACATTGTTTTTTATTTATCTAAGAACAAAATATTACTTTATATATCAGATTATATAAGAACTCATATACAGAACAAAGACCTCACATTGCCTCATATATTGCAATTGCGCTCGTGTATCTACCTCTGATTGTCTCCGCGTTTTCATTTGCAGCTGGTGCGGATTAACAGGAATCCTTTTGTTCGACGAGAACTAATATCAAAGAAAATTCGCCACAAAGCTGACTTGGAGAAATAATCTCACAGTGGCATTTAATATATTTTTTTCTGATAGTATTACTATTTTTACAAGTTTACGTTATTTGACTATTAGTTTCATTTTTATGTTCCTTGCATATCTACTTTATTTTTTATGCCAGAAGATAGCAACTCACAACTGATGTCCATACACATGTGGAACTAACTAGAGTTGTGCTGCGGACTCTACTAATATCAAATATTAGGAATAATAATTATTTTGTTTTTTTTTCTTCATTTAATTAATAAATTATTTTTGTTTAACGTCATCGTGTTAAGTTCATCCCCACACACTCAGCAGTTCTAGATAAAGTGCATTCGCTTCGAAGCGATTCCATAGCGAACATTAAAAAACTATGGAACAGACGCGCGACAATTGCGTGACTAATCGATAGTTATTGTCAGTTCTATACATTTTTGAAGTTCGTCGATTCTATAAATCGCTAATTAACGAATGCACTTTGTCGAGCCCCAGAGGTCTTGCTAATCGATGACATTCATAATGTGGCCACAGAGAGATTACTATTTCCCCTCTGTCAAGGGGACCGGACAAATCAATGGTCGTATCTGTTGTTGCTTTTCATGGACTTGAGTAGATTTACTGTATCTATGTATTTATTTAGGGTTTCAATGTCTTGTGTATATATACGACAATATAAGCGCAAGTATTTTTTTTATTTAACCCTATATACCAATGTTATTGTGAGTTTGATCGAAACATCTGTACATATAGTTATCCTATTTATTTTTAAGAGACACAAGAGAGAGAGAGAGAGAGAGAGAGATCTCTTGTGTCGGAGGCCAAGACCCACTTTGGGTCGATGCGCCAGCGGAGTAAGTAAGTATTTATTTTTAAAGAATATGAAAAGGATAGTTGTATTGTTCAAACCGTGTATTTCCAAAAGACTATAAACTATGTACTATTAGAAATTTACATAAGGAAAAATTGTCGAAAAAGTGCTACCTACAATCCAAGATACATTTTTGAAATATATGGAATATACTATTATGTAATGAATTGCAAATATCGAGACGAGCTTTTTATACGCTTCCAACATTGTTATTTTAGACAGCATTTATTTGTGTTGCAATCAGACATGTATAACAGAGGGGAGCTCCCTTTTAACTAAAAGCAATCTTAATAGTAATGTTTTAAAGGTGAATTTTCAATGTATCCATTCATTATATTGAAATTGTAAATGTTTCTTTTGAAGTAATCGAAAGAAAAACATGTGACTCAAATAAGAAATTTTTATTTTTTTATATCACCACCACCTGAAATCGCTGAAATAGCGAAGTGACCGTTGCCCATAGACATACGCAATTGAATACGCGTTGCCTACCTTTAAACGACGGAGGAGAGGATGCACAGTAAGAAAATATTTTCCCTTCCCATGCATCCTCTAATCCGGAAAGTCCACTTCCACTTCCCATCTTTTTCTTATAAGAAAAAGGGTGGGAAGGGAAAGAGGACGAAATTATTTCGTTGAAAAATTGAAACATCGTAGTCATATTTGATTGGATTGTTTATGCGAAAAATTAAAGCATACCTTTTTAAATTAAGGAATAAATTATGGTAATGGATCGTAATACGTTCAACGGACGCCTAAATGTAATTATATACGAAATGCTGCCACAAGAATTTGCACAATTTAAATTAAAGGTTTTTTTTAATTGTTTTTTTAAATGTATCAGAGTTAATAATGTTGTTTAGGAACACAAATATGGTTTTAATTGACTATTTCAACTTTTACGAATATTTAAAAACGAAGGGAGCGTCGGTGGCTTAGGGGTCAAGCACTTGACTTGCGATCTGCAGGTCCTGGGTTCGAATCCCGCCATTTACCAATGTGTTTTTCGATTTCTGATTTACATATGTACAATTATCCGACGTTCTTACGGTGAAGGAAAACATCGTGATGCAACCTGCACATATCTGAGAAGAAATTCAAAGATATGTGGGGAGTCAACCAACCCGCACTGGGCCAGCGTGGTTGACTATGGCCTAATCACCCTTAACTAAGGGTAGGCTCAGAGCCCCTCGGTGGGGACGTACAGCGAGCTGATGATGACATGATGAATATTTAGAAAGAACTATGACGATATAATCTTACTTCGTATTTATATTATTAATGCGAAAGTTTAGATGGATGTTTGTTACGTATCTCTAGAACGGTTGCATTGTTTTAGCTGAAATTTGGCTTACATGTAGAAATAATCTGGAAGATCACAAAGCTTACTGATTGTATTTATTTAATTCCACGCGAGCGGAGACGCGAATGATAGCTAGTGTGATATATTTCCTTTATCACTTCAAACACTTCAAAGATTAAGATTAATCATATAAATTATTTTACTAGACAATTGGGTAAAAAACGCTTTTCTGGCTCAGCCTCTCTTCATATTTGTGTTTCTGTTCCCTTTCTTTGATATCCAATACACAATCTCCACGGAGTTGAATTACGTCTGTCCCTTCGCCCGAGATTAGACTGAATCATATAATATCAAAGACTTTACTGTATCGCTTCGAATTTTCACAATTCACTCCTCTGGGAAATATAGAAAATGTAACTTTCGAATGATTGTCGTTAAGAGACCGTAAACAGGACACTTTTTTATTGATAATGTCTTAAAAATTCCTTGTCGTTAAATATTTTATTTCTGAAACAGAAATAAAATAAAAATATCAGCAAATTTTTTATTCGATCTCAGTACTTCACATTTTATCGCTCAATTTTGATCGTCAGGAAACTTGTTTCGTAGCAAACGTAGCGCATTTCGTAGCACTTTACATAATTACGTTTATCAATGGCGTAATTATGGACACAAATAGAGAGATATTTTAATTAACATTGTTTCTAAAATTGAGCTTTTTATAATTAGCCATTATTCTTCAATTATTATTTTATATTCTCATGAACAATCCGTGTTTAATAATAATCCTGACAATTTACTAAACAGGCAGGGCTTTGAGAGTTCGCATATTGTAATCTCTTTGAGTAACTTGCGTCGGCTGCCGTCAAATGTCAGCAGTGACAGGGATTGGGGCAGGATTATTGCCATTACTAGTTATGGATACCTTTGTATTAAAGGTAATTTTAATTAGCGTCCCGGAGGTCTAATTTTAGTCCTCTTTCACTTCCCACCCTAGCTCCATCCTGAGAAGGGAAAATGTTCTCATTCTGTGCATTCCCTCCTCTGTCGATTTATGTCGAGGCATGTCGCTTCGATATTAGAGTGATTTCAGGTGGCCTCCCGCTCGTTTGCCTCCTTATGATATTAAAAAAAATTACTGTCCAGAGCCAAGATTTTATCATTTTATATCGTCACAAAAGTACCGAACCAATTATATAAAATTGGTCTATTCTACTCAATATTAAGGTGAGTTTGAGACACCGAAATCTCCGTTTAAAACATATTGTTAAGTCTGTTTTCTCAAAATTAATGAAAGGGATGACGATATGTTTTATACAGAGATTTTGGTCTTAGAAATTCACGGTAAGTGAACTACTTTTTAACCCATTTTGGTCCCTTACTTGTTTGCCACCTTGAACTATAAAAAACCTTCCCCTAGGTTTAGCATTTTTTAGTTTATTCATTGTAATTTTGTCTGAAGGTGAGAGGAGTTGACAGAACGCGGGTCAAGAGCTCAGCTGTGTCGAGGACTGCGGCTCTTGCCAAATTTACTAACCAACTTGAATTACATTCTATTTGATTTTCACGTCACCTACTTTTTGTGGTTTCGTTATTGTATTATTTCCTACGTGACTATGCAATGACTTTTTTGAAGGTTAATCTTGAGTAGGTCATTTCTTTTAGTGCAAAACATGTAATTCAATCCACTTCTATTTGTGGTTCTGACTGACAGTAATTGCTGCTACACGACTCGTAGCTCGAGTGCTTATTATGACGTCATAAGTTGGGTTGTAACGCCTGCACCGTTTGTCCGGGTTCACACGCCGCGCTTGCAGTTAATGTCCTTGTTTGCTTCTCAAACAAACTGTTGTGTTTTGTAACTATGCACTTTAGAGGCTAATATGACACAGATTAAAAAAATATATATTCTTAAAGTCTTCTTCAATTTTATTTACATACTGGTCTGTTATCGTTGTAGCGAATGGGCAATAAATTCCAATAAACATTTTAAGAAAAGGTACACTGGGATAATGTGCGTAGATCCTAAAAGTAAGGTCAGGCTTTGATGTTTTGATAGGGTTTTTGTTTTATGTTAAATTCTCTTTAATGGAGTTTTGAGTATAGCCTTAGGCAATTCTGTCCATTGCCTTTAACATAAGCGTGTATGAATAAGCTGTTTAAAATTAATCGAATATCTTGTTTATTGGGTTTTATTGGATTTTGAGATTAAGCTTTTATTGGCATTGCCTTTTATCTTCGGAAGCACTTTAATATTTTATTAGTGTACTAAAATGTAAATATACCAAATAAGAGCCATCAATCGAATAATTTGTTGTTTAGCTAATGTGAAACTCGTGTACCAGGAGAACATAAGATAATTATTAGGTCACATCACATGACAACGCAGCCGGGTGTTTGCCTCGGGCCCACACGTGCTGTGCCGCCATATTGCCAATCTGCATAAAAGCATCCCCAGTGCACTTTGTTTAACTAAATTGTTTGAACTGGCTAACGCTTAACTGATACTTCAACATACTGGCCAATGAAATTAATATTTGAAACCTTATTTACTTACTAGCTGTCGCCCGCGATTCCATCCGCAGCGAATAAAAGAAACTTAGTAGCCTATGTGTTCTTTCAGACTATGTTCTATACGTATGCCAAATGTTATAGAGATCCATTTAGCCATTTTGGAGATATTTTCGAACAAACATCCATCCATCTAAACATTCGCATTTATAATATTAGTAAGATTTAACATTAGAGCATGTGTTTTACATGTAAACTTTTCTTTTTAAAATTGAACAGTGTACAAATTAATATCTTTGTACGTCGATGTTAGAACACCAAATGACTTTGGATCTCTGCCAGTATTTCTACACGGAGTTATCACACTTCGCTAGAGATCTAAACATACGTATTACTATGTAATAACTCTCAATCGATGCAATTTTATAAAGAGGTATGTAGAGCAATTTTTATCGTATTAAATGACAATTTTCATTCGTACGTGATCTCATTTTATATATAGTAGCTAACACGTGAAATGTAGCACACCAAAGTAATAATCACCAAGTATAGTAAAAGTCCGTTTGGAAGATAATACTTTTAATTAATTGAATAATATTACAGTGTAGTACGTAATCAATACATCGTTGGTAGGACAGCGGCGGCGTCCCGGCAGTCGTGCGCATACGCGTGTTTACAAAGTCAACGCTCGCGGCTAACTGGGGGAACGGGGGAACTACGGCGGGCGCGCAGCCGGGCGGATTGCCGGGACGGAGGCGGGGCGCGTTCAGTTCGTGAGGTGGCGTGATATCGACGCGGTGCTATACAAGGAATATTAAAATTGAAATATTTATTTCAATACTTACAAAATTCTTTTACGCCTTTATATCAAACGTTACATAAACAGTCATTTTTTCTTATATTAAAAGTGTTTTTCGGAAAATATTTTGGAATTTAAGATCTGACTTGTAATATATTTATCAATCGGAATAAAAGATACTACGTGCTTATTTCTATGTTAATTTATTTTAGATAATATGTTCTATTTTTATTCTTCGCCTGGTTTATTTAGTTAGTGAAGAGGAGTATACAGTTCGCTGCACCTAAATGGACGAGATCAAGTTGTAAGCTGACGAAGCTTCGAGCGATCCGTTTTAGCTAGGCTTGTATTGAATTTCGTATAAAACTATCATAGAATCTATAAATTTAACTGCAACGCACAATCATTAATTGCTCACAAAGGATGATAGTTAAGCGTAGATTAGATTTTGTATAAAAATATCACTGGGGGAGACTGACGTTTTGAGTTTTATAAAAATGATAACGTATGTCTTTTTCATAGACTACCTATACTAGTGAAGAACATAATCCCGTATAGTTTAATTCCTTACGAAGATGCCAGGAGATTAAATGATAAATTTTCTTTTTATATGCATTCAAAACAGCGCTGAATACTTAAAATGTACAAGAAAATATAGGTTAGTAGTGGTAGTAAAAAATCTGTCTACTACGGAGCTGGCATTGATCAGCTGGTAAAGGCTCTTGTACAAGTAGTGCATGTAGGTCAAGTTGGCTGATGGCTCACATTTCTCTATTCTATCAGATTATAGACTGAAAGTTTCTTCCACATTAAGCGACTAATCGCTTTCAAAATATGATACACTAGCTGTCGTGACTCCGACCGTGCGATTAAAAAACTAAACTTAGTAACCTTCAGTTTTTCCAATCTATGTTCTACATCTATGCCAGATTTCAACGAAATCCATGCAGCCGTCTTGTAGATACCTTCTAACAAACATCCAAACATTCGCATTCTTTAATTGTTTTGTTTTTTAATTTTAATTTGATATAAACAACAGCCATGTTATACGGCACACAAATTTGGCTTCCGGTAATTTTGAACAGAATATACAGGATGTGTAATTCTAATTTGAATTTCAATTAACATGCATTGTTGAGGGCGTGCGACTTAATAATAAGCACCATGGTCACTACTTTGTGCGGTTACAATCAATAAAGATTTATCTTGCATCTATAGTTGTGGTCAATTTATATTATTTCCAGTTTATTTATCTATGGTATTTTATAATAATAAATGATGGCACTAATTTATAATATACCACTATTCATTTGCTAGGAAAATTGTATAAGGTGCTATATATTTAGCCGCTGTATAAAACCCTTCCGTGTAATCCTATCCATCTATTTGTTATGTACAGAAATACTCTGACAGTAGTAGAGAAATATAAAAATAGTATAAAAAATGACGAAAACAATCCGGATTCAGACGTCCAATGTTTAATTGAAAATCAAAAATCCTACAACGTTCCTAGACCTTTGTTTCTGCCATGAAAAGTACTAATACAGATAAAAAAGCGACTTGGTATAACCTAGTGGTCGGTTTTCGTAGCTTTGTAGTTGCGAACAATCGCGGGTACGGCGCTCTGAGGTCGTTGACCCTAGCACAATGCGCGCAAACACACCTCCTCCCACTTATTGTGCTCTTAGTATTATTCTTCAGGCGTTCCCTAATGAAGTGCAATTCCTCTTGAATATAGTTACTGAGCGAAGTTTTTTCTTCTTGGTGATGCATTGTAAGGACCTCTTCATTAGCTTTAATGAGTTTATGATGTTATTTATTACGCTAACGACTTCCATGCTTTGAGCTATAATTATACTAAACTCGTCAAAAAGGACATGTATATTCATTATTAAAATTTGCATTTTTTTCAGTTTTTTGTTTATGTGAAAATCCAATATGGGTTTTCTTGTTCACAATTACCGTGTCCAAAATTGTTGGTTGACTAAACTAAAATTTTATCTTAAATTACTTTTTTTTTGTTTCAGGTAAGTATCGCCAGTGGAACTGAAGCGTGGCGTGATAGTGCTGAGTTTATATTTAGTACCACCGTACGTTAACTTAACAGAAGTGCTGTGGGTTTATTTCTCTGATAAAATTTTCTACCTACAACCCGTCCAACGAAAACAGTTATATTTTTTAAGACTTCTTTTACGATGTAATTCTTATCGATTGCATTGTTTTATTTGTCAAAAGAATAGTGTGCAACTTCTTTTTTAATGTAAATTATTGAAGCACTTATGTCGACATCTGAAATGGAAATATGGGACTAAGTCTAGACTGCAGACAGAATTACTGACTTGTTTAATTATGCCCGTAAACTGCCTAATATTCACCGAGGGATGAAAGTTCGCTCGTTGTCTGCAAACGTTACGCGACGCCTACTTAACGTATAAGTAGTAAACTTTGAGACGAATTCTTCATTATACGAAGCTGAATTAAAGCGTGGAACACTCCTTTGATACTTTAGCGTCGAATTTTATGTGATTGATGACGTCTCGTGTCTTATTACTTAACTATTATAGAAATTAGGTTTAGTAATTCTACTCTATATGTGATTATTATTGCTATTTAGATGGAATTGTCTATCCTATTACTATTTTTAGACATGTTAGTTTTAATAATTTGTAGTATTCGGCGCGCTTTTGTTACCAAGCCAAGTGTCAGATTGATAAGTGAGGCGAAATAAGCTTAGATATTTTAATAGGTCTAGTGTTTCGCCGATACACCGACACATTGTCGGTTTTTGTTTCTAACACTATTGAGAAATTTGTATCAGTGTTTTGTTCAGATCATATTTTGACACATCTGACATTCAATTATAAAATGCCAGTATCTATTATTTTTCGTGAGTGTCGCTAAAAATCGAGAACGGCTGAACGGATTTATCCTATCTTGATCTTGAAATGTTCGTGGAGGTCTAGGGAATGTTTAAAACGTGAGGAAAATTACAAAATTGCCGGAAACCAATGAAGTTTTTTTTTTAATTCCACGCGGACGAAGTTGCGACAGCTAGTTATAAATAATAATTTTAAAACGAAAATTCTGTGTTATTAGTTAAGCGTCAAACGCTCTTTGTTCAAAGTGAAGAGTAGCCGAGTTAAATTAGTATCCATGTAGGAATACACTAGGTAATATAACCGGCGGGAGAAAGTTGCACCATCGCCGACAGATGGCGCGGGAGAGCTGTTCTCGCTTTACTACCAAACTTTGAGATCAAATCTCCCTAACGTATAGGTTAGCACACCTCCGTACATCTACTACATCTACATACCTTTTGTACCGTAGTTTTAGTAAAGTTAGTAGTTAAAATGGTATATTTATGGTAGTTAAAATGGTATACTTGAGGTTTATTTCATGTTGATTTATACTGATGTCAATACAAAGCATTATTATCATACAAAGATCTTAAGAATTCTTTTACACAACTAAAGAATTGCCTTGCTTCTTGCTATTAGAGATATTTCCTCTAACTTTCTAGACTAGCGACGGCTTATCGTCTCAAATCCTTTAAGTGCCGCCGTAATCCTACGCTCGTGTCTTACTTGCGCTTTGATGACAGCTTCTAGCGGACTATCAAGATATATGATACATACATTGTAAATATAAATAAGTAAACATGTCACAAGATCTTATATCATACTAGCTGTCACCCGCGACACCGTCCGCGTGGAATTACAAAAAAAAAACAATAATTAGCCTATGTGTTCTTCCAGACTATGTTCTACATCTGTGTCAAATTTCGCCGATTTCTGTTAAGCCGTTCCCGAGATACATTCAAACAAACATCCGTCCATCCATCTAAACTTTCGCATTTATAATATTAGTTGGAAGTAAGATCTGTCTCTACTACCGACACACCTAATCACACTGTAAAAGCAAACTCTAATAAACCTCGAACGATTCATGTAAAACACGAAAATGAAAATATTAGAAGCCATTTTAATGCTCGTGAATGTCAAAAAAATTTTTAACAAACCATCAACCCACCGCCTGCTGCAAGCCGCCTGTCCCTATGTACACACTCCGGATTATAATTCCCTTAGCGAGCTTAAAAGCACTCATTGCGTTCAAAACCTTTCAATTGAAGCAATAAAAACGCGACGATCCTCCTGTAGGCTCGCGACGCGTAATGCACGTGTTTCGAGGCTTTTCATCCGACAGCGCTAAGCTTTTATTTTTCGTGGCGCGGGCTTTGGGAAAAGCTGTCGCTGTTTGAAAAAAGAGTAACTAATTTGACATGCAAGGATAGACGTCGAGAGTTGATTTAAGTGATATAGTAATATTTATGTTGAATAAACGTACCAATTTAAGTTTAATTTAATATAAATAAAATAAATATGCCTACTGTACTCAGAATCGATATTTATTTCATACTCCGAAGGCCCATTTTGTTATAATTTGCTGGTAATTTGTATTATACCTAGTCAGAGTATAAACTGACGGATTTCAAAATAAATCGGACACATTTTACAATGGTTTGGGTTAATATCTACACTTATTCGTGTATTTAATAAATTCCAGGTTGATAAATTCACGCGTTCCTAAGAAAAAGGGTCTTGACAGACATACGAACGGACAACACAGTAATTCTATAAGAGTTCCGTTTTTTCCTTTCGAAGTACGGAACCCTAAAATTGTAATTTGAAACATGTGTACCCGCATTATAAAGCAGGTCATCTGTTTATGAGATCTCTCTTTTCAACTGATTCAATGCGATAATGTCGACGTTGTGAAATAGAAACTCTGTATACTTTTCCTCATGCGTGCCATTCTATTTTAATTAGTGAATGACATTTACGTAATGAGTAACAAATCTATATTTAAACGAATCTACGATTGTTGAATATGACTTACACATGTTATAAATACGAATGTTTGGACGTATAGAGGGATGTATGTCCAGAACGGCTGTCTAGCTCTCACTCGCCGAAGTATGGGCATAGATACATATGGCCTGGAAGATTTCTTAAACCGTAAGAACACATGGGGTATTTATTAAGTTTTATCTCAATTCCGAACGGAGTCGCGGGCGACAGCTAGTATTACATTACATCTGAATATGTTTCATATTGCTATAGGGACAAAGTATTAGAGTTACTCTACCTACGCCTTTAGTCAACCATCTCCTGTCTCTGTTTAATATGTAGGTAAATAATTTTAGCATTTGTTGTATTGTTCCACGTATGATTTAATTTATTTTAATGTTATATATACTTCAAAGTTCAAACGAATAAAGTAAATAACAGATTGAGATATGGTTTTCTGCGTCAGTCCCTCGTGTACGCCGCAGACAGATATGGATAAATTAATAAATAATCAGCGTCGGACCGGCGCGGATTATCAGACGTGCAAACGCAAGGATTTGTGATGTTGTTGCAAATTGAATTTTAATCCTATAAAAATAAGATATGTTTGTTCAATGCATGCTGTGATTAAATTTAAAATTGTAGTACGTTATATGAACACTATCGTAATGAATGCTTGATTCTTGTAACTTAACATAAACGGAAAAAATGTTTCGACACCTATAAAGCGTTATTCAAACGCGCGCTTTTTTACCGCGCTTTAAAAATACTTTCATACAAAACAAATGCATTTCAATGTACTTTTTCATGCAGCAGCGCTTTAAAAAATCGACGCGTTTTTTACCGCGTAATATCGCATTTTGAGTTCTCGGCGAACAGAACAAGTGTCAGGAGTGATTTTAACGTATTTGACGCTTGAGAGCCGCGAACGCTGCGTTAAAAAAGCGCCCATGTCGTGGTTTACAAACGTAGTGACTTACTTAGTAGTAGCAGCAATAATATGAAATAAAAAATGTTATATGTATTTTTAGGCATTATTAGTTAAAATCCTTTGGCGCCAATGGCGCGCTTTTGTTACCAAGTCGAGTGTCAGATTGATTAGTGTGGGGACATAAACGTTGATATTTTAATAAAGCTAGTGTTGCGCCGATACATCGGCACAGTGTCGGATTTTCTTCCTAACAGGATAAAAACATGTACGTCTCTTATCGTAGATATCAGAATAGCAATGCAGGGTATTAAATAAAAATAACAGTGTATGTGATAATGTCAGTCTCTGCTCCCCCCGGGTACATATTGTCACGGCCGTTATATTCCAGCGCTTGTTTCGGAAGGAATTTCGTGAGAAATGTTTTCGGACCCTCCATTTTATTGCGGCACCGTATATTGTTCCTTTTATTGTATATTTTAGTGTAACCTTTTTGTATTCAAATATGCATTCCACTATACGTTAGTATTACGTTTTTATAGTTTTATTTGTATACTTGTCTACATCTAGACTAGTCAAAAATGCAAAAGTAGTATATTTGGAAGGAAAGTTGAAATTTTAAACTTCTAATACGCAATTCATAGTTACTGCCACACACAGAGTTGTTAATCGATTAATTAAGAAATCGCTTAGTGTAGGTTCATCATCAGCTCACTATACGTCTCCACCGAAAGGCTCGAAGCCTACCCTGAGTTAAGGTTGATAGTGTAGGTTACATAATAATAAATAATTGTCTTCTTAATATTTTTCTCGCATCGTCATAACTAATCTTACATGTGGACATTTTTGATTGTAGTTACGAAAATTGCGTATTTAATTTAAGACTTTGAGGTGACTTTCCTGTGTACTTTTTCCCTTTAATTAAGAGTAAGGGGACTCCCCCTATTTTATGAATGCAATTTAGGTCTACAAACGACACTCGGGTTAATGGGCTAAACGAATAACCTTTTTTATATCTCCCCGTTAAACAAAATTAATTGGGACTTATTTAAAGAAATAAGACATAACAATTTATTTTGCAGTTATCATTGCAGTACATTTTTTACAAGTAATAATAAATTATTTTACAGTATAAAAATACTGCAAATAGAGCATTAACTTGTCAATGTACAGAAGAATATTTTTGGTGCCATGTGTGCTTTATTCTCCTCTATGCCTTCTTTCCTTTTACCTTTTTCCAGTTAATCACACAGCGTATATTATATTTTTGACAAATGTGTATTTCCCTCATTTAAGTTGCATTACACATATAAAAATGAATTTCATGACACTTGAATGCGAACACTATCGCTAACTCTGTTTTTTACAAAAGAAATGATAGGGATAACATGGTGAGTTACAACAGTAAAGATTCACCGTAACACTGTTTCAAACCCTATTTACATCCCAAGTTTCGTATTACGTCCAATACTGAAGACTAGAACAGATATACATAGTATCATATAGTAATCAAGAACGAGGCCACGTTGAGGATCAACAGTCGGCTATATCGCGTTTCCAGTAGCGCCCAGCCTGAGCACAGTTTAACGGATATTGGCTTTCTCCGAGCAATTTCAAGTCTAGACTTTAATATTGCATCACAGAGCACTGCTTTGTGTTATGTTACTAGTCTTGTAGGTGAACTGAACAATAAATTTCGAACACCTCCTTACTGAGATTACTAACCTATGTATCTATCAAGCCCATTGGATGAAATCTTGAAAGTTGTTTCTAGAAAAAATAATAAATATTTTAAACTGTTCCTAACTAAATTAAGTGGTAAGTCATGCTTTCTTAATAATTTTCTTTACTGATCTGTTGCTTTCTTATTTAAAATTGCACGATTTCGTTTGTTAACAAAACAAAATGGGACCGATTAAAGGTATATCCACTTAATCAAAAGCTAATCTGTACGATATATGAGGTTAAAAAGTTTTACGAGCGCAATGTAGCTTGTAACATAACTGCGTTTAGCCACACAGTCACCGCGTCGCGTCGTTCGCCCCGTGTACACAATGTAATAAGGCCCTCGCCTCGCTCACGGCACTTATCCGCTTCAAAACCCTTCAAATGAAGCAATAAACGTACAACAATCGTGCGGGAGGGACAAACGCTTATAATATTTAATACCAAATGTCGCCATGTTGTTTGTAAAGTTTATATAGTGCAGGTAAATAAGGTAAATAACAGTGTTAATTTCGTTCTTTTCTGCTGTTACTGATTTTGAAAAAAGGGCAAGTTAAACTTGATTGGACTCTCTAATCATAGGTTATAAAACAAATTGTCTAGTTGAAGAAGTCACCTTGTTGTTGTACAAAATGTAGCTCCACTTCTTCGAAATCTTGAACACTTTGAAATTTCATAAGCAGGGAGTAACCTCTTAAATGTCAAGGTTATAATATTTCAAACGGCTAATCACGCAGCAGATTTGCGATAGGTTCATTTAGTAGATCGATGTTGAATTTACATCGGTTCATTGGCTTCACTTGTGTTGTGTGCTTTAACGGTGAGAGGCGCGTAAACATTGCTTCTTCGTCTGTGTATCGCCTACTTTGATTAATTTATGCGCCTATCAAAATATATGTTTTATTTTCTTGCTTTTTGGATACTCAGTATTGTTACGAAACAATTGCTCTTGTTTCCTATATTTAGTACTAGTAAGCTGGATGGATTTCAAGAAAGCGTTATTAGATGTTGAGGGACCATGACTTGATCTATCCTTATTAAACTGAGGAGAAGGCAAGCAGGAAAAGGATATGTTCTCTTCTAGAGGTTAAAATTTTGATGTCACTATATGCAACGCAACAACATCCACTTAACGCTTGTGTTCTATATGGTCATGTGCTTTCGAGGTCACCGTCTTTGCAGCAGGTATTTGGACTCAATTCGACTTCAAAATTTTATAAATTTAATTATTTTAGCCCACATAAGAAGGTATATTTGTCAACACAAATATTATACGAAAAGCTTAGTCCTCGGGTCACCTCTTAACGAAGTTTAATTAAGTTGATACAAGCTTTAGGCGGCGTGGGCCGGTGTAGAGCAGCGCACGTACGACCTTTACGGCTGTTTGTCGCAAACTTAATGAATTAATGTGTTCATTATCAAACTTTACGCCGCCTTTCAAATTGTTGCTGCAAAGGAATTTTTTATGACATTCTATCGATGTTATATCGAGTTACAAATAACTATGGCTTTAGGTTTATTTTGAGTAAAAATGTTTATTTATACATGAAACTTTACTATACGACAGAAGCTTATTTATATTACCACCACTTTTCATACTAGTAAAAGTAGATTTTATTATATTAAATTCAGATTTTCTTATCAAATAGTGGTAAAGTAGTAGTCTAATCGACGTACTATTATAATCCTTATGTTTCTTATTTTAAGGACTATAATAGTGCCACATTTACGTAGTAGTATAACGGATATGAAATGAATATTTGTATGTTTGCATATTTCGTACGTTCACTTTGTACATCAATGGATATGTTCCAAAATTTATAACATATTCCTGTTCGTAATATAGCGGTAATCTCATTACACGGATAACGGTGTAACCCGAAATGTGACGTCATAAATTTACGCTACGCCTGTACACCGAGTAGCGAGATTCAATTAAACAGATTCGCAAACTATTTCTCCCTTATTTCGAGACAATTGTACTTCAAGTTAACAATTTGATATGCTTTTTATTAGTTTTAGCTGTTGAAATTAGTTTTAGTTTGTATTAATTAAAATTTATGGAGTTTTATAAATTTTAAATATTTTTTACTTTGGCAATTAACCTTTATGTTCATTTTGTATACTTTATAAAAATGTACGATCACTATAAAATAATTTTTAACTTTGTTTTTTGCTTTTTTTTCAAAAAAGAAATCTTGCCACAATAAGGGTTAAATCTAAATTCAATGAATAATTGGTAGATCAAAGTAGAGTTAATTATTATAGTAAAAGAATTGTTCGTTATGATTGTTGACGACCTATAGAGTAAGATTAATGAAAGCAGTGCCTTAGACTTGATGTTTAATTTACTATTTAATATGAATTCATAAATTTATGGATAATTACCACAGTTTTATATTAAAAATAATCCCGAATTAATTTGAGTCAGGCATTTCAATGTCGAGTTATGGCTCGAGACAGTTTGACATTGCGTGAGCGTTATTTTGCTTAATAATTCAAATAGTAATTTGATGTCGTAACAATTGGACGTTTCTACCATTTATTTATAGATATATTTTTGTTTATTATCAATTATAGGTGTTTTGTTTTTCTGTCTGTGTGTATATTAATGTGTTTATATGACTACTAAAAGTTTTATTACATGTGTGTAAAAAAACATTTTTTTATTTAGCAACTTTTTTAGACACCTCGGTGTTCCCGCTGCTCGTTTGCCCCATTCTGTTATAAAAAAAAAAAATAAAGCTAATGTAAAGTACGCGATGACATATCGGGTTGTAAAATGTATTCCAATTTTAAAATTTAATTTTAGGAATTCGATAAAATGTTTTATACTCCACCATGCTATTGATTGTCAACATTTGGAACGTTAAAAAGCAATTGTATGAGATTTATTGTAAAGTTACGACACCCTATTCATTAGCCCGCGGCGTCAGCGCGACTACGACGCCTCATAAATGATTTATTTGACATTGATAAATTGCAATTGCAATCACGTTATGGAAAACTATTGCAGAATTTATAAAATATTACTTGTTTTATGCAGAATTACTTTTTAAATTCATATACCAGTCCAAGTCTGTTTTAAGTCCATTGTTAAGCCTTTTTGCAGTTTGAAATAAAACGTTTTTCTCGATTTTTGTTAATTTTATTCCAATTCCAAAGTAAATAAAATCAAATGAAGTTTTATTTATTTTGTCGTAGTTCAAGTAGATAACCTTTACGTCTATTAGTAGCTTCTGCCTGTTACTTCGTCTACGCGGAATTTAAAAAAAATTTATACGTACTGAGAAATGGGGAAGTGGATTTAGCAGAAAGGACGCATAGAAAGGGCAAATACCATCTTTCTGTACGTTCCCTCTTCTGCCGATTAAAATCAAACGCATCTGCAAATGCAAATGTCTATGGCCACTTTCCCTCACATTTGCTTTGCAATTGTGACGAATTCCACTTTTTCCTTTTGATTTCCATTTGACACCTTTGCCAAAAAAAGTATAGATGAACCTGACCTTACCTAACATCTTCATATAGATATAAATATGTGGAATATCTAGCATATAAATTTACGTGGCCATGTGGACACGTCTGCATGTGATCTGAAGAGTTTTGTTTTATTTTGTGTTTTTGTGTTTTTATTTTTGTGTCTGAATTTTAAATTTGTATTTTTTGCTTTGTATGGACCATGTGTCTGAATAAAAAGATTTATTATTATTATAAAACATGTGGAATATATTTAGAATACTAACTAAATGTATAGCGTGCATAAGGTGCATAGTGTCCGCCGGCGCCGGGTCAAGAGATGAGCCGTGTCAAGGGCTGCCCATTCTCACCGACACCACAGTTTTACAACTATATCTCGAATTTAAGAAATTAAACGATCTCCAAACACTATCGATCCAAAAAAACGGAAACTTAAACTACACGAATTTGTTAGGAATTATTTTTAATAAAGATTTAAATTAAATTAATTTTAATTTGTCCCGAGTAGGGTTGGCGACAGGCAGTCGGCTGACCGTAAAAATTAAGGTTTATAAAAATCTTGCACCAACCCTACTTTAGTGGGATAAGACCAGAGAGATTATGAACAACTATAGAATTAGGTAAAGCTGTAGTTACATAAGTAGTACTTAGCACTCTGGGTTCGATCGAACTAATTTGCATACCGCTGATGGAGCACTTAAGACCATGTGAGGACGTTTTAAGAAGATTGAGGTGAATTTTAAATTAAGATCAGCGTAATATGTGCTTATTGGAAACCCTATCTTAAATTAAAGTTTACTTTATTTTAATACTAGCTGTTCCACGCAACTTCGGTCGCGTAAAGGTCGATCTTACAATAAAATCCGAAATATGTAATTTAACTTATTTATTTCTACTGAAAGTATTCTGTTAATTTCCAAACAATCGACTTCAATTTTTTTATATCTGCAGATTATAATATTAATTTATATATATAAATCTTCAGTGAGTGTGTATGTCACTGAACATCTCTCAAACGACTGGACCGATTTTGATGAAATTTTTTGTGTGTGTTCAAGGGGATCTGGGAATGGTTTAGATTCACAATTTTCATTAAATATTAACTTCATATTAATTTATTCAAATTAAAGACGTGTAGAAAGGACAAAGTCTGTCGGGTCTGCTAGTTGAATATAAAATAAGAAATGAATAATGAAAATTATTTAAAAAATACTGTTTCTTTCAACAGTGAGTATTAACAAGTACTAACTTTTTAAATATTTGTAGTCGAAAGCAATGAGCATAAAATAAGTGTTATATTTTTTATTTAAATTGAATTAACCGACTTATGTATCAGTGTTTATGTATTTACATTGGCGCGAAATGTTATGACAATTGTGGTTAACCCATACGGAACGTTCACACTGCGGTCCAGATTACGCCATTAATTCTGTTAATCGCTTATGTACCTATCATTGGATTTCAAAATACATAAAACATATAAAACTTTCGATTCATATTTTGGAACATTTAAAAAGTAAATGAAATACATAATACCAATGGTTACTGCCACTTTCTAATCAAACTATTATAAATAAAGCTTAAAATATATTAGTTAACTAGCTGTCGGCCGCGACTTCGTCAGCGTAGTATTTAAAAAAAACTTGATTAGTAGCCTATATATTATTAGATTCCTACAGTCGTTCTCGAAATATATTCAAACAAACATCCATCCAAACATTCGCATATTAAAAGTAAGATTCAGATCAGATTTTCATCGTGTTCTTTTTAAGTTTGTGTTCATACTAAGATCAGATAACACGGATTATTTAAATAGCAATGTTGAATGTTGTAGTTGTTTTTGTTAAATATGTCAATGTCCTTTTGTTACATAACCGGGTGGTGACAGAGCTGATAGCTCAAATTACGATAAATATAAATCCCTGTCCAAACTTTGTAAATCGATAGTTTAATAACCGCCGTGTAACTGACAGGCTTGAATGCGAATATAAATTTTGTAATGCTAGTTTCACACGAAGGCAAAATAGTAGGACAGAACTATTTTTTGGTAGTAAGCATGGTAGAAGGCCGAGGTAAGTATGTGATCGTGTGAACAAGTATAAGGTCAATCTCATAAATAAAATGCTGATGAAGATCTATGAAAGAGTAGTACATATTATGCCCTAAGTTGTGGAAATGCATAAAGATATGCAGATGTGCCAGCAAACAGTTTTGCTTTATTTATTTAGTCTCGCTTTTCTATCCTCGTCTGAAACTAGCATAATACCGGCAACAGTCACCCTGCGGCACTGTTCAGCTGATGTTATCAAGTGTCATTGTCAGGTGGATAAATGGGGGGTTGGGGGGAGGGGGTAAAGGTTGTTACATTAATGCGAAATATTCCAAACTGTCATGGAAGTTTGCGACAAACAGTTTAGCTGCTACAAAACCGTGAGATTGTACTGTCGAAAAATCCCAACAAAAGTATATTGTTGTCTCAGTTTTTTCTAAGAAATTGAGAGGGATGACTAATGTATTTGGAATCGCGCCACTTTTGAATGCATTAAGAATAAGAATAAATTTATTTCCCAAAAACACATTAAGAATAATATACATTGAAGTATCTTGCAGACCTCGAACTTGTGTGCGAAGAGTATTAACATGTGCCCCGGGGTGTGGGCAACAGTGGTAAACAGTGAGTCGAGGGAACCAGAGGTGGTTTAGTGGGTAGGCTCCTTGTCCCTTTAGGGATGTGGAGAGAGTCCCACATAACCGGAGTGGCTTTCCCCGAGGCACCCGGTATGCGTAACGCATTCCCCCTCTTAAAAAAAGACCTCGAACTAGGCTGGGCCTGTATCTCAGGGCCTAGGAGTGCACTAACCATGAACAAAATAACAGTGTGTACATATCATGTAAAACTAAGCGTGATATTTAAAATTAAACTAACAAGAGGAAACATCTTGGAACGTTTGCACTTACGCAAATGTATTACTTGAATGCAACGCCGTCTAGACAAAGCTATTCCTGCTTGGAAGATGTTGATAACTAGATAACTTTGTTTGCGGCAGCTACGTACTGATTTTAAAATGAGTTTATTACTGAAAAATAGTATCACAAATCTTGATGTGATAATAAATAAATAATTGACGACTAATATAATCTTATTAATATCATTCTCGGTAATATAAAGTTTAAATTTATAATCAATATAATATCTGCACGGCATATGTGGCAGAATGTGTTTGTTCATTAATTCTTGTAATCTGTGGTTACCATATTCTGGCAAATAAACTGATTGATTTATAAACATTCGTAAATATTTTTAATAAAAATTAAATCCTATTCTTTTCATTAAATATGTATTTGTATATGTTTTGTGCAATGGAAATCCACGGTTTTCTGTTTAAACTCGTACTTGAGTAAGCGGTTTCTTACATAACAAAGTTTTCTTAGCAAATATTCCGTATCCCGGCAGTTTTCATAACGTGTCATTTAACTTGGGAATTCAAGTTTGTTTGAGTTTAGTTTGCGAGCCCGTTTATCAATTTGTTTGTTTTATCTCTGACTCTCTTTGATTTGTTTGTCTACCACACAAGCCTGGATTAATATTATTGTGTGCGATATTTTTTTATTTACTTTTTTAATAAATTTATTTATCTGTAACAATTCTCGTGGTAATGTTTTTTTTATGTATTTCGATTTGGCTTCATATTTTCGATAAAAATTTCCATCTGGTGGTGAATATTTTATTGTTTAATTATGAGTAATTTTACTAATGTTATAAATGCGAATGTTAAGATGGATGGATAGATGTTTGTTTGAAAGTATCTCCAGAACGGCAGAACGGATTTCGATGAAATTTAGCATACATATAGAACATAGTCTGGAAGAAGACATAGGCTACCAATTATGTATTTTTTAATTCAGGGAGGCCGGAGTTCCAGGCGACAGCTAGTACATACACTTTACAACCATAATCAATTTTACTCCTTTTTTTTAATAGGATATTTTCCAACGATTGTTTATAATAAGGTTACTAAATAATTACAAGGGTCAGAGAGGAGGTTTGTTAGGGATGTTCCAAACAACAAACTTTAGCAAACGTAAATCATAATAAAATTTTTATCTTGTTGCGGACCCCGAGTATCGTTTTAATTACAATTAATGGAACAGCCCGAGGCTTATGAAAATGCCAGTTCTAATGCAATGAATCTTAATGCTAGGATTTTACAAATAAAATATTTATTTTCTTTTATTTAATAGCAATTTTATAGTAAAATTGGCCAATGCTTAAGTACAATAACATAGTAATAAATAGATATGACATTATTTCAAATATAAATTACAAGTGAACTTGCGTTTCAGAAAAATTCACATAAAACATGTGATCGTAATTTAGTGAGAGAAAGAGACAACCATATATTGTTATGTTTATATTCAAAAAGTGACAGATGGTGTTGGAGCGTTGCCACCACAATGCATGGACAAGCTGTAAAACGTGATATTTTGTGCCGATTTGATTTTCGCCATTTTTGAGCTGACGGTTACAATTGGTCGTAGTGGTGAGGATTTGTACGAATAATAAATATAGTATTACCTGTTAGGAACTTCAACAGGCGCGTTGTACGTGGGATTGTGTAGATTCTACAGACGACACGAAAAACATGAAAGCTGTTAATTTAAACTAACTGCGTCACTAAATTCACCCTCACGTGTAATTAACAGACGGACGAAGAAACGTTGTTTTATTAAAGTAATTTAAGTTATAAACGTCGCCTTGCCAAATTGACTTAAAGAACGTCTTCTTTTATTAGGCTTTTTACATCTAAAATTAAATGGTGCTTGTCATTAAAGTGGTTAATTTCTCAGAAATATAAAAACTTTATATAGGACATAAAATTAACCTCAAAATTAACAAATCTTTATAAGACTTTTAAAAAAAATCACACGATAATTTTGCACAAATAAAGAAAAATTCTTTCTTCTAACACTGAAAAAAGACACGATAAATTTGCTTTTTTGTTCAAGAGATTTAAGTGTGTTTAATAACACTTTAAAAAATCTAAAAATGGAATCACCTAGTGTAATTAAGTAAGGTTATGTAAACGTAAAAATTATTGCTAAATATAAAATACAGAATATAAAAGATACAAGAAATAATCTGTATATTCTTCTATAGTTACACTCTGCTTACATTTATTTTGTTCGTTCTCTGCGCTAACATTGTGAATGTTGAAATGCGACGCAGTATGTTTAATATCAATATGCGCCGGAAGCAAGAAAGGAATTGAAGATTTCTGATATGTACACAACAATAGATATTTTGCCTTTTGTTTTCCATCTTGCGACATATACTTAGTTTTTACCATTGAGCCGTTTAAAGGGTAACCGGATCGGTCCAACGGGAAACACCCATTTTTACATTACATGTTGTCATCCCTTTTATTCTGATTTACTTTAGACTATAAAATATATTAATTTACGTAGTTTAATTATGATTTATTTATGTTTCAGGTAAGTGGAGGGAATACAAAAGTTAAAGATTTGGTTACCAGGTAAGGTATTGCAAACATTTTTTTATAATTTCTATTTTAATTTGAGTAGCGTGAAACCTCTCAACGATGTCCACATCAAAATGTATTAAAAAGGAACTATTGCGATGACCTCCTGATCCGACGGTTTTTTTTTGTAAGTAGTAAAACGAACTAAGCTATCTCCACCGTTCATGAATCATCTGAACGTAACTAAAATAATTCCTTTGTGTGAACGATTTCGAAAAATCATTGAAATTTCTGATGTCTTAGATGCTAATTTCAAAAGTTTGTTGGAGATGTAATAGAACCCTTATTCACATAACAGTGCAAATGACATCGCGTAAAACAACCCGCCAGTCACAATGAATTGTAAACTGCATAATTACATCTCGTAAATTCCCCACGTGAGGGAATCGCGAGCGTAATAGCGGCGTATACGCTCAAGAACGTAACATCAAGATAATGTACGCAATTTATCATTGTTCTAACGTAAGTTTAATTTAAATGCTATTATGTAAACTTAATTCATGTTTTTATTTCTAACTTCAAACTAAAATTGAGTAGCAAATAGGAACAGATATTGTTGTCTCACTTTTACGTAGAGAGTGAAAGAGAAAACAATATTTTTCTTAATGTCTTTGCCTTTGAAACTCAGAGTAACGTATATTAAATTACTAATAAAATGTCATAAGCAATTCGCAAACTTATTTTAACAAGCATTGTTCTCGAGAAGTTTTTTTTTTATGCATAAAATGGCAAAGTAGAATGGAAATTAGTAATTAGCCTTAACAAAAGTTTGACAGCTTCGAAGCACGGTCAAATCTCACGAGACTCAAACTTATACTTTGTACTTAAACGGAGAAATTCATATTTTTATATTATGTTGAGAGAACTTTGATATTGTTAAAATATATTTTTAATAGCAAACTTTAACGCCTAAAACCAAAAATAGCAATAATACGTGAATGAAAAAATAAGTCATAGAAAATTCGATATCTTTCTGTAGTTAATATCTATCATATTTTGCAGATCTAATTATTATTCAACGCTGTTTGATGTTAAAACTTAAAAGCTAGTTGTCTCATTTTAATCTATGGAAAATCATGTCAAGCCTCCAAGTTCTTCGTATGAATATGCCCCAACGAGTTAAGGAGTCGAGTACTCGGTCGCACAAGTACTGGCGACTCGCCCAATGGCGATTACATTCAAAATGCATTGCCAAATAAACGTTACTTAATAATAATCCAAGAAACTTGAAAGACCATTAAGTACTTGACCCATCTTTACATGTTCTTTGACTTACTAATAATCACATTCTAAAGTTTCAAAATAGTACATACACTTTCATGAAACTAATTTAAAAAAAATCTGTGTGCAAATTAATTTAATTTGTTAACAAAGAACAAGTGACGAGCAATTATAAGTCCCTTTGTAGTTTCCACCGCGCCGCGTCAGTCAACGTCGTCTGTGGAACTGACTCAATGGGCCTTACTATAAAAATAGACAATATTTCTAATTTTAGCTTAAACATAAGTCAACCTTATTTATATAGTGACTATAACTTCGGCGCGGATTTTTGACAATTAATGGCTATTGAAAACCTATGCTTAGGCTTGCGAAATGAGTTCTTGATTAATACTAAAGTACTGTGGTGCAAACAACCACTTTACATCCATCATACATCGGCGTACAAAGGGTTAAAACATGCATTTCACTAAACAGTGTCAAACTAAATTTTAGTAGTACAGAATATAGTTCGACCTTATTGGCTCTCTACTACGATAAAACTACAATACGAATTCATATGAGATAGTTATATGCAAAGATCTAGGACGCGCTGACAAAGAACTCGAGGAATTCCTATTTAAGATCTCATATCCTGTTCGTGACGCTGTGTGATGCGGATCTGCGCACATCTCAATGTTTTATAAATAAAAAATGTGTCTAATACAAATGAAAATATGAAAAACTGTGTAAATAGGAAAAGACCGCTACGTCTTTTACCTAGATTTGTTCATACTCAGCACAATTATACAATTTTACATTAAATGTAAACTTGTTTTTTGAGAAATCAAGGATTCGGTTGAAATTTTAAAAGGCACACTAACGAGAGGAATAAGAAATTAAAGCGTCGGCAGAGGGCGCTGCACCATTAACCCAGATCGCAGGGCACTCATTAAACTGCTTTGCTTGTTGCCTCAAACGACTTTTTATCGCTTGCAAATACTTTTGAGATCAGGAGCAATATACGGATTAAAAGCTACCACCTAAATCTGAGATGTAAGACTCGGACTTTATCCTGGTTTTCAAGCGGTCAATATTAAAAAATATATAAATCAACTCTGATAGATCTAACTTTAAATTACATTCGCTAAGGTTTTTGCCAAATTATACGGGCTGTGCTTTTTCATCATTATCAGCTCCCTATACGTTCCTACCGTGTGGCTCGGAGCCTACCCAAGGTTAAGGGTGATTAGACCATAGTCAACCACGCTGGCCAAGTGCGGGTTGGTTGACTTCACACATATATTTGAATTTCTTCTCAGATACGTGCAGGTTGCATCACGATGTTTTCCTTCACCGAAAAACACGTTGGTACATGGCGGGATTCGAACCCAGGACCTGCAGATTGCAAGTCAAGTGCTTGACCCCTGAGCCACCGACGCTCTATGCTTTGCTTTTTCATTATAAATAAAGCATTTTATTGAAAAACTAAATCTGGGATGTCCAAATAGATATTAAACCAATATAAATTGAATATTTACAAAGAAACATGGCGACGCGGTGGAACAAATAGTTAATTTCAAAGTTTCGTGCAACATAACCGAGGTTTGTTTAATTTTAATTAGTAACAAAGCCTCTATATGAAATTTATAACAGCATAGTTGGGGGCTTTGTTGCTCGCAAAGTAAACAAGGAAATAATCCGGGCTTAATGCCGGGAACAGTGGCAGATATTAAAATATTCCCGCGCACCGCGCGCCGTGTAATAAAGATCTGTTTGGCCAGTCGGAGCGGCGAGTGAGCTGGACGAGTGAACATGGAAATCAGGCCGCATATTTGTGGTGTAAGTGACGAGAGGTAGCGTTTTGTGGCTTAAATATGTAAATATTGTAATATCATGTTAATATTTAAGCCACAAAACGCTTATGCTTGTACGGTACTTCATTAGCCAATACTTCTAATGTCGTGTTAAGAAATAAAAACAATTATTCTGATTTGCTGCTATATTGCTCCTTTTTACTTTCTACTTTGATATTTTAACTACTTATCTTTAAGAACAAATGTTTTTTTTTTAATCGGTAATTTTTCGTAAAACAATAAATATGTTCATAGCGTCTTGTCATTAAAAATTCAGAAGCAAATATTTGTACATTTACAATTTAGTTTTTACTAAAATTATGTAATTCAGTTTGTTTGAATGAATTCCCGTCTCTTGAACCGTATCTTATACTGAAATATGACTACAGCGTGTTTTGTTTTTCTTTTCTTAATGTGTTGTTTCAAATTCTCATTCCCAGCTGCTAGGATTTTTCATTTTGTTGAAATTCATACGTCGAATAGTAAACGTATTTAGGTCATGAACCCGGTTTTGAATGGATGGTTCCATTGATAAAGTTATCATACTTTATATTATAAATACAACCAAATATTAAATATTTCCATCGAGTTTTTTTGATAAAAATATAAAATCAATTGCCATCGAAAAGCTCGTGCAAATCAAAACGATAAAAGCAATCGAAAAATTTCGATAGATATCCCTTTTCCATTTACTTCAATTCCAATAGTCCCAATGTCTTTGTTTAAAAAACGTCTGATGGAAAAGATCCCGTGGGTCGACAATGCAGAGAGAATAACAAATAGTGTTCGCGTAATGCGACGTCCCGACGTAACATTGAATAATATTCATGATAAGTGCCGCCTTTGACACGTGTTCGTGTTTCCTTACCGAGGGCCCTTCGAGAGTGCGCTACGAAAACTGAATTTCCACTAGTAAAGTGTCGCACTCGGGCTCTTGTCACGGTATCTTGAAGCACAAAGCGCTGCATTTCTCTTTTTACTACCCACTCCGCGGCGCATTCAAAGTTTCCACTTTCTCGCCACTCCACTTGGCGAATTTGCATCTAAATTTAAAGCGCAGTCTCTACAACAAGGGGAGGATGTCAGGGCTACTATCAGAATTGGGGCAAGGTAAAGCGAATTATTTATATTATTTTTATTCCCCAATTTTTTAGTTTTATTGGAACCTCATAGTTTCCAAGGAACCTGCCAAAGTCAGAATTTTCATTAAGTCTATCATAAATGATCGGCCATGAAAGATAATATATATTAGTAAAAATAATGAACGATTTGTCTATTCATTTCAGGTCTTAAGCGGAAAAAATGCTGAAAAAAGGTTAGTATCTTTGATAATTTAATTTCGAATTTAACAAAATTTAAGTAGTCAAATTAAAAGTAAAAAGAAGTAAGAAAATAGAAAAACTATTAGTTACTCTTAAAGTAAGTGTTTGTCTATAAAGTAAAGCACAAATATTATAGAACAGGAAAGATTATACATTTAATTGTCAATATATTACTTGTATGAAAGTTAATAAAACAAATAATAGATATCGGACATCCTGAATAACATTACATATGGAACATGGAACATAAACACGTAAACACACCTTAGGTAATGAATAATGCATGTGCATGAACATACAGACATGCCCTCTACCCACACACACAAACATATGTCTAACATATTGTTATATCTTAGTTCTAATAATTAATTTAATCGTCCTAGAAACATTACTAGTACTAATAAAATCTTAAATCTAATAGCCAACTTTCGATGATTGCTTGAAGCAACTTTTGTATAAAATTAAATCGTAATTAGTAGATACCTTAACGATTCGTTAATAATAATAGCTGTTAATAAAACAAATAACAACAAACTATAGAAAACTAAATAGTTCATAGTTTAAAATTACGAATCTATTTTATCTTGCAAAGATTTCGTGTAAGCCTTCGAATTTATTCGTTATTTCCGACTCTCTAAAGTGGATATGTATCGAAAGTGACGCGACGGTCTTAAGTTTGCTCAACCGTTTAAGATTTATCTTGCTGGCTCTTAAAAGTCCGTAAGTGGCTCAACGTGACCCACGTTTATAAAACTCTAGTCACCGTGATAAGCACAAATAATTCAAATCTATACTAATATTATAAAACGGAAGAGTTTGGTTGTTTAAACGCTAATCTCAGGAACTACTGGTACGATTTGAAAAATTCTTTTCTTGGTGGATAGTTTAATTATAGAGGAAGGCTTTAGGCTATATAACATTACGCTGCGACCAATATGAGCGAAGAAAAATGCAAGCAAAAGATAATCGCGATAGTGTTTCCGTCAGCCACGCGAATGAATTCGCGGTCATAGCTAGTAAGTGTTAGTGGCCCTTCTTTATTTAGAATCCTTTTTATTTATTTTATGATACGAATAAGATAGGTTTTTTAACAGTTTAAGTCGTTGAAAATCTGACTGATTTTCTCTCTATGGTTAGTTTTTTTTTTATCTTCAGTAACATCTTAAATAACAATGTGACAAGTACTAACATAAGTTATCTGCATGCGTCTAGATATTGGGAATGAAATTAGTTTCTTGGCATGCAGTATTTGTTCTTTATCTAGTCTACAATTTCATGTTTCTTTGTAGTACTGTAGAATCGATTAAATAGATTTTATAGTTGAATAAGTCGACCATAATTTAGTATTATTTGTAGCAATTATCAATTTAGACTTTAAAATGTTTTGCATTACTATATTTATCTGGTTAAAAAAGGTAAATCAACGCTCAACCCTCGTTTCGTAAATATTACAAAATATTGAGGCTATCATACTACAGCTAATATGTAAATAACGATGCATCGTTTTATATAAGAGCTAAAGTTTCTCATTGTTGAGCGAAAAGGGTAACTTTAGTATTAGGGCGCGTTATAAAACAGATTTTCTTGCACATTCACAGTTTTTACACTTACGATTTACACACGTGGAGAAATGAGATTCTTTTACGTCTAGTCGTAAACCGGAAACGAAACTCTTCAATTAGATAAATCAAATAAACGGCGAATATGTTTACGCATGAATTTTATGCAAAGAAAACCTTAAAATTAGTATTCAAAACCATTTATTTGAGGAAAGGCCATTTTGAGACGACTTATCTTGCATATGTTTTCTTTTTTAATATTATACGACCAAAAAGGATGTTTATATGTATTTGCCAGTATTAAAATTTTCACCAATAACATTTATCAGATTACGCTACGAGAAGTAAAAGTGGATTTAGTACCCAATTATGTCGTGTTGCAAATTAATCTACGTCGATATCGTAAACACGACTGTCTGAGAGCAATATGTGAAAGAGTTCATACAGTATTCAATAATCATTAAAAAAATCTCAATTTTAATTCACTCTGGACCGTGAGTGTTTCGAGCGGAGACCGTCATGTTAAACGCCACACAAGTGCACTTAATTACTCGCTTATTGCAGCGGTTTTAAAATGCACCAAGTTTGCACTGTCTGCCTCACCGCTAATATTGTTCTAAGAATTAAAAAACATATTAATTTGCACATGCAGCCCATAATTAATCCTTTTCAAAACTTGCCCTCTTATCTTATTTCTTACTAATATTATAAATGCAAAAGTTTAAATGGATGGATGGATAGATATTTGTTTGGAAGGTATCTCCAGAACGGCTCAACGAATATTAATGTAATTTGTCAGAAATGTAGAAAATAATCTCGAAGAACACACAGACTACTTCTATTTTATTTTTCGGAGACGAAATCGCGGACAAAAGTCACTTATATTGTAATATACTAAAATGCTTTGGATTCGAAAGTACCTGAGTATATTATATTTCTGTGTGAAGTATAAATTGTAGTCATACTTTATTACTTTAGTCAGAGAGAATCACTTTCATGAAATAATTATTTCCAAATATAGCGTGTTCTAAAAGAGTTGTGGAAAACTAAATCATATTTAAAATGAAATTGTTTTCCTTCTTTTGATTTATATTAAAAGATACTGAGCCGTGATTGTAGAGAAGTTGTAAGTCATTCGAGAGCCATTCAATTGAATGAATGGCACTTTTAATTACAAGAGCGAGTTTGAATTTCGTCCGTAGACTGTAGATTGGTATCGAACAAATTTAATTTAGGAATTGACTTAAATTCAATTTCGTGATATTAACAAATTGTTCACAAGACGTAAATTAGTTTCAAGAGTTATTGATAATGATTTTGTAAGATTTAAATATCGTTCTTAACAAGGAATATTATGGAATTACTTCTTTTAGTATTTAGTATTAAGTTGCTCACGAATACAATCCATAGTGTACGTATCACACACGTAGGTTCCAATGCCGAAACTTCATGTCTATTTTTTTTTGGAAATGAGAAATATGATTTTGGTGACCTTTGGACCTTTGTAACTGCAATAAAATCTCGTTAAACACTACCAATACTTTTTGTACCAAAAAATTCTATTTGTTTGGCATTACAGATAGATTTTTAGACATTTCGATTCAACAACAAATACACACACATACATACACACACACACACACACACATAAGTAACCGTAGATCATTTGTTTATTGTTTTAGTACCTTTACATCGTATCCAAAAATTTAATATATTATAATATTAGGTACAGGAAGAGGAAATCATAAAACACGATTGGATCGGTCAGCCTATTTCGAATGTTTAGCGCCTCGCACACGTGTACACGGAATGAGGTTGTTTTATGAGTCCTCATAAATGTAACAAACCTTAACGTTCAACTGTAACAAATGAAAATCAAAGAAAACAAAATTGACCATACTAGAAAAAAAATTGATAAAATAATTCTAGGCTTTGTCACGGGTTCTTTAAGATCTATTAAAAATTATGAGTACTATTTGTGATAGATGTAAATATTAGTTAGAAATTTCAAATGCACATAAATCTAATGAACGTCATTAGAAAGTCTATGTTAATATATAGTTTTTTATGATAAATGTCAACTTTCTTGTCTCTGAGTATAAATTACGTATTGAAATTTGAAACCCTTTGCATTTACTTATGTATGAGGTGAATCAAAAGGCTTAGAGATTCCATTTATTTTATTACGTTTGCGCAAATCGGTGTAATAAATTTGAAATTTGTGTAGTAAAATAAATAAAGGACATTTGAATATATTTCTTAGTTATTATAAAATGATTTTATATGCAATTTATGTTAAATTTTCTTTCGAAGATCGGTGCCGATTTGCTACAATAAAAAAATAAAATAATACGTTATACCTATTAGACATTGCCTATAAAACGCAACCTCATTTTGTAAGATTATTTATATAACTATATTGTAGAGTTATAAGTATAAATAAACAAATAACTACACTATATCGCAGAATACTTAGGACGTTCAAAGAATACAAGGAAAATTTATACTGGACACGAAATAAGATAGGCGTGTCCGGGCCGTCCGTAGCAGAAAATCGTAATCTTTGATATAGTGATTTCTTAGCTTTTTTATTTATGTTATTTTTTATTTCTGTCACATTGATTCGTTCACATTTAAAAGTGTTGTTAACAACAAAGGGTTCATTATTATCAAGGCCGTTGAATGTTCGAAATATCGCAATGAATCATCCAAGTCGACATTTAGTGGAACTACAGGTTAAGCGTCTAAATGCCGTATCTAATATATTGTCAGCCAGTAATTAGTCAGGTTTGAATTGTAGTTGAGCGTATGATACATTTACTGGAACTAAAACTCTACAAAAAAAAACAAGTCGGAGTTAAGTCATGATTTTTCCATTACTTACAGGAATATTGTATTTACATTACTAAGGTACAAGATGAGGAGTTCAGTCCCTTAAATGGTCCTTTAATTACCGTAGAGTGGCAGCTATTCTTTGAAATTCATTAAGTAACTAGAATTTGGACCCACGCAGTTTTAATTGGCGACGCGGACAGAAGTTCAGGACTGCGTTCAAAAGATCTGTCCCCGGTCGCTCCACTTTCTTTAATTAATTAAAATTAAACGAAATTGGATCTTATTGTTTTATTTTTAAATATATGATGCGAGAGGGTCTTGAAAATCCTTTATTCTAGACGAACAAATAGGTCAGAAACTGGTCACAGTCCAATCCATGTAAATAGGGTTGAGTGAAACGTCTTATATAAAGCGTGGTGAAGTGGCGACGGCCGGCGCCGCGAGCCGCCCCATAAAATCCTAGAATAAATCTACCCTCGCAAGACATGCGGCCCCGGCGGGCCTTGCGTGTCGGTGCCTTTGTGGTATGGCCAACAAAACTGCTACACTCATTACTTTTGACAACGCAAACAAGAATATTAGCATTGAAATGAAATCCACGTCGTTATTCATTATTATTTATTAGTTATTTTCTATTATTTTTTATACTGTCCATTACAATAACAAGGGTCGTGTAAGTAAACCGCTACCCGCTCCGCCTATGGCATATTTCGTGGCCGCGTAGCTAATGTGCTATCGATCCGGTAGTTTGGCAGCGGTTACAGTCGGTGCCATGCGGCACACGTCATCGGCCATACCGGGGTTGCCGGGGTGTGGGGCTACCTATAGAACTTGCCGACTAATGCCAAATCGCATTTTGAGCTCGTTTGGGGACCGAAAGCAGACGTAACTTTGTAGGAGCGGGCTACTGAATTCGAAACGATATCATTAGATCAAAGCGTATACGTTCTTGTTTTGTTTTTGTCAAATATTGTCTGTGCAGCGATATTTGAGGAAAGTTTCTTTACATAAGCTGTAACATTATGTTCAGGCGATAAATGAATTTATAATATCCATTAATTAGTTAATTCTGTCATAACACAAAGGGATTAACCAATCTATCAAGTAAACACTTGGAATGGAGTATGATAATATTACGTTGTGTATGCAAATCAGTAGCTACCGGGTAAACGGTCGTTTCTCCGATTAAAATCACATTTAACGTTTATAAACGTTTCTAGTACTAGTGATAATAGATACTAAATAGATTATAAAGCACTTATAAGTCTCTTACTTTACCCATGATTATGTTACACTTTAGTTTTTTTTAAATGAATCAAGTAGAATACACACGGCAAACCATAAATGAAAGTGATTAGCATTCCTAAATCATTTATAACCATCTTAAAGCCGCAATTGCAGTCGTTCATGGATGGTGGTGATGACTTACCGCGTCTTAGTTCTTTCCCCTTGCACAATCAAAAGCAACTATGTCGTTTAGTTTACGTGTTGGTAGGAGAGATACTTTAATATCAAGTTGACAATTTGCTCGTTTACTAGGCAGTCATAACAATTGAGATTAGTACTAAATGAGAGAAAATCGCTAAGCGGGTGGCGTGTGCCGGTAGAGTTGACCGCGGCGGGGCGATGAGCGCGGGCACGCGGCGGGCGCGCGCAGGGGCGGGCGCGGGGCTGCGGGCGGGCGACTCCACGCCCGGCTCTGACGCCGGCGAGATCACGCGCCTCTTCCCCAAGTGCCGCCCCAGGAACAGCCAGCACCAGCACGATAGGTAACACGCACCTCTCCTAACCTCACACCCCACACCTAACCTCGCAACCCACATCTAACCTAACACCTCACGCCTAACCTAACACGTTGCTCTGAGACATGACTTCAGCTACACACAAAATGATAAGTACACTATTATTATAATTCAAAGGATGCTACTGCTATTATTGCTAATTAACAGATAGCTAAAACAATAAGTCGACGGATAGGTTAGGTTATCAAATGTTGTTATCTTGTGTTGCAGCGATGCTTATGATGATAAAGGCTTAACGCTCAATGTTGTTTGTTTTCTATTACAGATCAAATAAACGGAAAACATCAATAAATGTTTAATTTAATGTGTTCGAGGTTATTAAATCATTTAAATACGTGCCTCATATACTAACCTCTATTATTTAAACTCAATCTCATAATCAATTGTTGCGGGGACCGCTTGATCGCTTGTTTGCTTAAAAATCGCTTTAGATAGTAAATCATCATCTCCTCAAAACTAAAGTAATGATCGGTCTATGCTACTCAGCATAAGTAATTGCCCGCGGTTACTTAACTTTAGCACCAAGACTGCTTACGTATTTAGGGACGTACGGGACCTTAATAATGGAATATCTAAATTTATTATTTAATATACTGTATTTTTAGTACTTAATCGTTAAATAATTCCAGTATATAAGATAATTACATAATGTCCGTTACGCTAACGTAGTAAATAACGATTTAATCGAATATTGGTATTAAGGGAACATCAAACATTAATTTGTTTGTAATTACGTCAGTAATTACTGCCGTGTTACTGACATTTGATTAAATAAAATACGTGCAATAATAACACAGTCTTATCACAAATGTTGTGGTGATATAGGGTGATTTATAATCTGCGTTCTTAACCATTTTTTGTTTAAGAATACGAACGTATAGTAAATACGTTTACTGAAGGCATGATCTAAGAAATCAAAAATTATTTGTTAAACTCAAAATGATAACGAAAAGCTAATTGACAGTTCGAAAAAGGAAGAATAAGAACAGGTAATGCGATCATGGATAAGACACCAAGAAAAAATGTGTGAAGCTTTTTGTTGTATTTAATTTAATAGCTCCAATGAACTAACATTCGTTATAAATTCTAGTAAATATATAGTATTCAAGTCTACTAGTACGTATGCACTGAATAACAACCGACAATCGCAGTCCAGGATTAGGTAATCGCCGTATCGCGTGTTCCAACCCTAACTTATCGGCGGGCCGTCACGTGCCGTCGACTTTGCGTCTGTCAAGTCACGTGATCGCAGTTTAATTACAAACGTCGATATTAAACCGGGCCATAGGTTTATGTGTAACACGTGGAATGATAGTAAAGTCATGTTTTTATAGAGAAGAAAATGTACGATTTATGTGACAAGATATATGTACAAGTGGGTGGTTAAATCAAATTTGATAATAACGAATATCGTGGATTCTCACTGCCGAAGTAACTGCACAAATGTGCGTTGGTTTAAAGCTTTTATGAGATTTAATTAAAAAATCCAGTAGGATAAGTACATACAAAGAGTTCAACGACATTTGTTAATAAGTTAGTATCACCACAGTCTGAATGATGATGTAATGAAAGTGATGATGATGTAAAAAGTAAAAGTCAAGTGAATGTCTAAGATTTTATTTGTTATATCGTAAGCTTATGTCATCCAGCTGCTGCCATTAAAAAGTTTATCTTATTATTTTAGTAGTGAATATGGTACAGATTACAAGAAAACTTTTTGGAACAAAACAGATGTAAATTAAATTTATTAACCATTGTAAAAGTGCTTCTTTTTTAAAAATAAAAGCGTTTGAAAATCTTTAAGTATAACAATTCAAAACGTTATTATAATGTAGGATTATAAATATTTTAGTCGACGATAAGTTGGTAATGACTGAAATTCAGAGCATTCCGATTTAAAAGCTTCCTTTTAAATATTGTAATAATTACATCTAATATTGAATACTGCGTAATTTACTTCTCAAATATATCTAACTGTTATATACAACGCAATATAGTACAAACATCATAATTGAAAATTACATCCTTTTCTTCGGCAAAGAAAAATATACAGGACCTTTTTACGAGTCACAAATCTACGTTTATTTTTTTAGGTGACTCTCAATTACTATGTTGTTAATTTCTATTGAAATTATCTCCATATAGAAGGCAGATTATAAATGTTTACAATATTTATTTTTACGATATATGGGAGCCTTTTATAGTCTTACCTACCAAAGTTGAGACTTGAAATTTAATTTTTCCAATTTATCCTATGAATATTTTCATATGGATTTCATGATATATATATATATATTAATAATTAAATATTCAGTCTTAACTTTAGTTGGTCGGTCTACAATATAATTTTTTGTCTGCACGCTAGCACGTCTTTTATTGTGTGGGTACTCACTACTTTAAGTATGCTTTGATGCAGGTAAGTTAAGCATGATCTTTACCTTTTTATATTTTATTTTCCTTAAAAAAACTAGCCTACTGTTTCCACTAAGAAAGTAGACGCCCGCGACCTCTACTTTAAGGCAGCCAAGTCAGTGAAAATCGACAAAAAACAAATATGAATGGTGGTCGCTTGCGACTATTTACGAAGTGGAAAAAGGATTTTATTTCCTTCCCCTATCAATAAGTCTTACGACTAATAGGTGGTGATATATGTCTTATATCCGATGAATTTTCTTCTAGGCTAGGCGTAGGAGTGGGCGTAGGCGTGGAGAGCCGCGAGATGAACGTCGTCAACAACGCTTCCTCGGACGAGGAGCGCGCCGCAGACGGCCAGCTCGTCATACTCAACTCCAAGGGAGGAGCTTACAAATTGAGAGACTCCAGGTACGTTATTCTAAAAGTACTGATGATACTAATCTGTAAGGAAGAATTAGAAGGACTCCAAGTTCAAAAAAAAGTCACTATATCGCCGTGAGATCCTACATTTTAAAGTAAATAAATTCAATAAACACTTATAGCTTTGGTTTAATGAATCTAATTTAACTATACTTCTTCGTAAACTCAAACGTTTCGTTTACTTTGTGAACTAGATTTCAAGAACCAACATTGTTTGTGGTACAGTGTAGTATTCTTTGCCAACAAAAATGTTGGCTATGCATTTGCATCACTTCTGGATCCTTAGAGTGGAATAGACATCAGTTTTTTTTTCACTTATTTTGTATAAATTCGTCTAACAACTTTGCTCCAGAATAATCGAGATAGCTGGCGGTCGCGAGGTGTACTCGCAGAGCAGAACGAAGGCAGCGCGTAAGCTGCGGCACAGCGCCACGCACAAGCATAACCTTCGCAACAAACGCGCCCCACACAACCTCGCTGATGACTACACAGATACTCTTAACAATGAGGTAAACAATAAGAGCCAACACAGGCCAAACAGCCAACACAAACCAACTAAATCTAAATACTGCTACAAACTTGTTAAGAAACTACAATCTCGTCTAAAATACATTTGTCCAAACATTTGACAAGTACGTACGTACGTACAATCATTCAGGTGTACCTATACTGTTGTAACCTACGACAAATCGACTTTTATTTAAATCTTCTTTAGAGCATCCACCCCTGAAATCTGTAATTTTGTGAATTATCTAGGATTATAATTAATATATGTGCGATATATTTTCAGATATCTCTACATAGAATAATCAATGAGCCGAAAAAAATGATATCACGTCACACTTCCCCGACGTATACGAATGGAGATAGAGAAGGTATCATAGACAACAAAACAATGGGCATACCTAAGAATAGCTCGCCCATACTGGACCCGCACAAGACCACCGATGTCAGTGCAAAGAGCAGCCCCATCGCTGTTGTAGCGGACGGCGAGGTTATGGTCTTTGATGATAATGACGACTGGAAAGGTAAAACACTAAATATTGTTTTTATTCATGATTAAACAGCCAGTTGCGAACAGAAACTACTGGACTAGTTATTATGAAATTGTACATTTTCATTCCCTTAATATTCCATTCCACTTGTTGCTATCTCTTTTTTTAAATAGAATGAAAGAGATGACTATATGTTTAACCATGTGGTTTGAAAATAGAAACCCAAAGTCGTACAACCAATGTGTTGGTACGGGTAACTTTGCTGTACGTTGTCTATCAATTTAAATTCTTATGTATCCAAATGTTGTATTACTTGCTATCAACGTTCAGTGGAATTTCCCCTTTAGTGGTTGTTAATTTTATAGTCTGGATAAAATGAAGCTGCTCAAAGTTTATTAAGCCATCGCGGATCCCATTAAACGAATGTTGCGGGACTCCCGCCGGGACTGTGTTTGTATTAACATGTTATAAACGCGACTGTGTACAGCCATTAGTGGGTTAAAATTGTTTATGTACTTTTCATGGGAATTTTGCGTTTCTCCTCTTTTACACGTTTATTTTCTATAAAAAATTTTAACAAACATTTAACTTTTTGTTCTCTCGACTCCGTCCGCCCTTAATTGAAAAAAGTAATAATAATAAGCCTATATTTTGTTGTGGACTATGTGGTCTATAGCTATGTCAAATTTTATCGAAATTCGTTCAGCCGTTCTGAAGATACCTTCTAGCAAACATCCATCCTTCTGAACATTCGCATTTATAATATTAATAAGATGTAGTATCTACGTCAATATCACCATCATCATCAGCTCACTATACATCCCCACCGAGGTGCTCGGAGCCTACCCCAAGTTAAGGGTGATTAGGCCATAGTCAAGCACGCTGGCCAAGTGCGGGTTGGTTGACTTCACACATATCTTTGAATTTCTTCTCAGATATGTGCAGGTTGCATCACGATGTTTTCCTTCGCCGTAAGAACGTCGGATAAATGTACATATGTAAATCGGAAATCGAAAAACACATTGGTACATGGCGGGATTCGAACCCAGGACCTGCAGATTGCAAGTCAAGTGCTTGACCACTGAGCCACCGACGCTCTATGAATATATGTTTTAATAAAGTTGTAATTTAATAATTAATTGCATTTAAAATACAAAAGATTTACTTGTTTCCTTTTTATTTTCAGTGATATTGAATTCTGTGTCCCTAGGTTTGAGGATGGACCCTGACGTTAGTGACGATGACATAGACACGAGTGTAAAGCGAACTTTAGACTGTATTAAGAACGGTGACGGTGATTTGAACAGTAAGAGTGAACTGAGTGAGGGGAGTGAGTCTTCGCCCTCCGGTAGCCCGGGCACCTGGCTGTCGGGGGACGAGGGCGGCAGGGAGGGCAGGGTCACGCGGGTCATAGGGGAGCTTCCCATCGCGGAGTACGAGGGCTCCCCCCGCAGGTACGGGGTCGGCAGTCAGAAGACCAGCAACAGATCGCCCAGACCTGGCTTCCCACAGGTTAGTTGCTACAATCAATTTGTTTATAAAAAAATCACATTTGACAAACACCCCGTTTCGAGCGATCGCTTGCGGCTGCTGTATCATAAAATATGGTTTGGGAAAAAAGTAAACCGATTGTTTATGGTTCTTAGTTACAAGTAACATATCGTTGTATCAGAGGGTGATGACGGAAAGCCGCGGGGAGTCCCCACCGATCACCTCGGCGTTCGATTACCTGTACGAGTTCTCCGAGACGCGCAAGGTGCTGGAGGAGTTTTTCCGCTGTCCCGCCGCGCCCGGACACACGCAGCTCGCCGCCAATGATGATATCGTCAATTTCCAGGTACGTTGAATTTTATTTACTGCTTAAAATAAAAGGCATAAAGCTACATAATACTTGTCAATGGGCGATTTATGAATTGCCAGCAATTTTTTTAAATTTTAATAATTATAACAATTGAGAACGGTTGTAAAAACGATAAGTAGCTTTGGGATAAACTTATATAAGTAAGTAAATCTATAAGACTATTTATACTATGACTATGATATAATAACCAGGACTTGGAATACGAGCTGCGGCGGCAGACGCAGGAGTGTCCGTCAGAGAATGGCGTGGAGGAGGGCAGCGAGTCGGAGTGGCCGCAGCCCGACACTCTCGACTCGCTCGACTCGCCTCACGCGCCGCACAACCACACCAACTTCCTCGGCCTGCAGGTGTGCTGGCTTGCCAACAGTATTATTTAATTCAGTACAATAAGTATCTCCATACGGAGATATTTACTATAGACTAGGTTCAAAACTATTAGAAGGTCTAAAAATTTTACAATCTTCGCTTTATCACGTTTATTGTATTTTCCATCCTGCAAACGACAAATAACAGGTACTGCTGCGCAAGACAATACCACAAAAATAATGATCTTTTCAATAATTCCAGCAACAAACATCACGATACGCGGCGCCAGATGTGTCAGCGCTGCGAGCCGGTCCTCTCGACAGTGGTTCCACGTCCCCCGCGCCGAGGACTTCCATACGAGACTTGCGTGACATGCGTGACACGCGTGAAATGCGTGACGCACGTGACATACGTGACACGCGTGATGTACGCGACGCGCGTGACCTGCGGGACTTGCTGGAGGCTCGTGACCACGGGTCCCGCGAGCGACTCCCCTTCGCCATGTCGTCGGCCGCCAGCGACTCCGCCAGCGATCTCTCACTTGCCATCATGGAGAGTGAGCTCTCTGAAATGAAAGGTCGGTTACATGACACAAACTGTTAGTAAAAGTTATTTTGAAAAATCCATTCTCAAAAAGCTAATTGACGTAGAAAATCAGTGCAATATTTAATCTTAATTTTAGTTTCTTCTTTTATAGATATCACAGTAAAAATATTAATACTGCTTGTACTTTTCCAGTGCAACTAGACTCTAACCGCGTCGTGGTGACTCACCTGCCGGTGGTGGAGGACGGCCTCTCCTCCGGACACGCCTCTGACACTGACAATAATAATCAGGTGAGATTATTGAATGAAGATATTTGGGAAGAAACGAATCCAAAAAGAAATGAATGTCGTCTCCGTTTTTATCTTCTTAATTCAGTATAAAACAATTCCTTTTTATGAAGACAAGTGCATTATTTTTACAGAATTCTTCGGTAATAATAGAGGAGATAGTGGAGAATGGTACAAATTCTGATCCCCTCATACTGTCCGACGCTGATCTACACTCATTGGATCCTTTAGGTAAGAAAAGGAACACATTACAAACAAACATGTTTAGAGTACTCCTAATTATATCCATTCAAAGCCCGGATTATTTGAGAGAAACTTCAAAAGAAAATTACATTAATTTAGTATCTTTAATGTGGTAATGAATTTGCGTGCACTCAGCGTGCTCCGGGCCCCCACCGCCCGCGCCCGCGCCGCACCGCCCGCCCGCCGAGCACGCCGCGCTACCCGCGCACGCGCCTCACGTGCCTCACGTGCCACACGCGCCTCACGTGCCCCACGCGCCTCACGTGCCCCATGCGCCTCACGTGTCTCACGCAGCGCACGGCACGCACACGCCGCACATACACGCCGCACACGACGATGTATACCCGCGGTGAGTTTGTGAACGTGTATGATTATTTTTAAAAGCTTCACTTACTAATTTAAATATTAATTTAGCGCATCTTAAAAATTAAAACGTTGAATTCAATGTAAATGAGAAATTATATGTATGAACTCTCCGGCAATTACACATCTATGAATTTATTTGAAAAAGTTTCTGTGTTTTAATTATGCATACAAAAATGTCTGTTTGTAAAAAGTCTGTGATTACAGACTTATATAGGTAAAATTGTTTAGACAGGTCTGTTACAATTTGTCATTTCTGTTGAATTTGAACATGCATATTACAAGTGAGGTTGTATTTACCTTAAAAATTTTGTATTCCAGTAAGAGGCCGTCGTCAGCACAGAGTACGGAGTCGGCTGAGATCAAACAAGCCAGCGGAGATGAAGGTATCTCCTACATTTTATAAACTCTTCTTACGATTTCGCTAAACGTAGATTATTTTTTTTTGTGTTTTCATCACTAGTGTTTTGTAGGGTTTGGTGCAATTTGGCAACTATGGTAATATTCAGAGTATTCTTAATAATTTCCAGACGAAGCCGACACGGACCTGGAGACGGACAGGTTGCTGGGCCAGCAGAGGACGGATGACCAGGGATTCTTTGATGATAAAGTGAGTTCATAACTTACATTCAAATTTACTAATTCATATGGAAAAAAAATCTCAATATTTTATAATTAGAACGCATATTTAATGTGGCCTTGAGAATGATTTTAAGATTGTTTTAAAATCATTAACCCCTTTAACTAAAGTCCTGGTTTAAAAATGACATCGTAATATTTTACGTCTCTTTGTAAACTATGGAACTATGAGTAAAGCTAATCTTACATTAATTACCTTTTTTCTACTTCTAATAAAATAATTTGAATAAATTTTTACTTAGGAAAAAATAAATTCATTTTATTACGTACCGTTGTGTTAAAATACTACTAATTTAAATTCTCACGTTAGTCATTACATACAAGTTACATTAAAGAAAATTTGTTGGAAAATGAACCTTATGGCTTAGTGCATACGGTGGTTACGTTATCAAATGTGTCAGCGGTATATCGGCGCAATGCGCGTGAGCAATCGAAATTTATACGATGCTTTGACCTTGCTCTCTTGTTATACCTGTCATAGATCAACTAATCGAAGAATGGTCACTTCTTAATTAAGAGTTATTATGTTTGGTATAAGAAGAGTAAAAACTAAGGTTTTAAACATAAATAATGGAGAAATATTAAGAAATATGTTTTTCTGATTAGATTTACAATAAAAAAATTTTTTTTAATAATTATTGTCGTAACTAAGTTGGTAATTATTACCTTTTTTTTAAATATCGAATAAGTATTAAAATAAGTTACTACTACACTATTTTATTATCTCATTATTTATTTGAAAAATAAACTGAAAAAAAAAATTATACACACAGTGTTGAATACTCTTTGACAACCATATGTTACTCGCAATAGACGGCGGGTCAGTCAGTCGTCATTGACATAGCGTACCGACAACACATAGACATATGATTGAGTTCACTTTACGATAACGACTTTATCATAGCGAAAGTGACCAAGTCTGATAGCAGATTATTGACGTATGCTAATGTTTTTTCTATATATGTTTACACGCGATATATCAAACGTAAACATATGCTTTTAGTACTCATCAGAAATGGACGAAGAAACAACTAATTTAGTCAATAATTGTGATTTAAGCGATTTAAAGACTAAAATTATTCATGATAGTGAAAATGTTTGTATAAATAGTGATGTTCCGTGTACTAGTGATGTGAGTCACGATTTTATCGATGAATGTAGTGTAGATTTGACACGAGAAACTATAGACATAGAGAAAGTGGCAAGTGATGTATCTACTAATGGGGAAATTGAAAACAATGAAGTAGTTAGTGATGTAACATCACACGATGATACTGCAACCACTAAGGAGGGGAATAGAAAGGTTTATTTTGTCAAATATTTATTTATATTTATGCGACACATTCATTAATATATAGTTTTTTTACTTACAATTAAAAGGCTATAGGGACGTTGTTTGTATAACAAAGTATACCAAACTAGGCACTTGCAATTTGCTTTAATTTTGCAATCACAGGAGTGCTTTTCGTTATATTTATTTAAATTTAAAGGATTTAATCATACGATGTTTCAATTCACGTGACATCCACGACTTGTTACCAATAGGTAACATCGCCTATACTGACAATTTTGGTCAAAGTTTTTCCCTAACGTTTGTTATGACCGATCTATTATAGAATTTATTTAAATCTCTTCGGTTCTATAAAATGTGGGGTATTCCGGGCAGGGGTGGCGCAAGCCCAAGTCCCGCACGGTGATGCCAGCGGGCGGGGGCGGGGTTGGGGGCGTGGCAGTGGGCGGGGCGGGGGTGTGCGCGGGTGGTGCGGGGGGCGGGCGCTCGCCACGCTCGCTGGCCTCGCACGATGCCGCCAATGAAGACGCGCTTCATGCCGCCAAGGTGCGTGCTAGATGTTGTGCTAAATGTTTAGACCATTGTTTTCTTTTTAAGTTAGAATTTTCATACTCATAAACTTCTTCATGATTGTAAAGAGCATGCACGCATGTATATACGTTTCATAAATTTAATAATAAATACATAATAGTTGACAATCAAAGTACGGATTAAAAGATATTTTCTTATACAACACTAAACTTGAGATTTTTTAATACATATAGGTCGGTTATTAAACGCTTTCTGTGTCTGTCAGGATTAATTGTCTCTTTGGCCAGTAGCTATTTTTTTAAAGTAGTCACCAATATATGAACTCCTTGGTATGTCGGACAATTAATGCTATTCGATCATTTAGTTCTGAAGAGTTTCTTCGTCTTGTGAGAATTTAAAAAAAAAACATTTCTTCATTCCTAAAATGTAAACAAAATATTCAGTAAAATTTTCTTGAAGCATGGAATTATGTTTGTGTGTTTATAACTTATGTTACATTTTAAAATCGGTAAAATTTATTATTATTTCCAGGACAAAGATGGCAAGAAGAAAACAAAAAATAAAGAAGGTGAGTATAACACTTAAATATGACCAAGTTCAATACAAAACTAATTTGATTCCTTTTTTTTATTTACCAAAAATAAACATTACTCTATATTTTTAATTTACTTGCTTCCTTTCCTTGGATGCTTCGGTGAGTAAAATTCACTAAGAGTACAATAACCATAATAGATTGTTAGAAATCATACTTCTAGCTTTAAAAAATATTAGAAAAAAAACTTTAAATTCCTCAACAGCCTCAGTTCTTTTTCATATTATTTTTTTTGATAAGCCCATCTCTACCACACAAATTGAAGATGTAATAATGAAAAAAAAACAGCAAACCCTTTACTATTATTTTTTTATTTAAATTAATTTCTGTGTTATGAACAGACCCGTCAGTGCTGATTGAGGGCGTCCTGTTCCGCGCGCGGTACCTCGGCTCCACACAGCTGGCGTGCGAGGGCCAGCCTACCAAGGCCACCAGGATGCTGCAGGCTGAGGAGGCCGTCTCCAGAATCAAGGTAACCTCACACCCTACATATATCCCCAACATGTACCACTGTGGGTTTTCATTGAAGAAATATCGCTATAAAACGTAAAATTTGGGATTATAGTAGGTTTTTGAATATTTTTTCGGCAGTGGAAACGCACTGTTAGGATACAAATTTGAAGATGACAATATAATATTATAATAATTAGTTTATTATCCTAGTTAATAGTTTAAATTTAGTTCTTTAACTATTATAAGTAAAAACAACAATGTCTCTTCAAATTTGTAGGTTTTAATTTAAATTAAACTAACAACACCAAATAGCTCTATTTAACTATTAAAAAAAACTGATATTTGGCAGTAAATTAATAATTTCATTGCACTTTTTTAATGTTTAAAGAAATCCAATTTAATTAGACCATTTTAATTGGTCGTAATTAAAATTTCTAATAATTTATTAGTAATTAATAACTTTAACCACTAATTTTTTATCTTGTATATTTATATGTAATTTTTTTATGCATTACACAAAACAACTGTACACGCATTCTCATAATACTGAAGGCAAATTCCCGTTTGCCCGTGTGAATCGGTACTATTGTAAAAATATCATGTATATTTAGTAGTTATTTTATACTAAGAGCATGAAATTACATCCCACTGTGTATGCACAAATACGCTTTAATTTGTGCAATGTTGGACCAATATGACAAATGTTTGTTACCAACCTCTACCCCGAGTCAAAAATTTTGACTTTATTTGGACACTTTGGTAGCACAATTTTATTGCACAATTTTACCTACTTAATTCTTAATATGTTTGTGGCAAAATAAATATTAATTTATGATTTTTTTTATTTATAAATGTTTATAAGTACGTAATTTCATGCTCACTAGAATTAGTGATTTGAGAATGCTAGTGAGATATCCTTTTTTTAATCCTTGTATCCTAACATGTACCAATTATAATACCAACAAGTTAGTTGAATAGGGGAACTCCTAGAATGCTCGATATGTACCAGTCGAGTGAAGTGCGTGGCCGCCAGACAGTTTACGCCCGTATTGACATCGCACTAGAGTATTTTTTTCAGTGCCCTCCTCACCCCTGAGCCGACGGTTGTCGGACCCGATTGTCGGATCCCGTATTGGCCGGCTAACCTCCTCTGGATATGTTTGTCTGTCGCTTGCTCCGCTTGTGCCATGCTTTGTGTTTGTTTGAACCTTTGTTTAGTGCCAGGTACAAGGTTTTCATTGACGGATGGTTTTTATCTGTACTTTTAAGCATGTTTGCGGGCTTCAGAGCTACAGCGCCATCTGTTATCATTATTGTCACAGATTAAAAATTGTGCATGCTATTTTACTACCGCTTATTTTGATATAGATTAAATTATCTGATTAAATACACAAAAATTGTTACCTGAGTAATTTTAAACTAGGCTATAATTTTGCTAACATTATAATGGCGTTCACAATTCATCAATTGGTGTTATGAATCAAGTAATTCGTATTCATTGAAATTGTATGGGTTTGTACGTCGCATCACTGGCTTGCCCGCTGGTAATTGTTCATCCAGTTGACAGTAAGCTATCGCACGTAAGCATTAGACGTCCCGATTCACACCGGCCGAGGTGCCCACACGCAGGACGCACGGACATGGGCCTAGCTTAACGCAGCCGCACAATAACAGACCTTACGGTTAATAATTTTAAAGTTGAATTTTAAGTTAAGTCCGCTTTCATACGTAACGATGGAACTCGCCCGCTTCTCACATCATTGTCGATTTTTGTGATGTATTGGGATTTGTTTTGCTTGCTTTCGCGCATATTGACAAGATCTGACGTGTATTGTGTATTACGGTCAATTTGTTTTGTAATAAAGAAGATACGCTGATTATCCGTCAGTGTTATATAAAAATAAAAGTTCTAATTATAGGCATATAAATGCTGATTACAAAAATAATTATACTACTTATAAAACAATGCAAGTAATTTTTGTTGAAATTAAATCTTGTAGGTTATAAATACCGCGGGAGTCTCAAATGTCTTCTAAAATCATATTTTACACAATCTGTATTAATTAAAAGTTGAAGTAAAATCATAATCGTCGCGTAAAAATAAGAAATTTCTTTCTTTCAGAATAAACCATAAAAATAAACGTATTTTAAATATTCTCAATTCATAATACTTCTATTAACTTACCTAAACTGTTAATTTATTTATCTGAACGGACGAAGTTGATACTGGTTTATCGATTAACGTTTTCTACAGACGTTCATTCACTACGTACATAAATTGACGTTATAAAATAATCCATTAAACAAAAAACAGGGAACCATCAAAAATAATTTTACAAGCGAGCAAAACAATACGTTTCCGTTAAAAACAAACCCATCCGTGAGCACCACTGATCTCTATAAATGTATAGGTGATTGCTTGAAATGACAGTTTTTGTTTCATTCCAATTTCACCGCGCCTGTTGATGTTACGTGACAGTTAATTCTATCTATATTAATAGTTCGACTGGTGCTGCCGCTTTAAACCGTAACGGTCAGCGCCTACATGGTGAAAATCAGTTAGGCACAAATTATCACGTTTTATAGCCAGTCCATTTATAGAGGTTAGTGGTGGGCACAGAATATATAAGTTGGGTGAGAAGTGCGCGAGTGTGCGAGGAGGTTAGCGGTAGCGCGGGTGTTTGCCGGTGGCGCGGGCGCAGTGGGGCTGCGAGGGGCCGTACTCGGGCGTGTATGCGGCGCCCGCGGCCGTCTTCCGTCTCTCATTCCTCGGCTCCGTCGAGGTGGATGAGGACTCGCGCCGCAGGAAGAAGAGGCCCAAAAAGAACATGGTGGAGGAGGCCGTCACTAAAATCAAGGTTGCGGATAAAATATTACATGCTAGTTGTTGTCTATGGAATTTTTTTAAGTGAATATTTCAACAGCGTAGCATAGACAAAACAAAAGTAAAATGATAAAAGAAAGGTTGGTTAAAAATGAATTCAGAAATTTATGCCTCAATCGAGAACTTGCTAGATGGAAATTGCATCGTGTTTTGACAAAGTTACTTATCAGACAATAATTGTACACAATAAAACTTATTGTTACTCATTAGGAAATCTTAGTAAGCGTATATAAAAAAATTCTGGCGTTTTTATTACAAAATACAGGTCATTTTAAATTTTAAAAATCTCACTGGCTTTCTCTAACACTAATCATGTAGTTTATATGAGAATTATTTAAGCTTGTTTAATTTGAATCTAACTTACTAATATATTAATGCCGGTTTCCTTTGCTATCATTGGATGTCAACAGGCTTTGGTAAGTGTTGTTTTATTTTGATATATATGCAATTAGCTTTATATAATATAAAAAGGCTATTTTTCCAGTATGTACTTATTATAATAAATTGTTAAATGAGTATGCCAAAAAAAATAATTGGGCGAATCACAATTCACAACTGGTTTTCCTTATTTCTTTACAGAAAGTTTGGTCACCAACATTCTGTTCAAAACACAGAATGGTTTCTTTTATGACTTCCAGATTTTTATATTTTAACGTTGACTTTTTAGATCCTCCATGAACTTTAAATATTACCCAATTATTATTGTCCGCAGGCCCCCGAAGGTGAAAACCAACCGAGTACAGAAGTAGATCTTTTCATATCTACGGAGAAGATAATGGTTCTGAACACGGAACTGAAGGAGATAATGATGGATCACGCGCTACGGACCATCTCCTACATAGCCGATATAGGCGACCTCGTCGTCCTCATGGCCAGGAGGAGGTTCGTCCCCCACGAGAACGATTCTGATCAGCCAAAACTGAACCGTACTCCAAAGATGATATGTCACGTTTTCGAAAGTGAAGAGGTGAGTCAATTTAGTTTTATTCTCGAGGTCATAGGATTAGGCGCACGTTGTCAATAATGTTACCAGTAAATAATAAACTTACTCTTGGTTTCAGGCGCAATTTATAGCTCAATCGATCGGGCAAGCATTCCAAGTCGCGTACATGGAGTTCCTCAAAGCCAACGGCATCGAGGACCACAGCTTCGTGAAGGAAATGGACTACCAGGAGGTACTGAACAGCCAGGAGATCTTCGGCGACGAGCTGCAAATGTTCGCAAAGAAGGAACTGCAGAAGGAGGTGGTGGTGCCCAAGGCCAAGGGGGAGATCTTGGGCGTAGTCGTGGTGGAGTCCGGCTGGGGGTCCATGCTGCCCACAGTGGTGATCGCCAACCTAGCGCCGGCTGGAGCAGCGGCGAGATGCGGACAACTTAACATAGGTAAGGAAATTACACAAAAAATCTTTACAGCAAACTTTCAGAGGGCCGATGTATCGCATTCTATATGGGACTCATGAAACATTCTATTGCTTTTCTTGCAGGAGATCAAATAATAGCAATAAATGGAGTGAGCCTGGTGGGACTGCCACTGTCGACATGTCAAACTTATATAAAGAACTCCAAGAACCAGACAGTGGTGAAACTGACGGTGGTGCCGTGCGCGCCCGTCGTGGAGGTCAAGATAAAGCGGCCGGACACCAAGTACCAGCTAGGATTCAGTGTGCAGAATGGAGTGGTGAGATACTATGACCTTTTCTTTATTTAAAATCGTACAGGAGAAAAAAGGTGTACTATGAGACAGGGTAATGACTAATCTTCTACAAAGGCGATTAAAAATAATAACGATTCATGGTAGAAATCAACATTTAAATATGTTAGTCATAACTGCGAAAAATTGAGCTTTACTTTTGTTTTTGTAGATTTGTAGTTTGCTGCGCGGCGGTATCGCGGAGCGCGGCGGCGTGCGCGTGGGACATCGCATCATAGAGATAAACGCGCAGAGTGTGGTGGCCGTGCCGCACGAGCGCATCGTCAACCTTCTCGCCACCTCTGTAGGCGAGGTGAGCTCTCCACACCACCACACTACAACACTCACAATACTCACAACTGACTTATAAACTTCCACTTCCAGATATTAATGAAGACGATGCCGACGTCTATGTTCCGGCTGCTGACCGGGCAGGAGAACCCCGTGTTCATATAAGTGCGCGTTCGCCGCCGATACAAAGTGCCTGCTTACCTCACGCGCCCCGCCCTCCGCCCCTCGCTCCACCCACCCGCGCAGCGCCACGCCCCTCGACAGCTGGGCCACTCCCACCAACACAGTCCATGGGAACACAACGTACCGGTGGCAAAAAAATCTAAATCGACTATTGTTTACTACCATTTATGAAAGAAAATATTCTTTATTCATTGATGTAATATGAAAGTGTTGGCAATAACATAGGACTCAAAACGAAGTACTTTATTAAATAATTTGTCTATGATTTGATTTAAATTCTAGAATTTCTGTTTTTTCAGTACTACTATCAACTGTGATAACTATGTAATCACAAGTTAAGAAACTAAAATATCCAAATCCTGAATTTTAATATACAAAAACATGAAAAAATAATCCCGCCTTGATTTGCCGTGACTTCGATAAAATGTCTATGGTAAAAGGAACATTATTTTTGTATAGGATATTCCACAGCTGACATTTTTATACTTATACTAGATATTGGCTCGGCTGTCGGTGCATACTCTTTGACACCACCACGGGAACTAATCTGAAGTCCAAAAATGCTTACAATGCTTACTTGGCTAAATTAAGTTAGTTATAAGTTGTATATCGCCATTTGTCAAGTGTTTGTACTTGCTATGTATAACTTATGTCCATCTATTTGAATGAAATTTAATCAATCTTAGTATGTTTTAAAGTAATTTTAATGTGTTGCAGCCATAGATAAGTGAAATATCCAATCTAAAGATAAACGAGAGTCGATATTGTAAAAGACTGAGGAAATTTACCCGAAAAAAGACTCCTACGGCCTCTTTTCGCATCACTTTTGTGCTTCGTATTACGTATTTATAGGTTATATATCCGTGGTTTCCCATTACCACGCAATCATTTTTTTTTAATTTAAAGTGTATTTAAAGAAACCGCATACTTCATTTAAAATAATAAACCTGCTTACAATTTTAATATTTTATTGCTCTCTAAGAATGCTTTGACGTTTTATTGAAGTCTGTTATTTTTTTATAAATGTGTCAAAGATCAAATAGCAAGTGCAAATGCATTGAAGAAATATTCATGATCATGACATTGTCAAATATTCCTTGAAAAAAAAATGATTTATTATGTGTAAATTAAATATATAAAACCACTCATATCTGCTTAGATAATATACTATATTAACTGATTATCTGGCATCTATATGTTTAATTAAGTGGACAATAGCGGAGATCGTCTGAATATTATAAGTGTCGTTAGCATGCCATGTTTGCCATAGATAATCTCGATTTTTATGTGTTAGTCTTTAAGTATTTAATCAAAATTGTTGCCATATTATTTTTTAATTTTAATGCTTAGTTTTCGCATCGTATCGTCCATACATTCTTTAATACCATTCCATTTTAGTTGTTTATTTCTAGCACCTATGTATTTTTTTATGTTGTTAATATTTTTTTAGAAGATTTTAGTCGATGTTTATATTCAATAATAGTTCAAAATCTTGTAATGCTAATTAAGATGTATAGCAAAACAGATACAGTTTATTGAAATTTCTACAATGTCGACTTCAAATGTAAACCTTCAAAAAATACATAAATGAATATGGTAACATTGTTGTACGCAAGTTGTCGACATTGCGAGCGATTCAATACTGCCAATATTAAAATATATCTGCCCCTTATAAAAATAAATTTAAAAATATACGCCGCCTCCATGATATAGCGAGTGCGAAAAGTGATCATATTTAATAAAAAAATGAATTGATTAGTAGATATTAATTATAAAAAAGCATTATTTCGTGTAGCGTTTCAAAAGATATGTCATATTTTGTAAATTTTATAGTGTGGCTATAGCATTATAACCTATATCAATATGTATGTACTGTTCTTAGTCAAGCTTAGCGCTCTGAGGACGAGTTTTTATTTTTATTTATATATAAAAATACTATTATTAAAAAAAATGTGTATCAGTAACTCGTACGTATCCTTCTTACGGAAACTCGCTTCTTTCTATCTTCATGAAATGCTTTTCCAATGTGTAGGTCCTTCTTTCTCTTTTTATGTATACGTTATCTTTTTCGTACGGCCAGTGTCGACTGATGTTCTAACCTAAATATTAATTTATTACTATTAAAAAGAAAAAAGTTTAGTACATTGTTATATTAGAGACATTGTATTATTTTTTAAATTCACGATTGGCTAATGTTTTTAATAAGATTCTTATCAAAAAACTTTAAAGTAATAAAACTTATTTATTTATTTTATTCTAATTTTCTTATCCTTAAACTATTGTCAAATGACGTCACGTCCTCACTGGTCTGCTGTTACCGTGGTTTTCCACTGTCGTACAACTTGTATTAAAATATATTTTTATCCCTCTCAATCTCTTAGAAAAGAGAGAGACAGAGACAACATGTTTTAACACATGGGCTTCGGAGTGGAATTTCACGGTTATTTCGTGAGCTGTGTACGTTCAAGTTATATGTAGATATACTATATGTAATCTGAAGTGTAATTTTATATTGCTAGCTGTTGTGAATAAGATTTATTTACATTAAATACCCACAGATAATAAATAGCGTCTATCGAAAGCTGGTACATACGGTAGGTGACACTGTGACATGTGAAATAACTATTGTTGTTCTCATTTCTAAGAGTATTATTCTAGTCTGCATTAAAGTTAAGAATAAACTGAACAAACTTATACATAATGTTTTATTTTTCCCATCCTTTCTATCAGTTTAAAAAGGAAATTAAATATCAGCGCATCAGATGTTTTTTTGAAATAAATGGAACATTAACGCTGGCAAGAGCCATTGAAAAAATTAATAAAGATTAATTTTGTAAATTCACAAAAAAAAAACGATAATATAGAAGAGAATTTCAGAAAAAATGTCTGTGTTCCAAGAAACAACTATAAAACTCTATATAACTATAAGTCAGTTTTTCAGAACTGAGTAAGAGCGACGCTGTTATTTAAAGTTATGATCTCATTTTTGTTCCAGACTACCGACAGATTTGAATTGTTAATTTCGGTACAATATATTCAAAAACAATGCGACAGTTCTACGTATATTGTGCTGCATTATTCGGTAGTACTTACGTCACATTATTGTTTTTAGAATTATGTCGGCCGATCGTATTTTAGATAATTTCTACCAGACTAATGTAACCACGAACAGATGTGTAGATAAGGGAAGATTAGTTGACGGCCTTGACTTCTCAGTCAAGTTAAAATCGAATTGGAAAGATAATTAGCGACCACATTTATTTCTTCGTCCATTGCTGGCTCCGATGTCTCACCCCATAAATTATAACTTGAAAAAGAATTTAGTTTTTGAACTTTGGGTTTTAAAATAAATCAAATAAATAAACAATATTTAAGTACAATAACTAACGTGATTGTAATAAATTCAATAAAACATTGGTTGGATATAATATTGAAAAAAAAACAACAAATAACTTCGCTCAATGCTTCGACGGCTCTAGGACGGCATTCAAAGGCTTCACACGAGTCAGCAACGTAGTCTAGGTCGTGGAGGCGAACACTAGTCTGCCTAGGATTTATCTACTCTAATGTTATAAAGAGATTTGTATGTATGTAACAAATAAATTTAACCATTAAACTGATTTCAAATATTATTTCACAATCAGAATGCTTTACTTCTGAGTAATATTGTTAACATAATAAATAAGTAAATAAAAAATCGTTATTACTGTCTACTTATCTTCAGCTTACTATACGTCCCCAACGGGCTCGGAGCCTGTGCGAATCAAAACAGGCTGCTGGTTATAAAGTACCTACTCAAAAAGTCACATTTTATTAAAATCACGTGACAATTTTTTGTATCAAATCAATTTTTATATAAAAGAGAAAACGTCACGGCTTTGTTGCGTCATCAGTACATGCAATGTTGCGTGCTTAGAAAAAAGGCATACAAAAAATGGTCAGGTGATCCGCGACCACCAAAAACTTCGCCGCAATATTCTGGATGACGTAGTCCGACAAATGTTCACTGATTTTGTAGTTTCCTCTTAATTGAATAAATATCAAATATATAGGTATACCAAATAAAATACGTTAATTACTCCTATTTAATTTACAATGGCAGAGATACCTTTTGGGAAAAATATCTATATTCCAACAAAATTCTGGATTTATCTCAGTGAATTTGTTTAAAATATAGGCTTGGCGTGTTAAATGCTACTTTCTATTCTTTTTTCTGTCTACCCACATCACTTATGTATATTTTAATCAATGCCTAAATACTTCTTTACATCATTCAGCTTCTGGTGATGATGATTAACCTAGGGCTCCTAGGGAACTTTAAATCAGCTTTCAATCTAAAATGTTTAATTATATACTTGTCAACTCATATACTTGCACATCAAAGGTCTCGGATCCTATCATAAGGTTAAGGTTGAATAGACCTTAATCCACCAAATTGGCACTATGTAAGTTGGTTGACTTCACATATATTTTTGAATTTCTTCACAAATACGTGCAGGTTGCAACAGTATTATTCGCCAGTGAGACATTGAAATTATATAAGAATGGCTCTTATTGACATCAACCGAGAGGTCTATATATAACCTAACCTAAAAAGTACTACTTACCGTATTAATCCTATATCATTAACTTTGCCGCTGCCGCAATAGGTAAAAACAATGTTTATACTTACCAATCTATATGTTTCTTCATGAAAATGCACACCAAAGCACTTGTTCCAAAACTTATGCAATGTCTCTCATTCTATTTGAGAAATCATGTTTTTCTACACTTTGGTCTCATACAAGACTTGTAACTTGTTTACTTACCATTAGGTTTCATGTTTCCGAGGGATATTATTTTGTCACTCGCAAAATAGTATAAATCTTTATGGGTACTCTTAGTGGACAAGTATATTGGTGGAAAAATTTAAATGTAATTTCAATACATAAATAATTATAAACCATTTTGAACTCAAGAAGTAACTACGGTACTTTATGGGTTGGCATACTCATCCTACTAATATAAATATCAATGTTTGGATTGATAGATGGATGTTTGAAGGTATCACCGGAACAGCCAAACAGATCTTGATGAAATTTTGCACAGATGTAGAACATAGTCTGTAAGAACACATAGACTACTCATTAAGTTTCTTTTATTCCGCATAGACAGAGTTGTGGGTGACAACTTCTAGTCTTGCTTAAATCAACAATTGTTTATATAGACTATTACTATTGGAAGTGCACAATCACAAAAATATTTAATTTGACATATTGTTATCTTGGGAACCACAAGCTTTCTTTCTTATAATATTGTTGGACAAACACATTGTAACAAACATGTTATGATAGCTATCATAAAACGATTCCTGTCTGTCCTCGTAAAGTGAATATGTTAGATCTTATCTATAGATGACTAGTTTTAAGAGATTGTTATAAATAAAATATTAATTAGCTTTTTTATATTATGTATTTTTGAAATTTGCTCACAAAGCCAAATGAAATGTAATATAAATACAATTTGTTGATGACTCTTTTAATACAAGACACAAATAGAGAACACATAAGAGACAATAAAATTAAGTGAACAGTGTTTGGAAATGGAAAATAAGTTACCTAAAACAATTGTTATAGAGTTCAAAAACAAAGTTCTGCTTTAGTTAGCTACAGATCTGATAGTATTGTTGTTTCCTATAGTTTATCAGGTCTTGCAACAAAATACAATAGATAAGATTCTTTTACAAAGGCGTTGAACTTTGTGATGACACTTTTTCCTTTGTATAAAATTAACCAAATTTAATAACCATGAAATATATACATTTAAGTCTCCTGATACTCCATATTCACTATTTTTAATTATAGTAAAAAAATATGCATACCTAATATCATAACGAAGCTACAAGTGAGGGTTAAACAATGAGGGGGCAGGGTCGGGCAGTCAGGCAGGCGGGCTGCCGGCTCTGGGCGAGGCTGTAGAAATGCTAAGGTTGCCGGCGGGCGCAGGCCGCGCGCTGCGCCCTCGCCCACCGTTTATATAAATTTCTTCACAATTGTCTCTTCACAAGTTATTGGGCCTAGGATGTAAACGTAACTTGCACTCTTAAAATCATGATATTTTTTTTACTTTCGTCCCCTTCGAGTCACGCGCGTGGGATAGGCACTGATGGGTGCGTGCGGGCGGCGCGAGGCTCGCGACCGCTCAGTTGTCCATGGCATATCTTCGTGTCCACTCCTTTGCGTTTCGAATTGCTTCGCTTTCATTCACCTTCCACAGCTCGGCTACGTCGTTTGCAAGTGGGTCGTCCGGGTTTGGCGCCGACAGCAGCGCCTGGATCGACAGCAGCACCGTGCGTATCTGTAGAGCTGGGCTCCATTTGTCCTTCAATATATCCAAGCATATACGACCCAGTCGGTCTATGTTCGGATGGTAAATTTTCGTAATAAACCTAACCTTAGGCGCCGACATGGGATAGTCTTCTGGCAGGAAAAGTTCTAATTTGAAAAGTCCACCTTCGAATGGAGAGTCTTCCGGGCCGGTAACGATTACGTGAAAATAACGGGCATTGGTTTCACTAGGCACTGCGCTGATACCCGGCACGGGTTCCTGCATAAGTCGCTGTGTCTCTTTGATTATTCTACGTGGTAGGGCTGCCATTTTATATATGCGGTCTAGCGCAATTTATCAAATGAAAGCAGGTAATCATATAATTGTAAAAAAATATCCAATTGTCTTTGCACAGCACGTGTTTGTAACGAATTCTGAGGCACCAATTCTATAACAACAAATTATAATAGCATTTTAGCATAGTTTTTCTCAAAACGCGACTACAAAAGCGCAAGTATAGTACCAACTTCAATTTTTTCAAGTATAGACAATATAGCATAAAATACCATAGAGTATAGACAGAAAATTATTTTGCATTTTAATTTTTTTGGATTCTTTCAAATTGGACCAGATTGAGTGGTCTCATCGGAAAAGAGTTTTAACCCAACCAAAGTTTCAGTTGTGATAGTACTTTTAAGGCTCAAAAGTTAATAAAGAAGCGTAGTCGAGTAAAGTGTCAACTGTATTAATTAGAATTAGTTTTCCTGTCTGCATTTAGAAATACTTTGAGTGATAACTAATTTCTCTGCTATTCTTAAACAGCAGTATTTTTAACAGTAATTATCGAAGAGTTTTAGTAATTTAGATTTTTGAAGTCCAATGTGTTCCAACCTCTTATGTAACATGTGACATTGCATTTTTAGGTGTAATTACTTATTTACTCTGTGGTTTTTACAGGATTGCCATAATCACAAAACGCAAATTTTACCGTTTATAATAATGACATTAATCTGGATTGAGTACGAGACGACTTTATTAAAAAAACCTTTATGAGCTAGACCTTTATTTAACAAAAGAATATGAACAATCCAAAAGTGACCAGTACCAGACCATATATAACTAAAATATCAATGAGAATGATGACAAGAAAGTAGCAAATATTTCAAGTGTCAATACATAGATGGCGTTGGTACACATGTATCAATTCTACTGTAAATAAGTTTTATTTTTTCATCTCTTGACCGACTGCTGACTGAAAGAAGGTAATAATTAATTTATTAATACGTCATAGTTATACTATTTCAGTATAGATAATTATTCAGAGTTAGAAATTTACTTTTTTAGGTTACAAGAAATATTTAAGAATTCATTTTTATATCTTTTAATTTTTTGTCCTTGGTTACGTCTTAATACGCTACCTCTTTCGATTCGTGAAGCAAGAAAAATCATATTTGACAAAAAGTATTTTAATTAAATCAGTTAAGGTCTTCCCAAACAAACAAATCGTTTACATAGATTCCGAGAATGTACTTAGTATTGGAGAATTTGCCATCTGTTCTATCTATTAAAGGTAAAAAATCCCTATTCAACGGTCTAGACATCGCGATCTTCATATTCAAAATGAAAAATGTCATTCAATTTTTGTCTAATGGAGCTAGGAAACCTGTAAAGTATCTACTTAATGCTCTTCACACAGTCTGATTGTAGGATATTATTCCCTATTATATCACGTCTTATTGAATTTCAACAACTTATGCCAATTAAAAACATATAGGATTTGATAAAGGGATTTTTTTCTATCAAAATAAAATTATAAAAAGTCACTTTTTAACGACTTAATTATAATAATTCCAAAGTAATTAACAGTAAAGGAATATAAGTATCGTATTTTATCAAGCCCATCCTCCGCATTCGTTGCTGCATTCGGTCTCGCTGGCAAAGTTGTTGGTGCCAGCGGGCGCGGCGCCGCAGTGCTCCGCCCATCTTATTAGTATACATTTCTTCTGGTCCCAATCGTATGAGTAACTAAACAGAAAAAAACAAATATTCTGTTATCCTATTGTAATAAGCGAACGTCAATGGATATTGGTAACTTCGCTATTTTGGCGAAATTAGGTAGCCAGTTGCTCTTTTCCCACTTTAAATGGAAGTAACTGGGGAAGTGGGCTTGGCATAGAGAAATATACTTTGTTGCTTCTTGTAGATGTTTATAGGCAGTGGCTATTTCGCTATTTTAGCGATACCGAGAGACCGCTTGCTCGTTTGCCTGTTTCAATTATAAAAAGGTCAAACTTAAAATATACAGATACTAGCTATTGCCCACCACTTCGTCCAACAAGTTGGACCAAAATATAGATGCTTACAATATTTGATAATAATTGGTTCAGTAGTTTCGGAGTTTACCGCGAACATTCATTGTCTATTAGCTAGCTAGAAGGAGCTTATTAAGTTTAATAGTAACTAATATTATATTTAAATAATTTCAATTTTTTCTATAAAAATAATTTATGATACCGCTCAGTATGTGGCCATCTGTCTCTTGCAGCGTATTCTATGACGCAGTGTCTTTCCTTTACGAGTACCTTACATAACTCTGAATCCACTGTAATATAAAGCACACGCATAAAATGTAGATTAAAAATTATTAATTGTTTTTTAATTATTTAGATGTTTTTATTCTAAAAAGCTGTCGCCAGCGATTCCGTCCGCGCGGAATAAAAAAAAAACATAATTAGTAGTCAACACATAGGCTTCCAGAATGTGTTCTATATGTATGCCAAATTTCATAGAGATCTATTCAGCCGTTCTAAAGATACTTTCAAACATCCATCCATCCATCCAAACATTCGCATTTATAATATTAGTAAGATTTGTCTAATTATTACAGTTCTATAAGAAAGTCATTTGGCCTGCATTTGGTAATTCAAATAAGAGAAATATGAAAAATGAAAGTTTTAGAACAACGTATTCTAGTAGTATTATACTATATAATAAAATATTTAACATAAAAAAACACTCACATGATTCAATTTGAGTTACAATCATCGATAAAGTAAAGATAATGAAACAAATATTCAACATGGCGTCAAATCGATCAAAGGGTTATCGTCGTTCTACTTATCGTGGTTTGTTTATATACATAGTGAAGGAAATCTCACGGAATTATCTTTAAAATTTATTAGTCACGGTTCTAACTAGATGTCACGTGGTACACAAAGCGCGGGAAAGCGGAACAAATTTTTAAAAAGCACGACAAAACAATATTCAGTAAAATTGCAGAAAACAATACTTTATTAAAATATTTTAGAAACAGCTCTGAAAAGAAATTTAAAGTTAAATATTTGGTATAAGATTGCAAATTTTGTTTTTGTGTTTTTTCCTACAATTTTTCTCAAGTGATAACTGTTAAGTTTTTTTAAGGAGTACTTTTATGGTTCAGGTTCACGTAAGCAGATGGACAAGGAGTGCTTTTATTAAAATTCTTTCTATCGTTATATAAAATATCCCACAATGAACAAGACCGGTAGATATTTGCGAACGTGGACGTTCACGTTGAATAAATAGCATTCCATTCGTCCAATGTCCTCTCAGACCCTCACAATTGTTTATCTTTTATCTTCAACGCGTATTTTTTCGATCGTTCGTTACCAAGATAAATGGCTTCTTATTTTTCCAACACTTTCCGTTTGCCGCGATATTCTCAAGATCATTTGTTTTCCCATTACTTAAAAAGAATTTTCACGTCATTTATAAACGTCGAAGAATATAAATATACGTTTAGACTACATTTTTTTTTAATTACGCGGTAACACACATAAAAAAAGAACATAAAGACGAATTGATAACCTCCTTCTTTTTAAAGTTGGCTAAAAAATAAAAAGCGGTGACGTTTTTAAATTAAGAACACAAGTGACAAAGTGCCAGTATCAATAAAATTACATTTTCCTATCTCACCATAAAAAAAGATACACCTTACTCTATGTGCTTACTATGTAGCTATTTGAAAGAAGATTGTTTTTTTTTAATTTCACGCAGTCAAAGAACCTACACTCCGGTAAACTTGGTTTAGTGTATCTATGTAGATATCAGGGACGCAAAGCAAAGGATTACCGTTTGGTTACCGCGACACAAACTCAATTCCAGTATCGCTTCGAGGCTTTACCGTAGCATCAACTACGAACAGATACAAAGCTTTGAAAACTGATGAAGCTTACGTCCTAGACTTTATACGAAGTTCGATTTAAAAATTTTAATTTCCTCAAAGACTCCATAGGTAAAGATTTTTTTTTAAGAATAATATATATTATGTTATTCCGCCTACAGCTGCCTAACGAAATTTATCCTTTGAACGCATTATTTGTGCTAATTAGGCACAGAATAAAAGTTTAACTCAAAACTTGGCCTCTTAAGGGTTAATTTAGGACTAATATAAGACTTTAAATGGAAACTGCCTTCAAAAGGTTTCGCTAGGGTGCTTGAAAGGTAGTAATTGTACATTTAAGTACAAATTAGGTAAAGTAGAGACATCTTATTATATTTTAAGTATATAAAGTCTAAAAAGTAAAAGAATTTAAACAGCATAACATCAATTTTATACTCGAAATCATGAAAATGTTTTGCTGTTAGTGAAAGTGGAACCAATGTTTTGTTGCCGAGTATTGAGCAGCGACCGTAACCGATTTTGTAATCATATTTCGAATTTAAAACGATAACAAACTCCCAATTTGTGTAACAAGCAACTGTCCCGACAGCCGTGATCGTCTAGTGGTTAGGACCCTACGTTGTGGCCGTAGTAACCCAGGTTCGAATCCTGGTCACGGCAGCGGATCGCTGTCGCGGCGGGACTTTTTTTTTTAATTCCAATTTAGCATTTTTCAATATCGTTAAACTTAATATAATAATATATTTGATAAGTGTACTTTTTACTTATATTGCATTTTGTTTGATGAATTAATAAAGAAACGATAAAAGAAAATTATCTTATGTATTTCAACGTTGAAAATAGTACTTGGTTTTTGGTATACATAACGTGATTTAGAAAGAGAAAAAATGAAGAAACAAAATATCCTCAATATAAAAGTATTATGGCGTAAACTAAAGACAGGGGTAAAAATAAGTGTTCTGCCGCGACAGCTCTATGCTGCTTTGACTAGGATTCGAACCTGCGTCACTATGGCCACAACATAGGGTAATAACTACACAGTTAAAAGTACCTGTGTTATTTGACACCTCATTACTAAACACAGTCATTTGTTTTTTTATAGCAATTGGAAGATTGTAAACGGCACCAGTGTGATTAAAGCAGTTCAAAGAGTTCCTATCTTATTCAATTGGAGATCGCAAAACTTCCTCATCGTACTTGGGGCTGGTGTTCTTTGGAGGTTATGATGTCAGAAGTCAACGTAAGCCTGCTGTATCACCACAGGTTATGGTATTTACAAAATAGTTTATCCGTGTTTATAATCATAGTCACAAAAGTTCGTAACATGGACCATGGGTTAACTCATTATAATTTATCGAATTTTATATTAAAACAATTTGTTTTATTTAATTTACCGTTAAATTTGAATAAAAATATAAGCCGCGTGAAAGAAAGAGAGATACATATTGTAAAACGGTAACGGTAATACTGTAAAGATGAATTTTATTTTATTTATTTCTTTCGTCTTACTATTTTGTATGACGCTATTAGAAGCTCGTAAGCTTTTTATATGTTTTTAATATATTCGTATGTTATAATATATTAAGATTTTATTATTTAAGTTTAACCATTTTCACAGTTGATACGAGAAAATGCCATGAAAAACCAACAGAAATACAGTGTCTTGTCGACGAAGCCACACCAAGCTCTAAATGGTATTCTTTTTTTAAATGGCCCTACTAAGTACGTCATAAGAGTAAGAGAATGGAGATTGAATTGTAACACTTTCTCTCTTTCTTTCTCTCTCTCTCTCTCTTCTACAACAGTGGTAGAGACATCAAAAATAACATCTGTTGCACGGATGGGCCCAATTGAAAACAATTGCGCGTTTCGTTTGCAGTGTGCGTGCCTTTAGTCCACTTCCCCTTCCTACTCTTTTCTTGTAATAAATAGATGCGAAGGGCTGGTTGAGTTGGCTGAGGAAGGGACGCATAGGAACAATGCTCTTTTTTATGTCCCTTCTACATCTGCAAATGTAGATAGGTGTCGATCACGTCGTATAATGTTTTGGGAAATTTAGGTGGGCGCTTGCTCATTTGCACCTTAAAAAATTAAAAAAAATGGCGCGAGCGTACCTTTAGTAACTATTTAATTAACCCTTAGTACAGGTGTTAATAACAATATTTTTACAATTACAATTTTAATAACAATTATAGGCTTTCTTATGTTTCAGGTATGTTTACGACTGGGACAGCGGGAATTGTGACTTAGTGCATTGGTCCGACGAATGTGCTTCGCCCGAAGTTGACACAAACATATTCACAAATCAAGATATATGTTTAGCTGAATGTGATAATAGTCATTAGAAAAATTGACATGTTCTTCAACGATGGTAATTAATTTGCTGACCAACAATAAAATAATATTTGTTAATAATTTTATTTTATTTTTGACTCAAATGTATTTATTGCCATTGGTAAATATATACGTTGGGTAAACATGTATCTTATATACAATTTATTATAGTTCCTAATTTCTTAAAGTATGTACATAGATTTAAGTTAATGGAAATAGACAGATACAATGATAACTAATGGTTGGTTTGTTATAGCAGTCTCTAGTCTCCCTTCATACTAAAGGGACATTGGAGCTTTCTGCTTAGTATCCGTACCTCGAAAAAAAAAACGGAACCCTAATAGGATCACTTTCAAGACCCTTTTTTATGTAAAAATATGTACGAATGTATATAGGTCGAGTTAACATTCAACTATAGATTCTAAAGTACATAATTCATGAGAGTAGTTTCCTGCAGCCTTAATAACTTCTTTGATTTAATGTGAGATGTGTTTCGATTCGTATTCTTGGGGTTGTCAGATTTATATAATTTTAATTTTAAAATTCCTTGTTTCTATCTGATAAAATAAATCGCTGTTTATTGAAACATAGACCATGCGATAATTTCTGTACGCTAGTAATTTAATTATAAAAAACTATATATATTATTTATTTATGTTTTCGTATGAAGAAAAAAAGGAATTCTCATACAGTAGGTTAACATTAGCGAAATGTATGCAACTTATTTGTTATTTTTTATTTCCTGCGCATTTTTCAGTTCGGATGCAAGTAAGTTTAAATGTTAAATACTACATATAATTAAATTATTCAAACTTTCGTGAGACATTATACTAAATTGATATATAAACACGGCTAAACACTCACGTATATTCGTCCGGTGGCCAGTACCACGCATCCTGATGAAGGGCCCCCGATGGGCTCGAAACTAGTCGGTGCCGCCACCGGACGAATATACGTGAGTGTTTAGCCGTGTTTATATATCAATTTACTACATGTAATATTACAGTATTAACTAAATAACTCTATGGTTAATATTATTCTACTATTCCAGTAAATCCCCTGAAATGTAATTCCGACACGGTGGATCCGAAATGTGTTGTCGAAGAAAGCGCAGTCTTCTCCAAATGGTACGTTTCAATATCTTGTTCTAAATCTATAATTTATGTACACCAACGGAGCTTTCTGCACTGAACACTCTTACCTTACACCAAATATCTTAGACACAACATCGCAAGTCGGTTTTAGTAAGTAATTTATGTATATCGTATTTTACTTATGCAGAATATATTTACATACAGGGTGTCCCAAAAGGTTACGTACATAGGAAGGGGGATTGCCCCAGAAGGTGTAAAATTTTTAAGTTTTTAAAAAATGCCATTTATTTTTTTTAATACCCATAGGGGAATTTTTATTTTATTTTTCTGGTGACCCTTGTGACCACCCCTATCATCCCCCTTCATATGTACGTAACCTTTTGGGATACCCTGTATAACTGGCTGTTATCTGCAACTTTGTCAGTGTCATTTAAAAAACGAAAAATAAATTCATGTTCTTTCTTGACCAGGTATGCTTACGATGCGAATGGTCAGGAGTGTATCCTGATTAGATGGTCCGACGAGTGTGACTCTCCGGGGAACAACGTCAACATTTACGCCAGCATAAAGGAATGCCAAGACGAATGCGACAGGGAGTTAAAAGCAAGGCGTTTTGGATAAATTACAATAAATATCTGTTGTCTACTTATTAAATAACTTAAATCTTAGATAATACCAAAGAAAATAAAAATATAAGCTCCGCCGCGACAGCTGAACGCTGCCGTGACCAGGATTCGAACCTGGGTTACTACGGCCACAACGTAGGGTCCTAACCACTAGACGATCACGGCTGTCGGAGCTTGTGCTAGTAAAATGAATTGTAGCAACTTATCTCTCGAATTAGAAAGTAATTTATATTGCCGATAGCAAAAACGTTTGGAATCGGTTTTTACTGTGCAACAGAAATTGTTGTTTTTTGGCAGAAATACAAACAGTTGAGTTTTAAAAAAGGTCGTAGTTGTAATGTTTTTTTTATGACGATACATGATAAATTGATGACAAAGAGTTAATAATAATAATACGTCTCATTATAGCTGCTTCGTTGTACAGCTAATCTTTACAACGAAAGTTCGAGAACAATTGTGTAATGCGCTACTAAAAAATATTTGAAAGCAACTATGAGAACTAATTTTAAATACGTTTCAGAAGATAGGCAAGTTTCTTTATTTCATGTAAATAAAATAACTCAGTGATCTAAAAGCCGGAATACGTTCAAAATCGACGAAGGTTTCCCACATCAGTTTGATTGAGGAACTGACGTAACATGAGTTATTTATTTGGATGTCATTCAAAAGATTTTCCATTCATACGTCCTTGTTCATTTTCTATGTACCCAGAGTCGTTTAAGGGTTACTTAAGCAGTCTAGATTTTACATACTAAATCTAAAAGGGAAATTGTACCGTTCAACTTTGATTTTAGTCTTGAAGTAAAAATTATCAGAAAAATACGACAAAATTGTATTGCAATCGGTAAAGAATGGACTAGACGAGGTCGGGGCGCGGCGACAAACAGCCGGCCCGCCTAACTGTAATTACAGTATAATGTTAAAAGTAGAGCGAATGATTTAATATTAATTTAGGACGCACTGAAATCATGATGTACATAATTTCAGCTTGAAATTATACTATCTTTTATTGTTTTCGTATTTCAAAAACATTTAATTGGCGTCTTCTTCATATTTTAATTGTAAGTTCTAAAGAATTGAACGCTTTAACATATTTCTATTTATGTTTTTTTAATGTTCATAGAGAATGAAAAAGATAACAGACCTAGCATACTTAGGCGTCTTATACATGAAGGTACTCTATGAATTAGTAGCCTCTGTTTTGTGTTAGTCTGCGCTAGTCACGCCCTAATCCAAAATGTATACTATATTCCGACCGGCAGTGTTTTGTGGCTGTCGTCGCAACAGGCTGTTTTGTATCAAACGTAAAATATATTCCAGTGATTTATTATTCAAAAGGAGTTGAGTTCGAACAAGCTGGATTACGGGAATGGGGAACAAAATTGTAACATTTACGGAACAACAATTAGAAGATTATCAGGTAAATAAATTGATTTTTTAGTCAAAAAATTGACACCGCAAATAAAACTCGAATAAAAAAGCTTTGGTATTATCAATTCAATTGGTTCAATAGTTGTGTTTTGATTTTTGTTAAAATCGTTGTTAAATCAAAAGTTTGTAAATGTAAAGTTTTAAAAGAAGTCTTCGTAATGGTCTTCAAAGAATAATTTTGCTTTTCGTATTCCTATCTACTAGATCAGGATAATCTAGAAATGGACTTATGTGCTTTTAATATCATAGAAGTGCTATTTTACTAGATAATTATAATAATAGCTGTAGTATACGTTCAGTGACCTTGATTTAATACTTAGCACAAATACAATGTCAAGGGAAAATTTTCAGCCACGAGGCACAGTTGTACTCGTATATACTAATTCGTTCGTATATACGAGTACTGTTAAGGTCAAAAGTTTATTTATTTATTATACACGTACACACTAAAGATAAACACAATAAAACTGATAATTTATCCAATAACAGGTGTACAACATAAAGACAAAAATGAATAAATTAATAAGCCAAAGAAAAAGAAAAAAAATTAACAATATATTTAGGTATGTGCCTCTGGAGGTGAAGAAATTACTTTTTTGAAAGTTTTATTTTATTTAAAGTACATCTTTTTAATCGTAAAATGTATTTGATTTATGAATAGGACTGTACATTTTTTACAAGGAAGGAAATATTAAGGTAAGTGGATCATAGCGTTTATCAACAAATCCAATTTCTGGTCGACAGAAGAGAAATATCTGAATGTTATTACGTTCTTGTCTGCACTCACTTGAGTATTGTCGTAAAAAATGCTGATCGTCTTGGGTTCTTTTAACAACGAAGACGTAAACAATTTATGATCCCAGTATTTGTACTAGTTAAAGCTTACATAGCTATTGTTTTAAATTCGTATCTTAAACGCTTTTTCTACTAGCGGGACTAGCCATTTTTTTTTCTTTATATCATAAGGTGGCAAACGAGCGAACGGCCACTTGAAATCGCTGAAATAGCGAAGCGACCGCTGCCCATAGATATACGCAATTGCATAGCGTTGACTACCTTTAATCGCCGGAGGAGAGGATGCACAGAAAGAAAATATTTTCCCTTCCTATGCATCCTCTCATCCGGAAAGTCCACTTCCACTTCCCATCCTTTCCTTATAAGAAAAAGGGTGGGAAGGGAAAGAGGACTAAATGAGGCATCCGGGACGCACACTCATCAGACTGTACGCGGAATTGCTTCCACTTGACGCCTGTCTTCTGTGTGGTCGTGGTATTTCACCGGGCGAGCCAGGCCAATTCGTGCTAAGATGTTAAAACTCTACTACAGTTAAAAACAATGCAACACATACTGCGCGCGAATGTACACATACTTTTGTACATACAAATGAATGTGCCTTTAAAAACATGTTTTAACTGCAAAATATTCTCCTTCGTTCGTAGAATGTTATCACAAATATTTCCATATCATTTTCGAATATTGAAAGGCGTAGTTTATTGTACGATTGTCTATGACAGCTGTTATATTCAGTAAGACGACATCTTTCATTTAATGGCGCAGGCATTCGGTGCGATATTTTTCAAGAAAATGGGTACTTTATGCGAAAACTATTACCGTATCGTGAAATTTATATTTTCCTTTGATATTTTATATAATATTATTCTCAATATATTTATTAAACATTTAGATATTACTCGCCTTTGATATTCCAATACTTTATGTTTTTGTAAACAAAAGTTGAATATCATACTAATATTATAAATGCGAATGTTTGTATGGATGGATGTTTGTTTGAAGGTATCTCAAGAACGGCTGGATCTCTATTAATACGGCATTAATATAGAAAATAGTCTGGAAGAACTCATAGGCTATAAATCAAGTATTTTTTTTAATTCCGCGCGGACGGATTCACGGGCAACATCTAGTGGAAATACATAGAATGTTTTGGGAACTAACAGTTTTATTTTGTTATAAAATCTTACATTTTTAAATACGGAATACATTCTAAGAATAATATTATAAATAATAGACCTGTCTCCATTCATTGTGCACTAAAATCATTACTATGATTGGATCTTCGATGATTAATGAAGGTTTTACATGCAATGTGCACTCTATTTTACAGATTAAAAATTCCATGGTATATCTTTTCTTTAATAATTTTATTTTGGCGTAATTTATAAGTATTTAAGTAAATTTAATTACATTAATATTGTATTGAAGCATTTAGCAGAGAATTCAATTAAAGTTTTTTTAAAATTCAATAAAGAAATAAACGAAATAAAAGACGAAAATGTCTTATCTTTGTATTTTATTACAAGAGTACGCAAATGCCAGTGACCGGCGCGGTATGAAATTGTTTTGTCCCAAAAAAAAGTTTTTATTCTTTATGACTTGATGAAGTTGCCACCGGCCAGTCGTTTATAGCTCATAAGATACAGATTACAAAACATAAGGACTGTTGAAAGAATACGAAATGGATTATTAGTTGCTAGAGCTTATTATAAATTATTTTTAACTTATCGTGGGCTTACATGCCGACGAAGCAACTGTACTGTTGTTGTTTCTCATTTTCTGATAGAGAATGAGAGAGATGACTATATTTTTGAACTAGTGTTTTGGTAGTAAATACCAAGTTTTACACAATAATTATTCCATAGGTAAAAAGTGCATTGATAGTTGAGGTCTATTAATCATTACAAATCTTATATTTATTAGAGTTTTCAAACGATTTCGAGAAGTGAACCCGGACCTTGTCCCAAAGCGGATGACGGAAAATCAAGCTCACACCATAGCTGTGCCTGTAGAAGAAATAGAAAAACTACCTGAATTAAAGGTATTGTTCTTGTATTACTGACAATAATAACCTAAGTTTATACGAGGTGTCACCCCAGGTTTAATTTTGGCTATCAACTTATGGTTTTACAATAACTCCGAACTCAACAATTGATCTCGAGATATTTTTACTTCGTACCGTATTTGCAAAACCGATCAAAAGATAAGAAAAATAATCTATTTTCGGCTATCGAATTGTTTTTGTTGTTAATAAAAGGAATAAAATATTTTAAATTTAATCTCGAAAAATCGAATACTTATTTCGACTTCGAATCGATATTTCCAGTTCGTATCGAAATATAAAATGTTAAATTTAAAATTGGTTTCAGGAGAATCCTTTCAAGCGTCGCATCTGCCAAGTATTTTCGCACGACGGCTCCGGCAACCTTACGTTTGAGGACTTCCTCGACATGATGTCCGTCTTCAGTGAAGCGGCGCCGAGGGATATTAAAGCTTGGTGAGACTGCCACTCTGCACTTTAAATCTAACACACATTTCAAAGAAAGATTTTGCAATTGCAAGATTTATAAAATATATTTCGTCGGAAATGTAGGATATTAAATTTTATATACATATTTTTATGTTAAGTTTGTTGAAATATTGCTTAAAGTATTATAGTTTTAGTTTTTTAAATATTTTGAGGATCCTAAAATGTGGATTTGCCACGGATTAAATACTATTTGCAGTTGACTTCTTTAAGTGTCTAATTGTGTCTAATAATCTATTTAAACAATTCCTAAACAGGAAGAAGACAAGACAGAAGTTTGTCTCTCAATATTACAGGATAACATTTAGAACTAATCTCATCCAGTACTCGTATTGGAACTTATTGTATTTTTTCACTAGGTACGCATTCCGTATCTACGATCTGGACGACGACATGTACATAGGACGCGAGGATCTGCTGGAAGCGACACGGCTGCTGACCAAGGGCGAGTTGCATCCACAGGAAAGAGACGAGATCGTCGCCAGCGTGTTGGACGAGGCCGATGTTGATGGAGACGGGAGGTTGTCCTTTATGGACTTCGAGCATGTCGTTGTACGCGCACCTGACTTTTTATCCACATTTCATATTAGAGTTTAATGATATTGATAGAATAAATGAGATGAATGAAACAATTATTGACTACATTCATGACAGCTAAGGAGTACCTATAGGTTTGGTGTTCCATAGAGAGAAATCATTGCACCAGTAAAAGTTGGAATTAAAGTAAAAACATATCCCAAAACTGTCACACTTATCAGGCATACTATTTTGTTCATTCTTTTGTGTGTATTCAATATCAAAATAAATACTTAACAATGATTAAAAATGTTGTTTATGTTTCACAATTTAAAAGCTTTTCTGAACGCGTAGGAGTTTAAAACTCGTTTGTTCCGTGAGAATTTTGTTCTGTGGAATTATTATAAAATTTTTAGAAATAAAAGGAAATGAAAAAAGGAAACTTTTAAGTAGTGGTTTTTTTGCAAATATTGTTTATGAGGATAAAACAAAATTTCTTCTCAAGTTCTTTTATATAAAATGTTTCTTAAATATTTCAATACTCATCAGATATAGAAAATGTAACGTTTTTGTTTTGAATATTTATCAAGTAAGTATTCATTTATACTAATTTTATTAAAGATCAATGATTTATTATATATTTTTTTATGTAACGAATATACCCAAAACCTCTAAGACCGATATCAAAAATGCTTACGCCATTAGAAAGATAATCATCACTGAGTAACATAGGTCTTACTAATATTATAATTGCGAATGTTTAAATGGATGGATGTTTGTTTAAAGATATTTTGAGAACCGCTGTATGGATCTCATTGAAATTTGGCATAGGTGTAGAACATAGTCTTTATCGCATAGGCTATTAATTATTTTTTTAATCCCGCGCAGACGGAGTCTCAGGCCACAGCTAATAGGCTAAATTAATTACTAGAACTGTTTTATTTGTTTTACTCAAAATATTGGCAGTGAATAAAGATTGTTTAGTAATCAAAAGTAGCCAACTATCTACGAAAAGGATTAGTTAAAGTCCTATATCTATAATGTATATAGGCTAGCCGCTATCCTGCGTTGGGATCATACCGACATCTATCAGCGACAATGCCTTGATTGCCTATTACTGTTTCATTACCCTAAGTAACTTAATTGTCAATCTATCTTGCATCCATCAAGTGTCGCTTGTAATTAAGTTATACGTTGATTGACTATCTCGATTATAATGTAAACCTAGACTTTAAGCAATCTATTTGTGGCTTGTGGCAACATTTTATCTAGTAATTAGGTGTCTATTTTCATAACCTAAAAAGCTTAGGAAACTCATATTATAGTAAAAAAGATATTGTAAGTAATAAACTTTATAATCTTACTTATTTTATAAATCGGAATGTTTAGATGGATGTTTGTTTAAATATATCTTCAGAACGGCTGAACGGATCTTGATGGAATTTGGCATACATTTAGAAAATAGTCTGGAAGAAAACATAGGCTACTCACAAATTTTTTTTAATTCCGCGCGGACAGACTCGTGGGCGACGGCTAGTTTATCATAAAATCCATTACATAAATTGGATCCTTTGCTTATAATGGCTTAAATGTTAAAGGTTATTCAGGTGTGCTTGTCCTTGGTTCAAAGACGAGATCACGTATAACATTTATAAGAGGTTTGCGGTTTGTGGAAACATTTGTCTTTATTTGAAGTTATTTAGACAGTATTTTTAGAACGGCTGCATGGATCTCGCAGAAATTTAGCATAGATGTAGAACGTAGTCTGAAAGAACATATAGGCTGTTAATTATTTTACTTTTTAATTTGCGGATCAAATCGCGGGCCATAGTTAGTATTTTCTATATTAAGAAAGTGCGTTGCTTAATGAAAAAGTGGAACTCAAAATATTTTAATGCGTATGTTTAGTTAAGCTAATTTATGATAAATGAATTAAGCAACGAGTTCCAAAGGAAACATGAAACATTAATCTTCTCAAAAGTGTCTCGTGAGCAACTCTGACATATCCGTGTATAATGTCAACGTATCTCGTTTGTTGTTCAGTAAGAGTTAATACTTTGAAATTCACGTAATATGTTAATTATACAGCGTGTTTCAAATAACTGTCTAATATTCAAAGATTAACTGGAGAGTTGAAAATACAGGTCGTTACTTTTTTGTTGTCTATTTGTTTGTATGTGTGTGTTTGTGTGTGTGAATCGTTGTCCACGCGATTGTGATGATTGAATAAATGGACTAAAACTTTTATTTTTACTGTCTAATTACCTAATAATTTTCTAAGATTATTTTCATATTTAGAATATTACTTAGCTTTTCATTAATTTTGCTCGGGTCGCCAGTGATTGCGTCCGACTGGGATTACATGTGGCTGTAGAGGGGGCTGCGCTCATCCACGCCGACGGCCATCTTTGTTATTACGACATAACCGTTTCTAAAATCGAGACAACAAAATGGCAATAGATTGAAAGGAATGGAAAATTTTCTTGACTTAATTAGTAAAATATTTATAACATAAAATATGATAGAAAATTATGAATAGTACATTTTCATGAGCGTATATCCTGAACAAATAACTCCGAGACTCCGGGGATTGTAAACGACAAATAGTAAAATTATACAAACGTCGGCGAAAGGTGAAAGAAAATTAAAACAGTACCTCAGCTGGTGCGGCTAGCTGAATACACACCGGTATGTTTGCTGCTGTTTCTCATTTTCATGAAAGTGGCTAACCTTAAGGCGGCGAGCTCTCAAGAGAAAATATATAGACTATTTTATTGGAAAAATTCCACGAAATTTATGGCGTAAGAGTATTCATTTTATTACTAAAAACGGACATAATAAAATAATGATAGCTAAAATTACATAATCAGATTAATTTAATGGCTTATGTAAGTAATTAGATAGTGATTTTATCTTTTTCAATTACATTTTTTTTAAATTGACGTCAAATAAAAGCTTGCTGATATTATTACAAACAAAGTTAAAATACATTTTGATTAAAAAATATATTTTTACGAACACAAAAAAAAAACTTACACTGAATTGACATTTTTATGATCCCTTTCAACACTATTTTGTTCTTTGGAACTTTTCTATAGTCTTTATTTAGGTTTTCTAAACTAACTGTGCAGCGTTTCTCTACACACAAATCATAATTTTGTCTACAAAATGTTGAGTACATTATTAAACATAGCTAATTCTTTGCAGTATTTGTAGCAATAATGAAATTTCCATCCAGTTCAAAGCTGTTATACACGACAAACATTATTCCTTTGTTAAAATACCATGTTATATTAAGGGTATGTATAATTTGGGGTGACAATTTAATGTATGTTGTCGGAAGCTCGCTAAGACTGGTACAAGATTAATTCGCTGTGGGCCATGACACGTAGAGATATGTCTCTGATGTATTACGCGATCATTAAGCTATGTTAAGAACTACTCTACCGTGTTTGAGTTAAATTTAAATTGTAAATGCATCAATTTACCGGATTGGCCAGACTAATCAATAACCATGGCCTCTGTGGTGTTGCGGAAACTGTCATAGTAAATCCTACTGCTAGTAAATGGTCAGAAATGATGCGATCCGCAGCAGGACCAGAGTAACCGACATTGCCCGAAGAATAGCAAACCATAAGTGGTGCCCGCAGAAAGGATGATCGATGGGGCCGAAAAGTTCTAGAGTGGTCGCCGCGGACGGGTCGACGCAGCGTGGACCGATGACCTAGTCAAGGTTGCGGGAGTGCATTTGGTGCGGGCGGCACAGGACCGGGCATTGTGGCAATCGATAGGGGAGGCCAACGTCCAGCAGTGAATAAATTTAGGCTAATTTTGACGATGATGATGAGTAAATGGATGGAAAATATTGATGATATTGTGCGAAAATATATAATTTAAATGTAGTTAATTAAATAGGAATATTCCAGTTGACTTCTAATCAAAAACTGGACAGAAGTCAGCTCGAATTGACCTTTCTAACCGTTGGTTTCTAAGATCAAAATCTCTGTATAAAACATATCTCTGTCATCTTTAATAAAATAGAGATAACAATGTTTTAAACCGATATACTGGTCTCAGAAACTGACGATAAATGAATAATTAGTCGATCCTAATCAACTAACTGTTCATTTTAAAACCCTTAATACGCTACTATTCAAAGTAAATATACATATAAATAATTTATATATTTACAAAGCTTGATAGTGGCAAGCTAATCGAATAAATTAAGAGTGGCCTAACAAACGGGTTGTATAATTTGTCGGTATCACGAATGAAACAGGATTGAGTTTGAAACCCTTAACTAATTAGCAAGGATGAATAAATTTTGCCGTTACCTTTTAACTATTAAAGATATCTCTCATTTTATTACTCTGTAACAGTTAAATTAAATAAAAGTGTTTGTTTAATTATTTTACGAAACTTAGGAATGTATCTTAAATAGAATAGAGATTAAATATTAAATGAGTTAGATAAAAAAATATATATATATTCGAATGAAAATATCTTTGTATTTAGTTAAATGGAATTAGCATTGATATCCTATTTCTGTTGACCCCTTTTAGTTAATAAAAGTGAAAGTATTTATTTAGATTTCTAAGAAATTCTTGTTTAAAATTATTAACAAAAAAAAACAGTGACTTCAAAGAAGATTAATTTAACGTAGAAAAAATCGCGACATTTTAAATTCGAAACTTTTTAATTACAGTACAAAAAGACTTCGTACAGGTGTTCGTAATGAAAGAACGCTGTTCCTTTGTTCGTTATTCTATCGCATTTCAAGATTAACTTTAATCTGAGACTAATTAAAGCATAGACAAAATGCTGGAGTCTAATTGACATCTTAAAAACCAAACGCTTTTAGTAGCTGCTAAAAACCAAATGAGTATTTTTGTCGCCTACAATTAAAATCCTTTACGTAAGTTTATAGAAGTTGTGATATAAAAACACTTTAGATGTATCGCAAAGAACATATCTTACTTCTTACTAATATTATAAATGCGAATATTTAGATGGATGGATATTTGAAGGTATCTCCGTAACGGCTCAACGGATCTTGATCAAATTTGGTACAGATGTAGAATATAGTCGGGAAGAACAAGTAAGGTTCTTATTAAGTTTATTTTTCCCGCGCGGAGTCGTGGGTAACAGCTAGTTATCTATATAATAGACTTAATTTATATTGTTATTAATTCCCGTATTTACGTAACGTATCATGTTGAACTTAATATGGCTGCATTCATTTGTCCTAAGGTGATTTTTTAACTTAACCGAGAGTCAATTGTTTATTTACAATCCAACGGATCGCTTACTCAGCGGGGAAATACATAAATGAAGAAAATACATTCGAATTGGAAAGCAAAGAGCGTAGAGCTGTTTTGATTCAATTATTTGAGTTTATATGGACTGAGTGCTTTGTGATGTCAATCAACGTTGACTAAATTAAAGAAAACAATTTTAGATTTTTTTCTGCGAAGAATGTTTTTTTATTTTAAATATTATTTTCTACTTTAATTTCAAAATTTTTGAAACTTTTCAAATAATGTCTGCCTTAAATTAATATTTAATGATAGCAATGCTTCAAGTCTAGATGCTGTGTTGAGATTATTAAAAATATATCAATTTTCGTATTATCTTTCAAAAAAGACTTTCTTTGAAAGTGTGAAAAACGGAGTTTAATATTTACTGACAGAAGATTAGTGTAAATTTCTGATATTAATAATTAAATATTATAGTAATTTTAATATTAATAAGAACAGAAGAGAACAGAAGTTTATTGCCACACAAAAAAAAAGGATAAGATCTTTTGAACTAATTGTGCCCGCGATTTCGTCCGTTTCCTTATACTTTCAAGTAAGAAATTCGCTTAGAATACTTATGGTTACTTATTCACGTGTTTTACCGAATCAACAGAAAGCCGATTTACGCGTGACTTAAACGAAATTGATTTAATTCCGCACTTCGGAAGGAGCCCCCTCTTGGGTATAGATTTGAATACGGGAACTCTGTATTCCATTACCTGTTTCAAAGGTGAATTCCAAAGAACTTTATTGGAACATTCAATAGCGAATATTTTTTCTTTCTCTCTACATGCATGTATTTTCAATCGGAACCTTAAAAAGGAAACGAATGTATATAGTAAGTATTTGAAATCTTTTTATTACGATATCATAAAAGAAAATGTCGTTCAAAAAGTAATATGAAGTACACGAAAACAATGACCTTTCTACTATTAAAGTGTTAACTATTCCTCGCTAATTATTTGCCCGATTTAAACCTGTGTATGTATACAGTGTGTTTCCATTGAAGAAACATGTTATCCTTACTGTCATTCTTCCCAAAAAAACATAATGAAATATTAATAAAACTCAATACAATATTAAATATAGATAAAATAATGATACCTTTTTTTATATGTTACAACGACGACAAATTTCGAACTATCGACAAAACAACTAACTAAGCTGGAGGGTCCGAGTTTACGAAGCAGACGCCTTAATGTAAAAACTAAACAAAAGTTGGGCAATACACCCCGCATTTTGGGGTCGGATATCTTTGACTCAGTAGTCCCGGGAACGAGGAGGATAATAAGGGACGTATATAAAAGTACAATATCCCGCAGGCTGTTTCTAATTGGTTGGGACAAGATGTTCTGCACAAATTCTTAATAGAAATATCATTATTTATTTTTACAATGATTGTATTAAACATTTTTGGGAAAATATGAAAAGGTAGTCAAACGATTAAGGTTAAGTTTAAAAATAGAGCACGCATTTTAGAGACAGCCTTTCTGAAGACCGCGTATTAAGGATTGTAGATGTCTAGATCGTTCGATGTGTATGATGATGACGATTCTATTTTATATAGACGTCTCATTCTATATTATATCATTTGTTTTGGATAAAGATTATATAGTTTTATAGACGATAGTCTCAGAAACTTACTTATTATAGAAAATAAGTAAGTTTCTGAGACTAGAAATTCCACAGTCTAACTAAATAGCGTCCAAAGAAAAGTTTCACGTCCTGTTCTAATAGAGCGATTTATAGTCAATTTAGTTACAAAGTGCTTTTGTAGAGAGATCACGAGCTCGCGCCGTCGGAAAATGTTCGTACGTGACGTGATGCTTCGTACAACGTGCCATATAATGTAATGTTCATGACTGAATACCACCGTATAGAAACAGAAAATCATCTAATTCTATAATAATATATATTTTTTTTTATATTATAAGGTGGCAAACGAGTGAGCGTCTACCTGTAATCGCTGAAATAGCGTGACTGTTGCCCATAGACATACGCAATTCCATATGCGTTGCCTCCATTTAATCGACAGAGGAGAGGATGCACGGAAAGAAAATATTTTCCCTTCCCATGCATCCACTCAGATTATATTATATATTTATCCCAAATTTCAGCGTTTACCGCTGAGATGTTCCGGAGATACCTTCAACCAAACATTCATCTATCAATTATTATTATAATATAATCTTACTAATATTATTAAATGCGAATGTTTAGATGGATGGATGTTTGTTTGAAGGTATCTCTAGAACGACTTAATGGATTTCGATAAAATTTGGTTATATATCGAACATAGTCTGGAAGAACACATAGGCTATTGATTAAGTTTTTTTATTATATTCCGCAAGGACGTAGTCGCGGGTGACAACTAGCATACGATATAGTAAGAAGTAAGATTTATTTTATTTACAATTGTTATAGTTAAGTAGTAAAGTAGTACAGTACAAAGAAGGAATCTATCAATTTACACTCTACATGTTGTAGAATAATCTCACATCCGATAAACAAGTTGTAATACAGAGTTATACAGTGGAATATACCTCAATTACAGTTGTGAACAATACGAATGTTCAAACTTTCGATGGCAAATACATTGTTGTTTGTTGTTTGCAGTTCGTTACTAGCACTGTTTTTAGTTCTCACTTTATTTAATATTAAATAACAGTTATGTATTCACTAGCTGTCGCCCGCGACTCCGTGTGCGCGGATTTTAAAAAAAAATTTAATTAGAAGCCTATGTGTTCTTCCAGACTATGTTCTACGTCTGTGCCAAATTTCAGCGAGATCCATACAGCCATTCTGGAGATAACTTCAAACAAATATCCATCCATTCATACATTAAGACATTCGCATTTATAATATTTGTAAGATTAACATATTATAAAAAGTATTTTCTGTATTGAACCTTGTAAGTAAATGTAGAGATATGAGGTTAAGGTTTTTGTAGTAGATAATACTTAAGAGAATTTTTTATAAGATTCCTATTGTTCAGAGAAAAGCTCCGAGACATTTTGGCCTTTACATTGTTATTAAGTTTACCAGTGAGAGTACTTTGATGCGAAGTTTTTGCTTTTTTATTAATTTCCTTTTTTTGCGTAATCACGCGATTTCACTTTATATGTTTGGTTTGGGAATTTCTTGGATTTTTCTTGACAAGAAGATGTTACCACATTTCTTTTCCATTATTTTGAGTATTTTAGGTGGAAAAAATAATGAGAAGTACATAAGTTACCCCTTGAAATAAAATTATCGTAAGGATGTGAAGAAGAAGAAGTGAATAAAAATATCTTGAATTTCGTAAAATCTTAATAATCAAATCATTTTTCGGCACTGGGATATTATTTCTAAGAGAGGTATTGGAAGCTTATTTCAACGGAACATTAATATTTCATATTTCTAGAGTTCTTGCCACATATAATATACTAAGTATGTATATGATAAATTATTTGCTTGAAATGAAAAATATCGTACCGGGAAATTGAGTCCCGAAATGTATCGACGCGGGATCGGAATATTAAAATTAGTACAGATATCATGAGACATTTTTGGGATTAGATATAATTTATACAACTAATCATGAAGCTGAAAAGTAAATTTAATTTGAACTTATTTAAAATTTTTGAAATATTCAAGAATCGTATAATGTTGTAGCAAAAACGAGAGAGGTGTGTCATGAGCTTGCCAAAGGCAAAGGCCACAGATCTCCACTGTGGTCTCTGCCTACCCTTTTAGGTTACGGACGTGAGTAATGATATTAGTGTTGTTATTTTTATAATCAAGAATAATTGGATGTAGGAGTCATATGATTATAAAATAGCACTGGTATTATTTTTTAATAAATGTCAAAAGCTAAATTTTATATATGCAACTTCTGTAGCAAATTGACGAGGGTATAATTATTTTGTCAAACGTTACGAATTCATTTGTTCAATATGAAACTCTGAATTTAATTAAAATTTCAGTATTGCGTCGCGTTCACCTTAAATTGCCGTAACAATACGTTTCGCTCTTGTATTGTTTTCAATAAAATAATATAAATTATTTTGGATATAATACAATTGAATTGAACGTCCGAAAAGCCAATAAAAGTTAATTTTACTTTTCATCTTCAATACTCACAGAGGCTTTATTATGCTATAAGTCTGAATACGCCGAAATGGTGAAGCAACTGCTGCCCTTAGATCTACACAATTGCAGATGCACCTACCTTTAATCGACGGAACAGGAGATGCACAGAAACATTTCCCCTTCCCATGCGTTTTCTTCTCCATCAAATCTACTTCCCCTACCCATCTTTACCTTATAAGAAAATGGTGTCTCTATCTATTATTGTGTACCTAAAAAAAATAAGTTAACATAAAACTTTACCAATCTTAAACCCTCTTGAATAACAAGGGGAAAAACCACAGAACTTCAACCGCGGCATCGTTCAAAAGAATTCCTGGGAACAAAATCTTTAATCTAACAAAACAAACGCCGGTAGGAATTCCTTTGGGATACAATGCAATTTATAAGATAAGCTTTTAAACGGGTAATAAGTAAATGATTCTTATTCGATTCAAAATTAGAATGGATTTAGTGGTTTTTATATTTTGAAGAATAAAGAAATATCTTGCTTATGGATTCAGCTTTATTTCGCGATAACAATAGCTTTGTCTCCTTATGTACAAGTTTTTAGATTGTTATTTTATCAACTACATCCATCTAATTGTTATAAATGCGAATGTTTGGATAGATGGATGAATGTTTAACAAACCATCAGGTACATTCAGAACAGCTTAATAGATCTCGATGAAATTTGCATAGATATAGAACACAGTCCAGAAGAACTCATAGGCTACTAATGAAGTTATTTTTAAATTCCGCGCGGATGGAGTGGGGACGACAGCTAGTGGTTTATAATGCTTTAACAAAGAAGCAATATTTTTATCTAATTTAAAAATTAAATATTCTTTAGTTGACAAGTTTATAAGTGGTTAAATACAATGTCACCTTCACGATATCGAGAGCCTCTCAATTACAGGTGGGGCCTCGACTCGAGATGGCGTTTAAAGGGGGACAAACACTCGCGTTCGAAATTCAAATTTATAATATTAATATTGTACCAGTGTAATATAATACTGATTAAATATTGCACTGACATTTTATAATATTAATTAAACTGTAACAAATAGTGGTAGAGCGTCGGTGGCTCAGGGGTCAAGTACTTGACTTGTAATCTGCAGATCCTGGGTTCGAATCCCGCCATGTACCAATGTGTTTTTCGATTTCCGATTTACATATGTACATTTATCCGACATTCTTACGGTGAAGGAAAACATCGTGATGCAACCTGCACATATCTGAGAAGAAATTCAAAGATATGTGTGAAGTCAACCAACCCGCACTTGTCCAGCGTGGTTGACTATGGCATAATCACCCTTAACATAGGGTGGGCTCCGAGCCCCTCGGTGGGGACGTATAGTGAGCTGATGATGATGATGAAATAGCGGTAAATATGCAGAGCTACAATAAAACATATAGGACTGTACTTGGATTATATATTTATATATATAGTTTTTTTTTTGTATATTATATAACTATTAATTTAATTTAGCTTCAACAATAATATATCAACAATCACTACGTTTTATTATTATACTAATGTGACTACTTCATACATTGATTTTTTACTACTGTAAATTTAATTTCGCAAAATAGCAATCAAAAGCCCTACAGAAATATGATTTTTTATGTAATAAATATCTAACAAAAAAAGGCGTAAAGAATATTTTATGAGCACTACGAATATTATTTTTTTTAGAAGAACAATGTTAGACGCTTAAATAAATAATGCCGACGCTTCTACGACGTAGATATTGGGTGTTGAAGTGAACACGTAATGTCTTTGTTGATTTATTAAATAACTTTTGAATATTAATAAAGATCTAAGCAAGAAACAGAAAGAACAAAGTGTCAAGAGCAATTACTTTCAGTGGGCTTAATACGAATATTTGCGACAAGGGCAATCGTAACTTAGCCGAGTTTGTTTTAAATAAATGTTAAGTTATTATTGGTGAATTGCTAATTATTGGAAAACATGTATTTTGCGGTGTTTACACAGTATGATTTGTTGATTTCTCCTTTCTACATAGGTATATAACTCCAATAAAATTGATAGCGAACAATTTTCAGTCAGGTCAAAAAGTCGGATATTTTTCGCAGGCATTCTGTACAGCCAGTTAGCTGTAGAACATTCTTTAGTCAATTATCTACACAACTCCACATGCAGGCATTGATAGATAAAATTTTCAAATGATTCGTAAAACAATTTTTGAACTTTGTTGTTCATTTGTAAATATCGCATACAAGACTGAACAATTTTTCAGCTTACTTTATAAATTCACTAGCTGAGAAAATAATGATTCAAATAGTAAAAGTAAACAGCTAAAAGTTTCTTACAGATACAGACAGAATTACCTATTACTGTGGGATTCTGAGACCAAAATCAATATATTTTGGTCTTAGAAACCCACAGTATAAGTAAACATATCGTCGTCCCTATCATTAACTTTGATAAAACAGAGATAACAATATGTTTTAACTGTAGATTTTTTGTCTCAGAAACTTACGGTAAATGTTGTAATTTTAAGTTAGCTTTTACTGAATAAATAGAAATTGTAATTTCATGATTTAACGGAAATAAAGTATTAACAAATATTATTATTATAAAAGTGCGCTCACTTGACTGGGAACAGACGCTTTATCATTGAGGATCTATCAAGTGTTCTTAGTAAAATTGCTTTACTGTTATTTGTTATAATATTATCAGTTTGCAAAGGTTTCTTTCACGTAGTTTACCTATCTAATATTTACATTGATAAGAGGTTGGTTAGTTAAGTTGGAGGTTAAGTTAACCTAATTTGACTCTTCTTTTTTTACTTGTTTAAATATATCTCATTGTCTCAGTGCTAAATTAAGTATAAATTTATTCCAATAACTTTATAAAAACATCCTTAACTTAATGTAAAAGTGATCCTTGATAATCGGTAAATATCCAAGTGCTTGCTGTAAATATGCGCTTTAAGGCTAGTTTTTTTCTTTCAAATGTGATGAATATACTTGATGAACTAACTTCTTTAACAAGGCGAGTCTGTAAGGATGAAAATGTTTAAACGCTAGATGAATGGGGTTTGTTTTCACTTTTCACACATTCTACAGTCGACTCGCGATTGTTGTGCGAGACGCACGTGTCTCGTTATTTGTATTTTACTGATCTGCGAAGATTTTAAAAATTAAATTGAAAAATATTTATTTTGATTTTAGTATATTCTTTAAAATTAGTTAGAAATTTAGAAATGTTTGGATACTCTTATGTTATACTTAATAATGTTTATTTTTTAAATTAATATTAACCTAAAGTATGTTAAAATGTTAATTTATAATATTAGCAATTAATCAACAGTATAACTTTAATATGGTTAATTAAATTGTTTGAAGTTTAGTGAAATAAAAGTTTACTTTATAACTAATTGGTAAGTTATAGTTTTTCTTTTATTACGTCTTCTTTTGAATGTTGGTGATCAGCTACTCTCACAACTGTCCACGATAACTTCAACCCGCAAAAGCAAAGTTAAAAGCTAATCAAAAGTCTGTTGCAAAAAATCTTATAAATGCAAATCTTAATGGATGGATATTTGTTAAAAGGTGCTATAAATATTGCTGAAATTAGTCATAGATGTAGAACATAGTCTGGAAGAACACACCGGCTACTATTTTTTTTAATTCTGCGAGGACGGAGTCGCGGGCGACAGGTAGACAATTATAAAAGAAAAGAATGTTATTATTTTAATAGTAAAGTTAGAAGTACGAGTATCTAGTTGACGTGTCATTAGCGGAGTACCTCGTTACTTTGAGCTTTAATGAGGTCATTACTAAAGCGCTTGTGTTTTTTTTAATTTATTTTATAACTCGGAATTTATACAGTTTAATATCAAGTACTTTGTCAAGGTCACTGCATCAGGTGGTTGTAGTTTTATTAATACCTAGATATGCCTACATACTTTTAACCCAAAAGAATATGTTTTCACAATAGAGAATAGACACGATTGACATACCTCTATCGCGTCCTATTATCTGTGTTATACTGTTTTTGTTATGGAACTTTATAAAATGATAACTAACATTAACTTCATTGAATGATAGAAGTATTGCAACAGAAAACATAAACCCTATCTAACTGTTTAGAGAACGGTTTATCCATTATTGTACTATCCCATGTAATTAGCTAATCCGAATCCAATAATCAAGTCAAAGATTTTCGGTTGGTTGGGTTTATAATCGGATTCGGCCGTAAATTAAATGCATTTATAGTTTATAGTAGACTCCGTTCGCGTGGATATATAAAAAAACTTAATAAGTGTAGCCCACCCATCCATCCACCCACATCACATCCATCTAAACATTCGCATTTATAATATTAGCAACTTAAATAAAAAGGAGCATTTTCAAAACATAAATTTGAAAAAAAAATTGAATAGTATCCTATGTCCGTCTCCTGGCTCTAAGCTACCTCCTCACCAATTTTCAGCCATATCGGTAAAGCCATTCTTGAGTTATAAATTGTGTAACTAACACTACTTTCTTTTATATATATAGATTTCAAGTGGAACTTAAATCGGTTTTGTAAAGAAAATTGTGTGCTATCACAATAAATTATTCAGTAACGAAACACTCACGTATTTTCTCTTTTTACAGTCGCGAAGACAATAAGAGGTTTGTCGAATAAAAGGAGCCGCCAATTCAAAGATAGCTTTATAGAAAGTATTATTTATTCAATGCTCTTCGACACTTTTGCAAAGAAGAAAAGATTTTTTTATTTGGAAATATTCAAATTTTCTTCATATTACAAATCTTCATCATAATCTAAAGTATATACAACACATTTTACTTTTTCTTCTTTGTTCTTAGTCTACTAATTATTATTACCAATAAGGTTTATTATCACTTTTTATATTATAAGGTGGCAAGCGAGCAAGCCTATCATAATTCGCTGAAATAGCGAAGCAACTACTAACCATAGACATCCGTAATTTTTGCGCGTTACCTAACAATCGTTCTAATCTCTAGTGCTTAAAATATTACTCAAATAAACTCTCAAGTTACATGCATACAGGAGATAAAACTTTATCAATATATCAACGACTGATTTAGAATTCAAGGCAACCCTTTTCAGAGCTGTCCCACACGGTTTCTAATTGTTCCTACGCGGTTTTAACTACCGGAAGTGATTATAAGACAAATCACCCTTAATAGTAGTTGGGGTTATAACTATTGTTTTTGTCCACCCTTAAAACTTTCACGTTAGTTTTAGTGACAATATGATTATTATTTAGGTTTTTAATATAATAGTGAGGTTACGTAAATTATAATATCAATAGATCTCCAGAAAATCTAAAGTAATCTTAACAAAACCATTAAAGTGAAGACCAATAATTGTCTAACATCGACGGTTTCCCTTTAATTCTTGAGGAAAATCAACTCCGCAGAAGAGAAACCGGAGAGATGAATGTAAATAAGAAAGTTTTATTTAAAATTCTTGTCGTGATTTCGTACGTGAGGGGAAGTTTAGTAACAAATTTTCGTAGACTTTGAAATTATTGCTTTATAAAATTTTTGGAGCTTCTATATTGTGGTTTTATGAATAAGATAAAAGGAAGTTTTTATTTCGTTAAATACATACGTTAGTTCTCATAATTATGACCTTTGTAGACCCAAAGAGACAGTTCTATTTAAGTCTTATAGTTAATTTTGAGAATAAAAATAAGATTTCATCTATATAGAAATAATAAAATTAATTTGTGTCATAATAATAAATTATACAATCTGAATGTTGCTAGAAATCCTCTCGTTTGTTCGTTAACCAGTTGCGTGCCGAATACGTGATCTGAATTGAAAATTAATTATATTTACAGCACATAAAATGGATACTACATCTAAATTTAATTTAATAATACGGAGATGAATTTTAAATAATAATTAAATAGTGATATAATAAACAAAACACGACCTTTAAGAGAAAAGAGATATGATTTTACTTAATGTTCTATGAATAAAATGTACTATCAATGCATTAGTACCCACATACCTTGTTGTGTAAAGTCAAATTCAATAGAACTGAGAAATTACAACAAACCAATCTAAAGAATTTTACCTTTATAAGGCTGTAATTACTTAACTCTATATTAATTATTAAGTGACTTATTAATTAATCTACCAAAATGATACTATAAACTATATATTAAAACTAAACCAACTATAAATAAATTGTACTCCTAACTTCGTATATTCACAGTTCAATTTTGGAGTACATACTACGACACAGACATCGGGTGCGGCATAATGTGATATCATTTTTTTGTATCTATGTTGCCTTAACGCATCTACATTTTGCATTAAGTGCATATTTTTACAAGCCAATTTATATGTTCTAATAAGCCAATAGGTGAAGTAAACATACAAGGTGTAAACAATGGAATATGAGTTATCATTTAAATATGACAATCTTTTATCACATCGCTTTCGTCATAAATTAATATGACGAGAGTCGCACGCAGATATGACGCGATTTGATGACGCATTTCATTTTCATTCACAAAGAACTTTATAGCGTCTGCAATAGAATATTCCTACTAACATTCTCGTTGCTTTTATATTCCTTCAGTGAATTGGATTGGGTAGTTTTGAATTCTCACTGCATTGATATTGCTCCACATTCGGTTTTGATTGCTTTGACACAATTTCTGTGTTCAATGTCATCATTGCAAGCGGATTGGTGCACATTTATCGACTTTCAAGTTGTGCTTTGTGTTTAAGTAGTTAGGTTAACACGTAATTGAATAAAAACATCAATCTTTACATATATAATTCTTCTGTGCGTGTGTATGTCACTGAACTTCTCTCAAACGACTGGACCGATTTTGATGAAATTTTTTGTGTGTGTTCAAGGGGATCTGGGAATGGTTTATATTCACAATTTTGTCCGCTGGACAATGTTTTTTTAATTGATTTTTAATTTATTACTAGTTGTTGATTTTGGAATGTTTTACCAACAGACGGCGCTACCATCGCAGTGTCAAATTTTAAATAATATATGCATTTTCAAATTAAAGACGTGTAGACAGGACAACGTCTGTCGGGTCCGCTAGTTACGATATAAATGTTCAATGGAAGTATTAATAAAAATGCTAAGCTATTTTTTTCAGAATTTAATGGATGCGTTATTTTTAAATAAACTTTTTTAACTTTGCTATCATGATTTAGGAGCATAACATAATATTTTAAAGTTATTTGACTTGCTATAAGACTTATAAACTTTGAAGCGCTTTAAACAACTGAGATATTTTAAAAACTTACAATTATTTTTACTTTACTATATAATATATTAATATAATTGTTATAAATTTTAACGTATATCGTAACAAAGTTTTAAATCCCAAAAGCCTTATTTCAAACTATTGTCAGTAAAATCATAAAATCAGATGTTAACCGTCCCCTTGACAAAAAAGTTCAGTAATAACATTCCTTCGGTACTAAGTTTTGAAGAACAATTAAGTTGACTGTGGAAATAGGTAGCAAATTTTCTTAGGCCGCCTAACTTAGTTGGTTCTTCGTAATTGTTTAAAATTAAGTTATTAAAATTATTATAACACCTTTTCTTGTAATTTACTTTGACATATTTTAAAAAACAGAGCACTCTTATTTCACAGTTTGGATTAACACACACTCAGGACACAAGGTCAAATTGACCTTTACTTAATTCCGCCCTCGAATCTATCCGCGCGGAATTAAAAAAAGCGTAATAACTAGCCTATGTATTCTTATCGGCTATGTTCTACATCTATGCCAAATTTCAGCTAGATCCGTTCAGTCGTTCCGCAGATATCTTCAAACATCCATCCATTTAAACATTCGCATTCGCATTATAATATTAGTAAGATAAAAATGTTAGTTAAAAAATTCCAAAACATTGTAATTTTTTAACTAACATTTGGGAGCATTTGCATTAAAACGTAATAAAAAGATTTTCAGGATGAATCTAAGAAAATTTTACACACGTATTGAGTCGAAGGTTCATAGTATCTTTCAGTGTGACCGTGACGTCCATGCGGGTTGGACGTCTTTTACTTTTACAGACTTATTTGTTTTTCATCCGCGCACGAACAGAAATGCTTAGCTGAGCTAACTTAGTCGTAAATTTACTATAATTGTAAAATGTAAATAATTAATGGAATTTTATTTTTAAATTGTGGTGTTTTAAAATAATTTAGTGTTTTATTTTTATAAACTATATTTCTTCAACTTAAAATTATTCTTGTAATTTAATATCTATTTTAATAAGTAAATAATTTTTTTTATTCATTTTCTAATGCATAAATTGGAGGTATTTGCGGTGTAATTAAAAATAAAAAACAAGTGTAGTTATTTGGATTTATCAACAGGTAAACATTTTGCGTTTGAACCTCAAGTGCTCCTCTAAATTATATATTTATAAATACATTAAAATATTTAATATTTTTACTATTATTATATAAGGAATACTTAATACTATCAGTATTTTAAGTATTTATCATAATTAAGTATTTTTAACACATTTTGACATGTAGAGGCGTTAGTATGCAATCCATCATTCACGGTTAAGAAGCTTATTTTATCTTTATTCACATTTCTCTCTCATTTAAAGACATTAATCGTGGGTTTCTGAGACCAAAACCCGCGTTTAGAATATATTGTTATCTCTGTTATATCAAATATAACGACAGGGATAATATGTTCAGAGCTTTTAGTTTCAGAAATCCACGGTAAGACATTGTATAAATTAAAATTGGTAATAAATTACACGTACAGTTAACACACATTTATAAGTTAACTTGGCATTGGTATTGTTTGATTGTTCGTTGTAATAAAATTTAACTATAATAGAATCGGTGTTACGTACTACGTCCTTTTTAAGGAACATATTTAAAAAAAAACTTGTCAATTCGACGCCGAAAATATTAAGAGATTACGATATCGGACTTAATAAAAAATAAACAACATTTATAAAAGTTGATATCAATTTTAATTATTTTCGTCCTCGTTCTACTCTCGAAGCAAACATTTCATAATATTCATTAACTCTACATCTCTCATAGACATTTATTAATAATTTCTAACCTCTTAATTTTACTTAATCAACACTATGAAAATTACCAAGCATTGATTACTATAGTACTATAGAGAAGATTTTTTAATTAATTACACTGATTTTATATGCCTTTTTATTTTTCGGATTAAAGAATATTTAAAGTATACAAATTGTCACAATATGTCATCATCAACCTGCCCTTATCCCTATCGAGGGTCGGCACAGTATGTACCACTCCTCCATACATCTCTATCAGCCGTCATATCCGAGTCTACCCCCTTCTTACGCATATCCTCTTTCACACAGTCATTCCATACTCTTTTTGGTCTTTCTCTACCTTTGTAGCCATCCACATTCAATCTCATTACTTTTTTGCTTATATCATCAATATCCCTCCGCATAACATGTCCAAACCGCTAATCTTTTACTCCTAAAATTGTCACAATGTGTATAGAATTAATTTACATTTTAAAATTAGTTTGTTCATTCAAAGTGTAAAGCGTAAACGGAAAGGTAAACAATGAAACAAATTGTTTAATTAAAATGAATTAAGGCCGACATTTTAATTTAGTACGTTGTTTTATGTCTGTAACCCCAGTATACAATAGGCAAGCAAAGTTGCCTCGTATTAAAGTCGTTAAAAATACAAGCTAACTACAGACAAGTTTGAATAAAGCTACGTTGCCTGAAATTTAAAAAAAATTAAAAACATTTCAGTTTAAAACAAAGTATACTGTAAAATATTAACGTGGTTTTTCAGTACCTATATGTGTGCTACAATATTTTATCACAGTTTTTCTAAAACAATAAGAAAGCTTATAACATTTGTTTTGGCAGTGGAGACCAACTCTAAGACTCGAATATTGGCTCGTAGGTTACATTAATTAAAGAGTTTTAACAATATCACATTATTGCTCGACTGTCGACGAAGGGCCCTGACTGTACGTCTGTTTGTCAAGTTTTTTCTCTTAATTCTCTGACAAACCAATATTAAAATGTCTGTATTAAAACAGTTAGAAATCGTTAAAATAAAACATAACCATAATCAAGATTAAAGCAAGTTATAGGTTGGTTTGTGGTTGCTGTTGCTTTGATTGTGTGGTCTCTATGTACCACAGATTCTACTACTATAGAATTTTCAAGATATCCAAATAAAAGTGAACACGAATTTTAGGTTAGTCCAAAAACTATTGTACTGAAATTGTACTTTAAATGTTTGTACTCTAACCTCATTATATTTTTTTCTGAAAGAAAGACACGATGGAATTTTGTTTTTATTAGTATTGTCTGAAAATAAAATTGGTAAAAAATTGTCAAATATACTTTAACAAAAAAATATGTACGAATGTAAAATACATTTGAAATTTGTTCGGTTTGAAGGATTTTCGGACGGTATAATTTTATTACAAATCAGGATAAAAAAAGGTCGGACCAGCTGGAGCTATTTCGTATCATTTGCTTTACCAGAAAATGGCTTGAATGAGAATAAATTAAATAAATATTCACACTCTTCTATCAAAATTTAATGTTTTTATGTCTTACAAATTATTAAATCTAAGTACACTGTTCCTAAAAAACAAATAAATAAAGTAAATTAACAAAGTGAAATTGTACTTTAAGAACATGCATGTTGACGCAGCAACACGGAAATGTACGCTAAAAGCAGTCACATTACTCAAAACTTAAAAGGTCAGAGTTTACCAGAAGAAATGCCGGTTTTAACAGTTATAAGAAATTTTTATATTTTAATTTCTTAGTCAGTGGTTTATTTTTTTAACTTTATAATTATAATTCTAAAAAGTGCCATTTCAAGCGTAAAAATACTATGTTACTAGCTGTTGCCTGCGACTCCGTCCGCGCGGTATTAATAAAAAAAAACTTAACTAGTGGCCTATGTGTTCTTCAGCCTAAGATTTATATCGGTGCCAAAATTCATGAAGATCCGTTCAGACGTTCTGCAGATACATTCAAATAAACATCCATCCATCCATCCGAACATTCGCATTAGTAAGATTAAATAATATTGACGCTTATCTTTTATCCACAATAATATATAAAAAATACATATATTTAGTATTTGAAATGCACTGTATCCAATTAATAAAGTCCTATTTGTAATTTCATTTCCATTTTCTCCACAAACCAAACGACATTTTCTCTTTTGAAAACGAAATTTTCCTTAAAGTTTCGAAAGTTAATTATTTCTGAATAATGTTTCTGCCACTGTCCAACTTACCGGAGTTCCGGAAGGTTTTTAAGTTACGTATTGTAATCGACTTCGTGCAGGAAAACATTTATATGATTAGAAAATGTACATTTAAAATATGAAAATGTATAATACATATAATTAAAATGCACAATTTATTTGACGACAAAATGGGATACTTGCATTCTCTTATATAATCTATATATTCTATTCCGTTCAACTGTTTTTCGGATATGAAATCATTCTATTAATATCTTTCTCATTTAATTTTTACATTTACTTTATTTCATTACACCACCAATCACGTATTCATATATTTAAACGCTAGCCAACATTTTCATTCATTTCATTTAGTCTCAAAAGCCAGTTCCTCATTCTTGGTGCTTGTTATAAACAGCCACAATTACTAAACACCGATCTCAAAGGCGTCAATAGCCTAATGGTTAAGGGTACGGATTTCCGATCACGAGGTCGGGGGTCGAATCCCGCCATTCGACTATTGTCGTAAACCATATCCTAGCACAAGCCTAGAGCTTAGTTGGAATGGTAAAAGAAACATTAGTAAATTTACGAAAAATCTGCTAATATTTAATTAAAAAAAAACATCCCATCCCCACAATTGGAGAATCATTACGGATTGGCAATATCATTCAATATGCTTTATGAAGAAAAACCAATACCAACGCCAATCACTGACACAAACAGCAAACACCAAACAAAAATAAGGCAAACACCTATTTCATGTTTGTTTAGTATTCGATGTTGGCCGTTGTTTGACAAGCTTGAGGATTCGACTTTATTATGTAATATTTGCAGTGCGGAGTGATGTAGCGTGATGTACAGCAACGAGAGTACAGCGGGCGAGGTTGAGGACACACCGACACAGGACCACCTCGCTCTGCTCATTGTTCTGTACGTCTTTGTCTCAATAATAGGTATAGTGGGTGAGTGTGCAACTAACCTTATGTTTTGTTGTTCATAGACTTTCTACAAAGAGATTTTATATGGCATTTTTTTATTAAAATTTCTCATTCATTGCATGTTTTTCGAATTCGTTATTTAAATTTTCACGTTTATTCTAGTTCATACTCTAACTGACCTAAATTCCGATACATGTTATATTGATATTGTCATCTTCAATCACACCATTTACTTGTCACTACAAGCTTTGTATCATATTTTTGCCACATAAAAATCCTCATAAATCATGTAAATACGTTATGACTTCGCAATAATTCGCTCTGGCATTATTCCATATCATTACATTATTTGGAATTCGTTCAAACATAAAATTAAATTGTACATATATGTTACAATATTCATTCATAATCGTATTTTAATAGGAATAGTTGGATAATTTTGTGAAGATTTATAATAGATTTTTGTCTGGTTGGTTTTTAATGTCTTTTTCTGTTACCAGGCAATGTGAGTTTAATGGCGGCGCTGGCGTCGAGCGGCGCGTGCCGGCTGCGAACGCCGCAGCTGCTGAGCGCGTGCGCTGCTGACCTATTGGTATGTGCAGCAAGCGCGCCGCTCGCCGCCGCACGCGCCGCCCACCTGCACCGCCTGCCTTGCCATGTCACACACTATATAGAAGTAAGATCTCGATATCGTAATTTGAAAAGCGTCACAAACAATAACTACTTTTATTACTTGACGTGACAACGTGGACTTCCAAAATGTATAGTATATGTGTATGTAGTATGAACATGTATGTGTTGTGGCAGTCATTCCCGGTGGCGGCGAGCACGCTGTCACTGGTGGCGATGGCGACAGACCGGTGTGGCGCGGTGCTGCGCGGCCGCGAGAACCCGCTATGTGCAAGGCCTTACGTCGCCGTGGCCGCAGTGTGGGTGGCCGCTTTTATACTCGGTGAGCACTACTTTATCGTATGATGAGGATACAGAATTCAATATTAATCTGTTTTTATTATGGAGATAATTTGTTTGCAGGCGCCGTGATGATGATAGCGACATGCGTGTCGTGCCCCCCACTTGCGGCGGCGCACGCCGTTGTCACGTACTGCATTCCGGTGGTGGCGGTGATGCGTTGCCACTGGGCAGTGCGCGTCAAGCTGACCGCACTCTCGCTGACGGCACGCGCGGCACACGGTGAGCTGCCGCTGCCCGTTCCGCTCATTCGCCGACCCACGCACGTCATCATTGTCGCCGGCGTCGGCCGGGAGCGCCGCGACGCTGTCGACGTCGGCGACACCAGAAGCAAAAAGAAGCTCCAACCTAGCCTACTTGGGCCACAACCGCAAACCTCGACGCTGCGGTCGCGGCGACGGCTCGGGAACGTCCTCGTCGCGATCAGCTTAATCTTCGCAGCGTGCTGGTGTCCACACGCCACCTTCGTTATATCCAGCGCATTTGGGGTGCGCGTGCCAGCCGCCGCAGCACAATACGCACTGCTACTGGGACACGCGCACTCAGCGCTGAACGCAGCCGCCTATTGGTTGCTGAACAGGCACGCGCTGACGGCGGCTTGCGTGGCATGGCGCATGCCGCAGCTGCGCGTGCGGGAGGAGCGGCCTTCTTCCACCAACGAAGCGGCGCTGGGCGCGTTCCACCCGCGGTTGGCGCGCCCGGCGCCTTCGCCGCGACCGCCGCCTTCTAGCTTTTTATATTGAACTCCTTTATCTTCTAAGCTCTATCGATCTGTGATTCCTGTCTCTCAGTGCCTCGTAGACTACGGCCAGCCCCGCACTCCGGGGAGCCGCTCGTTTCGTCGTTATAAACGTGGTTGTTTGAGATTTTATGGAGAATAATAATATCTGTGAAGCAATAAAATGCATGAAACACTCTTGCTAGTTTTATTATAGCTAAACCATAAAAGTTTTCATTTACCTTTTCCAAAAGCTATACTCATCAGGAAATTATACTCTTCGTCGGGTAATAATATACCTGATTTTTTTTTAAACTAATGACTTTTGTTTTACTTCTGTTTTCTTCTACTACAGAAAAGGAGAGGATAAGTGGCTTTTACATGAGATCAACAGAAATTAAAATACTTATACTGAATGGTACTGGTACATCGCGTCAGTATTCCTCCGACTCTATTATTGATGAAGTGATGGATAAAAATGTTGTTATAACATATGCAGATATCGAGTTATTGTACTGAATTCTGTATATCTTATTAGAAAGTTTATTTACTAAACTTTTACATCAAAAAGTTGTTCATACTTTCTGTAACTGAAGACAAATCAAATTTTCCTATTCACACAAACGAATTCGTTGATTGATTAGTTATCAATTCACTTTGATTAATCAATGTTTTAATTTATTCGTCCGTCAAAAGAAAATTAGAGAATTTAATTTATGTAAATATTATTAATGAATGAAGTGAATATATTAAACTACAGTTTAATTAAGAACCTTTAATTATTTAAAACACAGTTATATATTCTTTAATACGGTGTGAAAAACTTTTAGAGCGTGTTCTACATCTATGCCAAATTTCATTGAAATCCATTGAGCCGTTGTGGAGATATCTAACAAACATCCATCCAAACATTAAACTTTCCCTTTTACAATATTACTGAAAAGAAAGATTAACAGGACTTTATGTTTATTAATATCGAAATTACACCTGTCGCCATGATATCACAACTCACTAATACGCTACCGGGTTGTTAAAAAATAGCTACAAACAATTGGATACGCGCATATTTGTCATAAAACAAAATATCTTTCAAAAATATTATACTATCCAGTATCCCCTCGTTTAGTAAGCCGGGCGCTTGAGGGTTAAATATTTGCTTTGATGCCTCACAGAATAGGTAAACGTTAGTTTTGCTTTATTTCTGTCGACACACAATGTAAACACAGAGTTCTGTCATTGAAAATACAAGAGCTTTTTTTTTCTTTTTCATTAACATTTTAATTTATTAAAAGTATGGCTTTTTTGTCCCAGTATTAATTTTTCATATCTTTAATGGAAACTTTTTTAAATAGTGATCGTCAGTTTACTACTGTCTTAATTATTGTAGTAAGTGTTAATACTGTCGCCCGCAGCTCCGTCCGCGTGGATATATGTATAAAAAAAAACTTCATTAGTGTAGTCCACCCATCCATCCATCCATCCATCCATCGATATCACATACGTCTAAACATTCGCATTTATAATATTAGTGAGTTAAATAAAAAGCAGCTCTTCAAGGCATAAATTCGAAAAAAAATAATCAATAGTATCCTATGTCCGTCTCCTGGCTCTAAACTACCTCCTCACCAATTTTCAGGCATATCGATAAAGCCGTTCTTGAGTTATAAACAGTGTAACTAACACGACTTTCTTTTATATATATATATAGATTATTACTTCAACATAAAATTACGTAGAGAGAAATCTACGACCATTGTCTGTGGGTTTCCAATAGTTAGTCTATATCTTCTGTGACCATTTAAGCACTTTAAGTAGTAGTAAATTTAATTTTTCGTGATATTTATATTATTTTCCCAGTAGAACCTTTTCATGTATCATCGTCATCATCATCTCCGTGACCTAATCCCATTCTCGTACGGTTATCTCACCAGTTTTCTTCCTTCAATCTATTTTCCATCATCTCAGTCATGTTACGCATTTCACGCATCCATCTTTTCCTAGACCTACATCTACCAGTGTACCCTTCTACACTTGTAACTTAAATTCTCCTTTACGCTTTAGGTTCTTCTCTTCCCATAACATGACATTAACTGCCCCAAATAATATTACCATTTATGCCAGATGGAAATCACACCACGGATTTAACATTTTTATCTTTTATACACATGATGTAATCTTTTTTAATGGATGTATGATCCTTTTAAATTAGGATGTCATTAGTGCAGGATTTATGCAAGATCCCTTTGGATTAACGCACGTCACGTTCATAGTAATCACGTTTAAAATGAATTTCATACGATTTAAAGGATTAGAGCATTTCAATTTAGAAGAATTATTTTAACTGTCAATAATTTTCAGAACTTTTTACTATAAATTTTGGTTTTAACTTTTTGAATTTCTTTTTTCTTTTAAGGACTAAAAGAAAGGAATAAAAGACAATATTTTATAAGATATAGGGTGCGCAAATAAGTTCTCGCTGTTTGTCAATAGATGGCTCTACTACTCTAATATATCAAAGTGTAATTTGTTAGAAGCGTAAAAGTCTTCACAAGTGCCTTTGTCGGCATAAAACTATTATAAAAGTTTATTTTTAAAAGATGTACAATTTTCATTTTTACGAACATTGTTTAAAGCTTTTTTATAAAGAACGCCGTCTTCTTATTCAAGAGTTATTGAATAATATTAAAATTCCTTATTTAACTTAGCTAAATCTTATATATAAAATTTTCGTGTCACAATTTTCGTTCCCATACTCCTCCGAAACGGCTTGACCGATTCTCATGAAATTTTGTGAGCATATTGAGTAGGTCTGAGAATCGGCCAACATCTATTTTTAAATCCGCTCGGACAAAGTTGCGGGCGACAGCTGGTAAATTATAAAATACTAGCGGACCCGACAGACGTTGTCCTGTCTACACGTCTTTAATTTGAATAAATTAATATGAAGTTAATATTTGATGAAAATTGTGAATCTAAACCATTCCCAGATCCCCTTGAACACACACAAAAAATTTCATCAAAATCGGTCCAGTCGTTTGAGAGTTCAGTGACATACACACTCACAGAAGAATTATATATATAAAGATTAAACATGTATAATTTTGGTGGTCGCTGGGGTCAGTGTCGCTAGAATATTAATTAAATATTAACAATCAGAAATTATTTTTTAAAAAACAATTTTTAAAATTTCTAATATCACTGGTCAGTATTCAACCACCTTTAGTTGAAATAGCTTTACTTTATTCAATTTCAATACATTTTTTCATTTAGTTATGATTGTATGCGCAAGCGCATGTACCAGCATAAAAGTTATTATGTTCCTAATACTTATAATTTAAATCAAATTATTGATTAGATATATTTTTAAATTATTTAGGAAAAAATAACAGTTGTCTACTAGGTATTATGAATTTAATAGTATGGAGACGCAGAGGACGCTGTTGCCTCGCATGGGCAACAACGTCCTCTGCGAAATTATCAACGCTGCGAGATCCGAGGTTGTGCTATCGCGCATGCGTCACCCCACCAGCTGCATGAGACCCACAGGGGCAGGAGGACGGGGAGCGGGGAGCGGGGGAGCCTCGCGTTACTCGCCAGTCCGTCGTCATATTCGATTCCTGCAAAAATGATAAATGCAATTTCCAAATAGACGTAGAGACTTCGAGTTAATAATGTAGTTTTATACAATAAATTCAATATGTTTGTTACAAACCATGTAAGTATTACAGATTATACAAACCTAAAACATGAAATTAGATAAATTCTTTTTTTTATATCATAAGGTGGCAAACGATCGAGCGGCCATCTGAAATCGCTGAAATAGCAAAGTGACCGTTGCCCACAGACATACGCAATCGCATATGCGTTGCCTACCTTTAATTGACAGAGGAGAGGATACACAGAAAGAAAATATTTTTCCTTTCCATGCATCCTCTCATCTGAAAAGTCCACTTCCATTTCCCATTTTCCTTATAAGAATAAGGGTGGAAGGGTTAAGAGGACTAAATTTGGTCTCGGGGACGCACACTTATCAGACAAATCTCTCTTTATATGTAACAGGATATTTACCTAAATGACATTAGTTAGTAATGCTAATCTCAGCTATGTTTATCCAAATAATTGCATTAATATAACTAATACATATTGAGGTGTATATCAAATTATTAACATTGTCAAAATGCAAATGATATTGAACAAACTAACCGCAATGTTCATATCATTTGCATTTGTGAAAATCATTCGCAATCTGTATTGCGGTAAATTTTTCACATAAAATATTTATTACAATATCATTTCAGTTATCAATATGCGTTAGAAAAACATAAATCAATGGATATTTGCATTTTTATTTCGATTTCATTGTAAGTGAAGAAAGGAGTGTCTGTTATTTTTGTGTCAATTTCGATTAATTTTTTGACCTAAACCTACATTAATGCACAGTTCTGTATAACAATAGTTAAGTAACTAAACCATATTTTACGAGCAATGTTAACTTTTATAAAAAAGACTTATCTTCTTTTTTTAAATGACCATGCAATATCGTATATTATTTGATTGATAATTTTATGAACTTTCAAATGAAAATGAAATTAATCCTCCAAATCCAAATTAAACTATAATCCATGTTTAATTAAGTAGAAACCTAAATCGTTAAACTAAGCAATTCGCTATGAAATGATTTCAGTTTTTTGCAAAGTTTAGAGTAAGTTATCAAGTCAGTATCTGGGCACAATTCCAACTGACCTTTATATCGTAAATCCTAAGTACTTGGTTTACGTAATTGCTTCAACATTATGAAGGAAGTCGTAAAAAGACTCTTAATGTCGGTTTGATAACGTTCGGTCAAATTAGTTGATACGTGTCCGGTAAGGGAGCTAAAGCTTTACGACTGCCGCACGCCGCGCAATAAAGGTGTTTGGGTCAGCTAAATGTTTTATGACGTCATATTGACCTTTTATTATAATGCATTTTTATTTTTACCATTTCTTACGTGAAAATAATAATTAAAAGCAACAGAATGATGGAGGCGATGAACATTACAACAGACGAATTAAAACCTCCTTTTGTTCCAATTTTTTATTTTTTTTTAATTAGTTGCCTGTGCTAATCTATTGATAATCAGTGGTGTTAATCGCTAACATTTTATCAAGACACGCGAATCAAAACAGCCTTGTAATAATATTTTAAGTACTACCGTTACTCAATCTATAATTGCAAGTGAAAGTGCTCCAATTGCCGTAGCAAGTTGTAACATAGCAATGTTTCATTACTCAGATCACAAGCTCCGACAGCCGTGATCGTCTAGTGGTTAGGACCCTACGTTGTGGCCGTAGTAACCCAGGTTCGAATCCTGGTCACGGCAGCGTATAGCTGTCGCGGCGGAGCGTATTTTTTTGTAAATTCCTTTAAAATTGTTACTTTTGAAGCAAGTTTGTACAGTAGTTATATTTTCTTGTCTTTTGGATTTTGTCTCGATATGTTTTACATTTTTTTCTTACAAAAATTACCTGAATCAGCACATCTCTCATTAGGTCTAAGTTTACAACACTATTTATACATGATTTTACGTTGTCAATTAATTAATGTTTGTGATAGAACAACGCATAATTTCAAGAGAAAGAATAACGATGAAAAAACATTTTAAACAACCTATTATTTTCCCAGCATAAAAAATCCAAAGCACCTTTTTTCTTTCGGTAAACTCAGTTAATTAAGGAAAGGGTATACGTTGACGTAAAAATATTATTAAATTACAAAAAAGGGTCGGATTGTTCGTTAAAAATGTTAAGCTAAACCGGGATCGTAATGTATGATAGAGATACGTTGTTATACTAGACTTGAAGCTCAACGATTTACTTGCTCTAAAGTTTCGTGAACTGTTATATAAAATAATGTACTGTACCGTAATTTTATTACTTTTTTTAGCGCTAAAAATAAAACTCGAACGTTCAACTTTAGTAGTCATAATGTCGGGCTAAGTGGCGATCTTTATACAAGCACGCGAAATGTCGGAAAAATTTTCAAAATGGTTGAATCGTTTACACTTACTGTTAGATATCTTATAAAAATTCACTTTTATTTTCATTTTTATTCAACTTTATTTCCATAACCTAATCTAGCGACATCGGACTTTATTACAATTCCCTTTCTACCACGAAGTTATATATTTCTTTTAAGTTATTTGCTTAAGAAAATTAAATTAAATCCACTAAAATCTTTAACGAACGTTAACATAGAAATCGAATTCTGTATTTTCTAAAGTCTTGATTCATGCCCGACCTTTTTTGTACTACGGTCACCGCTATTTAACAAGACTACCATCCGATATTTAACTTGTAATTGTGGCTTATATATAGTTCTACAGTTCAAATATTACTCTGTATGTGGGTGTAGCTTTTTAAAAAATATATAATAGGAATATTTGTCAAGGTGAATCAAGCCTGCAATGAGGTAAATCCGTTTAGAGATGAAATTGGGGTGGTCGGACAATTTCGTTCCTAACAATCATAATGCGAAAGCGTTCGTGCGGAAAACGTTTATCCCCTTTTAACAAGGCTGTTCTGAAGCGATCCCTTCATCGATTCCTAAGGGACAGAGAGAGTTCTTTGTAAGATCATTGAGGTTTTTACTGTAAGTTAAAAGTCTTATGTCTCATTTAATGCTATAGATATTCTATAAAGAAACATAAGAAGATACGATGAATAATTACATTGGGTAGATTACTAAAAGACTATTCGAGTTTTTGTTTATAAACAAAAATAAAAGATAAATCGATCCCCGACCTCAAGCTTGACAGGCGGGTTTAGATTCTTTAAGATATCTGTTTAATCATTCCGAATTTTATTTCATCATCAGCTCACTATACGTCCCCACCGAGGGGCTCGGAGCCTACTCTAAGTTAAGGGTGCGGGTTGGTTGACTTCACACATATCTTTGAATTTCTTCTCAGATATGTGCAGGTTGCATCACTATGTTTTCCTTCACCGTAAGAACGTCGGATAAATGTACGTATGTAAATCGGAAATCGAAAAACACATTGGTACATGGCGGGATTCGAACCCAGGACCTGCAGATTGCAAGTCAAGTGCTTGACCACTGAGCCACCGACGCTCCATTGTCTCTATTGTTTTATTTGTTTCTAGAAAAAAAAATGTTAATAGAGGTGAAGTCAATAACGACTAAGGGTTTCGGATCTTTACTAAAAATGCTACAATTCTTAACACGGCCACGTTTTACGTAGATATATTATGTAAACAAAAATATCCTTGCACGTCTTATATAGAAATGCATGGAGCAGCTTCATATATTATTTATTGTCACGTTTCCCAAACGCGACGCACACGGGACGTGTTATTTCCAAGACAAGGAATAATCTTGAGTACAATAAATCCACCGAAATTGAGATGTCACCGGAAATCTACAAGAAGAAACACAACTAAATTCATATCTTATTTTTCGTTTATTTGGTTCAAATATGTATGCAATATTAGTGGGTTCAAATTATGAAATATTTTTTAGTCACAATTTTTTTTTTGTCAGACTTCTTTTTCCCTTGAAAAATATTGTTCGTCTGAACTAAAGTGTCCGGACAAGTTGTAAAGTTTACAAATGGACAGCTTCAAACTTATAACTGCGTCTAGACTGGGGGGGGGGCATTTGTTAAATTATCAACTAGACGGGAAACTAATATCTTTGCTACACAACAACAGAATGCCTTGGTTAGAATTCAGAACTATTTGGAACAATTCCAAGCAAATCTAATCATTTACTAATTGAACTTGTATTTACTTAGTAAACTCCGTGTATAATAAGTATACTTATGACGTTGTCATAAAATAACAGAACTAAAAATTTTATCTAAACAAACATCGTCTTCGGTAGTATAGTGGTCAGTATCCCCGCCTGTCACGCGGGAGACCGGGGTTCGATTCCCCGCCGGAGAGAACTTTTTGTCAGAAAATTTTAAAAAGTTAACAACACTTCTTATTTGTTTTTGCAATCAAAATAATTTATACATGAAATTAAAATTGTTTTATATTATATTTGTTTATAAAATATGTGATGTTATTTATAACATCACGGTACTGGTTGAATACATGTGTCGCGTCAAATCGCTATCGTCTCAACCCTATCTTCTATAGCAGCGGTGTGTCTGTTTTGTAACAGAATGAGGACATCGATGGCAACATTGATAACATTACATTAATTGAGTAAGTTCGAGCGCCGCCCGCGCCGTCGCCTCCGTCCGCCTCACTCAACAAACTTCTAAGAAATTAATTTCAGACAACATCTGACCTTAACTTTGTACTGATCAATTAACATTTCCTCGATCGTCAACTATCAGGAAATAAGGAATGTTGAAAACACTTTCAATTTCTATGTAAAGATTTAACATAGAAAGAGACAGACATATGTTTAATGGTTCCTTCCTACGTGTGTTCTTAAATTAAACCATATGATACTAATGTTATAAATGCGAAAGTTTAGATGGAAGGATGGATGTTTGTTAGAAGGTATCTCTAGAACGGATCAATAGATCACGCTGAAATTTGGCACAGATGTAGAACATAGTCTGGAAGAGCAAATAGGATACTATTTTTTTTTATTCCGCGCAAATGGAGTCGCTGTCGATAGCTAGTAATTACGTTAAAAAACTATAATAAGGTTCAACAAATATATGACATTTTTTGCGTGAAGCAGTTAATAATTCATTTTGATCTTAGTAACAACAGCTATCGTTTTATTTTCTTATCAAATATTTGTCTATTCTGTTGATAGAATGTTAAATAAAATATTTTAGTTTGGTTGAAAGTGAAAATCTTTATGATTTTTATGATTCTATCTAACGGCTAGCGAATGTTGCTATAAACCGTTTCAACAATATTCCAAGGAGACTAAAACGATCAATAAACGCTTGCATGTGGTAACACTCGCGCTAATGTCGTCTAGACAGCGAATGTGGTTGAAATCTCTAAACTAACCAGCTTTTATTACATACTTGAATCTCTTTTATTTTAACTCTATTCGTTATATCTTAATTTTGTGATATAATTTTATTTTCATTTTATACGACATGTACAGAAATAGCCTTTTAGTCTTGTCATTCTTAGGAACCTAGTTTGAAATTGTTAAAGCAAAATTTTTGAGCGCCAATAGCCTAATGGTTGAGGGGATCTCCGATCACGAGGTCGGTTGTTCGAATCCTGCCATTCGACTATTGTCGTAAACCATATCCTGGCACAAGGAAAGAGCTTACTTGGAATGGTACAAGAAATATTATCAAAATACTGCTAATATTAAAAAAAAAATGATGAAAGAAAAACAGCCAATTGTCGTATAATTATTAATGACCTTGAATTTTTAAGTCGTAATTTTTTTAACTGATAGTAAACAACGAATGACATTTAAAGAAAATTGGAAAAGCTTTGCCTTCAGAAGGTGTACATAGTTAAATCAAATGCTATACTCTATTAAAAGTGTTTCACATGGAAACGGGAATAATTGAGCCAACATTAATGTTTTTAACATGTTGTAATATTTGGCTAGTTGCCAATTTGCAGAGACAGGTCGGCGCCTCGCCGCTGTTTGCAGGTGGATTTACACCAAGAACCGTGACGTCAGACTTTACCTATTACGTTTTCTTGAGAACTATTCGATTTCCGCCAATGACGCCAGATGAATTTCTTTCTTCCTGGTGAGTACTATAGCACATGTACATACATTCCTTTTATTCCTATATTAGCTGTCGCCCGCGGCTCTGTCTGAGCGGCATTATAAAAAAACTTAAGCCTATGTGTTCTTCCAGGCTATGTTCTACATGTATGCCATATTTCAGTAAGATCTATGTAGCCGTTCTGGAAATACCATCTTACAAACATCCATCGAAACATTCGTATTTATAATATTAGTAAGATTATGTCAAGCTCTATTAATTAACCGTAGTTATCGTTGGTGTACGAAAAGAAGAATTCGTGTTAGATATAATAATACGTTTAAGGCATCGCCGCGAGGGATAATTAGGAAGGTTGTATTAACTTTGGTGGCTCCCCGAGTCTATTACGTACATGTATTAAGTATAAGCCTTATTAATTCGAACCAACGAATGGATAACAAATTTGAATTTCGTTTCAGGACAAAATTACCTTTGTTAAGATCTTACCACGCATAATAAAATAAATAATGTATTATTTTTCCAATTTTATACTAAACTAGCTGTCGCCCATGACTCCGTTCGCGTGGATATATAAAAAACTTAATTAGTGTAGCCCACCCATCCATCCATCTAAGCATTCGCATTTATAACATTAGTAAATTAATAAAAAGCAGCTCTTCCAGGCATGAATTCGAAAAAAAAGAATAAATAGTATCCTATGTCCGTCACCTGGCTCTAAGCTACCTCCTCACCAATTTTCAGCCATAACAGTAAAGCCGTTCTTAAGTTATAAATAGTGTAACTAACACGACTTTCTTTTATATATACATATATAGATTATAATAAGAACGAATTATATTCGTATTTCATTAATTAAGTAAATTCATAAATAGGCGAGATGTGTTAATCTAACTAAGTAAAGTGCAATACTTAAAACCAAATCTTTAAGTTTTTTTCTCGTTAAATTTCCTTTATATTATTAGAGAAGTAGTTCTTTCTTTTTAGTACAATCGAAACTGAAAGTACAATGTTCAGTTGAATTGCTATTTCTAAATCCGGTACCATTGAATATCGCTGCCATAACAATAGAGCCTGATTACAAAATATACAGGCACAGCATCACCCACCACCCCTCACCCCTCGTCCGTAGCACGTCTACACTCTACCCTCACGCTTACTGAATTTTAATTTCAGGTAATGTATCGACACAGTATTCTCCAGTGAAATTGTATCGTAATAAAACTAACCTTATAAATAAAATTTATTGTTTCATCTTGATATTGTATTTAAAAAAGCGAAGAGTTTTAATATATTGTTAATATGTGTTCACTACTTGATAATTTAAATTACGTAGGTGACACTACCATGAAAATTAACAACTACAGGCATAATAATAATCAGCATAAAAGCATCTCAAGAAGCTCTCGCTAAACAGTTTGATTAAGGGCCCGATACAAAAGGCAGTTATCCTAGAAACCGCACGTATCGTGAGAAGGTTCCTGTCTGTAGCCCTGACCACTGGTTGTTTGAGTCATGGGACTCCGCAGCCGGTGGTGATCTACTTTTAATATATATTTTTATATGAAATGTAATATATTAAGAATAAGATTAATAAATGAATAAATGGTTATCAGCATAAATAAATTAGTCATCCATAGTAAATACCACTCGAGCCAAAAAACAATATTTTAAAGACACTTGTTCTACGTAGTATACTCTTTTTGTTTTATATAATTCATACATTTCATTAGGTACATCCTTTGACTGGAAATTGTAAAATGCAGCAATTTATCTCTAAAACATGTATACTAATATTGAAAATATTCCGTGGCAGGCGCCCATCAGTTCTAACAGAGTTGGCTTCCGCCCAGACTCCTGATAATGCCACATATTTCTTATTTCTAAGATTTTGTTAAAAGTTCACAAATAATTTTAAAGTTCAAAATAATTAACCTCGTAACTTTTTATTGACATTAACATTTCAACGGTGAGATAACATCATTAATTTTTATCTATTTTTGACGTCACTTTTGCTTGATAAAAAATGTTTTGTTTCCGAATCAATTCCACTATCAACATTATTGCGAAGAGTCAATTTTTATGTACCTAATGCCTACCTATTTCATTATATACTTACATTGCTTTTATAATATTTTTAATACTAAATATTAGCAGATTTTTTTGGAAATTTACTAATATTTCTTTTACCATTCCAACTTAAGCTCTAGGCTTGTGCTAGGATATGGTTAACGATAATAGTCGAATGACGAGATTCGAACCCCCGACCTCGTGATCGGAAATCCGTACCGTTAACCATTAAGCTATTGACGTTTCGAATTTTAGTATTTTCATAAATCGCTAGCAAAGTAACACTCCCCGTTAGCGTTTTCCATTACGCGGTTAGGATTACTCGAGACGACGTGCACTTTACTGGTTATGTACAAAATCCGATTAGTGAACGATTTACACAGTGTTTAGAAAAAAACTTTGCTCGTATTTAAGGGTTTAAGGATTTTAAAAGAGGCAAAAAATTATATTTTTAAACATGTTCAGAATCTTTTGTCTATGCGACTACACAGTTCCAGGTGTTGTTATAGTATGGAATGGCCCGGTTAAACTATTTTATGTCTTATGAATAGGAGCTAAGGTTTAATATTCATTGTACCATACAGCCAACACCGAAACTAATTGCAGTGAAAGTGGCACAGTTTAAGATGAATTTTTATCGAATTTACATTGATATTATCACCAGCTCCGACAGCCGTGATCGTCTAGTGGTTAGGACCCTACGTTGTGGCCGTAGTAACCCAGGTTCGAATCCTGGTCACGGCAGCGGATAGCTGTCGCGGCGGAGCATATATTTTTAGGTCAAATGAATACAGCATTATTTTAGAATTCTTGTGGAATAAATGTATTCGTGAGTGTCTTTATATTTCTTTCCAATTTAAATAATGTAATAATTCAAAGTACTGAAACCTTAATTAGAACAAAACACAACTTGTAATCATTTTCTTATAATGATTAAGCCAGCACTTTACGACGACCCCAACTGAAAGAAATCAATATCAGCAGAATTAAATAAAAACATGTCATGTAACATTTCAGATCCGTTCATTTATGTTGAAATGAAAAATGTTCTATCTAATACTAGCTTTTGTCTGCGACTTTGCCTGCGCGTAATTAAAGAACTTTGTAAGTATATAGCTTATGTGTTCTTTCTTAATCGAAATCCGTTAATCCTTTCGGCAAATACATAATGTTAAACGCAATAACATGCAAACCGTTCATACATGTCTCCATGCATACTTTTGCATGTATAATATTAAGTAATATGTAACTTTATGATGTCATCTATAAAAAGTATTTAAAGAGGGACAGCTTTGGATTTTAACGATGCTCAATGAAACGCTATTAAAGATTAAAAAGATAACTTAGGGAATAAAATGAAAAATAAAAATAGATTAAAATTTACGTAAAATTGTTAACAATTACAATTATTCAATAATTTTATTTAAAATTTAAATAAAAAAATATAGACTCCGCCGCGACAGCTGAACGCTGCCGTGACCAGGATTCGAACCTGGGTTACTACGGCCACAACGTAGGGTCCTAACTACTAGACGATCACGGCTGTCGGAGCTTGTGGAAAAAGACACAAAATTCTACTTTACATTTAACACAAACGCGATCACTTTCACTTGCAATTCGTTACAGTAGAACGAACAGAAGCAAACAAAAAGTGCAATTACAGTGATAAAAAGTTTAGTTTAAAAACAACACTTGTATTCTGAAACCACTAAAAGTCTCTGGAGTGATTTTTCTAATCTTCATTTCATTTAGGTTCAGTTGGGAATTGAGTAAAACAAAGATTATTAAATCCCGATCTGTCGCAAATAATGTGAATAAGCAAAGAACACTCGCACTATTGATTTACTGGTCGATTTTTATAAATCTCACCCCTAGTATATTAAAAAAAAACGAATTGTGATGCTTTATAATTTAATATAAACTTAAGTATCACAACTACACATCTCTGAGTGCTACGAATTGCGCTACGCGGCTGCTCTACGCCTTTTATCGTCATGACCTCGTTACGCTACGCGCCTTTGTCGCAATAGAGATCAAACGTGTTAAATGAAACATTAAATAGTGATTTATCTTAAGCTCACGATTGCGATCAAAGTTAGATCTTATATAAGTTTACTTCCGGTAGTTTTGTATATAATAAGGCAATAAATCTCACGGTTTATTTATGCCATAGACTGTGTGCTATATATTTGTAGCTGAATTTTGGCTTTGTTTTCAAATACAAAGTACTAAAAGTTATAATTTATGTACTAGTCATATAAAGCTTATTATTACTTTGCTGACTGCTTATTATTGCTTTGCTGGCTTTATTTCTCGAGACTGTAACGAATCACAAGTGAAAGTGATCCAGTTTTTTATTGATTACGAAGCGGTATTCCGCGACATTTGTCACCAGCTCCGACAGCCGTGATCGTCTAGTGGTTAGGACCCTACGTTGTGGCCGTAGTAACCCAGGTTCGAATCCTGGTCACGGCAGCGTATAGCTGTCGCGGCGGAGCTTATATTTATTATATTTTTGCAATTCGAGAGAGTACAGCTTTGAACAGCGAGAAACAAATGGAATTAGTTTGATGACTTGTCAATTTTCATAAGGTTCGTTGAATAAACGCATTCAGAGAAATTGTTTACTCCTAATCTGTTGAACCTACTCCTTTATAGATTAAAAGATGCTATGATATTTAGAGCTGGTTTTAACGCCTTTTAAATTAATTATAATGCCTTACTAGACTAAATATTAAGTACAGTAATTTTATTTTAGAGTTAATATATAACTTTATAAAATTCCTCTTCGACAGGGAATCGCACCCTGGCCTTCTGCGCGACTGGCAGGGATACTGACTACTTTACCGGCGACGATATTAAAATGCTGAGCTAAATTTTATCATTTAACACTCGCAAAACCAGTTGTTAAAGAATAGATTCCTATCACATCCATCGTTAAACTCCACTCAAGCGGTTTACGTTTCGATTTAAAATCTCTACTGGTATTTAAAAGCAAGATTAATTTGAAACCATTCCAGCAAATACACCAGGTGAAATTAGATAAAGCTTTTCCCTAAATTTAACATCGAAAATGTATCAAAATTAATCCAGTAATCTCTACCTAGATTTTATTAATGTTTAGAAAACCGAATTTGTCTTGGATCATGATAGAGTAAGTTAGTTTTCAAATTCCATAAACTTTGAATCAGTGTGAATTTCATTTCAACACTAGGACATATACGTCTTTTATAGAATTATTAAAAAGCTTATATTTGCTTATTAAAATTAAACAAACCACACAATATAAACAAACATTGAACATTTGCAATTCCTTTTAGTTCGTTGGCTATTATGGTCGTAAGCTGTGACAAATTGCAAGTGAAAGTTTTATTAAAACGATCAATCTATCGTTTAAATTCAATCTGATTGTCACCAGCTCCGACAGCCGTGATCGTCTAGTGGTTAGGACCCTACGTTGTGGCCGTAGTAACCCAGGTTCGAATCCTGGTCACGGCAGCGTTCAGCTGTCGCGGCGGAGTATTTAACTTTTTACTATTGTTCTGAAGATAAAATAATTAATTATTTTAATTCACAGAATTATGTTTATATTTTACTAATGTGACAATCTACTCAACGCAAAAAGTTTGTTTATATTATGATAGGAAAATATTGGCCGAAAGCAAAACACAACTCATAAATAATCGTTAACTACGTAAAAACACAGAGTTGTGTGCGTACGTATTATTCTGTGTCATAAATCTGTTGTTACAAAACTATCGTCTAATTCGTACAATGTCGCTGACCGCACACTACGCTCGTAAAACAGATTTATAACAGTTTACAAATCGAATTAAAACTAGGTTAAAGTTAAAGTTAAAAGTTATAATTGTTTTGACTTTAACATTTATAATTTTTAAATATTGAAGACGAAAAAAAGTAAAATTGTAAACGAAGGACTCGAGCGGGAAATTTAGGGAAAAATTTGGAAAAGAATAAAATATTCTAAATTTAATAATAAAAAAAAATTAAATCGGAACACCAGGGCCGGAGTTACGCGGTAACACACATAAAAAAACATACAGACAAATTGATAACCTCCTCCTTTTTGAAGTTAGCTAAATAGTTCAAAAAGGTCCGTTTGTATCGAAATATCATATTTTTTTGTCACAAAGAATGGTCATTATGTATGAAATGTTAATAAGATTATCTAATATTGTATATTATTCGTAAAGCAATTTCGATAGACATAGTTCTTTATATAGAGGAGTATTGAAAAATTCAATAGCAATTTGTTAACTTATTTTCTAGCTGACAATTCACGTTCATAAATCCATAAAATATTTAACGATGTGTTTGTACGCAGTCCAGTATAAAGAGTAATAAATATCACGTGTCCCGGGGAGAGATATCTTGTACAGAACGCATCCGCTCGCGGCGATTTCCCTCCGTACAATATCCGCAGCTGCGAGAATATGCGACAACATGATGAAACCAAAATAATTGTATGCATACAGTATATCAATAAATTAAATTATTAGTGAATAGGAAACTTAATCTTAATAGCATTGGATAATTACGTCGCACGTCATAAGTATTAATTTACGTCGAATACTAACGAAATAAAGAAACGAAGGAAGAAGAAAGGACTCATGTTTACTTAATCTTTATGTTAGCGATAGAAAATTAATACTTATCTTCTATTCAAATAACAACAATGTAGCGTTTACAATTAATAACTGACCATATAATAAAAGCAATATGCAACATGACATTAAAATATAACATAGACAAAAAATCCTACGGAATTTTTAATAACGATAATTGATAAACGTAAACGACTTAACATTTAAAAAAAAATGTAGTTCAATAGAATAACGCATTTAAGTTCAATCCTTATATTACACAAACCCAAGGGATGTCGTTGGTTAATTAAAAACCTAAATAAAAGGCGAAATAAATCAAACGATTCCCAATACGTATTCCAGCGAGTAATTGTCGATTAAGGTTTTTATGTAAAGTCAATCACATTTAACGTACGTGACGTAATATAGACGCAGCTCAGCCTTGCTGAAAGACCCGCGCCTGACATGAATAACAAAGACAAGCCTTCTTTATGAAAAAAATCTAATCTTAACATTTTTATTAGACGTCCGAAAACTTGGATGTCTTTATTGAATCCTACATTTTGTTGACATCACCTATACTTATAAGCCGACATAAAAAAACACAAATTTTCTTGTCGTGAAAAAAATATTCCGACTTGTCTTTCTTCCTTTTCTTAAGTAGATAAAGAAAAATTAAAAAAATACGCTCCGCCGCGACAGCTGAACGCTGCCGTGACCAGGATTCGAACCTGGGTTACTACGGCCACAACGTAGGGTCCTAACCACTAGACGATCACGGCTATCGGAGCTGGTGACAAGATTGATGTAAGTTTAATATAAATTTGTAAACGGTACCACTTTCACTTGGAAATCTCGGTGTTGACTAAGTACAGTGAACTTTAAACCTTATTAATTGTGCCGTAGCTATTAATTCGTCTGGCTTCTTATATATACAGTAATCATTTAACTAAATGTGGCAACAGTGAAGAAAACAGCAAAAACATCTATTACAAAGCCAAGGAATTGCAATAACTCTTTATATTTTAAACAAACATCAAGATTGTTTGAATTTTTAGGTCTTTTTTTTTATATTTTTTTTTTTTTTTATATCACAAGGTGGCAAACGAGCGAGCGGCCACCTGAAATCGCTGAAATAGCGAAGTCTTCAAAAATATCGTTACAGTCTAACTAATACAATTTCAATTATATTTTTATGTGATCAATTAACTATCTCTTAATATCTTCTATATATATTTATAAAAGAAAGTCGTGTTAGTTACACTATTTATAACTCAAGAACGGCTTTACCGATATGCCTGAAAATTGGCGAGAGGTAGCTTAGAGCCAGGAGACGGACATAGGATATTCTTTTTCTTTAAGTTTTTTTATATATCCACGCGGACGGAGTCGCGGGCGACAGCTAGTATTAGTTAAATAGGACAAAACACAATCCTAGTTATTCTTCTTCTTTTCCACTTTATAACTAACAAATCGTTAAGAAACCAGAAAAATTTATAAGAATTTTGAAATCGGCACTTCTAAATAAATAACTTATATTTATTGCAACTTAACAATCAATTGTTTTATATATCTACTTTTCTTTTGTTTCGCTTTTTTTGTCTTTCTATTATAGTCTGAAAAAACCCGTTTAATCTCTGTTCTTTTTGTTTATATATTATATAATTGTGAAATGGTTAATAACGTCTGTATTTGTTAATTTGCTGATCTTATAAATTAATAAGCGACCAGTAAGTACACCTAAACCCTGTGGGTTTTTAGTACTACTGTCTAACCGACGTTTAATTTGTTGTGTGAAGTTTTTGTATAATAAAAAAAAAACTAACAAATAAGCTCCAGAATAAATTAACCTTTGATGCAATTTATTTTACTTTCTAGTTTGTACCAGAACTAATTTCTTTAAAAGTTAATTAAAATATTAATCTTTTATAAATTCCACATTGTTCTCTCTGTCTGGGGAAAAAGGAACTTGTTTAAATAGAAGTTTAATTGAAAAAGACCGTACCGCTGCGGACTGCATGTTACCAGCGAGAGATTTATGAATTAAATAAAATTCAGTGAATTTCTATCCAAGATACAACTACAGACACATCTTATACGATGCTTATTTAATATTAATCTTAACATGGTCGTTACTAATATTATAAATGCTAACGTTTAGTCTTTCCCAAAGTTGGCGATAATGCCCCCTTGTGGGCGCTGCAGGTATCATGTTGCGGTTTATAGTAAAAGTTTCGTTTAGAATTCTCCGTTATATACATATGTAGATAGGTCACAATAATTAATTAATTTAACTTGAAGTTATAGTGGTTTTTAAATATGTGAAAATATGAGGGCGCTAAGAAATATTTATTCTCAAAGTGCACAGTAGACAAAATAAGTTTGGGAACCACTGGTTTAGATTAATGCATGGACCTCGCTAAAATTTTGCATAGATGCAGTACATAGTCTGGAGTCACGAGCGATAGCTAGTACTTCATACAAGAAAGCTAAAATAAGCTGTTTAAGATATTTGAACTACATCAACGCAGTCTTATTACTAAAGCAGTAAATATACTTTTCGAAAGTAGTTAGTAGTACGTTTACGAAATCGTAAGCTCATAAACTATTAAGAAATAAGTTTTTTTTACAAACATTTATGTCACTTAATTTCTATGTGAAATGACTACATTTGGAATCTAGAAGTTCGGCTATGCGATTATATTTTCTATACTTTTAAAGTCTAATAATTTTATGGTATAAAATGTTGTCAATGCTACATCTGTTCGCCATTGAATTGTGATTGATTTTCAATAGTCGCTTAAACCTCTTTGTTGCAACGAATTCCATCAACAAAGCTGAACGTTATTTCGTAGAAAAACTGTTCCAAATGTAATGTAAAAAAGCTCGATTCTCCTCTCAACTGCTAGTTTTAAAATATGCGAAAGATTTGTGGTTAAATATTTTAAATTCTTTTTATTTTAAATACAATTTATTACAGATATTTTTATTAATTAAATTTATTTGTATTTAACTCTTATTCTGAATGAAAGGTAATTATAAAAATAATAATTTAAAAAGTAATTAACTCTTCTCTAAGTCATTTTAACTTTTCTAATCAACATCTTTAATCAGTGACTCACATTTAAATTTTATCATTGTTATTAAAACTCTGAAGATTTTATCTCGATATTAAATAACTTGCCGTTTAAATAAGAGACATTTAAATAATATTATTTTCATTAAATTCATTTATGATAATTAACGCTACAGTAAGCAGGAAATTCAGTTTAATAAATCGACGCTCATCCAATTATAATTAGTGAATAAATTAATTATAAATAAATATAGATAAAATAATTTGTACACTTTTCCTGTATTCGTTCACTAAGACTGACGATACCAAAGATGGAGTTATTAGGGAAATTTTAGGAAGTAGCCTATCTCAACACTTTAATCAGAATATAGAGATTAGATAAATCTTCTGTCTGATTGTTATTTTACTAATCTAGTCTTATTCGAGCAACAGATGTGTTTGCGGACTCTATCAATATTGTAACATTGTCATGAAAATATACTTAACTAGCTGTCGTCCGCGACTCCGTCCGCGAGGATATATAAAGAAACTTAATTAGTGTAGCCCACATATCCATCCATCCACATCACATCCACCTAAGCATTCGCATTTATAATATCAGCAAGTTAAATAAAAAGCAACTATTCAAGGCATAAATTCGAAAAAAAATGAATGAATAGTATCCTATGTCCGTCTCCTGGCTCTAATGTACCTCCTCGCTAATTTTCAGGCTAATCGGTAAAGCCGTACTTGAGTTATAAATAGTGTAACTAACACGACTTTCTTTTATATATATAGAACATACAACAGTTTTGGTAACGTTACAATATGTTCCGAAGAAAACAGTAATTATTCTCGCAGAAATCATCTCATATCTGAATACTTTGTTAAGTCTAAAATCAAACATAATTTCCACTTTAATACGGTATTAAGATGGAAAAGTGATTAAGAAGAAAGTTTAATGATAAACTTGAAAAACTCATTAAAAGTTTTCCGATAAGGTAACATGTTGAAATATTCCAGATGGTGTTTTCTTTATAAATACACTTTGATGATACTCTTATTTTTTATCTTTACCTTATTTTGCAAATATTTAATTTATATCTGACTTTACTCGAATTAGCATCAAACGAATTAAAACAGTACGCAGCTCTCTTCTGAAATACATACTATGTATGAAAATATGTAAATTGACTTTCTAAGATTTCCATTAAATATAAAAAGGAGCGTCGGTGGCTCAGGAGTCAAGCACTTGACTTGCAATCTGCAGATCCTAGGTTCGAATCCCACCATGTACCAATGTGTTTTTCGATTTCCGATTTACATATGTACATTTATCCGACGTTCTTACGATGAAGGAAAACATCGTGATGCAATCTGCACATATCTGAGAAGAAATTCAAAGATATGTGTGAAGTTAACCAACCCGCACTTGGCCAGCGTGGTTGACTATGGCCTACTCACCCTTAACTTAGGGTAGGCTCCGAGCCTCTCAGTGGGGACGTTTAGTGAGCTGTTGATGAGATGAAAGAAAAATAAGAAAGAACAAGTTTATATAACTTATTATTATTATTTATTTGTAAAGTAATGTTATTAATAATTAAAATCAATGTGGAGATGTTCATGTCGTGGCGAATTAAATTAAGTACGTATTAGCTCCAAATTTTACTATGGAACAGAACAAAATCATATGTCTAAAGAAGTGATTACTTCTAATGTACTACCACTACACTAATTTAAATAAAATGTTTTATGATCTTTATAAAAGCGTTCAAAAAAAGGAAAATTTGTAACAAAGGCGTCGCGTCGCGCCGCGTGGCGAGTCCGATTTCTTTTCAATTGAATCCATGATTTATTTTCGGATTAAGTCTTCTCTTTTCCGACGTGATTCATCCAGATGACGCAAAATTTATGGACGTTAAAATTTAGATGATGTCCATTTAATCGTTATTATTAATTTTGGTCGCCTAAGGGGTCAAGAATATTTAACATTTTTTTCATTCGATGCCCAACACAATTATACCCAATAACGTAATATTATAGTTACCAGGATACTAAAGCTTATTTAAAACAACGCCTAGTTTTTTGAAAAAACATCATAAAAATGATATTGCTGCTAAAAAATTTTAGGCGCTGAAAATGTCTGCATACAGCTACATATAGCTATAAATTTAATCAATGAAGTCAATATATTATGCGTATGGATGGCATAAATGAACTTCTGTGAGGGTTATTTGTTGCGTATACCCTAACCTGTCAACTTCAGTCATCATCAACGTAAGCCATCATTATAAGCAAAATAAAAATTTATTATATTATGTTAATAAAAATTATATTATCGTATTCATTATCAGTTTATACGATTCATAATCAGCTTCATTAAAATCGAACTTAAATAAGCCGTATTATTACTGACTCACTGATTAAAATATTTCGTGATAATTATATCCATCTTTGGCTTTTTGCTTATCTATATTAAATAAATTGAAGATTTTATTTCTTAAAACGCTCAACGCCTTTTAATAATCTTAGGAATTGAATGGATTTCACAAAAGTTTTTACATTTGTAACTAACATTAAGGACCCCTATTTGTATTACGTGCTAAGAGTTTTCACTGATGCAACATTTAAGCAAAAATATACATTTCTCTTTTTTTGCAAAAGGCATGAAAGTGATAGCACTATATTGTCGGAGGACGGTTTCGGCAGAGGAAACCCATGATTACTTTTGCTTCTACTTAGTAATGGAACCAAAAATATAAGCTCCGCCGCGACAGCTATCCGCTGCCGTGACCAGGATTCGAACCTGGGTTACTACGGCCACAACGTAGGGTCCTAACCACTAGACGATCACGGCTGTCGGAGCTGGTGACAAAAGACACGAAACGTTGGAAATATAACGTTAAACGGTATACTATCACAATCGAGTCCACTGTACCGTGACAGAGTTGAACAAGCTACAATAATTATGATATAATACATAAAACCATAATATAAAAAATATTATACACTAGCTATCGCCCGAGACTCCGTCCGCGCTGTATTAAAAAAAATTAGTAGCCTAGTATTTTTCTTCCAGACAATGTTCTACATCTATGCCAGACTTTATTGATATCCATTAAACCGTTTTGAAGATCCCTTTTAACATCCATCCATCCAAACATTCGCATTTATAATATTAGATAAGGTTTCTCTGAAGTGCCCAAGTGCTTCATCATGGATATACTGTACTCAAAATTATAGGAAAATTGGTTCTATATGGCATTCGCTGTCAAAATCGATGATGTAATGCGCTATCATCATCATATCTTTACGAATTCCCCATCATCATCATCACCATCATTCTTTATCATTTGCACTCCTATCACTCAAATATCTGTTATTTTACGTATGGAATTCATAAATTGCATTGATATCGGCGAAATATTTTTATTATCTATGTTCACTTTATCATGTACGTTATAAATAAACCAGGTGTTATCATTTCAAGAATTGATGTTATAGAATAACAGTCGTTACATGACATAATATAATATTTCGACATTGTTAACCACATCTTCGGTAGTATAGTGGTCAGTATCCCCGCCTGTCACGCGGGAGACCGGGGTTCGATTCCCCGCCGGAGAGAACTTTTTGTCCGTCTTATTTTCATTTTGAAACATCTATTTTAAACATCAGTTTTGATCTTGTTAGTCTCCACTGATATTTAAATATTCTGTCAATATTTTAAGATTTTACAGTAAGAAGCCTATTGTCTGCTTAATAATTAAAACAGGCACAGTGTAGTACAACAGCCCACTCATAATCTTAATTATAGAAGAATATTTTTAGAACACTCTGTACGTGTAATGAATGAGAAAAACTTTCTAAGGCATTACTAGGATCCACCTTTTCCTTGTGAAATAGTTTAATAAGCAGTACCTGTGATAAGATAAGTTGATAAAAAAACCTTTTTCATGTTACAACGGAGGTACGAACTGCATTTAACTGATCCTAAGTGGATTGAGGCTATTATGACGGATAACATTTGCCTACAACTTCCACGTTGAATTTTTGTTTTACCCCTAGCATTAGATATATGTGCCACTATTTTAATGTTGCTGATTGTTGAAGATAACGAATGTAAAAGTGAAACACGCGTACTTTAAACTGACATCAAAAAACGGAGGCCAAAATAAAACAGATTATAGAAAAATAGTCATGGAAATAAGCTATCTGGGGACCTCTACATTTTTACAAGAAGTGTTTTTGAGCAATAACAGTTTGCTAACCATTAACTACGTCATACTAATGCAAAAACCGACTGTTGTAGTGAAAGTACTCCAGTTTTAAAGTATTTGTACCAATGTTCCGTTAATACCGCCACCAGCTCCGACAGCCGTGATCGTCTAGTGGTTAGGACCCTACGTTGTGGCCGTAGTAACCCAGGTTCGAATCCTGGTCACGGCAGCGTTCAGCTGTCACGGCGGAGTTTATATTTTTATCCAATGGGAGACTGAACCTTTTGGCATTAATTACGTTTTGCAGTTTGTCCCTATATGCTATTTGTCTCCTTCATATTATAGAAATGCCGAAACGTTATATTTACAAACCGTTCTAATAAATGGAAGATTGCCAATTCAGTTCGTTATAATTAATATTATACGTTTCTACAATATTGCTTCTTCTGATTCTCAAACGTTAAGTAACGATACGCCTGCCAAATTTCACGCCTTCATCAGTTTAGTGAAATTGCCGCTATTATTAAGTAGGCTTAACAAAATAAACTCAGTAAGATAAGTTTAATTTACTTCAGCTTTTAACGCCAAAACACTAAAGAATTAGTAATAGATAAAGTATTAAGTTATTTCAAAACATTACTTCAAAAGTAGGTTTAGATGGACGACTCTAATTACTCCTTAGGGCCAAAGCTTAAATAGCTAATAGAATCAACAGTTCTTTATTTCTTATTTGTGATTTTAATCTTAACAATCGTTAATTTGAGATATTTTCCTTTTCATCCTATCGCAAGTTCAGGTAAATCGCGTAACTGCTTAACTTGTTTTAATATTTTTCGTTGCATTTATAACGCAATGAATTTCAAAGGTACAGATTCGGTTCACTAGCAGGATTCTCAAACTACTTACCACTAATTACACCGGAGAGTAATGCGGCGTCCACAGCAAACCATAAACACTGATGAGATGTAATGAAGCGGAACACGCGGGCGCCGGTAACGAGGGAATTATGCTTGTTTTAAATTACCCTCCCCGCTGGAGGTCTTTGGGGGCGTACTGCATCAAATATTCTACTATTTCCTTCAATCTTTTTAAGGTATAGTTTTATATCAAGTTAAAATAGAAACTCATAGAAGA